>NW_024721079.1:8893004-9002936 GCF_018991925.1 Homarus americanus | reverse complement strand
TCTTTGAGCAGCGAAAAGAGTGAAAGTCGTTGTTTTCGTCACAATTTTATCCTTTCCGCATAATACGTACGTCATTTTCAGCAAAATATTACATTTCCATATTTATTTCTGAGAATATATTCATTCAGGCACAGTTAAGGTAAAATATACTTGTGATGTAATATTTCAATGAAAATATTTATAAATAAGGTATCATATTTTTTCTTTTGTTTCAAATTTAATTAAACCTTGATGTTTTTTCAAATTTAATTAACAAAAATTTATGTATCATAAATAAACTTTTAAAAATAGATACTTTATATTTTTACATACTCTGTGAATACCATACCATGCATTTGGCTACTTTAGGCTTGCTGTGATGACGCAGAGATCTGCCTGACAACTGTACCAAAACACTCTGTAGGTGGTGCGATTGGTGCGTCGTTTCCATTATTTACTGAGGTAGTTACTGGTAAATATTTTTCAACTAACGAAACTATTACCCGTATAGAGTCGACCCCAACTTTTGCCAAGAAATTTGGTCTTAGAACAAATTGCTATACACGGGTATATTCGTGCTATACACGGTATATACGTATATCATGATGAGTCAATCAAGGTTGAATAGGAAAAATCATTTTACATTCATATTTGGTCTGCTTGCCTGAGAGGCCCAGGGAATTCAGTGAGACAGGCACCAAAGCTAATACACGGTGAGAATAGTTCACCAAGCACTTATTTTACCCACAATGCACAGCTCTATGACGTCACTGTTGTAAACACGCATCATCTGCTCCCAGGACCAGTGCATCAAAAATTATGGTTGTGTATATACAGGTGAACCAGCAATGCTCAAGTCCCAAGCAGAGCACATCAAATTGTACAGATTTTCCAGAGATAAGAAACTTGTGATAAATAGATAAATGCCTACAAGCGCCTGATAAACAAAGCACAGAGTTGACTTGAGGGTAGAACTCTCACATTTATTTTAAATTTGTTATCTTGTTTTTATTATTTGTAGAGGATTTTCCCATTATTATTTATTTGTAAAGAAATAGTTGTCCTAAGGACAAATACATAAAGGGATTATACATTTCTTTGCACACAGTAGAATACCCCCCCTCTAGTCAGTAAATGTTATTCATGGCCATTTTGAGGACCTGACCCCCACAATTTTAAGGGCATGATGTACTCAAAAGTGTTTATACATTTATTGATCAAATATGTTCATAGTAACACAAACACTGTAATATAAAAATTCATCATTTGTAATTGGTTTTATTCTCTTCAATATTAACCAGGCAGCAGATGGTGGAAAAAAGATCGGAGATTGTACTCCTTAAAGAAAATGGAGAATCTCTTGGTGCACAGTTAATGTTGACACGAAGACAAAGCTACCATCAGAATGACAAGCCAAATGACACAAGAAATTGAAGCAATTAACAAAGAAAATGCGAAATACAGAGTACTTGAGTGATCTAGAAGAGAAGCTAAGATTGTCACAGGTAAGATCAAAACTAAGACTTGTTCACAAATAAATTTTTGTATATCAATACTGGCATAACTAGGACTGTTACCTATTATTCCCATCTAACAGGGACTAGTCTAGACACATAACTCACGAGAAACAATTAGCTTGGAATTTTTCGGGAAAATTCTCTCCATTCTGGGTCTGTGAATGAGTTTCTGAGGTTAAATCGGTGCATTTTAGGAAAATTACACAAACTTTGAAACTCTCTTAAATCTTTTTTCCGGTTTGGGGACAAACCCAATGATGAAACAATGCCAATTCTGAAAAAAAATCCCAGTACTGTACTGTACCTGGAAAAATTCCGGTATGTGGGATTTTTCCTGGTTTCAGAGGGTCATCTAGTTACCCGGAAATCTCTCATCCGGAAGAGCTCTACACCAATTATTCGCTAACGGGATATCACTTTTATGGCGTTAGATGCTGCTAGGCATGTTCCAATAGTGAATAAATACTGTTAGCTTCAGTTACATGTTTTGTGCATTTACCAGGACATGTCATCCTAGGTCTTATGTATACTTTTATACTCTAGTGTTAAATGTCTACAGTACTTAGTCAGTGCTTTATATTTCAAGCAACAGGAGACTTCATTACAGATTAAAAGAACTGAGATGTCAAACATATGGCTATGGTGGTTGAAATTTTCAATCACCTGAAGATTTGCCCTAGTATGTATCACTTGAAGATTAACCACCCTAATGCCAGCTGAGGGTTAGGATGGGTTATTTTGCTACTGAATTTGGCTAGGTTAGGTTATTATTAGGGTTGTTAATCTTCTGGTGGAACAACCTTGAGGAGGGAGAGTCTTCAGGTGATCCAAATTCTTTAAATCTCATAGGACCCAGCTATAGAATTAGTGTATTGATATACTCCAGGACCTTATCAACTCTTCCTCAGATTCAGTCAGTCTTTTATGTGGTCTGCCTTTCAAACTATTTTTCATTATGCATTCCCATTACTCATATCATCTTGGTATGATGTCATCACAGGTTCTGGTAAAGACTTTTCTTTCCAATCATAAGTTTTTCATAACTTCCTTATATACCTTAACAGTTCTCATATACAATATTTCTACAATGTTTAGGAAGTCATTTGCAACATTCAAACAGTGTTGTATTCTAGATTCTCTTAATCTCAGCCCGTCTAAGGCTGAATAGTTAACATACATGTATGTAGTTTCCTTGTAGGCCTGATGCACATCCTCAATTTTGTTTTGCTAATTACTGCATCTTTTCCATCTTGATTACGGGAATTGGGACACCTCTTCCATTATGTTTACTTGGTAATTTGTAGACTCCTTTTATAATTGTGTTTACTTCACAGTTAATGCACATATTGTTTAATTTTCAGGGTTGAGATAGAAAGAACTTACAAACAAAACTCAGAACTACATAACCTCTTTGCTGAGTATGGTTCTAAGACATCAAGAAAGAACTTAATGTTGACTAATGGCAACACTTGAAAAACCAACTGTGAAGGTAGGTTGCCTAGTAACTGTGTGCCTCATGAAAAATTAAATGATTGATGCTCATTGGATGTTGTTTGAAAGTTAGACTTGTGAATTGAAATTGAAGTCTTACAAATAGATCAACTTAATATGGAAAATGCATAGATGTTGAGCTCTCCAAGTAGAATAGAAAGTCCTTATTTTATTTAATTTGGCTTGAGTTAAAAATAACTCTAGAGGAAAATACTTCTTGATTGATGCATATTGGTCTAATTTCTGAAACATTACAGTGATGAATCTTCAGGCCCTAAGATCATGAAACATACACCCATTTCTTCAGAATAAACCTGGTCATGTTGTACAGATGTCATAGCTACAGTGAAACCTGCATAGCGGGGGGAGTTAAGTTCCTCAGCGGTGTGTTGGGCAAACTTATGAGAAAAATAGAATTGGCGGGACTATGGCGTATGGACTAATCTCGTGAAATGCATACCTTTTAAACATTTCCATAGCGCACAAATATGATAATAATAGAACTAACATTCCACAAAAAATTAAACATATTAATGATAAGTATTATAAAATCATATTACTGTACTCACCGATCCATGGTTAGATGATTGTAGCATAACTATGATGACAATGATATTGTATATATTTGTGAAGCCTTCTGCTGATGGTGATTGAAACTGGAATGACTTTTATTTCTTCACGATGGATCATCAGGATCATCGACCTCAGGCTCAGATCAGCAAATGATGATGATGGTTGGGGTTCAAGAGTTCTGGTTTGGCAGATGATGTTGATGGTTGGGGTGACCAAGACCTCCAAGAAGAAGTCTTATTTTCTGTTGTTTACTTTTTCTATGCAAATCTTTCAAAATTTCTCTATAGAACATATATATCATCAAAGGCCCTTTTGATTTTTAAACTCTCTCCATACGTTTATAAAAGGGCCAGTCTCATCAACATTAAACACTTGCTCTGGGGCATATCCTTTGTCCTTTATCAATTCAATCGGCATGGGCTTGAAGTGCTCTGCATCCTCTTTGTCTGCCGATGTCCCTGAAGCGGGGTTTAAAATTTTCAAACCACCCTTTGCTTGCTTGAAATCGGTCTCAGTCGTAGCATCACTCCCTGCCCCCTCAGTTTTCACAACATGAGCATACAAGCTAAGTGCTTTCTCATGTATTGCTATGTTATCGGCAACAGATCCTTTCTCATTCACTTGTCCACTGATCCTTGGTAGTTGAATTACCTTAGCACTAAGAGATGCAGATGCTTTCACATTTGCATGTATTTTGTTCTCATAACTACGAATTGTGCATATGGTGGATTCATTTACAGAGATCTAAAATCTTTATTTTCAAGCTAATGTCACTTTTTACTTTTCTTGGATATGCTATCGTTACTAGCATCACCTCTCTGGGTGGGCCATACTGCAGGACAAGGCACACAGCAACATAAAAACACAAAAGTTCCAAAACCGCTTTAGTACAATGTTGGTGTGCAAGCGTATAAGCAAGACTGAGTGATGAGCAGCTGCCTTGCGCAGGCATCTCAACTGGCGCATGAGCAGAGGTGGGCGGAGGAGGAGGAGGCGAGGCGGTGTGTTGTTAACCGTATATTAAAATTTTCCGTGTTGGACAAATTATTTGGTCTCATCACATTATATTTAACGCCTACAGTCAAAAGCGTGTTGGTCAAACCAGCGTTGGGCGAGAGTTCACTGCGCTTCACCCCTGAGCAGTTGCTTCAAGTTATAAAGGATTCATTCATCCTAACTTTGAGTACTGCTCTCATGTCTAGGGTGGTTCGTCTGTCAACTGTTAGATAGGGTGGAATCAAAGACATTTTATCTTATTATCACTTCTCCTTTAGTCAATAATCTCTTCCCTTTCTCCTTGCACCGCAATGTTGTTTCACTCTCTTTTATATTTCAAGTACTTTAATGGGCGATGTTCAGTGGATTTTGCATTCTGTATACTGCGGTGAGGCAATGGCCTCGTAACACTTCGTCTTGCCTCGGTACCCACGGTTTGTGGATGCGGTCACATTAGAATACAGTGAGTTCTGCTATAGCGTGTTTTGATAGCGAATTTGATCAACGCGATTTATGAATCGAACAATATTTGTATAACAGCGAACTACCGTTTCTCTAACGATTCCTCGAGCCGGTTGTTGTGACTTCAGTTCACGTTCGACATCACATATTCAACTGAGTTATGTGTTTTGTTTGTGAACAATTGCAGAAATAATGTATGTAATATTTATGTATACAGTATACCTATATATATTATAAGTAAATTGTAAAATTTTACATAAAAGAAAATCAAATTACATAGCGTTTTACACCGCGCTCTTTACATCATACACAGTGTTTACAATTTTTCGTTACGACATCATATTCAATTGATTTATGTGTTTTGTTTGTGAAAATTGCAGAAATAATTTATGTAATATTTATATATACAGTAAACCACTCACAGGTCCTACAGTCCACTAATTATTTTATACAAACTTACGTTTGGGAAGCTGGATTAAACTGAAGATTACCGGTATATTAAATAATAAAAATGTATTATAAACCAGTCTAACATGCAGTAATAAACACAGCTGCTATCATCATCCCCTCCCCATTTGCCAGTGACAACAAAAGGAAAAAAGTGATTGATGAGACTGTTTTTAGCAGTGGAGGTGGAGTCAATGTGCATACTGTATGTATTTACTCATCAATATATTTATCTCCTATAAATAATTCATTTAAAATTTATTTTTTACAAAGAATATTCAGTAAATGATGCATTAATTCTTGAAACTATAATGATTGATACAGGCAGCAGTAGTAAATCATTAATTTTTTAGCAAATAACATTTGATGCCATCAAATGATGGCCTTAAGTCACTAAATATAAATAAATACAAAAATTAAAAAAAGATCAAGCAGAAAAAAATATACTGTAAAAAAAAAAAGTATATATAATATATATATATATATATATATATATATATATATATACACATACATACATACTGTACATATATATATATATATATATATATATATATATACATATATATACATATATATAATATAGGTGAGTGTCGGCTCGAGAGCTATTTTTAGAATTCGCACCACCCGCCACCCAACCTGACTGCCTGTTTTAGCTCATAAAATTCATACAAATTGCAGCAGAATATAATTTACATTGCTGGAATTCTTATAATTTGGTGATCATTTTGAATATAAACAACACATATTTTGCATTAAACATACAATTTTTAGATAAAATTGTTCTCTAGAGTAATTATGTTATCTTTTGTCCAAAATATATGACATTTATATTCAAAAATATTCCTGTCACCCCACAGAATCAGCAATGTCAATTATAATCATAACTTTAGTTTAGGTATTATTTATTAAATCTAGTGGTTATCACACATCTCATGCAGGACGGTTGGTGGGAGGTGGGGGTGGGGGGGGGAGGGAGGACCGACCAGCCATCTATTACCCCGTGAAGAATTATTATTTTTTATTAACTGAAGATATTTGTTTTAGCTCATAAAATTCATACAAATCCCGGTCAGAATATAATTTACATTGCTGGAATTCTTATAATTTGGTGATCATTTGAATATAAACAACATATATTTTGCATTAAACATACAATTTTGAATGTAAAAATTATGTTATCTTTGTCCAAAATATATGACATTTATATTCAAAATATTCCTGGTCTTACAATGAATCGCAATGTCAATTATCTAACTTAATCTGAGGTATTATTTAATACTAAATGTTAAAAACTCTTGAATGGAGGATTGGTGGGGGTTGGGAGGTTGGGACTGACCACCGGTTGGAAGGGGAAGGCAAGGTGGGGTACTTTGATTGACAGATAGTGAAATATTTTTTTTTTTATTAACTGAAGATATTTGTTTTAGCTCATAAATTCATACAAATTATCCGGCCAGAATATAATTTACATTGCTGGAATTCTTACAATTTGCTGATCATTTTGAATATAAACAACATATATTTTGCATTAGACATAAATTTTAGATAAAAGTTTATTCTGAGTAAATATGAAAAATATATGTTTATATTCAAAATATTCCTGGTCTTACAAAGGAATCCAGCAATGTCAATTATATTATCCTAACTTTAGTTTGAGGTAATTATTACTATACCTGGTTTTCCCCAAAAATTTCTCCAGGAAGAGCCAGTGAGTGTAGTGTGAAGAGGGAGGGAGTTGGTCCATTATTTGAATGGACATTAACTTGGCGACTGTATTCTCTATTTCTCTTAAGTATTAATTGTGTGCATGTACCATCTAAAATTAAGATGTATTTTACTAACATAGTTATTTGTCGTCAAAAGTGGAGTTTAAATTAGGACTGGGTTCTATTAGAATTAATCCCATATGTTCTGTTATTCATAACGCGGTTCACTTAACACAGGACCCTCTGGGTTCAATTGACGCGTTAAGTGAGGTACAACTGTATATATATATATATATATATATATATATATATATATATATATATATATATATATATATATATATATATATATATATATATATATATATATATATATATATATATATATATATATTAATAAATGTGTAAGTCAATATTTTTCCTCAAATCCTAATGAAATACTAGAAACATTCCTTTAATACATAAAACAGATTTATAAATTGAAAATAATTGTTGTTTGACATAATACAGTATATTATAAATAAATAAATAAACAAATAATTAGGTAAAATCTATTTCCAAGTAAATGGAAAATGTTATTTACCCAAGACCTTAAATCACAGCTCAGGGTGAGATGGAGAGATAACAAATATTTATAGCCGTCTGAAAGTGTACCCTGCACATAAAATAATTAAACATTCATTTATTTGTATATATATATATAATATATATATATATATATATATATATATATATATATATATATATATATATATATATATATATATATATATATATATATATATATATATATATATATATATATACATATACAGTTAACCCTCACTTTCTGCGGTTAATGTAACCCGGGTACGAGCAACGTAAAAGTGAATAACATAACATATGGGATTAATTGAAATGAAGTCAGGCAGAACCCAAACTCCACTTTTGGCGACCATACTATGTTGTAGTAAAAATAACATCTTAATTTTATGATGGTACACACACAATTAATACTTAAGAAATAGAAAATACAATAACCAAGTTAATGTCATTCAAAATGTGGATTGGAAAGTTTGTGATCAAGTCTGAAAAATTTAAATTTTAAATTTGTATTAAATAATAATACCTCGAAACAAAATTAGGAAATATAATTGACATTTCTGGATTCCTTATAAAACCAGGAAATATTTAATATAACCAATACTTTGCCAAAAATAACATCTACTCAGATTAAACATTTATCTAAAAAATTTTATGTCAATGCAAAATATATAACATAAAATAAAAGCAACAAATATAAAAAATCTACAGATAATAAAAAAAAAAAATATCATCCTACGATCTAATAATGTGAGAATCACCAGCACTGTTTTACCTTTTAGTAATAAATAATAAATAAGACTAAAGTTAGGATAATATATTGACATTGCTGGACCTTGTAAGACCAGGAATATTTTGAATATAAATATCATATATTTTGCACAAAAAGATAACATATTTACTCAAGTAAACATTATATCAAAATTTGTATATAATGCAAATCAAATGTTTATATTCAAAATAATCATCAAATTATGAAATTCAGCAATATAATTATATTTCTGGCGGATAGACTATGAATTTTATGAGCTAAATTAAAAAAATTATACTTCACCGTGTAAGGGGTACACACCCACATGAATGCCAAATCCTGGGTTCTGGCAGGGCACACATATAGCGTGGAAAGCAGCGGAATGTGGGACGCTTTAGTGAGTTATTTGTATATATAAATATGTTTGTGTAATAAATGTATGGAGTAGAACATACATTAACCTTTTCACTCCAAATCCCTAATGAAACACCACAATTAGAATCACAGTGGTTTGCTGTTGTGAACCACCTGTTGTACAGTGGGCACAAGTCCTGCAGAGCAGGTACTCCCACCACCCGGTAGTCTCTTCTTGAAGCAAGCGTATAAATGAAAAGAAAGTGCTTGCAGTGTGTTTAATATGTTTGCAGTATATTATAAATAAATAAATAAACAAATAAATGCAGTGCAAATCCATTTTCAAGTAAATGGAAAAATTTTACTCGACACCGACATTAGTTCAGTTGCAGAGGTAAGCAACGTGACACTTTAATTTGGTCACTAATTTCACTGGCGGTAACATTTGATGACGTTACTTGAAGTGAATTATTGTATTTTTAAAAGCAGATGGTTGATGAGATGTTAAGTGTCATTTGGAATTCCGCCTGCAGCAAATAGAGCTCCAAAAGCTACTTTTAAATGGAAATTTGGGGGGCGTCATACTGGCATATATAAGCGCGATATCGATGCCTCTTTTACAGCAAATAAGGACAACTTGGATTGTTTTCAGAGACAACAAGGTGGGTGAGGCACATGTAGGGGTCTTAAAGTGACGGAGATAATGTGAAAAGAGCGAGTTTAAGTGCGTCCGTGCTGGTGTCGGCTTTTTACGCTTGTTGCAGGTGCCTAAGAGACAAAAAATTTATTTTATATCTTTGTCAGGTGATATTCAATTGATTTTACCCCACTTCTTGGCGGTTTCATAACAGCGTTTACGCATATCTGGTGCCTTATGAAAGCTGAACTTTCACTTATGGATTTTTTTCCACATATCTGATATTACAAATTTGCCCACCATACCCTGCCTGGCTACTGTTTTAACATAAAAATTCTTACAAATTACCAGGCCAGAATATAATTTACATTGCTGGAATTGCTATAATTTGGTGATCATTTTGAATATAAACATCATATATTTTTGCTTTAAACTTACAATTTTTAGATAAAATTTTTTCTCTAGGTAACTATAGTCTTTTGTGCAAAATATATGACATTTATATTCAAAAATATTCCTAGTCTTACAAAGGAAGTCAGCAATGTCAATTATATTATCCTATTTAGTTTGGTATTGATGGTTATCTCTTGGGACGTTGGTGGGGGTGGGGGAGGAAGAACCGACCGACCATCTATTCTACCTGTGAAGAATTATTATTTTTTTATTAACTTTGAAGATATTTGTTTAGCTCGCAAATTCGCACAAATTACCGAATTGAATATGACATATGAATTCTTTATAATTTGGTGATCATTTTGAATATAAACATCATAGATTTTGCTTTAAACTTTGGTACTGAATATGAAATTTTTATACATTAGCTATGGTATCTTTTATTGCAAAATATATGACATTTATATTCAAAATATTCCCTAGTCTTACAAAGTCAGCAATGTCAGTATCTAACTTTAATGTGAGGTGTTATTTAATACTAAATGTTAAAACTCTGGAAGGGAGGATTGGTGGGGGGTTGGGACATGTAGCAGTTGGAAAGAAGGAAATGGGTGGGTGCTTTGATTGACGAATCAATTATTATTGAAGACCTTTTTTTATTAACTGAAAGATGTTTGTTTTTAGCTCAACAAAATTCCTTATACCGGTCAGAATATAATTTACATTATGAATAATTTGGTGATCATTGAATAAACATATATATTTTGCATTAAACACAAATTTCAGATAAAATATTTTCTCAAATTAACATGTTATCTTTTATATAAAATATATGACATTTATATTCAAAATATTCCTCAGTCTTACAAAGGAATCAGCAATGTCAGTGCTCTTCTTGAGACATCACATCTCCTTAGGGCGGATTGGTGAAATTGGGGGAGGACAGGCCGACCATCCTAACCCGGCTGTGGCAGTGTGAGGAGGAGGTGAGTCCATTGTTTGAGACAGGGCAGCTGCTTGGCGACTACCATGTTTCTCCTGCTTCTCTTAAATGTATTACCATCTGTAAAACCAAGATGTTATTTTTACACAACTTTTACAGTGTATTAAAGTGGAGTTTGAAGTCGGGCGGTTTCTATTAGAATTAATCCCTTATGTTCTGTTGTTTTGCCGCTTGTGATTTCCTGCCTTGGGACCCTCTGGGTTCAATTGACAGCGTTAAGTGAGGCCCTAACAATATAACATATCATGAAAATACTAGGGCCCCTGTACCCAGTGCTCAGTCATTCTGCCAAAAAAAAAATGCCATGTCTCCTCTCTACAATGTATAACCCTGGGCTTTATTTTACATAATTGGGTATACCCTCCCCCTATCTTGGTATATTCAGGAACATTTAAAAAAATAAAATAAAAGCATTTGTAGTCTAACAAACTGGCCATACATGATATAAACAGAAATAAAACCTACAGATCTTTTTTTCAAAAGATTGCATACTTTGAGAATGAAAACTGAATTTTCCATGAAGTATAGGCGTGTTATTAATGTAGCAACAATAGCACAGGGTAACAACATAATTTGTAGGGGGAGTATGGGAAAAGGACCTTGATTTGCTCATGTTATTACTATTTACACTTTAACAATCATATCCTGCTCCAGTAAATAGTCACAATACTAGATTTTGTATGATTTGAAGGTAAAACACACATGGTGAAGTGATCAGCTCAAGAATTAAAGATCTTTACAGACTTACCTGCTTTTATTTAAATAAGACAACTGGTTTGGTGCCTTTAGAGACCTTAAGGTGGGTGTAGAGTTTTTGTAGGGGTCTTAAAGTGAAGCAGGAGATGACGAAAAGACTGAGTTTAGAATGCGTCACGTGCTGAGTCATGGCTTTTCTTGCGACTTGTTGCAGGTGCCTAAGAGACAAAAATTTATTATATATTTGTCAGGGTGATGTTTTAAGTGTAACATATCTTGAAATACTACGAAATTTATTTTGAGTGTATCAGAATCGTTCTTCTTTTCCAAAAAATGTATATCCTCCTCTCTACAATATATCCTTGTTTTGGCTATGGTGGTATCTTCCTCCCCCAATGAGAACATTTAAAAAAAATAAAATAAAAAGCATTTGTGGTCTAACAAACTGTAGCTGCATGATATAAACAGGAAATAAACACAGATCTTTTTCCAAGATTGGCAACACAGGGCTAGGAAAGGCTGAGAATTTTACTCATGATGTGATGACATGCTGCTTAGCTCTTCCGATCATCTATTATATTTGCCAGAAATTTATAAATTAAAGGACCCTTGATTTACTCATGTTAACTACTTGCTCGTCACTCCTTCCTCGGTGGCTGATCCTGTCACCTGATTTGTAGCCGGTTGAGGGTAAACACATGGTGAGCGAGTGTCATGGGTTAGTTAGGCTTACTTACATAATGCTTTCCATTGCTGCAGAGACCAGGCATGCTTTGGGACATCATATTTTTTCCATTAGTGTATGTTAGCCAGCCTTTAGGGATGGGCAGTGAAACAGTGTTTTCCTTCCACCATCTCATTTTAACCAGTATCCCTGAGCCTTTGGGTTGAATTAAGGCGTCGCCTCCAGCCTCTCCCTCCTGAAAAAGGCGAGACACCACACCACAGAGTCCTCCACCGCCTCCGTCCTGTGTGAACGCGTCGTCGACACGAGACTAGCGTGTTAACCTGAGTTTTGTTATCCCATTAAATATCACGTGTGGATGCCTGGTTGCGACAAGAGCAATCCCAGGCTGGCTATCAAACCTACAGTAAATGGTTAATTGTTCCGCGGTTCTCTATCTGACACCGTGGTAGTGATCAAACCTGAACCGGTAACCTGGGTTTGCGATATCAGCAGCTGGTTGCGACAAAGCAATCCAGGCTGGCGATAAATGTATCTTTGTGGTACACTCTATTAAGTCCCACCCATAGTAGAGTAACCACATGTGTCCCCAAGTTGAAAATTCCTGTTTTAGAAGATTCATTTTATTGCAAGCGTGAGCATTGAGTAAATCATATATCACATAAATTATAAATCATTGTATGGAAGCTTGACAAATAAATGTAATTGGTATATATATTCTATTATTACTAAAAGAATATTGGTTATAATAACTTAGATGGATATTTGAAAAATTAAATAAATTCATTAAATCATCTGTTTATCAGTATAAATCATGGAATAATAAATTGGTGGAGTGAACTGCGTGAATGCATGCATAATCTCCTGTAAGTAATCAATTGTGAGCCTGGACGTCTCAAGAAACCATCTGTAATCCTCCTACTACCACCGATTCATACCAAAGCGCGACAGTGTTGAGTCAACTCCAAGGTCACGAGATACACATCTGAGAAGCTGCTGAAGAGACTGGGCTCAGTGAGGCTCGCTACATGGCACCATAATCTAGCTAGGCCCATCGTTTTTTATTCAAATAGGCCCACGAAAAGATCAAAACATAGGATATGACCCGAAGCTCTGCTGGCGCCGCGTTATATGGTGTAACTGGGGCTGAAACATCTTGGGATCTCATTTTTGCTGAAACAGTAGCTCCAAATGTCTTCCCATCTCCCATTTATTGTTTTGTTTCCTTCTGGTCCCTCTGCTGTTTTCTTTCATTACTCTCATTATGAAAGCGTCTCCTCACATACCCTTCCTTCTTGCTTCACCACTGCCACTCTCATCTACCATTTCTCCAATAAATAGTCATCAATATCTTCTTTTCCACTATTAAATAAAAAATTTAATGTAAATATAATACTGTATGATCTAAATAGCTGATAGTCACTCATTCACGGCAAGGCTCATGACCGTAAATTCTCTTTGGCGTTTTACTCTGTGGAAGTCTTCTTTGATCATTTTCAAGTATCAAAATCTAACAACAGTAAATAACTGTATTATCTTTATATAAGCTATATCAAAAGAAAAAATAGTATGATTACTATTACAGTGGTCTCGGTTAACGGCTTGCTTGGTTCTTGGGTACCTTTATATGAATCTTAAATTGGGTTCAATAGACAAAAATTCGATTAACGAAATCATAAATCTGTTTGTTTTTGAACATCAGCTGATAAGCGTGAAGAAATTATAGCCAATTCAGTAGTCTACCTATGTTTAAGTTCAAACTAATCACTCTTATAAGAATTCAGCATGCAAATTAAATTCACCCCCAGTCACTTCTATTAAATTTTATAAGCAAAAACAAAAACTCAATCTAAAAGAAAAAAAAATAAACTGATAACAATTAAATACTTTACACCACAGGCGCCAACTGTCAAACATGTCACCCCTCCTCCCACCCCCACCTCCTGAGAAATGTTTGGGCAAAAGACTAGGTTTACAGGTTTAAAAATAAATAATACCTCAGACTAAAAGTTAGGGATAATATAATTGCATTGCAGAATCCTTGCAAGACAGGAATATGTTGAATAAACTTCATATATTTTGCACAAAAGATAAAATTACATCTCCTAATAAAATTGTAAGTGAATCAATTGTGTCTAATGTTTGTATTCAAATTAAATACTTTATCTTGTGAAATTCCAGCATCTTAAATTATTCTAACTTTACTTGTATATACCTTTCTTGAGCTGAACCCAGTATAGTTGCTTGAGCAGCCTTCCTGGAGGCAATTGTGTTAGATTAACCGAGGACCACTATTACAGATAATAAATTTACCAGGTTTGTAGTCATCCTCTGATTCGCTGTCTGAGTGGAGGATGATCCGTCTCTTCTTTATTGGCTCACCTCCGTGCTGTGGATTTTGTTTTCTTCATTCAGGTCAGATTTTCCTTACTTTTTGGTGTAAACATTAGAGATAGATTCATATTAAGTAATTCCTACTTTATCCATTTTTTTCTCCAACAGCTTTGTTCAATTCTGAGAACAATAATAGAGTTGTAAAATAGCAAATAATTTACTTGAGTACTGTACTGTACTGTACTCCAAATAAAATTCACAGGTATCTCTTTTAAGGTACAGCATCTCACCCTCCTCATCAGTGTCCATTGGCTTCATCATCTGGAAGGAAACATTTCCGTCATTTCTCTTTGGACTGCTGTGCTGGCTATTTTACAGCATGTATCCATGATGGGTCATATATGTTGGGATACCCATTTCATACTTTGGTAAGGCTTCACAAACCTGGGAAGAAATAATCATCATAGACTTCACAATACAACAATGCGTGTCACTCCAGTACGTACCATCATCACTGGTACTGTACTGTGTGAAATATATGAGATTGATAGCCTTTCGCTGTCCATTGTTGAGAAATGTTCCTGCTTTCTACATGATTGTGCAGTTAAATTACGTTCCTTACATTGCTGCGAAGAGGTTTCGGTGATAGAAAATATGCTTATATAAGATTTCTAAAATTTTAAGATGATCTTAAATATACTCACACTTCCTTGACCCATCCTCGTGTAGGAGGGTTGTCAAAAACTGGGCGATGTATCAGACCGTCACGATTAAAACTTTATCACCTGGACTCTCTGAATACTGGTGTGAGCGCAGGAGGCTGCCTTCCAATTTAGCTGACCATATGAAATATATAAATCTACTAGTTTATTAAGAGAAAAAAAACCTTTTATTTTTACCTGCCTGTTTACAATAAGAGATTTAAATTTTTTAGAAAATCAGTCAAAATAAAACACAGATAATCTCTTTTATCAATGGGAGATGTACTGTAGTACAATAGAGGCAGACACAACTACCCCTGGGGCATCAGTAACACTACTGTACTGTGCATACTCTACCTCAGTACAACTTCTCTTGCATCTCACTGGCCTGAAGTAAAAAAAACACACTGTACAGTAGTTGATGTCAGCAGAGTTAATATTCCCCATACTTTATTGTACAGAGATCTTTGAAGCTTGTTGTGCCTTTGTGTGTGTGTGTGTGGGAGAGGGGGGGGGATGTGAGGAAAGAATGAGATATGAATAACATGTTTTTACTCTTAGTTTTAATGCTGTTACTGGCTGGGAATATGTTCAATGTCTTTGCAGATAGTATGGCTTCTGGAAAAAAAAAATACCTTAATGCTGTTGTTTGGGGCAAGTAAGTGTTCTAAATATAACAGGAAAATCACTATCATAAAAAATGGGGGGGAGAGAACCCTCGATAAAAAAGTATGAAAACATTTCTCTGCCTCTTGTAGCTACACACTATAATAAACAGTAGCACGATGGGGACAAGTTTTCAAGGTAAAACTCTTAATAACTATGGGTCCTATACAGTACTATATAATTTTACTTAAAATTTACCCACATAGGTAAAACAAAAACGTTGTTAGCTGTGCTGCCCTTTACTTCACTGGCTCCTGAATATATCGGAACCTGCTCCAGTGTTGGTCAAGTCTGGCCTCGAATGAGCTCATACTTGGTGCCGTCATAACGCTCTCTGGCAGATTGTTCCAAGAGTTGACAACTTTCACTCTAAAAAAGTTTGTCCTGACAATTCTCTGAACTTGTCGCTTCTTCAACCTTAAGTTGTGACCTCTAATGGGGCGGGTGTCTGCCAGCTCCAGGTATGGAAACTCGACGAAGTACAATACAGTAATGCAGGGTTGTTATGATTTAAATCACATGATTTAAATCAGAGTAAAAAAATCATGATTTAAATCAAAATGATTTTTTTTACTAATAACTGTTTTCTCTTTTTATTCTACACGATTGAAAAGTATATGCAATGCAGCAGGCTAATAACATCAAGATGATTAAAATGCTAAGACCAGGATATGCTCCACCTGATAGACATCAAATTGGAGGGTCTCTCGTGGATCAAGCTTACAATTCAGTGATTAAGAATTATTCAGAAGAACTTAGTGGGAAAACAGTTTGCATGGCCATGATGGATGGATGGAGTAATGTCCATAATGAGCCTATAGTATGTATAACTTTAACAGCGGACAACCGTATTTATCTTGTTGACTCTATAGACACAAAATCAAGACACACAGCTGAATATCTGTTGAAATTAGCTGAATGTGCTACAAAAAAGTGTGAAGACAAATTTGGATACACAGTAAGCTGTGTAACAGATAATGCTGCTAATATGGCAAAAATGAGAAGTGAATTCGGACAAGATAAATCCATTATAACATATGGTTGCTCTGCACACCTGTTAAATTTGCTTTCACAAGAACTGCAAATCAAGAACATTAAGGAGCACATTACAGAAATCATTAAGTACTTCAGAAATCGTCACATCCTAGGATCTTTGTATAGAAGAGCAGGAGGAACAATGCTAGTAATGCCATCAGACACACGATGGAACACAGTGACAGATTCTATTGAATCTTATTTAAAGAACTGGGAGACCCTTGTCAAAGTGTGCAAAGAAAATAGTGAAGACATTGATAAGAAAATTGAAAGGAAAGTTAATGATAAGGCATTAAAAAGAACTGCTGAAGACTATTTAGAGAGACTTAAGCCTACTGCTGTGGCATTGGACTGTGTCCAGAGAGAACATACCCTATTAAGTGATGCTGTAGAAATCTGGGTAAAACTGAAAACTGATATTAAGGAGCATTTAACAGATAAGAAGGATATGGATAATTTTGAAAAAAGAATCAAAGTAGCATTGACACCTGCCCATTTTCTAGCTAATGTGATAGATCCAAGGTATCAGGGCAGACATCTGACTCCTGAGCAGCGAGACATTGCAGAACAGTATGTGTGCGAGTCTCTTCCACATTTCCCTTCAACATTAATGTCCTTCCATGGAAGAAGTGCACCATTTAAAGAGGTCTATTTTGGTAAAGATGTTGTAAAATCTCTCTCACCCCTTGCTTGGTGGCAGTATTTTGCCAATGATATGACAGAAAATGTAATGGATGTTCCTAGACAATTATTTACAGCTGTTGCATCATCAGCAGGGGTTGAGAGAATTTTTTCCACACAAGGACTTGTATACTCAAAGGTAAGAAATCACCTAGGACAGGAAAAGGCATCTAAGCTTGTCACAGTACATAAGCATTTCAATGTTCAACTAAGCTAATTAAAATGTTTTGAACTATTTTTGTTATTTACAGAATGAGAATATTGTGTTGACTTGAAGTTATTACCAGTAATTCTTAATACACTTTAGTCCTACAAATGTAAGAAAATAAACTTGTTACCAGTATTATTTTTTTACAAAATGAGAATATTATTCTGTTGAATTGAAATTAAGTTATTCATTTTTGAAACATGTAATCCTATAAGAGCATTTATGTTAATTTCATTATTATGTTTGGATTTGTGCACTCAAATGTAAGGTATGTTACCAGTTTTCTTTTATTTTACAAAAGAATATTATTTTGTTAAATTCCATTGGTACATCTACTGCATAAATATCTTAATGCCAATTTTCTGTTTATTATCCTGAATAAGATTTGGTTGAAAAATACTGTTTTTATGTTTTAGAAATACTATTTTAATGCAAGTCGTAAAAAAATACAAAAAATCGATTTAAATAAAAAAACCCGATTTAAATAAAATAAATCGATTAAAAAAAAATAAAATGATTTTTCCAACCCTGCAGTAATGTCATCCGAGATTTTTATAATCTTCTATTACCTTGCCTGCCTATAGTAAAAGGTACTATTGCAGTTTCATTCCCAATTGGGTTAGATTCATTTTGGGTTCACCAGAAGCTATATCTCATCAATTGCAACAACTTTTTCTGGTACCACTTCTGTCGCAAATGGATAATAACAGAGATGATAAATTCACTGTGTTGTCTGTTTGTTTACAACTGATCTGCTTAGTCTGAGAGTACTGTAACCTCATGTCCACAAAAATAAAAAATAAAATAAATTTCACCATGATGCTTCAACAAAGTTGCTTTCATTGGTACCAGATATCAAACTAAGTATTACTTTCTGTTTAATATGGTCCCTTGGCTAGGAAGTTAGGTAGGTTTCTTTGATTGATTAGGTCAGATTCTATGGAGGGAGGAGGAGGAGGGAGAGGAAAAAAAAAAAAAAAAAAAAAAAAAAAAAAGGCAATGAAGGTCAAATTCTAATAAATCACCAAATACCACGAGAAAAACCTACCGGTAGATTTCTCATAAAAAAAAAAAAACCAATTGGTGAAACTGTAATTTTACCAGAAAAATCAGGGCAATTGCAAGTACTCTCTCTCGTTACCTGAGGTACCATAGTGCAGGCACCAGTCTCGTGGCCCTCCTTTGGACATTTCAATCAACTAATCAACTGACAGTCTCTAGCATATCTCAGGGACCAGACGGAGTGGACCTCGGGCCAGCCACCCTTGATAAATGGAGGGGGGAGCATTTACTGTAGTACAGGTACTGGTAACACTGCCTGGCGACTCAGCCTTCATAGGGTAAGGACGTGTGTAGTCGGCGCTGCCCGCTGATGCGGCCGTGGTCTCTTGACCATGGAGGCAGCTGCCAGCCTGGTCTGTCGGGCCTTCCCCATCTCCTCCTCCCATCTGAATTTATCAACATCCTCCCACCAACAGTACAGTGCAAAGATTGATGATCAACCTGCAAGTGATATACAAAAGTGACATTTTCAACTCGAAAGAAAGAAACAAATGTTCGTGACAATTGTGCTTAGCGGTCAATGTTGACCTGACCCTTGACGGGATACACCCAGCCCGCAGTACACTCGCCAGCACCAACACTAGATGAGAACCCAAGAAACATTCCAAACTACACCAGGAGAGAAGTGAGGACTCCTTACTCCACCCAGGCGAGCAACTATGAATTCCTAACTACTGTACTTCACACGAGGAACAAGAAACATCTCCAACACCCTGTGTGAGCTGGAGGACCTACCCGGACCACGTGGTGCAGCTGTAGTGAGGTAGCGGCTTCACATCCAGGCTTGGCGCCGACATCAAGTCACAAGAATGTCTGCAAGACCAGCTCCCACAGTACCTGATCTACAGTTTATCTATATGTTGACTAGGTTTCTTATGTTTCTGTATTGAGAGCTTTTGTCAATCAAGTGACCCACTCCCCGCTTCCACCATATGTAACTTATCTCTGTTCATTGTATATTTTCAGCCTTCAGGCTGCCATGTTATCTTAATAAACCGTTAATTATTATTATTAACTTAATGACCACAAGTCCAACGACCTGTGGTGTAATGGTCAGCATGCTCGCCTCGTAAGCGAGTGGACCCAGGTTCGATCCCCAGGCAGGGTGAAACTATGGGCAAGTTTCTTTACGCTATTTGCCTCTGTCTACCCAGCAGTAATTGGGAACCTGGATGTTAATCGATTTTCGGATCGTGTTCCGGGGTAATGGTTCGCCAGTGCAGTTGGCGAGTTGTCCGGTCTTCTCGGACTATTCCTTGACACTGGGTCATGCAACTCATTAACTTATGGTGTGGTTGTTGTGTTGGTGACAGCTTCCACACCTTAAAAAAATGTATGCCTAGGTGGCCCTTGGGCAGGCCATCCTTGTTACACGAGGGGCAACCATTATTATATTACTGTATTATCAGCGATTTTTAGGATTTTACATTTTGGAATCAGTGGTTTAGATAATTCTAAAACACGTCATATTTTCTAAGTTCTTGTTGATGTTACCACCGTGTGTTTGTGTGTTGGTTAGTATGCTATATTCCGCATGCGCTATAGTCTGACATATGCACAGCTGTTCTTTGGATGTTGATTGGTGGGTATGATTTTGGATCAACCAATCACAGCTCGGTAATATGCCCTCAGCCGCTTGAATTGGAATATAGTTCCAAGATGTCTTCATTATGCAATGGTTGTGATGTTAATTATTTCCAAGTCATCGGCAGATTTCACGGAGAATATTATGGCAAGGGCCAAGAAGCGTGGAAATTTCTCCAACACGGTGTATTGCCAACAGAGGTTACTTGCGCGAAGTATAACCAGCATTGTAGCTATAAAGCTGATGAGCAAGTCCACCTACTTCAAGCAGTACTTGGTGCGATAATTAATCATCACGCAGTTCAGCGAGGACAAGCTTCTACACCAATTTTTCATCACTGCCAGCAAGGTCTATCCCCCCACAGTCGAAGAAACAGATGCCAGTGCGTCCTGTGGATGACGAGGAGGACCCAGATAATCCCAACTCCGAATCTTGAGTCTAATTAAGGTAAGCACACAGGTGGATAAGTTAGGCTTGGGTTTAGTTTAGGTTGTTAGGTTAGGTTTAGGATTATTCTGACCTTCATTTCTATAACAAATTACTATTTTATTATTTTTTTTTTTCACTCACCCAAAACCCCTAGTGCCCACTGGGGGTGGGCACCATAAATAAAGGTCAGATTCGTTCAAAACACATAAAAACCCATTGGAAAAAACATAATTTCAACTTCCAACAACTTAATGGGGGGGTAGAAAAATACGACAATCAACCGCCCCCCTCCAAAAAAAAAAAAAAAAAGTGATTTTCTCTTCAAGTAATGATAAGCGGAAGAAATGCTATAGAAGAAAAAGCAGGTATTATTATTGTTTAGGTTATCCAGCAATTTGTGGGATTTTAAGTATTGGAATCAGTAGTTCAGACAATTCTGTGAGGGAATAGCACGGCAGGAATGTTCAGCCAATTAGGGGTCAGGGAGTTGGTGTGTCATCCCTCCAAAGCAGTAAACTACTGTATATAGGGAAAATTGGTGGTGTTGTTTGGGGTTGTTTACTTGTGTCTCGTCAGTGTTGGGTTACTCAACCTGGATAAGAAGTGATAAGCGCTGGGAGGGTGAGTGGAGTAGTCACAGGACTTCCTTCCCTCAGCCAGAGCGCATCGCTAAAAGAAAAGTACAGCTCCTCCCCGACATACAACCGCCACATACCAAAATTTTGTCAAATTACGTATTTTTGAGTCCCAAAGTCAGTGTTTGCGCTGTGTACTGACAAAATTTTTGTTTGTAATTCACTTTAAATGGCTGGCAAGCTTAAAAGTGAGAGTTTTGAGGTGATGAGAAGAAAAAGAGACACCCATTTAAGATTTTCTATGTATTATTTAAGCATTTTCGACTTACGACCTGGATTTGGATCCCTAACCCGTCGTAAGTCGGGGAGGAGCTGTATATTGTTAATTTGTCTGTTATGTTCTGTTGTATTTTACTTATTGTTTTGTTGGTTTAGAGTACATTATTATTTTCAATACAGTTTGTCAGGTGTTATCAATATTGCATAAATTGTAGCGAAATATTATATGTTGTTTAGGAGGTCTCTACCCACGTCAAGGGCCAGGCGTGAGAGACGTCATCATCAGTGTTCGACTGTCTTTGTCCTCTAGGGGACATATATCACCTGACTTGTCCAGTCAGGGGACTCATGGAGGCCAACAGACCAGAGTCAACTGGATCCCAGTTCATCAGCGACTTAAGTCTAACCTCATCCCATGAGTGTTGTTCGGGGGAGCTGGAACTCCTCTGTACCCAGGTCGACCTCACGCCTCCATACACCACTACTGACAGACTCATCAGCAGAGCTGTTTTGTTGTACCTGATGTTCAGGGGTCAGCAGATCATGATTACTCCCCTAGTTAAACTTAATTATTATATTACGTGTGTGTGTATGTTATTGTAGACAAATTTATATTTTTATGGTCAAATTTCCTTTAGCACCTCAGAATAAATTAGCATTGCAGTCTACCATCAAAGATCCTATTTGGCCTTCACAAATTTTAAGACACTTTTCTTCTATGGCATTCTTTCCGCTCATTACAGTATTACTTCCAGAGAAAATCACAATACATTTTTGGAAAACCGAAAAAAAATTACTAATTATATTTTATGTTTCCACCATCCCAGGAGAACGTCTGTGTGTTCGCATGTTGGTTTGTAGGCTTATTTACGCATGCGCCAGAGTCTGACACATGCACAGTTGTTCTTTGCTAGAATCTGACACGTTAATGGGTTAGTATGATTTATGATCAACCAATCACTGCTCGGTATAAGCTCCCGGTATCGACCCCCCGAATTTGAATTTATTTCCAAAATGTCTCCCTTGTGCATTGGCCGTGATGAAGATTACATCCGAGCAATCGCAAGATTTCACCCTGAGTATTACGGTAAGGACAGTGAAGCATAGAAATTTCTCTAGGAACACGGTGTGTTGCCAATTGATGGTAAGTGCATGAACTGTAACCAGCCCTGTAACTATAAAGCTGACAAACACTTTTGGTACTCTGGAAGGAGAATTGCCATCTGGAAGTTGAAGAAACGGAAGTGTAATTACACAGTGTCACTTTTAACTTTAACATTTATCCTCTTCTCCACTGATCGGCTCTTTAGCCGCTTGGGTGATCGGTCAAGCCTGTTACACACTGTTGGCAAGTACTGGGCATGCACCGGCTCCTAAATGAATCTGAACCTGCTCCAGTGTTGGTCAAGTCTGGCCTTGAAAGAGCTCACACTTGGTGCCATTACAACACACACTGGCAGATTGTTCCACGAGTTCCCAACTCTCACTAAAAAGGAACTTTTTTATATGTTGCACATCTGGAGCCATGGAAAATTATTTCATTTGTTAATCATTGGCTCCAGAAAGTATGGGACCATCATACCGTTATCACGTGACCCGATGACCCCAACTCAAGAGTCTAATTAAAGTAAGCAATACTGATTCCAAAACTTAAAATCCTATAAATCGCTGGATAACCGCAATGCTAATTTTACCTAGGTTAGGTTAGGCTTTGTTAAGTTTGGCGAGATTAGTGGTAGAAATAAAGGTCCAATTCGTTAAAAAAAAAATCGACTTTTCCCAGATTTTCTCAAAGTAATCATGAGAGGGCAAAGTGCCATAGAAGAAAAGTGTCTTAGAATCGTCTAAACTGCTTACTCCAAAACCTAAAATCTAAAAAATCGCTGGATGAGAGAAACGATAATTTTACCACTAGGAGGGCAGGACACCGAATACAGCCCAACTCGACCCATTGCCAACTCGAACCATCTCAGATAACCAACTTGGACTAAAAAAAAAAGTTTACACATTTATTTTTGCATGAATGATAAAAGTACAAAAGTACAATGGGCCGAGTTGGGGGTACACCAGGACACCAGCTAAGAGACACTGGCCTTCACTCTTGGTAACTGAAGCTGTAACAGAGTGCTAATAATATTTTCATAAGATCAAATTCTTTCAGCACTGTTGCAGTTTATCTGCAGTCCCAATGTTGCAAGAATGAAACAGTTTGTGAAAAAGTTCACCCAGTAGTGAACGGATACCGGTACCTAACAGCTTGGCATGTGAAACTAGCCAAGGCAGTGCTGGTTACACTACTTTCATGAATATAATGCTGTAAACCTGAATATAATCATGAACACCTTAACAAATGATGATGATGACTGTAACCACCACTATAGGAGCACACAGTCAGCTTCTCCAGGCGGAGTTGTCTCCCTACTCACCATATCCTTTCAGTTTAATGTTATTCTTCGGTGTCTCTTGACTCTTATTCTTCTTCTGTCCTGGTGACTTTGTGAAGAACGTAAATAGAGTAGGCTGTTGCGCCATGTTCACTTATAAATCAGTATAATTAAGGTAAATTAAGAGCCGCTGCACCACGCCACCTACCACGCTTGCCGCCAACACTCACACTACCACGGCTACCAACACAACATAGTGTTATATTACCTTTTCCCTAACCTTCAATCAATTTCCCTTAAAAAATCACATGCGATAAATATATAGAAAATAAATTATTAATATCTCACTAAATACTATTAATTCCTAAGAAACTTTTCATAATAATACCCATACAGTTATTAGCCCTGGCAGTTGTCAACAAGAGCTGTCTGGCCTATAATATATGTGTAGATCAATGCTTTTTAATAGTTGTCTATAACATTTACTGAAAAATATTTATATGTTAAAGATAGATGGATCCAAATCCAACAGTTTTTTTAATTGGAGTCGACAAATATTATTTATTAAACTGTTCTCTGTTAAACTGTTATAACTTATGACACCTATGGAGGTCTCCCAGCTCAAGCTGTGTATTCGAGTACAGTTTGTCTATAAAATAGCCCTTGATAAAACTATCAAGAATAATAGAGGGATCCTACACAGGCCAATAGCTTCCGTCCATCAGCATGACCACCTCTAGTGGGTGGACATTAGGTAAATAAGATAGGCAAGACATTTCTTATTCTCAAATTGATACTTGGCCACTTGTCAGCTCACTGACCACTCGGACTTACTTATGTAATATATGCTCATTTTGGAAGAAAGTGTCAAACTCGTGTGTCCTGATCTTCAGCTACTTGTATAGTATTAATACTATAAAGAGTGGGCCAGTTGATGCACTATTAGAGCACGGCAATCGCACATGACAGTTGCTATTTGCTTGTTCATTAGCCTATCAAAGGGTTATTAAACCCGGAAACTTGAACCTCTGCTTAAGTAAGCTCTTCCATTCATTCACAGCACACAATGGGAAGCTATCTTGCTTCAGCTTAATTTGTAGACGTGTCTTGAACAAGATGAGCGTAAAATCTACTCCTTAACTCCGCAGGCGACGTCCTTACTAGAGGAGTTCCCCCCTGAAGGTAAGCGTCACTATGTCCGGGTGTTGGAGTCGGCTTAGGTTTCTTTTGATTTTACTTCGTTCTGATGTTAATCCGAACAGACAAGTTTCTATCTTTCATTGTTGTCATACTTATTTTGTGAGGTTCTGGAGAAGAGTTTCACCACAACCATGGTCCTCTTTACCACAACCATCGTCAGGGGCGTACCCAGGATTTCATCAAGGGGGGTGGGGGAATTAACTACGAACTTAGATTGGTAATATTATGTTGGAATCCAGGAATGTGATATGCAAATTTGCTAGCGCAGTCACTAGCTTGCAGGCCTGTTTTACTTACTTTCGTTACACACTGATTCATGCTTGGCACGAATACATACTTCACAAACTAATTTCTCTTTTAACACTTAATACTGTATTCTTCTTTACTTGATAATCACAGGAAAGCATGCATACCGGTTGCCTTTTTTATTACTTAATCACAGGTAGTTACTAAAGAGAAAGTATGAATGAAGTAAAATCTTAAAAGACCACAAAATTTAATATCAAATACACCATGTAAAAATTGAAAAGAAGTTACTTAGAATTTTACAAACTCTTTCATAGTAAGCACAGTACAAATACACAGAAATCTCCCTGTGATATATCAAATTCAATTAACCTCATTAGGACTTGAAACTGGTAGGCCTACACAGAGAACAGGTATCCCAGCTGTTACCACTGTACTACGACCCTTAAAACCTTGTTAGTAATGGTTTTAAGGGTCATAGTACAGTGGTAACGGCTAGGATACCTGTTCTCTGTGTACCAGTTTCGAGTCCTGATTAAGTTAATTGAATTCCCGGTATGAAAATAACGAAACAATGAACTAATATATATTAATTAGAAAGAACATAAAAGTAATACTATTCAAGTTGCTATGTTATACTTATTCTAACATTAGGTTCAAACGTCTATATTTCTTTCGAGCCTACAAAACACCATTAACAGTGTACACAGTGATAGTCGTTGATGGGAACTGGAAAATAAAGTACAAGCAAATAATGTTAAAAAAAAAAATCAACAAGCTTGGCTACTGTATTCTAAAAGGCATTCTATTGCCGCACCCAAAGAAAGTTTTCTTTTCTTTTTCTGTGTTTTTAAAGGACCGAGTGGGCGTATAAAATTCGTTTTTCATAGGAAAATACAGTGTACATAGAGATAGCACATAGACACCGACAAATGCCGAAGTGAACTGAAAAAAAAGAGAAGAAAAACAGAAGACAACTGAAAAGGCAACAGGGGAGGTTAAAACCAGCGAATCCATGACAAAACCCCAGTGGACAAAACCCCAGTGGACAAAACCCCAGTGGACAAAACGCCAACCCATTATATATGAAAAGTGGACAAAACCCCAGTTACGTATAAAAAAGTTCATTATAATATTTAATTTTTCATTGTTTCATAGATCAAAGCTTGTCATTTGTCAACACTTGGGATCTGTGAAACACCTTAGTGTCATGACACCTCATCAACAGTAAAAGATCAAAGTAGCGATCACCTTATCATATGCCAACACCTGGGGATTTTTTAACAACACATTGTCTTATATGCCAACACCTGAGAACTGTTTAACAGTTTTCTACCGACCGACCGACAGACCGAAAAGCGACATATAGAAGCATCTAACCTAACCTGGGGTTTTGTCCACTATTCATATAATGGGTTGGGGTTTTGTCCATTGGGGTTTTGTCCACTGGGGTTTTGTCCACTTTTCATATAATGGGTTGGGGTTTTGTCCATTGGGGTTTTGTCCACTGGGGTTTTGTCCACTTTTCATATAATGGGTTGGGGTTTTGTCCATTGGGGTTTTGTCCACTGGGGTTTTGTCCACTTTTCATATAATGGGTTGGGGTTTTGTCCGTAGACCAAAACGAGCAGAGGGCAGCTAAGTACAGGTACCGTTTTTCTCTTTATTTTTAAATAGGTGTAGATCTATACAGTCTGCACCCCTACAATAACAGCAACCATGAAAGGTATGAAATGTGATTACTGCAGGGGGGCGACTGATATAGATGGTACAGGCCTGACCAATGCAGTGTTTAGGACGATGCAAGTTGCCGTAAAGCATGAAGGCTGCTGCTGGTATTTTTACTTACTTCTATCCTCTTCACCACTGTTCGGCTCGTTAGCCGCCTGGGCGATCGGTCACGTCTCTGTCACGCACTGTTGGCAAGTACTAGTCATGTACTGGCTCTCTGTTACGCACGGTGGGCAGGTACTGGGCATGCACCAGCTCCTGAATGTACTTAAACCTGCTCTAGTGTTGGTCAAGTCTGCTCTTGAAAGAACTCACACTCGGTGCCGTCACAACACTCTCTGGCAGATTGTTCCAAGAGCTCACAACTCTCACTCCGAAAAAGTTTGCCCTCACATTTTTCTGGACTTGCGGCTTCTTCAATCTTGAGCTGTGACCCCTTGTGGGGCGAGCGTCCGCCAGCTCCAAGTAAGGACACTCAACTGAGTAGTGCCCCCTGAGATGCTTATACACCTCAATTAGGTCGCCCCTTGCCCGTCTGTAGTATAAGCTAGGCAAGTTCAGGCGCTCCAATCTCTCAGGGTAGTTGAGGTGCCTAAGTGCAGGCACCAATCTGGTGGCCCTCCTTTGAACATTTTCAACCAACTGACAGTCCCTAGCTGCTAGGGCCTAGCATATCTCGGGGAACAGACGGGTTGACAGGACTCCAAATGGGGAAGCACTTCACTCTTGAAGATCTTTACGAGGGACGGACCGTCTAGATATCTGATCGACCTTCTTATAAGACCCAATAATTTACTTGCCTGATTTACCTTCTTCTCGCAATGGCCCGAGAACTTCAGCTCATTGTCAACATACACACCTAGGTCCTTCTCACATTCAGTCTCAAATAGTGCAGTTTCTTCATCCCGTTGGGACATAAGATACGCCTCCTTACCGTTGGTACGCCCCAGGTGCATCCTCTTACACTTCGTGACATTGAATCTTAGCAGCCACTTCTTTGACCATTCTTGGAGCTCACAGAGATCCTTCTGCAGCTCTTCACAGTCCGCTTGGTTCTTGATTTCCCGATTGCCCTGACTGTATAGTCAAGGTGAAAGAGGCGATTGCAAGACACAGGGGAAAGAGTTCCCTAAGGACGAATATAGATGAAGCTGGATCCTTGCTAGTTGCCAAACTAGAACAAGTTGGGAAAGAGATCCTTGCTAAGTCTGAGGAAGTAGCCGATAGAATGGAGGTGGCTGCTAAGAAGAGTTATGCTGAGGCCTTAGCAGGGCCACGGAAGGTGGCGGAGAGTAATGCAGGATCAGAACAGGTTCTACAGCAGCTAGGGATTCTAAAGAAGTGTGTCGAAGAAATGACAATTAACGGACATACTGTTAGGGGAGAGGAGGAACAACGGGAACGTTTCTGGCGCTGGAACAATGTAATAGTTTTTGGAGTCCCTGAGAGCCAGGCGGAGGGAACTGAGAGTAGGATAACACATGATAAGATGCAGTTTAAGAATATTTGTACAGAGGTTCTGAAGCTGCCATCAACCCCTCAGGATGTGAGGAGGCTGGGACAAAAGCAGGGGGATAAGCCTCGCCCCCTCAGGATCACACTAGTGAGTGAGGAGGAGAAATGGGAGTTTATTCGGCAGGCAAAAAACTTAGCAAGGAGCGAGGCATCTCGGAGTGTATTCATTCATCCAGATCGCACGGTAATGCAGAGGAGGGAGGAGTCGAGGAGGAACGGGGACGGGTGTACATGGGTTATATTCAGGGGGAGGGGAGTGGAAGCAGGTGTGCCGACACAATCCAGGGGGCAGCAGCGCACCCTCCACCTGCTCTACCCCCTACCCGGGAGGTGGCACCAGTTCCGCCAGCCGGGAGGAGGCGAGCGCCGTGTAAACAATGACATTTCTAACCACACCCTGCAAAATACAGTGTACTTAGCAAATGCTGCAGCTTCTGAGAATTGGGGGTGCGAAGTTACTAGTAAGAGCAGAGACGTTACCGAGAACAAATTCGGGCTTGAATGTCATGTACACTAATACTGACACGTTCCTTGATAAGAGAGAGGAGTTTGAAACACTACTGAAGGTACACCAACCAGATATTCTGGGAGTTGTCGAACTGTTGTACAAGAACAGGAGAATCAATCCAGAGGAATGTGAGTTCAGTATTGCTGGATATGACTCATTTACGAAACCTTTCTCAAGAAACTTGCAAGAGGGGTGTGGTTATCTATGCTAGGCAAGACCTTGGAGCCAGCCAGGCGAGGGTACAGGGAGAGGATGTTTTTGAAGAGTCCAAGTGGTGTAAAATTAAACTAAAGGGAAGGGACGTATTTATTATCGGGTGTATCTACAGATCCCCAAACTGTGGCCCACTAAATCAAAGGAACTTAACAGCCTTAATAGACAACGCAGCGATGCTCAACCCTATCCACTTCCTTATCACGGGGGACTTTAACTATGGCGACATCGACTGGAGAAACAAGTTCACCCGAAATGACTTGAATAACCCTGCTACTCTTTTTGTAGAAACTCTGAGAGATATTTTTCTGTTCCAACATGTTAGAGACCCGACACATTACAGAGGGGAGCAAACACCCAAGCCACTAGACCTCATCATAACAAACGAGGGGGGTATGGTGGCCAAACTGGAACACCTTGCCCCAGTTGGCACCAGTCACCATAAAGTGTTGTCATTCAGAATTAACTGTTACCTAGTTCAGGATAAAGCCAGGCCAAGGAGCAAATATTACAAGGTAATTTTTTTTAGAATTATGTTAATATAAACTTGTTTGTAATAATGTAGGGGTGTTTATTGCACCATAACATGTATTCTTATTTGCAGGTACCATTAAATTTCGAGGACAATACCATAATTTTGACATCGGTGTACGATGGTTTGGGCTGGCTGGCAGCGCTGTCGGCGTGTTCTTGGTTGTCATCAGTAGGCAGAGCCTGTACTGGGAGCATAACTAGTTATGCGTTTTGGGGCAAGTTGGCAACCAAGAATACGCCTAATGACTCTGGTCTTGGTATTGACTCCAGCCCCCCTCAATTCTCTGCAGCTGCCTCGTTTACTTTATCCCTTTTGGTTTGTGGGGTGTGGTCCTTAAAGTTTACATATGAATCAGGACAAGGTGTAGTGGACGTCTCCCCTACAACTGCGTAGCTGCAGGCCACCTGCGACCTCTTCCCTAGCAACCAAACTAGCGGCCCAGGGCGGGCGTCACCAGATGCAGCAGTATACTAGCAACGGAGCCAAAGACCGGCGACTTTCTCGGGTTTTCCCAACGTGACTCATAGATGACTCACGGCTGCTGGGTATATAAGCTCTGTCTCTCCATTGAGATTCATTCTGGCCAAACTTCCTGAACACGCAACACCTCCTCCAGCAAGCTCCTCGCTGTCCCGTTCTCATTCAACCAGGAGGCCAGCAACAGGCAACATCTTCTCTAACGAAGCTCCTGCACATCTACCTCCTTCAACACGCTACTCACCGAACGTGTCTACTGAGCAGCTCCTCACCACACGGCATCTCCAGCACCAGACTGTCTACCATATAACTTATATTATATAAGAAAACCACCTTAGAGTTTCCATCCATCCTGAGTGCTAGACAACATTATACCACGAAACCCTACAAAGGTGATGCTTTATATGACCAAAAATTTAACGTTGTCATTTGGTGATGGATGTACCTACAGTACCATAAAGGAAATGTAAACAGAGAAACTAGATATCAGATGAACAACGTTGTTATAGAGAAATCCGAATGTGAGAAAGATTTAGGGTTCATACAAAGGAGTGTTAATTACAAGACTAGCGAGGTTATCCTAAAACTATATCTTGCGCTTGTGAGACCTCACTTGGACTACGCGGTTCAGTTCTGGTCACCGTACTACAGAATGGATATAGAATCCCTAGAAAGAATTCAGAGGAGAATGACAAGACTAATCCCGGGCATTAGGAACCTTGAGTACAGAGACAGGTTAAAGCATCTTAATTTGCACTCCCTCAAGAGACGTAGAATGAGGGGCGATAAGATCGAGGTGTATAAATGGAAGTCAGGGCTGAACAAAGGTAATATAACAAAGGTACTCAAACTATCCAACCAGGAGCGAACTCGTAGCAATGGTTTTCAATAAACAAAAAAGATTTAGGCGCGAGAGAGGTAAACATTGGTTTGAAAATAGAGTAATGGACGAGTGGAACAAGTTACCAAATATCATCATTAACTCGAATACGCTGGATAGCTTCAAACATAGGTTGGATAGATATATGAGCGATAGGGATTGGGTGCAAACGGGACTGTCCAGCTGCAGTTTCCTCCAATCTTATGTTCTTATGTTATTGCGTGCACTGTCGCTCACACAACAACTTCCATTGAAACACCCACGAAAACCTCTATTTGATATAAAAAGCTAAGAGTCTTCACTTGAAACACACACAAAAAAGCAATACAACATAACATATATTTAATCTTCATAAAAGCGACTGTTGTGCCAAAAAGTCTTCATGAAAATAACTAGTGATTGAAAATTCTTTTGTTGACGACGGCAGATTCTCCCTGTTGTCCTCACTATGTGTGTGTGTGTGTGAGAGAGAGAGAGAGAGAGAGAGAGAGAGAGAGAGAACTTTCTTTCATCGCCAGTTTTCTCTCCCTCAGCAATAGGTAAGACAAGTGAGGTGTTTGTTGAGATAAACTATGTACTGTACATATCCCCCAACATCACTGGTTTAAGTTGAGAGGTTCACAACTCATGACATACGGGTTTATATAGAATCACAGGCGTATTATAAAACCGTCTGCCTCACACACACACCTAAGGATCAGTTTTCTTGGAAGGTTAAATTATCACGTACGTATTGAAATCATATCTGACATAAGGTTACACCACTAGACAGGTCGGATAGTCTGACAGTACCACCACTAGACAGGTCGGATAGTCTGACAGTACCACCACTACACAGGTCGGATAGTCTGACAGTACCACCACTACCCAGGTCGGATAGTCTGACAGTACCTCACCACTACACATTATGGCCTGGATAGTCTGACAGTACCACCACACTAGACAGGTCGGATAGTCTGACAGTACCACCACTCACACAGGTCGGATAGTCTGACAGTACCACCACTAGACAGGTCGGATATTAGTCTGACAGTACCACCACTACACAGGTCGCAATCTTCAGTACCTCACCACTAGACAGGTCGGATAGTCTGACAGTACTCACCACTAGACAGGTCGGATAGTCTGACAGTACCACCACTACACAGGTCGGATAGTCTGACAGTACCACCACTACACAGGTCGGATAGTCTGACAGTACTCACCACTAGACAGGTCGGATAGTCTGACAGTACCACCACTCAGACAGGTCGGATAGTCCGCTGACAGTACCACCACTACACAGGTCGGATAGCGTCTGACAGTACCACCACTACCCAGGTTGATAGTCTGACAGTACCACCACCAGACAGGTCGGATAGTCTGACAGTACCACCACTAGACAGGTCGGATAGTCTGACAGTAAATTACCCACTAGACAGGTCGGATAGTCTGACAGTACCACACCACTAGACAGGTCGGATAGTCTGACAGTACCACCACTAGACAGGTCGGATAGTCTGACAGTACCACCACTCAGACAGGTCGGATAGTCTGACAGTACCACCACTAGACAGTCGGATAGTCTGACAGTACCACCACTAGACAGGTCGGATAGTCTGACAGTACCAACACCAGACAGGTCGGATAGTCTGACAGTACCTCACCACTACACAGGTCGGATAGTCTGACAGTACTTTCACCACTACACAGGTCGATAGTCTGACAGTACCACCACCAGACAGGTCGGATAGTCTGACAGTACCACCACTAGACAGGTCGGATAGTCTGACAGTACCACCACTAGACAGGTCGGATAGTCTGACAGTACCACCTCACTAGACAGGTCGGATAGTCTGACAGTACCACCACTACACAGGTCGATAGTCTGACAGTACCACCACTAGACAGGTCGGATAGTCTGACAGTACCACCACTAGACAGGTCGGAGAATTGACACAGTACCACCACTCAGACAGGTCGGATAGTCTGGACAGTACCACCACTACATTGCGGTCGGATAGTCTGACAGTACCACCACTAGACAGGTCGGATAGTCTGACAGTGCACCACCACTAGACAGGTCGGATAGTCTGACAGTACCACCACTACACAGGTCGGATAGCTGACAGTACCACCACTACACAGGTCGGATAGCTGACAGTACTCACCACTAGACAGGTCGGATAGTCTGACAGTACCACCACTAGACACGGATAGTCTGACAGTACCACCACTAGACAGGTCGGATAGTCTGACAGTACCACCACTAGACAGGTCGGATAGTCTGACAGTACCACCACTACACAGGTCGTGGATAGTCTGACAGCACACCACTACACAGGTCGGATAGTCTGACAGTACCACCACTAGACAGGTCGGATAACTGACAGTACCACCACTACACAGGTCGGATACAGTCTGACAGTACCACCACTACACAGGTCGATAGTCTGACAGTACCACCACTACACAGGTCGGATAGTCTGACAGTACCACCACTACACAGGTCGGATAGTCTGACAGTACCAATTAATTGGCACAGGTCGGATAGTCTGACAGTACCACCACTACACGTCGGATAGTCTGACAGTACCACCACTAGACAGGTCGGATAGTCTGACAGTACCACCACTAGACAGGTCGGATAGTCTGACAGTACCACTACACAGGTCGGATAGTCTGACAGTACCACCAATTACACAGGTCGGATAGTCTGACAGTACCACCACTTTGACAGGTCGGATAGTCTGACAGTACCACCACTAGACAGGTCGAAGCTAGTCTGACAGTACCACCACTACACATTGCGGTCGGATATCTGACAGGCACCACCACACCACACAGGTCGGATAGTCTGACAGAACCACCACTAGACAGGTCGGATAGTCTGACAGTACCACCACTACTACAGGTCGGATAGTCTGACAGTACCAATTACCACAGGTCGGATAGTCTGACAGTACCACCACTCAGACAGGTCGGATATCTGACAGTACCACCACTACACAGGTCGGATAGTCTGACAGTACCACCGCTCACCCAGGTCGGATAGTCTATTGACAGTACCACCACTAGACAGGTCGGATAGTTCGACAGTACCACCACTACACACAGGTCGGATAGTCTGGATGCAGTACCACCACTACTACACAGGTCGGATAGTCTAACAGTACCACCACTACTACTACAGGTCGGATAGTCTGACAGTACCACCACTACACAGGTCGGATAGTCTGACAGTACCACCACTACACAGGTCGGATAGCGTCTGACAGTACCACCACTACAGGTCGGGATAGTCTTCCAGTACCACCCACTAGACAGGTCGGATAGTCTGACAGTACCACCACTAGACAGGTCGGATAGTCTGACAGTACCACCACTACCCAGGTCGGATAGTTTTACTCGTTTCTGTTATATTCGTCTGTTATCTTTATTCATCGATGCTTCGGTTTACGATCTTCATTTGTCCAGTCATTAGTTTCCTCCTCGTGTCTCTCATCTCCCAGTGTACTCAAGTGGGCTGCTTCAGGTGGACGAGCGTATGTCATATCCCCCCCCCCCACCATGCACCCACCAGGCCTTCTCGTACCACCAATTTATACCTGTGATTCAAGAGGTATATATAGGATGAGAGGAGAGACGCCCCTCTTAAAAATTTTATTCCCATAAAGGAGATAAAAAAAAAACCACCCTCTTTGTTAAGTGAAGTGGAGAGAGAAATTTTATCTTCAAGTTTCATTGGTTTAATAATGGTCTTTGGCGCCCAGTGTCGTGTTTGAGGTTCACGGTGAAGGTAATTACGCATACGACTCCTCACAAACCATGCTCTCTCTCTCTCTCTCTCTCTCTCTCTCTTTCTCTCTCTCTTGGCAATTACTCGATATGTTTAGGTTAGTCATGGAAGCTTGGAGTGATATGAACTATAAATGATGTATGGAGACCCACGGCAGCAGTAAACACTCACTAGCAAGAACCTTTGAAATATTCCCTTCATAATAAATGTTTAACCGTACAATAAATATTAGAATGGTTCATATTTATTACTGTATAAATGTTTGAACTACAACAAATGATTGGGATAAATTTTGTTGTCGCGCCAAAAAACATGTCACAAATTCTTCTTGCTTGGAAAGTTTTGTGTTAATGTTAAATATTACACTGGACACCCGCCATGACCACAGTGTTGATGTGACGGAGTACTGATCTTGTGACGAGAAATAACAAACTCCACATACTCCTATTAAAGGCTATGAGGCCCTTGATGTGTGTTTACCTGTACAGCATCAATCATCACACACCTTGTTGATAATATAATGAATTTAGTGTTTGTTTATAACATGCCCAACAGCGAAGCCTAAAGTGTTTTTTTTATCACGTAAGCTAAACAGAACAAGCCGACCGTCAGTGTGAGTGAGTGCATGAGTGAATGAGTGCGTGCGTGAGTGAATGAATGAGTGATTGAGCGAGTGTTTGAGTGAGTATGAAAGACTCATCCGTGAAGAAACACCTTAATAACACCTGACTCGTCCCCGCCAACGGGGTGGTAATATCGACAATATTTACCTAGATTTTGCCAAGGCTTTTGACAGTGTACCCCACGAAAGGCTGAAAATCAAACTGGAAGGGTACGGAATTCTGGGAAATGTCCTAGCGTGGATAGAAGACTTTCTACATGACCGCAAGCAATGTGTGGTGATTAATGGCACGAAATCGTCATCTGTACCTGTAACAAGTGGGGTACCGCAGGGTTGTGTATTGGGCCCGCTGTTGTTTGTTTGTTTCATAAACGATATGCCTGACGTTGTACACTCCTCCATACAAATGTTTGCCGATGATGGCAAGTTATTTCGGGAAATTAAGAACCAAGCGGACTGTGAAGAGCTGCAGAAGGACCTCTGTGGGCTCCAGGAATGGTCGAAGGAATGGCTGCTGAGATTCAATGTCACGAAGTGTAAGAGGATGCACCTGGGGCGTACCAACGGTAAGGAGGCGTATCATATGTCCCAACGGGATGAAGAAAATGTACTAGTTGAGACTGTGTGTGAGAAGGACCTAGGTGTGTATGTTGACAATGAGCTGAAGTTCTCGGGCCATTGTGAGAAGAAGGTAAATCAGGCAAATAAATTATTGGGTCTTATAAGAAGGTCGTTCAGATATCTAGACGGTCCGTCCCTCGTGACGATCTTCAGGAGTGAAGTGCTTCCCCATCTGGAGTACTGTCACCCCATCTGGTCCCCGAGATATGCTAGGGACTGTCAGTTGGTTGAAAATGTTCAAAGGAGGGCCACCAAACTGGTGCCTGCACTTCGGCACCTCAGCTACCCTGAGAGATTGGAGCGCCTGAACTTGCCTAGCTTATACTACAGACGGGCAAGGGGGGACCTAGTTGAGGTTTATAAGCATCTCAGGGGGCACTACTCAGTTGAGTGTCCTTACTTGGAGCTGGCGGACGCTCGCCCCACAAGGGGTCACAGCTCAAGATTGAAGAAGCCGCAAGTCCAGAAAACCGTGAGGGCAAACTTTTTCGGAGTGAGGGTTGTAAACTCTTGGAACAATCTACCAGAGAGTGTTGTGACGGCACCGAGTGTGAGCTCTTTCAAGAGAAGACTTGACCAACACTGGAGCGGGTTCAGGTACATTCAGGAGCCGGTGCATGCCCAGTATTTGCCAACAGTGCGTGACAGAGACGTGACCGATCGCCCGGGCGGCTAGCGAGCCGATCTTTTGGTGAAGAATATAAATGAAAAGAGACGTGACCGATCGCCCAAGCGGCTAACAAGCCGATCAGTGGCGAAGAGGATAAAAGTAAAAAAGTATCACTACCGGAACACGTCAGGGAAACATCTGTACTAAACACGAGTCTATCTACCTCTCTCTGTTTCCCACCCCCCTTTCTTTCTCTAATCTCCCTCTCTTCCTTACTCACCATTTATCACCTCTTCACTGTATTTTTCTCATTTACCCTTTCCTTAGACCCTTCTCTCAACATCTCACGGGGACCTCTTGAAGATTCAATTAAACACATGACAAAAAAAAAAGTTCCACATCTCAAAAGCCAGATCTAAGAGCAGGCAGGGTTGAGATAGAGTCACCCAGGTAGAAGAACTAATCAATCAAGGTAATTAGCCAACGTCAAGTCAACTAGTCTTAATTACCAGCAGCGAGAAGTTATCCAGGCACTATTGAACACCAGACACCAAGCCAGTGTCATCATTATGTAGCAGAGGGTCACGCCGGTAGGACGAGGTGGCATCAATCAGGTAACTCCCAGACAGTGTTAATCAGATGGAGGACGTGGCCATCAATCAGGTAACTCCCAGACAGTGTTAATCAGATGGAGGACGTGGCCATCAATCAGGTAACTCCCAGACAGTGTTAATCAGATGGAGGACGTGGCCATCAATCAGGTAACTCCCAGACAGTGTTAATCAGATGGAGGACGTGGCCATCAATCAGGTAACTCCCAGACAGTGTTAATCAGGTGAGGACGTGGCCATCAATCAGGTAACTCCCAGACAGTGTTAATCAGATGATATCAATCGGAATAAATAAAAATAAGATGCCATTAGCCACCACACAGATGTCAAAGGCAATCAGATGTGTATATATAATAGTGACGTAGTTATATAATAGTGACGTAGTTATATAATAGTGACGTAGTTATATAATAGTGACGTAGTTATATAATAGTGACGTAGTTATATAATAGTGACGTAGTTATATAATAGTGACGCAATTATATAATAGTGACGTAGTTATATAATAGTGACGTAGTTATATAATAGTGACGCAATTATATAATAGTGACGTAGTTATATAATAGTGACGTAGTTATATAATAGTGACGCAGTTATATAATAGTGACGTAGTTATATAATAGTGACGTAGTTATATAATAGTGACGTAAACTAATTCCTATGTCAGAGACTTGACCTGGGTTTTATAGTTATGAATTAAGTGTGAATATCTTCGGAGTGCTGACTTAGATACTGATGGAAGCTTGTATAAAATGAGGGAACCGAGTCATGTACATATAGTAATGGTGGTGGTAGTGGTGGTGGTGGTGATGGTGATGGTGATGGTGATAGCAGTGGTGGTGGTGGTGGTATTAGTGGTGGCAGTGATGGTAGTGGTATAAGTGGTAGTAGTGATGGTGGTGGTAGTGATGGTGGTGGTAGTGATAATGGTGGTAGTGGTGGTAATAGTGGTAGTGGTGGTAGTAGTGGTAGTAGCAGTAATAATGGTGGTAGTGGTATTCGTTGTGATATTAGAGGTAACAGTGGTGGTGGTAGTGGTATTAGTAGTACTAGTGGTATTAGTAGCAGCAATGGTGATGGTAGTGATAGTGGTGGTAGTGGTGTTGGTGGTGATGGTAGTAGTAGTGGTAGTAGTAGTATTAAGGTAATAAAATGGTGGCGAAGGTATGGCTATTGGGGGAGGCTGGGGAGCCATTAAATTAAGTAGTAGTGGTGGTAGTAGTGGTGGTAGTAGTGGTAATAGTAGTGGTGGTAGTAGTGGTAATAGTAGTGGGTCACTCGCTCCCCAAAAAAAAAAAAGAATCTACAGTAGACAATTTCGTGCTAGACAATATGACACAACGGACGAAGAATTTTGACAACTCTACCGAGACAACAGGAGTTACGGAGTTCATTCTGACATTCATCGGACCCCACCGTGAAAATACTTTTTTGGGTCGAGTGTTACATTAATCACGATACTAGTGACTCCAACAGCTAATGAGGCAGTGATGCAGGCGGGACACACAGGGAGGGCGAGACAATAGCTGAGGACTTTTAGTAGAGCTGGAAGGAGAAGTAAAAACAGTGGGAACAATGGTGGAGAACAAGGAACAGCACAACAGGAACAAAGGCAATGGCTGAGTGTACAGTAGATGTGTACACTTACTTACACAGCGGTCTTAGCCTAGATTTACTATGGATTACAGATAACCTAACCCAGCATAACCTAACCTAACCCCCATGTAAATTTACGTCGTTTAATCAGGTAGTAGGTAGTAAGCAGCTACCAAACAGGGAGGTACTACCGTCTGGGAAGATATTGGAAGCATAATGTGTTGTCTAATGGTAGACCCTGCTGCCATATGGCATCACAAAAATTGTGACCAAGTCCCAGGTTGCAGACCTAACTTTCTGCCTCATTTACACACAATTGCAGGGTTTCAATTGTTTCCCTTACTTTGACAACACAACATACATATATTTTTTCTGACTCTTGATTTATTTTTTTCGTTTTTGTATTTATTTATTATTATTATTATTATTATTATTATTATTATTATTATTATTATTATTATTATTATTATTATTATTATTATTATATTTTCGCCCCCAGGCCCTGACGTGGGTTAGTGACCTGTGCCCGGGTGGGCTAATCCCCATAAAAAAAAAAGTTGAATTAAGTTGGTGATGTTAATCTTCACGTGATTCAAAACTTGTAAAAATGATCTTGAAACAAACACACATTTATAATAGAATGAATTAAGGAAAATAAGTAGGTGGTTATGGTGCTGTGAGGACTGGACACAACACAACCAAGAAGCCAGAATTACATTACTAAGAGGTTTAATAAGGACGCCTGAGCTGGTATGTGGACGGACAATCAACACACACACACACAGTCATGGTCTCGTGGTGGTGGTAAACCCAGAGGTGGTGTTAGATGGATAGTGGATTGAGATGATGGATTAACTTTAGAGCAATTTCCGTGAGTGTTGATGAAGACTATGGGCGGTGAGGCTACTGGGCGACATGAGGGGTGAGGAGAAGGAGGAAGATGTAGGTGAGAGACAAGACATGTTATGTGAGGTGAGGATACTAGATAACATGAGGTGTAAGGAGGGAGAGGAGGATGAAGAAAAGGAAGAGGAAGAGGTAGAGGAGGCGGAGAAGGATGAAGAGAAGGAGAGAGAAGAACACAAAACACTGGGAATATTTTACACATTCTACAGTAAATTACGATTCAAGAGTAGGTGTAGGTTACAGCAGAGAGAGAGAGAGAGAGAGAGAGAGAGAGAGAGAGAGAGAGAGAGAGAGAGAGAGAGAGAGAGAGAGAGAGATAGAGATATTGTGTATCAGACGAAGAAGAAATTTAACAACAAACCATCATGTGGACGGACAGACAGACACAGACGGACAGACGGACGGGGCCTTTGTGATGAACCCATACATTTTACGAAACAAGTCAACGATGAAGAAAAAGAGGTAAATGAAGAAAAGGAGAAGACAAGGTTTTAAATTATCCTTTTCTAAATAACTTTCCCCAACAGGATCTAATAACTACAAGAAGCTGCGTTAAGGATGACATAATGTATCTAAAGTGTAATAAAATAGAACCCATATTGATCGAGTTACTGAAGGATTGATTGTACAGTATTATATTAGCTAAGGTGACCAAGACTGACGGATTACCTGAAGATTAGACACCCCAGCTTTCTGTACCATAAGATTAAGTACCCTAAAGCTCCCTGGGGTTGGTTAGGTTAGAGTTAGGTTAGGTTATGTGTGGTTTGTTAGGCTGTGTGTGGTTTATTAAGCTATGTGTGGTTTGTTAAGCCATGTGTGGTTTGTTAACCCATGTGCTATGTTGTGTTATGTTATATGTTATTCTATGTTAGGTTAGGTTATGCTATGTTAGGTTATGTTGGGTTTGTTACGTTGTATTTGATTAGGTTAATGTTAGGCTATTTTAGGCTAGGTTAGGTTAGATAAGGTTAGGTTAGATTAGCATTAGTTTGAATAATTTTTTAAGGTGATATAAGATGGGGTGTCTAATCTTCAGATGATTCGGGTAAAGCGTGGTCGATTACTCTGACAAGATTTACGGTACATGGGACTGATCAATGCTTCAGATCTTGAGTGGATATTTATGTTATCTGTCCATATATAAGATACACGTCATGAGTCCAACTGTAGATCATTAATAGTTAACTCAGGAGAAGAATGTAGGCAAGGGCATCCCACGACGGCAGTACAAGATTAACGGAATGCAGAGTACGATCATTTTACCTCCTGCTGAACGAGAAGGAATGATGACTGACGATTATGAGTGGAAAATGATAAAAATAACTGTGTTGTATGGATGTGGGCGAGGTATGAGGGGGAAAGAAGGAGTATTTGGTTTAGATGACGAGAGGAAGGTTGTGGGTGACGAGAGGAGCGAGATGTATACAGTAGACGATAATATATAAGAATGAAAATCCTAGTGTGTGTGTGTGTGTGTGTGTGTGTGTGCGTGTGTGTGTGTGTGTGTGATATTGTGTATCAAAGCGACGAATAAATTGACCAATGAACGACGCCATAGCTTCTAATGACAACTTATATAAGAGGTAAGAGTGATTCACAGTCACCACACACATTCACCATACACACACACACAGTCACCCCCCCCCCCACACACACACACACCACCGTACACGTCGTCTTACTGTGTACCGCGGTCTGGTAATAATCTAAAATTAAATTCACTGAGGATCCTGATGTAGACCTTAGTTAAATATGACCACAACACCCAAGTGGCCAGGGCTCACCTCCATTAAGAAAGTAAAAACAATGAATTATTTGTTTACAGTAAGTGGGGTTCGCCATTATCTACGCGAGAGTTTTGTCCACTGAGAGTTATCCGAGTGTAGGCGTCTCTCTCTCTCGTGTCTACAGGTGAGGCAAGTTCCTACCTTATACCCAATTGTCTTTAATGTGTATACTGTATAAATACATATTTCTCGCATAAATTATATCAGGTTGAATATTGGGTTTGTGGTACCAAAAAAACCCGGTGTATTGGAGGCTTGGAAAGGTGTGTGTGTGTGTGTGTGTGTGTGTGTGTGTGTGAGTTTTACAGCCAACCCCGAGCAACAAACATCACACAAGCCTCCATGTCAACGAGCCAGAACAAGAATGTGTCAACCTAACTCAAGTATAGGAACTCATTACAACTCGCCCTCCTTATTACGGTTTGTTGTTTAATAGAATTCAACTGAGTAAATATGCTATGTTAGAATGTTTCCAGGAGGTGAGGAGAGTTACACAGAGACACACACACACGCCCGCCACTACTACACCTGACACACACATCTCGTAAACAAGTGGAACATGGCGGGAAACGTTAAGGAACAGCGGAACACACAAGACTTTGACAAGAATACCGGAAGACGTCTACAAAACTCACTCACTTTGCCAACAAACTCTGAGGGAGATATCTGCTCTCACTCACTCCTCTTGGATAAGTCATTTACCTGCAAGTCTCTTCCTTCAGGCGAGTCATTTACCTGCAAGTCTCTTCCTTCAGGCGAGTCATTTACCTGCAAGTCTCTTCCTTCAGGCGAGTCATTTACCTGCAAGTCTCTTCCTTCAGGGTAGTCATTTACCTGTGAGTCCAACACTATCTTTCATTAACTCTCTAACACACACACAAAGAAGTAAGTTAACTAGAAGCAATACGTCCCCACCCCACAGGCGACCCTACACCTCCACTAATGAAGTATACAGTGTCCAGACAGCCGAGATGAAGGAGGTGTAATTATGAGAATGATCACCTAGTCGTCCACTCCACTTTACCATCACTCAATTATCTCACAACGAAATGAGAAAAGGTGTGGACTCATTTATCAAGGTACGAACGTGTGTGTGTGTGTGTGTGTGTGTGTGTGTGTTTTGAGGGGGAATTAGGGTGGGGAGTAGGTCATATTTTTTTGTAGAGAAAGGGGGGGTGAATGAAGATTAGAGGTGGGGGAAGGAAGTTATAGTTCGGAAATTGAAGAAATTTAGGAGGAGGTAAGAGAGGGTGGGCTGACCGCCTAGCTAAGCTAATGGCGTGTTAGGGTTGTGTCATGGGTTAGTTATTGTCTGTCGGTACAGGCACTAGACATCCTACCCTGTCCCATATATGGGTGTTTTGAGGACCTTATTTCATATTCCACAGACCCTACTGGCGGATGCTGGTCTAGGGAGGTTGTCTATTGCCTGGCCGTGTAGATCGGGGGTGGTAACGGACCTTTTGAGATTTGGTAACTTTTTGGGAACCATGTATGGTTGTTGTCGTTATCTGGTGGGAGTCTTTGAAGGAGTTCTTGCTCTGGTCGTTCTATCTTTCGCCAGATTCTGCTGGCCAGGGTGTGCAGCTGCTGCTTGATGGGTTTCTATGTATCTCGGCTGTGGTTCTGGTGAAGGGGTATCTTTCATCTGTGACGAATCTTAGGGCTTCATTTTGGACCACCTGTAATTTTAATATTTGAGTGGTGCTCATAGTATGAAGAGGTATTGCTGGGCAAGTTAATATCGGTGTGATAAATGATGTCACCAGGCGGAGTCTTATTTTCTCAGGAAGCGCTTTAAAGCGGTATAGTTTTCTCAGCTCTCTTCTTGCCTTATCCTTCCTGCTGTGGAGATGATGGGAGTAACCTGTCGTGGATATATGCAGGCCCAGGAGGGTGCCTCTGCTTTTGTATTCTATCTGGGCATTATTGGTTGCTAATGGATGGGTTTTCCTTCTGCATAAGGGTATCACTGTGAATTTCGAGAGACTGGTTTGGATTTTCCATTGCTTTTCGTAATTATTTGCCCTTTTTAATTCCCGCCTGGTGTTTTCGGCCTGTAACGCTCGCGATTTTCCTTGATGTGTTGTTATTTGAGTGATGTCATCTGCATACATAATATCTTCGTTACCTATTCTAGTGGGAGGCGGGGTGTCACTTGTGTAGATAATATATAGGGTGGGGGAGAGGACGCTAGTTTGAGTGGGGGATGTTAGATGGGTGCGTGTGTGGTGTACGGGGAGGGATGGAGTAGATATGCTCCTTTCCTCCTTTCCCACTCTCTACACACACTTACCCTCTCCCCCTTACACACACACACACACACACACTAAACGTAAACAAACTATTCAAATGATGTCTCTTTAAATTTACATAATTCCTTATGTGAGAGAGAGAGAGAGAGAGAGAGAGAACATTCATCTACGCTTCCTTTATCCCTATGACACAATACCACTTCCAGAAGTCATCAACAAAAGAGCATCACTCAACAAACACGTTCTCAAACAAACTGTGACGTTAACAACATGGCCGGCCACACACTGACGGGATGAGAAGCTTTTAACATTTGGTGACCAGAAGGTGAAGTATATTGTTACGTCACTCAGTTCAGGAGGTTTCGAGGGTGCAGTCCACTTGTTAGTCTGTCTATAGGTTTGTGTAGGTAAAGGGTTTGAAAATAATAGTATATTTTCTACTCGGTGGACAGGACCCAACCTTCCCACGTGAGTTGTCTCTTCTCAGCTTATGAATGTCAGAGGGGGAGAGTTATTCTATTGATGACTAGTTCTTTTTGTTGTGATTTGTTATTGTTCGTTCTTGTTCTCCTTCTTGTTTTATTGTTATTATTATTTATTATTATTATTACTGTACAATATGGAGTCAAGCTAAACAAACCGAACCGAACCGAAAATAACCCATCCATTTACCATTAGTGTGTTTAATTATTTGGTGGAATAATCTAAGGGGGTTAATCTTCACGTGATCCCCCCAAAAAACCATCTTGGGTAAATCTTAAGGTTGTCTGGAGACTTTCTTGGCACCGTAGGACGAAAACAAAGGCCAGGTGAAGTAATGTTGTCACTCACGTCTTATAAAAGTGTGATGAAAATTCCGCCTTCCATTATCTTCCGTAAAAACCATTCTAAAACATCAGATTATTTGGAGTTTTGGGCCCTATTCATGAGAGCCAAGTGTGTGTGTGTGTGTGTGTGTGTGTGTGTGTGTACAGTGTGTGTGTGTGTGTGTGTGTGTCAGAATAAAAACAAATCAACTGAAGAACCTATTAACACAACTTACAACAAAAGCAACGCGAAAAACTCTGAAGATATCTCGAAATATGAAGTAGACGAGAGATGGCCGTAAAGTAGTAGTTACAAGCCTTAACTCTACCCCGCTGTAAAAAAAAAAAAAATATTGGAACACAACACTGATGATAAGTTAAGACAAGTCGCTAATATAATGCGTCTATTTTACATTAATTATCATCTGTGTTTGTTTTTCTGTCTCCGAGGTGTACAGGAACACTTGATGACTGCAGTATTGTTGACATGTGGCACAGATTGACCCTCAGGAGTGCCAAGGTTAAGTATGAAGGTCACTCAATACATCCCCCGACAGTCTCCCGTGACCTCCCTACAATACTACAGTCCACAGATAATGGTGGAGACTTTCCTTGGAGATCAAATGATTTTTATATATTAATTAAAAACCGCTTGTGGATATTTTTACAACGCGGTGAGGAATATTAATTTGTGGTCGCATATCTTTGTTTACATTGTAAGTATTATAGTTAGTTATTATATGTTGTTATGTTGTTACTTGTTTTATTCCCTCAAACAAAGATGTGTAGAAGTCGTGTGGAGGGTTGGTGTGTGGTGTTGTCAGGGGAACAGCAGGAGGCGATAGAGGTTGATAGTGGTTTCTCTCTCTCTCTCTCTCGGGTTCTTTCCCCTTCTCCCTCTTTCCTTATCTCCTTCTCTTTCTTTATCGCTCTCTTTCTTTATCTCTCTCTTTCTTTTTCTCTCTCTCTCCCTCTTTCCCTATCTCCGTCTCTCTCTCTCTCTCTCTCTCTCTCTCTCTCTCTCTCTGGTCGCTGCTGGGAGAGAGAGATAAGCCCCAGCCGATGGTATCTCACCCCTTGAGGGAGACGAACCTCTCAGATGTGTCACGTCTCTTATTAGTATCTCCCTAATAACATAAAACAGTGTCCCCATCTACTTATTCGTTTTCTATACAGTGACGAGGAGGAGGAGGAGGATGTCAAGGGGGGACTGATGTTGTCATGACTCCGGATTCCAGTCTGCACGGGAGCCAAGTGCCACCTATCTCTGAGGGTCACTTCGCTGTTGTATAAGACGTCACAACATAATACTCCAGGCTTGAGTGCTTGAGTGACACTTGCAAAGACTTACTGTACAATAATGTAAACAGTGTACTAGTATTTGTGAGATAATTTTGTGAGTGGTCCACAGAGAATGTTACTAAATGGTGTTTATAATCATTGAGCGTCAATAACTGGGGTGTCATTTGTCAAGAGTGTCATACCCTGGAAGAGTTTAAGGCCATCCAATATTCCAGCTTATGATCTTAAATACGGGACCTGATTGGTTAGGTCTGGGATCTTGGGTTACTCGCTGGCTCTGTTGTCATCTCGTCCTGGGAGTATCTTCTTCGATGGCGGCTTCATCCTGACTACCAAGGTGTAGAGATTGGGGATCAACTGAATATTCGCCCCCCCCCCTCTCAACGGTACCTGGAGGGGTTAGGTTAGGTTAGATTACGTTAGGTTAGCGTTACGTTAGGTTACGTTAGGTTAGGTCACTTTAGCGTTAGGTTAGGTAAGGTTAGCATTAGGTTATGATAGGATAGGATAGGTTAGGTTAGGTTAAATTAGGCTAAGTTAGAGTTATGGTAAATATACTCAAGGTGGAACAAGCTGATAGGGGCTTATCTTGAGGTGATCCCAAATATTTTACTCAGTATGTAAAATTGTTAATGAAGAAACCGCCACTTTAGTATAAGACTTTGTTACCAATTTATATTAAACTAGAAAGGTAAAATTTCCTGAGCTACAAGTGGAGGAACAGCACCGGGTAGCCACCCAGAGAACACTTAATCCATTGTGTACGATGACAACACCTCGAGTACGATGATTTAACCCCTTGAGTACAATGACTTAACCATTCAAGTACGATAACTGGATGACTAAAGGGGTTAATTTCATCGTACTCAAGAAATCATCACAACTCCATCTCTTCCTTTCAATATTTTCACTAATTTTGACAAAGCTGTACAACTTTTTAATGACCATGTCCACAACAGAATGTAACGCTTCATGTACCGGAAGTTTTCATTTGTTCTTGTTTTCTGTTATTTTAAATGTAGTAAAGCATTGCCACCACCTATAGTGCCATCTACTGCCACCACCTTATAGTGCTGTCTACTGCCATCACGTATAGTGCCAAGTTCTGCCACCATCTTATAGTACCATCAACTGCCATCAACTTAGAGTGCCGTCTCTTGCCACCATCTTATAATAAAAGAGCCAGCCACACTTCCCACATCTGCACCACCAAACAGTTCAAGACACGTCATCCTTCTCCCTCCTTCTCTCTCCCTCTCTGTCACCGTAACCACAAGACCCTCCCATCCATTACGAGAGAAGATGAAGTGAGTACAACGGCGGCGGTGATGAAAGCCTCTTTCATTATGATTACCACGAGAGATTTACCAGACCATGTCATGTTAACCTGACCTCCTCCTCCTCCTCCTCCTCACCCCCAACTCCTTCTCTAACTCCCCACCTACAACAAAGAACTCTCACCTCCTCCCCACCTACAACAAAGAACTCTCACCTCCTCCCCACCTACAACAAAGAACTCTCACCTCCTCCCCACCTACAACAAAGAACTCTCACCTCCTCCCCACCTACAACAAAGAACTCTTACCTCCTCCTCCTCACCTACATCAAGGAACTCTAACAAATGAGTCAGTAGGCGTTGTGGTGCTTCCAGTTATGGTCCGCTCTGTTTTTTTCCTGTGTCGGACCAAAACGCTGCCGTGAACCTAACGTAACACACGTCGAAGTAACGGTTATTGTTTCCTGTTGTTGAAGGAGTGAAAGTAGGATTGAGTTTTACGTAAGATTAAGTTCAGGTGTTTCTTTAAAAGGTGTGATAAGTGTTCCTGTCTGTGCTGTGTGTGTGTGTGTGTGTGTGCCATGTGTTGCTCATACCATTGCGCCACTGATCAGCGGCTCGTCAGAGCCAAGCTCTCACTTCACATCGCCCCAAAACGGTGAAGGCCGCAAGCCTCCAGAAGAGGTTTTAACACAAAGCGTCTGGAGGATCCAGCGGTAGCACATGCATTCAGAGAGCAGCTCGAACATGGGCTGATAAACAACCCAACAACAAACAACTCAAACCGCAATGCCGAATGGGATATTCTCGACGCTGTCATGACAAAAACCTGCAGAGAGACCCTCGGCCAGATCGAAAGAATACACCGGGACTGGTTTGATGAAAATGACCCGACAATCAGTGTACTCACAATTGATAAACGTGCTGCTTTATCTGACTGGCAGAACAACCCTCAGTCTCGGACCAAAGCTGATACCTTCCGCAAGAAGAAAGCGGTGGCCCAGCGGAAACTTCGCAATCTAAGGAATGACTGATTTAAACATAAAGCATGAGAAACACAAAAATTTGCAGATCGGCACAAGATGCGCGAATTTTCTTTTCCACTAAAACATTTTATGGGCCTGTTACTTGTGGTACAGCCCCCTCCACTCATCCGACGGTAACTCCATAATTAAAGACGATGAAAGCCTCCTTCAGTGCTGGAAAGAGAACTACCATTCACTGCTCAACCTAAACACTGATATGGATGTCCTGAATACCCAGCAGGTCCCTAAGCATCCAAAGCTGACCCACCTCAGCTATCCTCTATCCCGGGATGAGGTAGCTACTGCATTCAAGCATATGAAAAATAAAGCCTCACAGCCTGATGGAATCCCAGCCGAGGTGTAGAAGGCAGGGGACCTCTGCTTACCAGCCATCTCCACTCTCTCCCGGAGAATATATGGGAAAAGGAGGAGACCGGCCAGACTGTGGCAATTACCGCAGGATTTCGCTGCTGTCCGTAGCTGGCAAGATTATCGTCCTTGTCCTTCTAAACAAACTTCTTCCTGAGGCGGAAAACTTTCTCCCAGAATCTCAATGTGCTTTAGAGTTTAGACCATCACCATTGAAATGATCTTTGCTGCTCGCCAGATACAGGAAAAGTGCAGGGAACAACGTCGTGACCTGTACATGGCTTTCATCGACCTAACCGAGGCCTTCGACTCTGTCAACAGGGAAGCCCTCTGGTGGACCCTCAGCCGTTTTGGCTGGCTCCCAAGATTCATAGTCATTGTAAGGCAACTCCATAGTGGCATGAACGGCATTGTCCTGCACAATGGCACCCAGTCTGAGTTCTTCCCCATCAAAACAGGGATTAAACAAGGGCGTGTAGTGGCACCAACTCTCTTTCCATTTTCTTGACTGCCTTCCTTACTCGTGCCAGTGCCAATTTAGTCGGTGGGGTGAACTTCGAGTATCAGGCAAAAGCAAAGGTGTCGGCAGCTTCCATTACTGAACTTCAGTATGCAGACGACCTCACTCTTGTTGCTCACACTGAACGGGACCTACAGGAGATCCTGAACACCTACGCAGATGAGTATGCACACTTCGACCTTGAGGTGAATGTACGTAAGACTCAGATTCACTTTCAGCCTGCCCCTGGGTCAGACACACCTCCACCATCCATCCTGCTTAACGGAACTACCCTCTCTAATGTTACCCACTTTCGGTATCTCGGACATCGATGAAGAGATTCAGCATCGGATCAGATGTGCATCTCAAGCTTTTGGCAGACTCCGAAACCGTGTCTTCAGCTGTAGAGAGTTGAAATTATCTACAAAGTTACACGTATATGAAGCACAGGTCCTCCCCACCCTGTTATATCACAGCGAGACATGGGTCACTTACAGGAAGCACCTCAAGGCACTCGAAAACTTTCACCAACGTAGTCTACGTTCCATCCTCCGTGTTCGCTGGGAAGACAAGAGAACAAATGCCAGTATTCTTGCTGACACCAACTGTAGGAGCATCGAGGCTACCATTATCCCTGAACTACTACGTTGGACCGGCCATGTTACCCACCTGGGCGACAGAAGACTGCCAAAGCAGCTACTTTACAGTCACCTAACGAATAGTAAACGTAACGGTGGCGGGCAACTGAAAAGGTAGAAGGAGTCTTAAGATAAACCTGAAAAAGTGGCAAATCGACCTCCTCACCTGGGAGACGATTACTCCACATCGTAACGCTTGGAGGATCACCACACGAGAAGGTGTCAATACTTTCGAGTTAGCCGACTGCAAACCGAGGCAGACAAGCGCCAACGCCGGAAAGACGCTGCCGCTGCTCCTCCCACACTCGATGTAGTTCTCCACATGTACAACATCTGTGAACAACTCTGGCGCTCCCGTATCGGCCTCTTTAGCCACATCAAAACTCACCAATGTAGGTGACATCCATAATAACTCACATCATTGTATCATAGCTGGATGATCGTCATACTCGATTCCGAGTGACAGCAAAGCAGTGAGTCTACTCAACCCGATAATGTAGTACTAATAAATGCTGCTCCCTCAGTAGCAGGTGTCCACGAGGAGAATGAGAGACAGCCGCCTCAGTGGAATGGCATGTCGATGGAAAATGCAGGCGTATGGGTCAAAGAAACCTACTCAGAACAGTTGCGGGGCGCTTGCTAACTTATTTAAGAACCACCGGGCGAAAAGAAGAATGATTCTGGGGAGAAGACTACCAAGACTGATTACACCTTGCACTCAAGCCGTTCTTTTAGCTTTTTTGGGTATCGGGTATTAATACCAGGTCGGGTTTTTACGAGTATGGCATAAAGGTTAAGCACAAATAAAAATGCGTAGAAACAGAGAAGGATAAATGGGATTAGGGGGCCTTAGATATCTCCGTGTGAAGCAAAGTAGCATTGCAGGAGAGACTAAAATCTACGGGTGACGGAAAGCAAAAACACCGATGACGTGGCAAGACAATTTGGGAAACAAAATGCGTGTGGGAAAGTGTCTCTCGTAAGATCTTCATGACATGAATCTCTGGTGAGGATGAAGTAAACAGAGCGACATTAAACTATTTAGGAGAACATCCTGCAAAGCGAAGATGAAGGCATCAGGCCCAGGGTGCTTATATCCCACCAGTTCTGGGCCCCTATGAGAAGCTTGTAGCAGAAGTGGTGGGAAAAGGCACTGAAGACCTGAGGCGGAGCAAGTCTGGGCTCTGATGCAAATATGGAGAGGCTTATCTCAGCACAAACAAGTTTGGCCTCAGCAGCGATCTCTGCACTGCTATTGCTACCTCAGTGAAAGCAGATCCTCTAGCGGCACGTACTGAGTTTGAGGCTCAAGCCGCCTTATTCCTCTGGAAATAGAAACCAGGATGTAGACCTTATAGGGTGGGGGAAGCAAGGAGGTGATCATCGGAAAGTGTATACGGGAGGTGGAAAGGATGATGTCAGGGCAGCAGCAGGGAACTCCACAGTAAAAGGGCCACTCAGGCTGGGAGGCGGCTATTCACGCCATGGATTTAGTTGAGATTTGAGCAGCGTGATTGTGAGGCCGTTCTCCTGGTGGATGCTTCAAACGCATTCTAAGATACTTAACCGCAAGGCGGCAATTGCACAACATCAAGATCGCGTCCTAGCTTATGATGTATGTTGAAAAAATTAAAGAAATCCCAGACCCCATGTAGTAAATAAGATAATGAGGTGATACCTCATCTCATGCTCATCCCAGTGAACATCACAGGAGCATTCCCCGTTGCAATGGCAATGTATGCACAGGCCTATCAGTGTCTACAAACAAACAAAGTATGGTTCACCGCCTCAAACAAGTGGTATATGCTGATGACCCTACAGAGCAGGAAAGTGGAGGATTAAAAAGTGGTGACCTGGTAACATCGCGAGGTCCACAAATAGTGGGCATTGACTCCAAACGCCAGCAACCTTCGATCGTGAAGCCAGATCATTATGATCGGGCTGTGGGAGGCTTTTAAGGAAAGTGAGGTCAAAGGACCTATGACTTGGCCAAATATCTAGAAGAGTAATGGCACCCGCTTTGACTTCAAGACCCAGAAATAGGGGTGCGGTGAACGGAGTGGTGTTGAAGGAACCATGCTCTATCGGAGATTGCTAACACAGAGCCACATGCGGCCTTGCAGCATTCACACATGGAGTCAAGCATCGTTGAACTACCTGATGCGTACCATCTCTTGAGATCCGACCCTCTCCAATTCTTTTGAAGAAGTAATCAGTGTCGAAGTTCATTCAAACTAGTGGAAACACCACGACTTAACCCCAGTAGAAAGAACACTTCTTGCACTTCCACCAAGACTGGTGGATGTGGGACTAACTAACCAGGAGGAGATACTGCCACCGAACATCAAAATTCACTTAAGCTCACGGCAGCCCTCACTGACCACATACACAGCCCAGAATGCAACAGGGAAGTGGACACCAAAGGAAGAAGGATCTCGTAGATCCATTACAACAGATCGGCAGCACGCTGTAAATGATATGTTGCAGCAACTATTGCCGCAGGTTTCAGAAAATCTAAGGTGTGTGGAAGGAGAAAGAGGAGGTGGGGCAGTACCGAACTGCTGGTGAACCATGTTACCGATAAGGGCAAATGGCCGTGCAGCCTTAACAACAAGAATTGCAGGAGCGTTGTTTCAAGGTACTTGCTGGCCGCAGATGACGGTCTCCTACCGTGTGTGTGGGTTGGTCTTATGATGGCGATCACGCCATGGTTTGCAAGAAGGGGGGCTTCATATGCATGAGGTATGACGAGGTGGTGATCTCTGGGTTAGCAAATATAAATAGGCGAAACCTGCCGGACGTCATGGTGAACCGACCTCCTTCCACTGGATGGCGAGATCTCCAACACCACAGGACTTCAAACATATCTAATGAAGCCCTGCGTGGAGGCTGAAGTGCTCTTTCTGAGATTCTTTGGACGTGATAAAGCGAGCCTTCTTTCATATCAGATTTTTGACCGCGGCCGTTTGTCACTGCACCTAGCTCGATGCTGCACATAGAGGAACGAGAACGAAGAGAAGCGGCATATGGGGAGAGAATTCAAAATGTTTATTCAAGGCGGCTTCACTCCGCTAGTGTTCACAACCTTCGTGGATGGGCCCAAGCGCAAGATGTTTCTACGCCAGACTCGCGGAGCTGATTCCGAACAGAAGCAGCAGCCCAGAAGTGTCACAGCCCGATGAGATGTCGATCGTCCTTCGGTCGGCTTCGGTTTCCGCTCAGGAACGAGAGCTTTGCCCACCTGTCAACTGCTGCAGATATCGACTATGAGGCTATAACACGAATGCCGTACTGATTCCAGTGGCTCCATAGGACTTAACACAGATAGATAGTTGCTATGTATGCAGATATTTAATATTAAGGTAAATAAACGGTATGAAGGTGTGGCTATTGGGGGAGGCTGGAGGCCAATGCTAAAAAAATTGCAAGAAGAATAGTAGTAGTAGTAGTAGTGGTGTATGTGTGTGTGTGTGTGTGTGTGATGGCGCTACACTCTGACCCACAAATAATGGCTCACAGTCCCATTACCTCAACTATGAAAAGGTACATTATGGTTTATCATCAACACAGCAGATAACATTTGTGGAGTTCTATCAGATACATAAACCCTCTGTAAAGGTCTATATAACCCTGGTATAAAAGGCGCCCCTCCTACGCGAGTGTAAATAAGATACATTACAATTTTGACGCACTTGAATTATTTCTCTATACTGTAGAGCGAGGAAGGCTATAAAAGATGAGTGAGTTAGTGAGTGAGTAAATAATTAATTAATTAAGTGAGAGAGAGAGAGAGAGAGAGAGAGAGAGAGAGAGAGAGAGAGAGAGAGAGAGAGAGAGAGAGAGACTGTATGTAAATGTCACATCTGCCACCGTCCACTTACACGTCAAGAGTGACAGGTGAAGCGGAGTGAGTGACCATTTAACACCTGCCTTCTGTCCACAGGTCTTTCAGGCACGATACTTTACCCGTATGAGACAGGGAAGAGAGAGTAACCCGTGGGGGAATAAATAGAGAAGAGGAAGGAGGCAGAAACAGACAGACAGAAGCTGGACGTGGGTGTGTTACTCCCTGGGACACAGCATTAGAGAGAGTTACTGCCGGCTATAATAACAGGGGCGACACACACACACATGTACACACGCACACACACACACACACACACACACACACACACACACACACACACACACACATTAGTTCCGTTATCCTCCAGTATGATGACCAGCCTAGATGGATATCCTCCTCCTCCTCCTCAAGTCTTCCTCCTCTTAGTCTGCCACATCCTCCTCTTAGTCTGCCACATCCTCCTTCTTCTCCTCCCCCTCTTAGTCTACCACATCCTCCTCTCGTAGTCTTCCTCCTCTTAGTCTGCCACATCCTCCTCCTTCTCCTCCCCCTCTTAGTCTACCACATCCTCCTCTCGTAGTCTTCCTCCTCTTAGTCTGCTACATCCTCCTCCCCTAGTCTTCCTCTTCCTCCTCCCCCCAGTCTTCCTCCTCCTCCTTGTGTGATGGCCATTTTTTAGAGACAGAAACACAGTGACACATTACAGTCTACACATAACCTAACCTGACGTAACCTAACGAAACGCAATCTAACCTAACGTAACCTAACATAACGTAACGTAACGTAACCATATACCTGTAGAGGCTGTGACACACAATTCACTCTGTAGCACACGGCCACCACCGCCACCACCGTCACCAGCACCGCCGCCACCGTCACCAGCACCGCCGCCACCGCCACCGCATCATAACACATGGTTGAACTCCTATTAATCTAACGTGAAGACAAACTGCGTCGCATCTTACAAACCCAGGTTATAAATAGTAGTAATTTAACCTCAAAATACGAGAGAGAGAGAGAGAGAGAGAGAGAGAGAGCGCCTTTACCACTGTCATCACCCTAATGTTACTATTATTTACAAAACTCTGAAAAAGACTCTCGTCTTAAGGGAAACTTTCCACCCGACGGTTCATCCTGACAACACCTTATTTATTATGTTATTGTTTATGGATCAATACAGGTTCTCTCTGGCACCAAGACCTCCACCTCACTTCTGGCACCACTGACCTGCCTGGCACCCAGAGACGCACATACACGCACACCCAGACGCACCTAGAGACGCACCCAGACGCACCCAGACGCTCCTCCTTGACGCTCCTCCACACGTCAATCATGTAAAACATTTTAGGCAGCTCACTACACCACACAGTTCTACCTGAGTGTTTCTTTGTTTTGGCTGATGGCTACGAGGAAAGTTACAAGGCTTTTTTAGTTACATAAAACTTGTGCTTCAAAAATTCAAAGCCCCACAATATGAAAAAAAATAACACTTTAAATTATCCATCTTTAAATTCTGAGTAAATCGGTCAAAACGTAACCTAACCTAACCTAAAGTAACTTAGTTTAACCTAATGTAATACAACCTAACCTAATCTAACTTAACCGAACCTAAACTAATGTAACTTAATTTAACCTAACCTAACCTACATTAACTTAGTTTAGCCTTACTTAACTTAACCTCACCTAACCTAATCTAACCTAAGCTATCAAAACTGAGACCCATTAAATCTGAATGTCATTAAGTCAGGGGCCCATTAGGACAGGGAGGGGCCCACGTGACCAACCCCCCAAGAAAAGAAGTATTACTCTGCAAAAAAAAAAAATGATTTTAACACAACACAAAACACAACTTAGCAGAGAGAGAGAGAGAGAGAGAGAGAGAGAGAGAGAGAGAGAGAGAGAGAGAGAGAGAGAGAGAGAGAGAGAGAGAGAGAGAGAGAGAGAGAGAGAGAGAGAGAGAGAGAGAGAGAGCTGGCCTGTTCATTTCAAAAGAGTCAAGACGCAACAGCATTCGACAGTTCCACTTTTTATCCATTTGTGTATAATGTAAGTCGTAATGTGAGGGAAAGAGAGTGCCAGCCTGAGTTATACTTCCAGTGCCAGTCTGAGTTATACCTCCAGTGCCAGCCTGAGTTATACCTCCAGTGCCAGTCTGAGTTATACCTCCAGTGCCAGCCTGAGTTATACCTCAGTGCCAGCCTGAGTTATACCTCCAGTGCCAGCCTGAGTTTGCCTCAGTGCCCTCCTGAGTTACCTCCAGTGCCAGCCTGAGTTATACCTCCAGTGCCAGCCTGAGTTGCTCAAGTGCCAGCCTGAGTTATACCTCCAGTGCCAGCCTGAGTTATACCTCCAGTGCCAGCCTGAGTTATACCTCAGTGCCAGCCTGAGTTATACCTCAGTGCCAGCCTGAGTTATACCTCCAGTGCCAGCCTGAGTTATACCTCCAGTGCCAGCCTAGTTATACCTCAGTAGCCTGAGTTACCTAGTACCCTCCAGTGCCAGCTGAGTTACACTCCAGTGCCAGCCTGAGTTAACACCTCTAGTGCCAGCCTGAGTTATACCTCTAGTGCCAGCCTGAGTTATACCTCTAGTGCCAGCCTGAGTTATACCTCCAGTGCCAGCCTGAGGCTACCCTCAGTGCCAGCCTGGTGCACCCTGGTGCAGCCTGGGTTACCTCTGGTGCCAGCTGAGTTATACCTCTAGTGCCAGCCTGAGTTATACTCTTAGTGCCAGCCTGAGTTATACCTCTAGTGCCAGCCTGAGTTATACCTCCAGTGCCAGCCTGAGTTATACTCCTAGTGCCAGCCTGAGTTATACCTCTAGTGCCAGCCTGAGTTACACCTCTAGTGCCAGCCTGAGTTATACCTCTTAGTGCCAGCCTGAGTTATGCCTCCAGTGCCAGCCTGAGTTACCTCCAGTGCCAACCTGAGTTATACCTCTAAGTGCCAGCCTGAGTTTACCTCTAGTGCCAGCCTGAGTTATACCTCTAGTGCCAGCTGGAGATTCCTAGTGCCAGCTGAGTTCTCCAGTGCCAGCCTGAGTTATACCTCTAGTGCCAGCCTGATTTACCTCTAGTGCCAGCTGATTATCCTCTAGTGCCAGCTGAAGTTATACCTCCAGTGCCAGCCTGAGTTTACCTCCAGTGCCAGCCTGAGTTATACCTCTAGTGCCAGCCTGAGAGTTATACCTCTAGTGCCAGCCTGAGTTATACCTCCAGTGCCAGCCTGAGTTATACCTCTAGTGCCAGCCTGAGTTATACCTCTAGTGCCAGCCTGATTAACCTCCAGGCCAGGGTGTACCTCCCAGTGCCAGCCTGAGTTATACCTCTGAGTCCAGCCTGAGTTACACCTCAGTGCCGCCTGAGTTACCCTCTAGTGCCAGTCTGGTTATACCTCCAGTACCAGCCTGAGTTATACCTCTAGTGCCAGCTGAGTTATACCTCTAGTGCCAGCCCAGTGACACCTCATGCCAGCCTGAGTTGCCACTCCCAAGTGCCAGCCTGAGTTATACCTCCAGTGCCAGCCTGAGTTATCACCTCAGTGCCAGCCTGAGTTACCTCTAGTGCCAGCCTGAGTTATACCTCTGTTGCAGCCTGAGTTATACCTCCAGTGCCAGCTGAGTTACCTCAGTGCCAGTCTCTAGTGCCAGCCTGAGTTATACCTCTAGTGCCAGCCTGAGTTATACCTCTAGTGCCAGCCAGGTTATGCCCCTGGTGCCCAGGTTATACCTCTAGTGCCAGCCTGAGTTATACCTCTAGTGCCAGCCTGAGTTACACCTCTAGTGCCAGCCTGAGTTGCCACCTCCAGTGCCAGCCTGAGTTATACCTCTAGTGCCAGCCTGAGTTATACCTCTAGTGCCAGCCTGAGTTATACTCCAGTGCCAGCCTGAGTTATACCTCCAGTGCCAGCCTGAGTTATACCTCCAGTGCCAGCCTGAGTTATACCTCTAGTGCCAGCCTGAGTTATACCTCCAGTGCCAGCCTGAGTTATACCTCTAGTGCCAGCCTGAGTTATACCTCTAGTGCCAGCCTGAGTTACACCTCAGTGCCAGCCTGAGTTATACCTCTAGTGCCAGCCTGAGTTATACCTCTAGTGCCAGCCTGAGTTATACCTCTAGTGCCAGCTGAGTTATACCTCAATGCCAGCCTGAGTTATACCTCTAGTGCCAGCCTGAGTTATACCTCCAGTGCCAGCCTGAGTTATGCCTCTAGTGCCAGCCTGGAGTTATACCTCTAGTGCCAGCCTGAGTTATATCTCTAGTGCCAGCTGAGTTATACCTCCAGTGCCAGCCTGAGTTACCTCAGTGCCAGCCTGAGTTCTCTCCTCCAGTGCCAGCCTGAGTTATACCTCCTAGTGCCAGCCGGAGTTATACCTCTGTGCCAGCCTGAGTTATACCTCCAGTGCCAGCCTGAGTTATACCTCAGTGCCAGCCTGAGTTATACCTCCCAGTGCCAGCCTGAGTTATACTCTAGTGCCAGCCTGAGTTATACCTCTAGTGCCAGCCTGAGTTATACCTCCAGTGCCAGCCTGAGTTATACCCCCTCAGTGCCAGCCTGAGTTATACCTCTAGTGCCAGCCTGAGTTATACCTCCAGTACCAGCCTGAGTTATACCTCCAGTGCCAGCCTGAGTTATACCTCCAGTGCCAGCCTGAGTTATACCTCTAGTGCCAGCCTGAGTTATACCTCAGTGCCAGCCTGAGTTATACCTCCAGTGCCAGCCTGAGTTATACCTCTAGTGCCAGCCTGGTTATACCTCTAGTGCCAGCCTGAGTTATACTTCCAGTGCCAGCCTGAGTTATACCTCCAGTGCCAGCCTGAGTTATACCTCCAGTGCCAGCCTGAGTTATACCTCAGTGCCAGCCTGAGTTGTACCTCCAGTGCTGAGAAAGGAGATGATGTGTGGCTCTAATTTCTTGGTTATGCTATGTTGTATCGTCTTAGGTTAGATTAGGTTAGGCTAGGTTAGGTTAGGTTAGGTTAGGTTAGTTCTTACATCACAGTTGTGTGTTGCCATCAAGAACACGTCTTGCAGGAAAAACTTCAGAAAAAACATTCCTCTCCTCACAGAACTCTCAGCTCCGCCCTCTGCTGGGGTATAGAGCATCTTCCTGACGCAGCTCGGCTCAGACAAAACCATTACCCATCTTGACAGAATTCAACCAGAAGTGATTTGTTTTACCCTTGAATTTGGTCTCTCGACGAGGGGGGAGGGGGGAAAGGTGGGGTAGAAGAGGTGACGTGGAAGAGGGGAGGAGGGTGACGAAAAGAAGGGAGGAGGAGTGACAGTCGATTTCACAAACTGCATCAAAAAGACAACAACCAAAGTGAAGATCAACACAAAGAAGAATGACTGCACAGAGAACAAATCAAAGCAAAAACAAGAACAAAGAAACATTGGACACGCTACGTAAGGCAGTGGAAATAATGCAACATAACGTCCTCCACTGGAGAACTAATAAATTCAATTTGTCCAGCCAATACACCCAAGTTGACGCAGATATTATACTCATAAACTCACACGGCCAAATGGCGGCTGAGGAATTGAAAATATTTGGTTACAGGATCCATAAATCCAACCTATCAGAAGAGCAGAATGACTGGGTGGCCATCGCCATAAAAAGAGATGTCCACCACAGAATCATGACGACTTCTCTGAAGCACTCGCTGTTCAAATCAACTTGACCACAGGACCAACCATAATAGCCATTTTAATTTTTGCTGCTGCCACAACCTACCTCCCATCAAGCAGAGACTACCTGCCTTATGGGGACTTCCACAACTTTATCATACCACCACCCAACCTACATCATCGGGGACATGAACGCCAGACATCCTCTACTAGATGGTAAGAGGACAACCAACAATGTTGGAAGAGGCCTCGATGGCCTCAAAACAGACAAAAAAAGCCCAGCTACTAGCCCCGGCCTTCCCCACGTTCTACAGCAGGAACTCAGCCACTACTCCAGACATAGCAATAACAAACGGCAGATGCTTCCACAACTACCTCTTTTAACAAGGTCCTGTAACCTCCAGCGATCACCTACCTATGATCATGACCATCTCAGCAACACCAATAACGATACCAGCTCCACCAAGGAGGATCGCCAAGCAGACCGACTGGGAACTATTCAACGAAAAAGCTACAGCCAAACTTGAGGACAAGGACGTGATAATCCTGCACACCAAAGACAACCAGCCGGTGAACAAAATAGACGAAGAAATCAACACATGGTATGAAGGTATAGGAACAGCCTACCAAGAGGCCACCCCTCTCAAACGCAACAGAACACTCCCCACACCCCAACAGACTCCAGAGCTCATAGCCCTCACCAACCAATTCCAACTACTACAACAGAGAGCCGAGACCCCTGGCTGGGACATCGTAAGCTACAGTACATACAGAAGAATACGGGAGGAAACAAAAACAAGATCTCTGCAACAAAGCAACCTTAAATGGGCCGAAATAGTTGAACAACTCTCATACACACATACAACGACCCAGAAGAGTTCTGGCGTCGAGTCAAGAGACTGAAAGGTTCCAGCCGCAACGAGTCACCATATATAACTGACCACATAGGAAGTAAAATATATAACGACCAAGACAAAGAACCCACATTCAGGGACATATGGAGGAACATCTTCCGAATCACAAATGAAGAACTCCGGGGCCAGACACACCGCACTCAGCCTTCCCCTGAAATAATATGGGAGGATCTGAGAGGGACAACCCACTGTCCTAACTAATCACCTCGGAAGAACTCAAAACAGCCATCTCCAACGCCAAAAATAAAAGCCCCTGGCTACTCGGGCATCACCAAGGAGATCCTCAGCGACATAAACAACCCGGCCATGAAGAGACTGAGAACCACAATGAACGCCTGCCTGGCCTCGGGTTACTTCCCAACTAAATTCAAAGAGGCCATTATTACTCTAGCACCAAAACAAGAAAGAACCCCGCCGTCCCACTAAATTACAGACTCTCCTCCAAGTACCTGGAAAAATCTAGAAAAAATTATCAATAACCGTCTGAGAAATAACCTGGAAACAACCAAAGGAATCAACTGCAGAAAATTTGTGTTCAGGGAAGGAAGTCCACCTCAACAACGATAGCCCTGGCATGTGAGAACATAGCCAGAGCCGCAGCGAGTTGTAGCCAATGTAATCTAACTCTCTGGGACGTGGCGAAGGCGTTTCACAAAGTCTGGTAAGACGGCCTAAAATATAAGCTCCTCCAACTCGGACTTCCAGCCAACATCAACTACTTTGCAACTTTCTTGACGGCAGAAATGCCAGACTGAGGGTGGGACAACACACAGGAGAGACCTTCCCACTCATGAGCGGAGTCCCTCAGGGCAACGTCCTCTCTCACCCTAGGTGTATATCATCTACACATGTGACACTCCGCCTCCTACTAGAATAGGAAACGAAGATATTACATATGCAGATGACATCACTCAAATAACAACACATCGAGGAAAATCACGAGTACATCCCATCCATTAGTAATCAATAATGCCCAGATAGAATACAAAAGTAGAGGCACCCTCCTGGGCCTACATATATCCACGACAGGTTACTCCCATCATGTCCACACCAAGTAGGAAAAGGCAAAAGGAGAGCTGAAAAACTATACCGCTTTAACGCGCTTCCCTAGAAAATAAAACTCCGACTGGTGACATCACTTACTTGTATACTCTGAGCACCACCCAATAATCAAAATTACAGGTGGTACAAAATGAAGCCCTGAGATTCGTCATAGGTGCAAGATACCCTTCACCAGAACCACAGCCGAGGTACATAGAGACCTGAGAATAAAACCCATCAACCAGCAGCTGCACACCCTGGCCAGCAGAATCTGGAAAAAAGATAGAACGATCAGAGCAAGAACTCCTTCAAAGACTCCCACCAAACAACGACAACAACCATACATGGTTCCCCAAAATGTTACCAAAACTCAAAAGGTCTATAACCACCCCAGATCTATACGGCCAGACAATAGACAACCTCCCTAGACCAGGATCCACCAGTAGGGTCGGCGGAATATGAAATAAGTCCCTCAAAACACTCATATATGGGATAGGGTAGGCGGTCAAGTGCCTAACCCGTGACACAACCCTAACACACTATTAGCTTTGTTAACCCGCAGCAAGGTGGTAGCCCGCCCTCTCTTACCTCCTAAATATTTTCAATTTCCGAACTTCTTCCTTCCCCACCTATAATCTTCTTAACCCCCCTTTCTCTACACACAAGGAGTGACAGGGGAGGTGACAGGGATGACAGGGGTAGGAGGGGTGACGGAGTGGGGTGAAGGAGGAGGTGGGGTGTCGGGAGGAGGGTGACAGGGAGGAGGAAGAGTAACAGGGGAGAAGGGGTGACGGGGGAGGAGGGGTGGCGGGGAGTAGGGTAACAGGAGAATGGGGTAACAGGAGTAAGGGTGACAGGGGTGACAGGAGATGGGGTGACAGGGGAAGTAAGGTGACGGGAATGGATGACAGGGAGTAAAGGGTGACGGAGTAAGGGTGATGGGGAGTAAGGATGACGGGGAGTGGGGTGACGAGGAGTAGGATGACAGGAGTGGGGTGACGGGAATGGGATGACGGGGAGTAAGGGTGACGGGGAGTAAGGGTGACGGGGAATGGGTGAGCAGAGTAAATGACAGGGGAGTAAGGGTGACAGGGGAGTAAGGGTGACAGGAGTAAAAGTGACAGGGGAGTAAGGATGACAGGGGAGTAAGAGGTGACAGAGTAGGATGACAGGGAGTAAGGGTGACAGGAGTAAGGGTGACGGGGAGTAAGGGTGACAGGAGTAAGGGTGACAGGGGAGTAAGGGTATGGGGAATGTAAGGGTAACGGGAATGGGGTGACGGGGAGTAAGGGTGACGGGGGAGTAAGGGTGACGGGGGAGTAAGGGTGACGGGGGGACAGTAATTTAATGTCTGTAGTAGCGAAGTGAGTTTTGAGGTCACTAAAGAGGCCGATACGGGACCGCCAGAGTTGTTCACAGATGTTGCACATGTGGAGGGCTACATCGAGTGCGGGAGAGGCGTTGGCAGCGACTTTCCGGCGTTGACGCTTGTCTGCCTCGGCTTGCAGTCGGGCTAACTCGAAAGTATTGACATCTTCTCGTGTGGTGATCCTCCAAGCGTTACGGTGTGGAGTAATCGTCTCCCAGGTAGGGGTCGATTTGGCACTTTTTCAGGTTTGTCTTAAGACTATCCCTATAACCTTTTCAGTTGCCTGCCCGCCGGCGTTACGTTTACTGTACGTTAGGTGACTGTAAAGTAGCTGCTTTGGCAGTCTACTGTCGTCCATGCGGGTAACATGGCCAGTCCAGCATAATTGTTCGAGGATAATGGTAGCCTCGATGCTCTCAGTTGGTGTCAGCAAGAATACTGGCATTTGTTTTCTTGTCTTCCCCCGAACTCGGAGGCTGGAATGTGAACTACGTTGGTGAAAGTTTTCGAGTGCCTTGAGTTGCCTGCTGTATGTGACCCATGTCTCGCTGCCTTATAACAGGGTGGGGAGGACTACTGCTCGATATACGTGTAACTTTGTAGATAATATCAGCTCCCTACAGCTGAAGGCACTGTTTCGTAGTCTGCCAAAGGCTTGAATTTGCATATCTGATCCGATGCTGAATCTCTTCATCGATGTTTGCGGTGTTGGACAGGTGGGGCGAGATACCGAAAGTGGTAACATTAGAGAGGGTAGTACCATTAAGCTGGGTGGATGGTGGAGGGGTGTCTGAACCAGGGGCAGGTTGAAAGAGAACCGAGTCTTATGTACATTCACATTCAAGGCCGAAGTGTGCATACGTATCTGAGTAGGTATTCAGGATCTCCTTTAGGTTGCGATCAGTGTGAGCAACAATGGTGAGGGTGTCTGCATATTGAAGCTCAGTAATGGAAGTAGCCGACACTTTTGTTCTTGCCTGGAGTCGCCTTTTGTTGAAAAGACCCTTCATCCAGTAATCGATGTCCATCCCGCCGGCTAAATTGGCACTGGCACGAGTAAGAAAGGCAGCCAAGAAAATATAGAAGAGAGTTAGTGCCAGTACACACCCTTGTTTAACCCCTGTTAAGTCGATGAAAGTGATGTACAAGTCACAACACTGTTCTCTGCACTTTTCCTGTATCTGGTTGGCAGCAAAGATCATGTCAGTGGTGCCTCGTGATGGTCTAAGGCCACATTGAGATTCTGGGAGGAAATTTTCCGCCTAATGAAGAAGTCTGTTAAGGAGGACTCGGGCCATAATCTTGCCAGCTACGGACAGCAGCGAGATCCCGCCCGCGTATGTTGCCACAGTCTGACCTGTCTCCCTTGTTCTTATAACTATTGACGATGGAGGCGCCTTTAAAAATTTGAGGGATTAACTCCTTTTCCCATATATTCTCCAGGAGAGAGTGGAGACGACTGGTAAGCAAGTCCTCCTGCTTTATACACCTCGGCTGGGATTCCATCAGGCCCTGAGGCTTTGTTATTTTTCATCTGTTTGATGGCAGTAGCTACCTCATCCAGGGATGGAGGATAGATGAAGTGGTCAACTCTGGAAGCAGAGGGACCTGCTGGGTAGTTAGGACATCCACATCAGTGTTTCGGTTGAGCAGTGAATGGTAGTGCTTTTTCCAACGCTGAAGTAGGTCTTCATCGTCTTCAATTATGGAGTTACCGTCGGATGAGCCACGAGTGCTTGGCCCATAAAATATTTTGGTGGAATTGAAAGTTCGCGCATCTTGTGCTGATCTGCAATTTTTTGTGTTTCACATGCTTTATTAAAACCAGTCATTCTTTATATTCCGAAGTTCTGGCCGCTTTCTTCTTGCGGAAGGTATCAGCTTTGGTCCGAGACTCAAGGTTGTTCTGCCAGTCAGTTAAAGCAGCACGTTTATCATTGGAGAACATTGATTAATTCATCAAACCAGTCCTGGTGCATTCTTTCGATTTGCCGAGGTCTCTCTGCAGGTTTGTTACACGAGTGTTGAGAATACCATTCGGCACTGGGATTGGTTGTTCGTTGTCGGGTTGTTTATCAGCCCATGTTCGAGCTGCTCTCTGACATATCTACTGCTGGATTCTCCAGACACTTAGTATTAAAACCTCTTCTAGAGGCTTGTTGCCTTCGCCGTTTTGGGGCAACTTGAAGGGAGAGCTTGGCTCTGGCGATCAGATGATCAGTGTCGCAGTGGTCTGAGCCACGCATGGCACGGGTGATGAGGATATCTCGGCGATCTCTTTCTCTGACAATGTTGTAGTCAATGAGATGCCAGTGTTTGGATCGTGGGTGTTGCCACGAACACTTGCCATTATGCTGTATAGATGCATATTCACTCCTGAGCAGTACTCCTAACTTGGAGTACTGCTCTCATATCTGGGGTGGCTCTTCTTCTGTCCGTCCAACTGTTAGATAGAGTAGAATCAAAGGCATTTCGTCTTATTAACTCTCCTCCTTTAGTTGATAATCTCTCTTCCCTTTCTCTTCGCTTGTGCTCCCTCTCTCTCTTTAGGTACTTTACGCGGCAATTCGGTGGATTTGGCATCCTGTGTACCGCGAGTCTTGGGCTCGTAACCCTCGCTTGCCCGCGGTGCCCACGCATTCTGTGGATGTCGGTCACACAAATCCCGTTATAGTACATCTTCCTACACCCAAACTGTGGAATGCTCTGCCTTCTTTTGTCCATACTACAATCTGTCTTACTTCAAAGATGGTTTTCCGGCATCTTCGTGTTGAATAATTAATTTTCTCTTCTATTTTTAATTTTTTTTTAATCTTATTTTTTCGCCCCCCAGGCGTTGTGGTCGATGACCTGTCCGGGTGGGCTATTCGTAAAAAAAAAAATCCCATTTAGAAGTAATGACACTGTCTGGACTTCGTTCTGAGGGTGCCTGATCCTCGGTAAACATAACAACATAGTGTTGTTATTGTTTTGATGATTCATTAATGAATCACTAGGATATATCATCATTCATATCAATTAACGGGCAAAATTTTACTTAACTACCATAAGTATTTGGATGCTTCGATTCGAGATAGGCAAGACTGGGTAAATTTTAAGTTTTGGTCATCCCTGTACTGTACTTAAGACATGCAGACTATGTTTTTTCTGATGGTTTGCGATGTGTTAGGAACGATTTAGACCTTCATAGTTTTGAGTTACTACCCCCTTACCGGTGTATGTTAAGCTAACCTTAAAACTTATAATATAACTCATCATACCCAAACCTAACCTAACTTAACATATGACCTGTATTTTCTTGTGTGATCGAAAAATATTTTGCGACAGAAATTCTGTAGAGATAATGTGTCTTATTGTTTAAAGTACTTAATCCTATAGTTAGACTCTTAAGGTTCCCCAGATGACCAAAACAAAAATAATACCAATAATGTTTGGAATGTTAATACTATGAAATTTGTAGTATGGGCAGCTAATATCCATTGAATTAGTTAATGTGCTTAGTAATATTTATATATTAAATATAGTCTTATTGTGTTGCACAGCAAAGCACAATTAATTTTCTAATAATATTTATTTACAGAGCCGATGAGCCGAGAAGTTTGGGCAACTACTTCCAGGGTTCATCAAGGCAAATGAAAGAAATTTTCCAAAAGTAATGTCTTTGTGATTGTAGAGTATTATCAAGAACTCCGCCATCCAGCGATGAAGCACGTTAAATTACATCTGTCATCTGATCATCTCAAGCCCATACCCTGGCCGTGGTCGTCCCTAGTCCTTCCACATTAAATATGGAGAACAGTGACGAAAACTTCCATGTTGCAGTTATCGGTCTTTTGCATCATTTTGGCACCCAGCAAGTAAATACACGCGATGATACTTGAGCAGTAATTTATATCTAACCTAAAAAATATATGCCTGTGTATATCAACATTGTATATGGCCACAAGTCCTGTATTTCTGATGGTAACACCTCATACACCACAGCTGGCTGCCTTCAGGCTCCAGCTAGGCGGCGCGCACCACTCTGTGACGTCACAACCATTCACAGAGCTTTTCGCAGTCACGTGACTTTTTAGCTACTTTTACCCTTATTTCTTACACTTTTTGGCCCTATTTATTTAAAAATATCATTACCATAGTGAATTTAAAAGTTTTCCTTACCCATTGACCTGCCATCTTACGAAAAGTTTCCGACCGTCAACTCGTCCATTACGAGAGAGAGAGGGAGAGAGTCAGTGTGGAGGATAATGTTGGAGTTTGGTGGCGGAAAGGTTAATGGTGGTGGTGGTGTTGGAGGGTTTGGTGGAGGAGAGACAGATGGTGTTGGTGGTGTTGGTGGGTTTGGTGGAGGAGAGACAGATGGTGTTGGTAACTCACTTAACGTATGGAATATTCTGGTTGGACAGCAGGAGCCGGACCTGGTCGATAGTACAGCACTCTACCTGATATTATCTCTCTCTCTCTCTCTCTCACACACACACACATATTTAGAAGAACTTATTCATGACTGACAAGGCGTGACAGATGGAGTGGACAGGACAGGACAGGACAGGACAGGACAGGACAGGGCAGGGCAGGGCAGGGCAGGTCAGGGAGCGACAGGTGGACAGGATAGGACACTCAGCTCAGAACACGTCAACATAACCTCCCAGCCTCTGTTAATCACCACTCCATCGCAATACCTGAGGACGTTGGCCGAGGCTAGGGCCAACCTATTCTTTGGTCTACTGTGCTGTATTGTATCAACATGTAATGATAACATGCAGACCACTTCATAGTTAAAGGATTGTTGGTAGTAATATGCTACTATTAATTATAAAGTTCACGCCATGTCTACTGATGAGAGCTGTTACTACGTGTGTTAAATGTCAGCTTATTATAGAAACCAACAGTCATGACTAAGCATACTATCTTAGAATGAGTTGGTAAAGGTCAGTACAATTCATTACTGCCCCCCCCCACCCTCCTCGACTGGACACACACACTCACACTGACTCACCACCACCAAGCCAACCTAAATAATTCTGTAGCAGTGGAGATTTACAAGTGTATATATCATCGTTAGGTTTTAAATGGGTCTTTAAAGGACAATATTCTTGAGCATTGTAAACTACTGACGACTGCACTTGCTGCCTGTTAGAACTAGTTTCAATCAATGACCACATAGTGACCCGCAATGACACCACTGTTACAATATGTAAGATTAATGACATAACTCTATTAATATACTGGTTGTAGGGAATCTGATTGGTCAGTATTATAAACAGTCGCTCTTCAGCTTCATCACTGATTGAACGTTACAAGATTTCTTCCATTTTTCATGATTCTCTTACCTCAATGTTTCTCTTTATCTTATATATACGAGAGTCCATTTGTGTGTGATAATTAGCATTACTATGACATTGTAATTCAATTAAATTTCAATTGTTTATTCCTTGATAGAGGAAGTGGGATCCTAGTGCTGTCACTAGGTACCCCTGTACAATGACACCAGAAGCATCTGGCAAGTGTGACAAGTATATACAGTATAAATATTATAAAGGGGCTTACTAAAGCCTAAGGAAGGAAGGATATTCATTTAACACATAATCAATGTTATTTACAAAATATCTGGCCAGTATGGGGAGGATCATCGTGTCTCCGTCAGGGGGTCGTGGAGTGGTGGTCCAGCAGGCGTCACGGAAGCGTTGTGTGTGGGGACATCTTAGGAGGTAATTATAAACTATTAAACACTGTGGTGTGTGTCTTAGTGCTGAAAGCAAGGACTAAATCCATCAGTCGTTGGCGCCCTTAGTCTGTTACTCACGTTGATGAAATATACAGTGAAGGCTTTACGTATTTGCCATGTGACACACCTACACTACCCACCCGCTACACTACCCACCCACTACACTCACCGCACACAGACACATACACACACACTACACTCCCCCATCGCCCTGCGCCATCTATGGGTAAACTTAACAACTGTGACTGACAACTCAATAAGTCTTGTGGTTCACGGAGCGAGAGGATGATCCGACTAGTCTTCCAGCATGTACAATGAAAGACAAAAGTCGTGTCGCGGTTTTGTATGAAGATTAAATATAACTTGTGAAACATTATGAGAGCTCCCTACCACAAAGCAGAGCGCACCAAAAGTTTTAGCCCTTGGGGTACTTTTGTCTTTCATTGTACACACACACACGAACACACACATGCGCTGTGCCACGTTAACCACATCTTACGACCAGGTGGACCAGGGAACTGTTGCGGTATACAAGTATATCTAAGAAAATAAACAAGAAATAAACAAAAAAACAAAAATAAACAATAAATTATGAACACAAAACAACCAAACAAAAACAACAAACAATAAATACAAAAATAAAATAATTATAAACAAACTACAGCAAAACAATAACAAACAAGAAATAAATAAAACAAACCTTTATAAACATAAAAACGCCAAAAACAGATTATAAAAACAGACTTTACTGATATATTTCACAAAACAAAAACACAATATTCCGATAAGAAATAAATTTAAGAAAAAAGTAAAAAGTAAAGTAAGAGGTGGAGTCAGGCCCAGGGGGTGGAAGGAGGCCATGTGTGTGTGTGTGTGTGTGTGTCCGGTCATACACTGTGGGGATTATGGCGACCGAACTCCCTCCCCCCCACGAAATTCTATACAACTGCTGAAAATAAATCTCTCTCTCTCTCTCTCTCTCAGGGAGGTGCTCGAAGGCGGTGTTAGATAATAATGAGGAGGAGGAGGAGCGAACGGTAAGCGACCTTCACTAAGTCGTCTCTGATTGGCTGATGATCTGAGTGACGTCTTGGGGGAGGACCAATAAGATAAGTGGAGGAGATAAGAGAGATGATGTGGGAATGTGGGGAACACACACACACACACACACACACAGTCCTACGTACACTGTAGTAGACATACAAAAAACAATTCACTAACATTTTCACACAGATGCACATACGGACTCACATACTTACTGTACACACATGCATATTACGTCAAAGCGGGCTGGTCATAAGAGTTATTTCACCAAGTCAATCAGTCAATATTGGTTTTCATAGAGTTGGCTGACGCAGGTACAGAAAAGAAAACAGTAGGAACACAGCCCTGTCATCGGTCAGCCCCTCACACTAGGTGGATTACGCTCGACATCCCGACCAGAGGCTCTTACCAGCCGACGAGAGACAAATCCCGTGGGAAGCTGTCGCAGGATTCTCGTAAAAGACGGGTCCTATCTCGCCCGTCCCTGGGGAGTGACCTCAGGAGATTCTAAAGAAGCGGGATCACAAACTGCTGCATCAGGAAATGTAAATTATTAAAGAAGATGTTGAGACATGAGGATCCCAGCAAGGCTCCTCTTTAGGACGCAGATGGAGTCTTCCTATAGCTACAGTGGAGGCTTCTAGAGTTTTGTTAAGGAGTCCTAGGAAAGTAGGTGTTGGGAACTCAACTTTGATGAAGATCCTACCATCACAACCTGAGGAGACGAACATCTTGTAAAACCCCCGGCAGGAGCTGTGAGGAGTCCTCTACAAGCTGTCCTTAACGAAAGTGGTAGCTTGATGATGGCAGGAGGCCCGGGGTAGAGATAGCCCTATCCTTTACGGCTTGCCGGGCACCGCAATGTATACAAACGAGCAACTGGAAGCGTAGGCAGCGGGAGGACGAAGACTGCTGCTGCCTCATACATATATTCAATTGGCGAGGACCCGATGTGACAGTACGAGGGGGGCGGGGGGAAGAGGATATGAAGTGAGGGAGGGAAGGAGTAGTCTCTCTTCATCCTGAATTGTCCGCCATTCTGGTCATTACATGGGAGACTGATGGTGACCGATGAGTGGACACCACCACGGCGACCTCCAGACCTCCACTGTCACGCCCCGGGGAGATGTACTACTGGACCCCTGTGGCTACTGTGTTTATAATAACAATGGTTGATCCTAGTCTACAAGGATGGCTTGGTGGTGGTGGTCGTGTTGGAGGGTCTGGTGGAGGGTTTGGTGGAGAAGTAGATGGTGTTGGTGGTGTTGGAGGGTTTGGTGGAGGAGAGGCAGATGGTGTTGGAGGGTTTGGGGAAGGGGAGGCAGATGGTGTTGGTGGTATTGGAGGGTTTGGTGGAGGAGAAGCAGATGGTGTTGGAGGTGTTTGGTGAAGGAGAGGCAGATGGTGTTGGTGGTGTTGGAGGGTTTGGTGGAGGAGAGACAGATGGTGTTGGTGACTCACTTAACGTATGGTATATTCTGGTTGGACAGCAGGAGCCGGACCTGGTCAATAGTACAGCACTTTACCTGATATTATCTCTCTCTCTCTCTCTCTCTCTCTCTCTCTCTCTATACACACACACATACACACACACACACACACACACACACACACACACACACATGTATTTAGATGAACCTATTCATGACTGACAAGGCGTGACAGATGTAGAGGGCAGGCAGGACAGAGCAGAGCGTGACAGGTGGACTGGACAGGGAGCTACAGGTGGACAGGACAGGGCAGGGCAGGACAGGACGGGACAGGACTGGACAGGGAGCTACAGGTGGACAGGACAGGCCACTCAGCTCAGAACACGTCAACATAACCTCCCAGCCTCTGTATCTCTGAATCCACCAGACGTTTCCCATTATATACTGTCGCCGCCACAAAGTAATCTTGTTGGAGTTGATACATATCTTACCTGTAGCACGAGACAGACTGATGGTATCTTCAATATACATATTTTTTTCCGGCAATAAAATAAAGTGGCATTCCTTCACGTGTATGGGAAACCTTGGTCAAATAGCTACCTATTTATTTTCACTGTTGAAGGTCAGAGGTTATTTTTTGTTATTATTATTATTAGTATTAGTAGTAGTAGTAGTTAAGGGTTAATATTCAAAATGGGTAGAGATAAATGTGTGTTCTGTACCATAAAAATTATCGTTTCTCTGTGGATCAGTGCGTCTTCACTGGATTGTATTTATTATCTGGATGATGTACACTCGCACCAAAAAGTATCGGTGCAGGGTGTGATCGACGACTTCCGAAACGATACGTATACACTGTGATATGTCGGGAAGGTTGGTAAGTGTGTCCTCATAACCCCCCCCCCCTCCACTAGGTGTTGCCATATGGCTGACAGTCAGTGTGTTTGTTTCCTCTTTTCGGATTGTTGCTTTGTGTCGACTGAATGATGAGCGAGGGTTCGGTCTCGGTGAACGTGGGTATAAAACAGAGGCAATATGAAGCAGTAGAGATCTACACATGCCAGACGACATGGAAACCTCAGAGGAAACACGAGGAGCTATTATTGCCCTTCATAACGAAGGGTTTGGCGTCACAGATATTAGCCGGCGGGTTGGTGTCCACAGGAACACCGCTGCACGGTGGATTCGGCGATACCTCGAAACTGGTGCTACAGACGACAGGTCTCGGAGCGGCCGTCCACGCTGCACCACCCCTCAGGACGACCAGGTTGAGTGGTTTATTTGGTAGCACAAATCAATGTAGCAATATTCACAAGTATCACAAATAATTTTATTAACAGGGAGCTCCTCATATTTCATACTGTCTATTTATCACTTCCCGACCTTAATTATAACGGTTTGTTTCACTTGACCAGGGCTGCCAACATACGGCTGGAACAACTCGCCTTTCCCAATACCTATCGTCACTGGTCTCAAATTGTTCACACTACAGTATGCACTGATACTTTTTGTTGCGAGTGTACAACAACGTGGTGTGTTCCCTGTGCTGCCTGACGCCCTTCCACTACTGCTGCCAGCCGCACGATGTTTTATAATACATGATTTGTTCATCTGATTTTAGAAATACTGTAAATGAATATCGTAACTCATGCCCTGTACATGACACAAACACTCCTCCCTGTAACCAACACGGAGAATAACCGACTATTCTTCGTGATAAAATCTCTTATCAATACAGAACAAAACACTCAGCTGAAAATAAGTTATAGGTAGCAGGTAATAATCCTCACATCAGCTCAACGGCGCGAAAGAAAATTGACGAGAAAGAAATTTGAGGGTTTTTGTCTCTATCGATTTGAGTGAAAAGGAGAGATTCAATTGTACTGAAAAGGGATTTATTTATGTGACGCGAAAGACAAACACACAGATGTACAGTTGCCTCAATTTATAACGAGTACAACTGCTGGCGTGTTTTGTGAAATTTGGCACCACTGTGTTTGTTTACGTCATTGTAAAGCGAGCAGTATTGGCAGAGTTACTCCCGCTTACCAACCAGAATAAGGGTAGTAAATTAGCAGTCATCCTCTATTTTTAAGTGCACGCATTTCCTGTATGGCTATAATGTAACAAAGAATACAATGTATAATATTATAGGCTCTAATTTCATGTCTACTGGACGGTGACGAGTGGCGACGTGATACCACACAAGGGGAAAGGGAGTTGGGGTCATGGTAGGGACACGTGCACCGACACTCACGTTTGGTAGGATATCCACAATTTGTGAATACTAAGATTTATTGTGGTATTAGGGGACACTTTAAACCTTCATAATGAAACCTGGGGCTTATTGCCTCAATTATAATGCATGTTCTGTAGCCGAGAGAAAATAGAGATAGAAATAGAGAGATTCGTCTCAGGTATGATTCGATACTTTGAAGGGGTGCTTCAGTTACGCTCAGTGAGCGAGAGCCACTGCCACCACCACAGAGCGCGACTGACTCTACAGTTCATAAGAAATGTCTAGCACTATCCCCGTTTATGCTGACATCGATACACGATGCATGTCTGTGGTCTAACATTAAGACCACTGATAGACTGTGTATTATACAGTAATGAATAATGATGAAATGAGTGTGTCGGCAGCCAATTACACATCAGTAAACAGTTTCTAATCAGCTAATCATGGGTAGACCGAGGTGTTGTATCCCCCCTGATGTTAGCTTGGGCATTCCCCCTATCGACTACATAATGATGAGGCAACAGACAGAATTAGCTAAGCGAGCACTGATCGTTGCCCTTCATGACATTGGTCTCTCGACACCTGTGATAGCGCAGCGGCTTACCTTCTCCCGCACAACAGTTGTCAAGTGGATAAGGAGACACGAAGAAACTGGGGTTATGACTGACCTGGGTAAGGATGATTACAATCATAGTTGATATCTGACAATACTGATACTTATATCCCTGAAAAATACTCTAACTATGCAGTAATTGCTGTCAGCCTCTTATAAAATGCATTCTTATTAGCTATTTCTTAACCCCTTAGGTGCTGTAGGGGTTACCTCGGCTGAATGTAATTGTCTGGCGTGAGCCAGAATAAAATTCTTAAGCCAGGACTAATTCTTCCCAACAGTCCTTTAGGGAGTTAAACTTCAGGATAACCTAACGTTGCCCCAAAAGCGGGCCTGTCTGCCCACACTCCCCTCCCCACTGGTAGCTCATATTATCGGCCATTCAGTGTGAGCTGCCAGTGGGAGGAGGAGTGTGGGGAGGGCCGCTTTCGCGTTACTGTTAAGTATCCCAAAAGCTAAAAAAATTGTTGTATGTCATATTAGAAAGAAGACCCTGACCACGGTTAACGACCCGCCAGGACGACGAGAATATCCGACGAGCCCTCGAAGAAGACACCTTCACTAACGCCGTCGCTGTTTGAGAAAGCCTGCAGCTGACTATGGCAACGCAGACAGTGTGGAGACGTTTGCGCGAGGCTCACACACACACACACACCACAGCACACACACACACACATACCCCACACCCACCCACACACACGTTTTGGACATTGTGTCTTAAATTAAATTTTCCTTTGTAACCTGTTATTCCCAACGATAAGAATCATATAGAACTGTAAATAGAATGTTAATTAAGGCTGCTCTGCGCACTCTCAACCAGGCAATGTAGTTATATAATACGTTAAGTTTAATTATTGACATTACTGGTAGAACAGTAATGACAATGGAACCCAACTGCTTGGCCATGAGGGTGTTTGCTCCCTCTCCTCCCCACCGCGTTTCACCTCGATCCGCCACTGAACAAACGATCACCTTTTACATTAATGAAATAATCATTGTGGGAATGGGTACTACATTATTGTTACTGAAACGAAGAATTGGTAAATCAGTTTAATGTTTATTGGTTAACTTCCTCCATAATGTAAACTGTGTATGTATTGCACCTATATTTGGACCTATTATTAATGTCTAAGCAAACGCATATTTATGCTGCGTCGTTCCTCATTAACATATGCTGATAATGTGTGTGTCTACTGATAGGCAGCTGAGAGAGAGAGAGAGAGAGAGAGAGATAGAGAGAGAGAGAAAACATAGGTTTCGTGTTATTAAGGATACAAGATATCAACATCTTAGCGAATATAAAAAAATAGCTGTCAAACTCTAACACTGTCACCACCATCCCCTTATTTGCCAAGCTCCCCCTCACTCCAAGAGACACCCCCTCCCTCCCCCGACATCGTCCTGCGCCATCTATGGGTAAACTTAACGACTGCTTCTGACTAACAACTCAGTAAGTCTCGTGGTTCACGGAGCGAGAGGATGATCCGACTAGTTTTCCAGCATGTACAGTCACCCAAAAAAGTCCTGTTGTGAACCATGAACCCCGAGATTCAGAATCTTGAATCCGAAGCATTTATGGACAGAATAATGTATCAGTTTCTACTGCTTCGGGTTCACTAGTCTGAATCTCGGGGTTCGTGGTTCGCAACAGGACTTTTTTGGGTGACTGTACACACACGAAAACACACACATGCTCTGTTGCCTCGTTAACTACATCTTGCGACCAGGTGGACCAGGCGGAACTGTTGCAGAGTGTACATAAAAAAATATATATTGTTCGTTTTCTAAAAGATACTGGTAACTCACTTATTCACGGTCTCTACACCTCACCCACTCACACGCTCTCCACCTCGCCCACTCACTCACACGCTCTCCACCTCGCCCACACGCTCTCCACCTCGCCCACCCTACACCTCACCCACTCACTCACTCACACGCCCTACACCTCACCCACTCACTCACACGCTCTCCACCTCGCCCACTCACTCACACGCTCTACACCTCACTCACTCTCACACATTGTACACCTTACTCACTCACTCACACACTCTACACCTCACTCACTCTACACCTCCCTCACTCACACACTATACACCTTACTCACTCTCTCACACACTCTACACCTCACTCACACACACTCTACACCTCCCTCACTCTACACCTCACTCACACACTCTACACCTCACTCACTCACTCACACACTCTACACCTCTTCAGGGGTGAGTACAGTCTGTACTCACCCCTGAAGATGTGAATTACACGAAAGCGCTTGGGAACTTCGTGTTTTCTTCTTTCCTTGTGGTTATCAGCATATACCTAGATCATATATATATATATATATATATATATATATATATATATATATATATATATATATATATATATATATATATATATATATATATATACACACACACAAGGTATATATGGAACCTGTTGTAAGTCCCCTTTTCCAATATATTATTTTGTGATGACACTCCTCGTCCAGACGGCACCAATCTTCCTCAGATCTGGAGATTCTTGAAGCTGGGAGCTGAGTGAGGGAAGCAGACGGATGATGGGGAGGCGATGAACTCCAAAATAACTCATGAAAGGACAGTCCAGGAAAGTTGGAAAAATTTACTGAAATGTTGGAACCTTTCATGGATGTTGATCATGAACACACATAGGAACTCGTCCATAACTCACGAGACCAGGTCCATAACACACGAGAACACGTCCATAACACATACGAGAACAGGTCCATAACACACACGAGACCAGGTATTTAACACACACGAAGACAGGTTCATAACACACACGAGAACAGGTCCATAACACACACGATAACAGGTTCATAACACAGGAGAACACGTCCATAACACCCACGGGGACAGGTCCATAACACACACGAGAACAGGCCCATAACACACACGAGGACAGGTCCATAACACACACGAGGACAGGTCCATAACACACACCACGAGGACAGGTCCATAACACACACGAGGACAGGTCCATAACATAACACGAGGACAGGTCCCTGACAGGTACACCTAGACAGGACACGAGAACAGGTCCATAACACCCACGAGACAGGTCCATAACACACACGAGGCATACACACAGAGGACAGGTCCATAACACACACGAGACCCACAAGGACAGGTCGAGGACAGGTCCATAACACACACAGGAGAACAGGTCCACACACGAGGACACACCACGAGGACAGGTAACGAGGACAATAACATACGAGGACAGGTCCATAACACCCACGAGGACAGGTCTATAACACACACGAGGACAGGTCCATAACACACACGAGGACAGGTCCATAACACCCACGAGACAGGTCCATAACACACACGAGGACAGGTCCATAACACACACGAGGACAGGTCCATAACACACACGAGGACAGGTCCATAACACACACGAGGACAGATCCATAACACACACGAGGACAGGTCCATAACACCCACGAGGACAGGTCCCCACCCACGAGGACAGGTCCATAACACACACGAGAACACGTCCATAACACACACGAGAACACGTCCATAACACACACGAGGACAGGAGGACAGGTCCATAACACACACGAGACAGGTCCACCAACACCCACGAGAACAGGTCCATAAGGTCCACACACACGAGGACAGGTCCATAACACACACGAGGACAGGTCCATAACACCCACGAGGACAGGTCCATAACACACACGAGAGACAGGCAACATAACACACGAGACAGGTCCATAACACTACGAGACAGGACACCCACGAGGACAGGTCAGGACACAGGAGACAGGTCCATAACACACACGAGGACAGTCCATAACACACACGAGGACAGGGGACAGGACACACACCACGGACAGGACGAGGACCGAGGACACACACGAGGACAGGTCCATAACACACACGAGACAGGTCCATAACACACACGACAGGTCCATAACACACACGAGGGTCCATACAGGTCCCATAACACCCACGAGGACAGGTCCATACACACACACGAGGACAGGTCCATAACACACATACGAGGACAGGACCATAACACACACGAGGACAGGTCCATAACACAACAAGGACAGGTCCATAACACCCACGAGACAGGTCCATAACACAACAAGGACAGGTCCATAACACCCACGAGGACAGGTCCATAACACAAGGACAGGTCCATAACACCCACGAGGACAGGTCCATAACACCCACGAGGACAGGTCCATAACACATACGAGGACAGGACCATAACACATACGAGGACAAGTCCATAACACCCACGAGGACAGGTCCATAACACACACGAGGACAGGTCCATAACACCCACGAGGACAGGTCCATAACACCCACGAGGACAGGTCCATAACACCCACGAGGACAGGTCCATAACACATACGAGGACAGGACCATAACACACACGAGGACAGGACCATAACACACACGAGGACAGATCCATAACACCCACGAGGACAGGTCCATAACACCCACGAGGACAGGACCATAACATAATGGCCACAATTATAAAAGGAAAACCTGAATCATTATCGTAATATATGGTTGACTGATCACATCTTGACACACAACAAGAAACTGTCAGAGAGAGAGAGAGAGAGAGAGAGAGAGAGAGAGAGAGTTGAATTAGACAAACTTCTTAGGTTTTCATTATCCACAGAAATTGGGAATCTCTTATTATTGGACTCCCTCAGCAGATGAACGACGCCAATACTACAATTCACACGAAAATCTTGTTTATGGACACACTTACTCTAGAGGTTTTGTGGGTTGGTTAGCTTAGCTTAGGTTAGGTTAGGTTAGGTTACACAGATTAAATTAGGGTTGGTTAGGATAAGTTAACCAAAATATTATTATGTCATGCTTGGATTAGGTTAGGTTAAGTTATATTAGATTACATAGGTGAGATTAAGTTAGGTTAGGTTACATAGGTTGGTTAGATTAGGTTTAGTTCGGTCAAATTAAGTTACATATGTTACCAGACCCTACATAATCTGAGAGTCATTAAGACATCATGACCGCGTTCACCCTACAATGGACCGTATTCAAGAACGTGGACCCTAAGGTACCTCTATAGACAATGCCTATGGTTGGTATTCAAGAAGCGTAGTGAAAGCCCAGGGCGCAGTGAATGCCTATGGATATTCGTAGGGATTGTCTCTAGATTACTGGAACGTTCATGAGGAGGGGGAGGGCGCCCTAAGAGGTAACCCTATGAGAAAATATTGTATACGTTCATGATTTATCCACGTGTTAGAATTTAATCCATGTTTTGTTTTATAATGAGAGATATTTGGGTAATTTTTAGGAAGGTCACTGGCGTTTAAAAAAAAGAATATTATTTATCTAAGCTATCTCGTTTATCACTCTCCTACCGGGTCATTCAGATGAAGGTGTGTTGGTTGAAGAGTCATTTCTGTATGGTTTAAGGTGCGGCTAACAGGAACTATACCAGACTTATGTTTGGGGAAATAATGTAAATTTCTTTGAATCAGAACAATTAAAAAAGAATCCGCATTACTCTCGTACACCAGAAAATGTGCTGAGGCTGTCACTTCCAAAATTGCAAAATGATGAACTCAAATTTATCTTAATAACCACAATGGAGGGTCTACACCAGTTAATTGAATTGGAAGTTACTACTTAGCCGGAAATCCCCGAGTGGGCTGACTGGAGGCTACGTAGATGTGATGTTGAGTTGAAAACGTCGTGTATCCTGATAAGAGTCGTTAGGTTTGGTTCCTTGGGGCATTTTCTTCTTTGGTTGGGTTAGTTTTGGTTAGGTAAGGTTTGGTTGGCATAGGTCTGGTTGAGTTAGGTTTGGTTGGGATAGGTCTGGTTGAGTTAGGTTTGGTTGGGATAGGTCTGGTTGAGTTAGGTTTGGTTGGATTACGTTTGGTAAAAAAGTATTTTTCTACAATAATTGTGATGTTCTTGAGTAATAGAAGAAGTTTTCTTCTATTGTAAAGTTTCCTCATGCTGTTCATTAACCCACACACCTCTTCTAAAGTATTACTGGACAGAATTTGAAGTTTTTGGTACTTGTTAGAGTAGAGTGACAGCAGGTTCTTCTTATGGAGTATGTAATCCTGAATTGATTTTCCTTTATGGTATTTAATGTGCAAATTGATACTAATGGAGATATAAGCATAACAATAGTCAAGAAAAACTTGCCCTTTTCATATGTTGGCAGCCCTGGAGCAGGACGCGTCGTTTGAGAGATCTAGAATATACATTACTGTACACTGATCACGACCCAATGTCTTGAGACCTGAGGTAGACAATGGATCCAATGATCCACACCAATGTACAAATGATCCCAAGTTTTTTTTAAATAAGGTCTACGACTTACTAATTAGGATCCTAGTTTTATGAATTAGACTTACCATTATTATTATTATTATTATTATTATTATCAAAATGATGGTGTGTGGCAGTCATGTAAGGACGACCGCGGAGTTATATTTTCATCTCCATATGATGTTAGAGTCTGGTGTTTAATATATGAGAGTCTATGGATGATGAGAGAAAATGACTACATAGAAGTACACAATGTCTCTAGGAGTGAGGGGGGTGGAGAGGGATGGAGAGATGGAGGAGAGGGATGGAGGGATGGAAGAGAGGGAGGGATGGAGGAGAGGGAGGGAGGGATGGAGGAGGGAGGGAGGGAGGGAGGGAGGGAGGGAGGGAGGGAGGGAGGGAGGGAGGGAGGAGGGAGGGGGAGGGGAGGAGGCAAGGGGAGGGAGGGCGAGGGTAAATATGGAGGAGGAAGGAGGAGGAGGAAGAAGAGAGGATGGTAGGAATAAAGGAGGGAGTGTAAAGAAGAGGGAGGTAGGAGTTAGGGAAGCAAAGAGGGAAGGAGGTGAAGGGGATAAAAGAGAGGGAGAGAGGAAGGAGGAGGGTGGAAGGGAGGGAGGAGAGTAAAGAGGGAGGGAGGAAGGAGGGAAAGAGGGAGGGAGGAAGGAGTGAAAGAGGGAAAGAGGGAGGGAGGGAAGGGGTGAACGGCGTAAAAGGGAATGGAGAGAGGAAGGAGGAGGGAGGAATGGGAAGAGGGAAGAAGGATGGTAGGATGGAAAGGAGGGAAGGTAAAGAGAGAGGGAGGGAGGGAGAAGGAGAGGAAAGGAGGGAAGGTAGAGGCTGCTTAGTGTCAGAGCCAGACCAACAACAGCGAACCATCTACCAATAAGACCGTCAACCACTACTGTACTGTACCATTCTTCTCCTTTCCTTCCTGTTCTCAACTATCATTATCCTTCCTTCATTACTAAACCTTTCTTCATACCTTACTGTTTTTCTTTCTCTCCTTCTTTATCTTTGTTGTCTGTCTCTTTCTCTTATTCTCTCTCTCTTTCTCTATTATTATCTATCTTTTTATTTCTTTATCTCTTCCTCTCGCTTTCTCTTTTCCTCTAAAACACACACACAGCGGAAGCGAGAGGTGTGTATATAAGAGAGTGGACGAGATGATAGCAACAACAGTCAGTCATTGTATGCCGGTCTGACACGAGAGTCGCTGACACTCACACGCAAATGGCTGAGAAATAGACAAACAAATAGACAGCCAGACATACAGACAGACACACAGATACACACAAACACACACACATCCAACTACCAATATTTGTGTTCATATAGAATTCATCTTTGCATAAAATGAATGAGAAAGGAAATTAATTGTGTGTGTCTGAACCTCGACACATATCACCAGGTCCAGTAACTTGGAGATATATTTCTGATCACCGACTTGATGGTTACAGGGAGTTAAAGTAATATACAGTTAATGCTACAGATCTATACTGGAAGACCTTACCATCACGGAGGAGGGGGAGCTTTAGCGTCAATGTCATGGCTGTTTTATTTATCCTGAAACTCCTCGACTGAACCAGAAATCTTTACGGACTCACAATGTTCCCCCTTAAGGCTGCCAGAAGGGTATATACGCACAGTGTCCTTCATTTGTTTATCGTCCGTATAAGAGGGTGACAGAGGGTCGAGTTTGAGATTATAAGAAGGTGCTTCAAGTTCCTTTCTCGTCAGTCAGTGTGTTTTAAAACCTTTATGAGGGTCTGTGTGATTTATTAAAGGCTTATGAACAGGTGTGTGTGTGTATGATGGTTATTGATTTATAATTACAGGTGATGTCAGATGTGTCTTGAGGCTAAAGACCTACTGGCAGGTGAGGAGGAAGAACCATCACCTACTAATTAGTCTCACTGTAAATGATCATCAGGTAATATGTGACATTCAACAGGTGCCGTATTTGAACAGTGGAGACGGCTGGAGTTAGAAAATATAATGAAATATAAAATAAACCTTTAAACTATAACTGATAGTCCACGCCTTGACAACCAATATTCGCTACACCTGTTTCCCGGATCATTTCTTTTAATTTCTCAGCGATTATATTCCTCAGCTCAATGTGTTTTACCAGTTCTCATCTCATCTTTCAGTCTCCTGTGAACTATGTGTGTTAAATAATGTGATGATTGTATTAATATATGTAGGCTATTTGATATATTATTCAACTGTCTGGTCACAGATACAACTGACTGTTACATTACCTCACCTTTACTTGTGTTTGACTGGGCTTATGCTGATATTGCAGGCGCCGTAGATCCTCAGCAATTCGGTAATATGAAAACTTCCTCCACCACTCACTGTCTTGTCAGCTTTCTCGACTACATATACCGCCATCTGGAAAAACGAAAAAAGTCTATAGCAGTCGCCTTTATTGACTTCGCCAAGGCATTTGACCTAGTCGACCACAATTTAATCATCAACAAAGCTATCGACTTCGGGTTTCGAAGAAGTCTTATACCATGGCTTACAGACTTCCTCAGTAACCGACGCCAAGCTGTACGCTTCCGAGGGGCTGTCTCCACCTTTCAGTCATTCACCTGTGGCGTCCCCCAAGGCACCAAGATGGGACCACTATGCTTCCTTATGCTTATCAATGATGCCCTAAGAGAAACCCCTGCTCGCTGGAAATATGTCGACGACTCCACCATTGGGATCAGTGTCAACAATTCTGCTCCCAACTATACCGCCCTTCAGGATTTATTGAACAGTCTCCAAAACTGGGCCACCAACACCCACGTCACCATCAACCATACCCAAGACCATGGTTATGCAGAATATGCACATCAACCTCTCCTCCGACGTTGTCCCACCCCCTTCCATTACTTTAGGTCCCAACACACTCCAGGTTGTAGATCCCACTAAGCTCCTCGGCGTTACCATAGACAACAAACTAAATTGGAAACCACACGTCAGTGAAGTTGTCAAATCCTCCAGTTTCCATCTCCACTTCCTCCGTTGACTCAAGTCCTTCCGAGTTCCTGCGCCCGAGCTCCTCAGTGTTTACTCAACATTCATACTTCCCAAGCTCACCTATGCCTCCCCTACCTGGTCTTCCTCCCTAAATGCCACACAACGTAAACACCTAGAAAATGTGCAAAAGAGGGCATGCAAGTTTATTCTCTCCCCTTCCTACTCCACATATCAAGAAGCGCTCAACACACTGGCCCTCTCGGCTCTCTCTGACCATCACCACGACCTCATCTGCAAATTTGGTGAGAAGCTTCTGCACCATCCTCGACACCGTCTCCAACTACCACCCGATATCTCTCGCCCGAGAATTACTGTTCGACACCACAACAGCATTTAGCCCATACGAGCACGAACTAATCTCTATAAGAACAGCCCAGTCCCAACCATTGTAAAAATTATCAATAACTTGTAATCAACCAGTGTATTCATTCCCAGTCAATCTTCTTGCACTGTCACTGATGTTGAAATGCCCTGTAGTATGACCTTCTCCTCACCTAGTTATTATATATCATATTTGTACCACTTATGTTACTTGTATATTATTTGTAATTCAAGAGACCCATTCCACAATTATTGAACTGTATATTTTCAGCCTTCTGGCTGCCATGCTCTTTCAATAAACCGTTAATAATTATTATTATTATTATTATTATTATTATTATTATTATTATTATTATTATTATTTTTAAATACTCCTCACTATCACCCTTCACAATCCTCAATATTACCTCTCACAGCCCTCAGTATCCCCTTTCACAATCACCCCTCACAACCCTCATTATCACCCTTTACAATCCTCACTATCAAACTTCACAATCCTCACTATCAAACTTCACAATCCTCACCCCTCACAGCCGTCACCATCACCCCTCACAACCCTCACTATCACACTTCACAACCCTCACCATCACCTCTAACAATCGCCACTATCACCCCCCACAACCCTTACTATCACCCTTCACAATCCTCACTATCACCCTTCACAATCCTCACTATCACTCACTCCCTCACAACTATCACCCTCACAATCCTCACTATCACCTTCACAATCCTCATTCCAATCCTTATCACCCCCACAACCCTTACTATCACCCCTTCACAATACTACACCCACAATCCTCACTATCACCCTTCACAATCACTATCACCCACTCACAACCCTTACTATCACACAATCTCACTATCACCCCCACAGCACTATCACCCTTCACAATCCTCACTATCACCCTTCACAATCCTCACAACCCTTCACAATCCTCACTATCACCCTTCACAATCCACCTCACTATCACCCTTCACAATCCTCACCCCTCACAACCCTTACTATCACCCTTCACAATCCTCACCCCTCACAACCCTCACCCCTCACAACCTTATCACCCTTCACAATCCTCCCTGCCACCCTTTACAATCTCACTATCACCCTTACAATCCTCACCCCTCACAACCCTTACTATCACCCTTCACAATCCTCACCTCCACAACCCTTATATCACCATAATCACCTCACACCCATACTCACCCCTCTAAACCTCTTACTATCACCCCATTACCCATTCTTCCATACCCCTCACTATCACCCCTCACTATATCCTCCACCACCCCCATCTGTCACTCTCCTCATTCCCCTCCATCGTAGGGCTGTGTACTTCTCTCTCCTCTCATGCAAATAAATCTCACTTCACCTTCAGCTTCACCCAATACCTTTCCTCATTTGTCTTTATACATACATACATACATTACATTCATACATACATACATACAGTACATTTACTCAGTAAGTCCTGTCAATTTCTTTACAGATACAGGAGTTGCACCCAGCAGGACAAACCCACATCAGGGCCAGGAAGGGGTGGGGGCAATAAGTTGAACCAGAAATAAAACAAGTGGGAAAATATGAAGATTACGATTAAGGTGTGTGTGTGTGTGTGTGTGTGTGTGTGTGTGTGTGTGTGTGGTGTTAATGGAATAATGATTCAACACTAAAAATAATATATTCATTAATTATACTTTATCGTTCAGATATTTAGACCACAAATCACTACCTAACCCAACCCAACGCCCCAGGAAACATAAGGTGTTTTAATCATCAGGTGTAATAAGCAGGTAGGTCAATTATTATTCAGGTGATCTACAAATTCAATATATAAACACGCCTAATTCTACTTAATTACGTGTTTATAATCCTATGTTTTTTGGGCAAGTGTTGTGGTTGTATTTCGTCCATTACAACCTTAATGAAGTTTTTGGGAGAGATACTGTGTTAAAAGATTCATTAAAACACACAAGTACAGGGCGATAATGGTATGTAAAATGCAAAGTTCCTCTTCAACTGGCGGGAAAAATTCTGGAAAAGGAAAGAATATCCGGGTGTTCACGTCACCTCTTCTTTACGAGGCTGTATTCATCCTCTGTGCGAGAACGCTGACGATATTAAATTCCTCGGTGAATACAAAAACCTGTATTTTAAATCATACACATAATGGACAAGAAGCGACTTTAACCAGACAAGAGGAAATGTGAGCCTTCCCGACGCCATTCACTTGAGGATGATTCGTGAGCAATAACATTATCTGTTGTATTGTTGAGACTGCAGGCCCGGGTCACCCCCTGGCATATAAACTTTACAATAACACGGCCACTGCCGGGGAGCAAGTGGGTCTTAACACTCCCCCAGAGGACCTCACCCGTTCACGACCACTGTCAGCAGCAAGTGGGGGTCTTAACACTCCCCCAGAGGACCTCCCCCGTCCACGACCACTGCACTGACAGCAGCAAGTGGGTCTTAACATTCCCTCAAACGACCTCCCCCGTTCACGACCACTGTCAGCAGCAAGTGGGGGTCTTAACACCCCCAGAGAACCCTAACCGTCCACAACCACTGTCAGCAGCAAGTGGGTCTTAACATTCTCTCAAACGACTTCCCGTGCAGCCACTGTCAGCAGCAAGTGGGTCTTAACATTCCCTCAAACGACCTCCCCGTTCACGACCACTGTCAGCAGCAAGTGGGTCTTAACACCCAGAGAACCTAACCGTCCACAACCACTGTCAGCAGCAAGCCACTTGTGGTGACTTGTGTGTTGTTGTACGGTGTGTGGTGACCTGTGGTGTGTGGTGACCTGTGGTGTGTGGTTACCTGTGGTGTGTGGTGTGTGGTGACCTGTGGTGGTGACCTGTGGTGAGTAGGACCTGTAGTGTGTGGTGACCTGTGGTGTGTGGTGACCTGTGGTGTGTGGTGACCTGTGGTGTGTGGTTACCTGTGGTGTGTGGTGACCTGTGTGTGTGGTGACCTGTGGTGAGGTGACCTGTGGTGATAGTGACCTGTAGTGTGGTGACCTGTAGTGTGTGGTGACCTGTGGTGTGGGTGACCTGTGGTGTGTGGTTACCTGTTCTGTGTGGTGACTTGTGGTGTGTGGTGACTTATGGTGTGTGGTGACCTGTGGTGTGTGGTTACCTGTGGTGTGTGGTGACTTGTGGTGTGTGGTGACCTGGTGAGTGGTGACTGGGGTGTGGTTACCTGTGGTGTGTGGTTACTTGTGTGTGTGTGGTGACCTGTGGTGAGTGGTGACCTGTGGTGTGTGGTGACTTGTGGTGTGTGACTGTGGTGTGAGTGTGTGTGTGACCTGGTGTGGTGACTTGCAGGTGTGTGGTGACCTGTGGTGTGTGGGGACCTGTGGTGTGTGAGACTTGTGGTGTGTGGTGACCTGTGGTGTGGTGACCTGTGATGTGTGGTGACCTGTATGTGGTGATCTGTGGTGTGTGGTGACTAGTGGGTGTGTGTGTGTGGTGACTTGTGGTGTGTGGTGACCTGTGGTGACTAGTGGTGTGTGTGGTGACCTGGTGTGTGGACCTGTGGCGTGTGCTGACTAATGGTGTGTGTGTGACCTGTGCTGTGTGGTTACTGTGCTGTGTGACCTGTGGTGTGTGGTGACCTGTGGTGGAAGGTGGTGACCTGTGGTGTGGTGACCTGTGGTGTGTGCTGACTAATGGTGTTGTGGTGACCTGTGCTGTGTGGTTACCTGTGCTGTGTGGTGACCTGTGGTGTGTGGTGACCTGTGGTGTGCGTGGTTACCTGTGGTGTGTGGTGACCTGTGGTATGTGGTGATCTGTGGTGTGTGGTAGCTAGTGGATGTGTGTGGTGACCAGTGGTGTGTGGTGACCTGGTGTGTGGTTACCTGTGGTGTGTGGTTACCTGGTGTGTGGTGACCTGTGGTGTGTGTGTGTGTGGTGATCTGTGGTGTGTGAGTGACATTGTGTGTGGTGACTTGTGGTGTGTGGTGACCTGTGGTGACATAGTGGTGTGTGTGTGGTGACTATGGTGTGTGGCTAGTGTGGTGTGTGTGTGACCTGGTGTGTGGTGACCTGTGGTGTGCGTGGTTACCTGTAGTGTGTGGTGACCTGTGGTATGTGGTGATCTGTGGGTGTGTGGTGACTAGTGGTGTGTGTGTGGTGATCATGGTGTGTGGTGACCTGTGGTGTGTGGTTACCTGGTGTGTGGTTACCTGTGGTGTGTGGTGACCTTGTGGTGTGTGGCGACTTGTCGTGTATGGTGACTTGTGGTGTGTGGTATTTATGGTGTGTGGGGACTTGTAGTATATGGTGACCCTTGTGGTGTGTGGTGGCCTGTGGTGTGTGGTGGCCTGTGGTGTGTGGTGGTTTGTGGTGACTTGTGGTGAGTAGTGACATATGGTGTAGTGTGAGTGTAATTGCTTGTGGTGTATGGTGACAGTGTCGTGACATGCGGTGGCTTGTCGTGTGTGGTGACAGTGTAGTTATTATTGGTGACAATATGGTGACAGGTGATGTGTGGTCAGTGTGATGTGACAGTGTTGCGACAATTGGTGGTGACAGTGTGGTGACAGTGTGGTGACAGTGTAGTGATTACAGAACATAAAATTACACTTCTTCATCACTATTAAATTCATCTTCATTAACATCGGAGAAGACATGATAGGGAGAAGACATGAGTCGGAGACATGAGTGGGAGACATTGAGGGGGAAAGACATGGATGGGATAAGACACAGTGGGGAAGACATGAGTGGGGAGAGACATGAGTGGGATACATGAGTGGGAGAAGACATGAGTGGGAGAAGACATGAGTCGGAGACATGAGTGGGAGACTTGAGTGGGGAAAGACATGAATGGGATAAGACATGAGTGGGAGAAGACATGAGTGGGGGAAGACATGAGGTGGGGGAAGACATGAGTGGGATACATGAGTGGGGAAGACATGGGTGGGAGAAGACATGGAGTCGGAGACATGAGTGGGAGACTTGAGTGGGGAAGACATGAATGGGATAAGACATGAGCAGAGACATGGGGAGGAAGACATGAGTGGGGGAAGACATGAGTGGGAGACATGAGTGGGGGAAGACATGAGTGGGGAAAGACATGAATGGGATAGGACATGAGTGGGAGTATGAGTGAGTAGAAGAAATGAGTGGATAGGAGACATAGGTGGGGAGAAGATATGAGTGGAAGACATGTGTGACTAGAAGAAATGAGTTGGTAGGAGACATGAGTGGGCGATAATACAAGTAGGGGAAGACATGAGTGGGGAGACATGAATGGGAGGTGAAAGTGGTGAGGAGACATAAGTGGGGAAGACATGAGTTGGGGAATACATGAGTTGGGGAAGACATGAGTGGTTAGGAGATATAGTGGGGAGACAAGAGTGGGGGAAGACATGAGTGGGGGAAGACATGAATGAATGGGACACGACATGAATGAGTGGGATCAGACATGAATGAGTGGGACAAGACATGAATGTGTGGGAAAATACATGAATGAGTGGGACAGGACATGAATGAGTGGGACAGAACCAGAATCAACCGGATAAGACATGGATGAGCGGGACAAGCCATGAATGAGCGGGACAAGACATGAATGAGTGGGACAAGCCATGAATGAGCGGGACAAGACATGAATGAGTGGGACAAGACATGAATTTGTGGGATAAGACATGAATTTGTGGGATAAGACATGAATGAGTGGCGACAAGACATGAATGAGTGGGACAAGCCATGAATGAGCGGGACAAGACATGAATGAGTGGGACAAGACATGAATTTGTGGGATAAGACATGAATTTGTGGGATAAGACATGAATGAGTGAGATAATACATAAATGAGTGGGATAAGACATAAATGAGTGGGACAAGACATGAATGCATGGAACAAGACATAAATGAGTGGGACAAGACATGAATGGGTGGGACAAGACATGGATGAGTGGGACAAGACATGAATGGGTGGGACAATACATGAATGAGTGGGACAAGACATGGCTGAGTGGGACAAGACACTCAGACAGGTGGAATAAGACATGAATGAGTGGAACAAGACATGAATGAGTGGAACAAAATATGAATGAGTGAGATAAGACATGAACGAGGGCAACAAGGCATGAATGAGTGTTACAAGACATGAATGAGTGGGACAAGACATGAATGAGTGGGATAAGACATGAATGAGTGAGATAAGACATAAATGAGTGGGATAAGACATAAATGAGTGGGACAAGACATGAATGGGTGGGACAAGACATGAATGAGTGGGACAAGACATGAATGAGTGGGACAAGACATGAATGAGTGGGATAAGAAATGAATAGATGGGACAAGACATGAATGAGTGGGATAAGACATGAATGAGTGGGACAAGATATGAGTGGGTCAAGACATGAATGAGTGGGATAAGACACGAATGAGTGGGACGAGACATGAATAAGTGGGGTAAAATATGAATAAATTGGGTAAGACACTGATTGAGTGGGATAAGACATGAATGAGTGGGACAAGATATGAATGAGTGGGACAAGACATGAATGAGTGGGACAAGACATGAATAGGTGGGACAAGACATGAATTTGTGGGATAAGACATGAATGAGTGAGATAAGACATAAATGAGTGGGATAAGACATAAATGAGTGGGACAAGACATGAATGGGTGGGACAAGACATGAATGAGTGGGACAAGACATGAATGGGTGGGACAAGACATGAATGAGTGGGACAAGACATGGATGAGTGGGACAAGACATGAATGGGTGGGACAATACATGAATGAGTGGGACAAGACATGGCTGGTGGGATAAGACACTCAGACATGAGTGGAATAAGACATGAATGAGTGGAGCAGACAGATGGGTGGAACAAGACATGAATAGGTGGAACAAAATATGAATAGTGAGATAAGACATGAACGAGGGCAACAAGGCATGAATGAGTGTTACAAGACATGAATGAGTGGGACAAGATATGAATGAGTGGATAAGATGAATGAGTGGGACAAGACATGAATAAGTGGGACAAGACATGAATGGTGGGACAAGACATGAATTTGTGGGATAAGACACATGAATGAGATGAGATAAGACTATAAATGAGGTGGGATAAGACACATAAATGGGTGGGACAAGACATGAATGGGTGGGACAAGACATGAAATGAGTGGGACAAGACATGATGGGTGGGACAAGACATGAATGAGTGGGACCAAAGACATGGATGAGTGGGACAAGACATGAATGGGTGGGACAATACATGAATAGTGGGACAAGACATGGCTGAGTGGGATGAACTGCCAGACAGGTGGAATAAGACATGAATGAGTGGAGCAAGACATGAGAATAGTGGAACAAAGACATGAATGGTGGAACAAAATATGAATGAGTGAGATAAGACATGAACAGGGGCAACAAGGCAAGTGTTACAAAACAAATAAGTGGGACCAAGATATAAATGAAAGTGGGTCAAGACATGAATAGATTGGGTAAGACACAATGAGTAGGACAAGACATGAATAAGTGGGGTAAAAATATGAATAAGTGAGTTAAGACATGATTGAGTGGGATAAGACATGAATGAGTGGGTTAAGACATGAATGAGTGGATGAGACAGAAAGCACCCTCAATAGTAATCCCAAAACTAAGTCATATATTTTACTCCCATAAATAATAATAGTATGGTAATGAACGACCTGGGCATAATTATAGAGGAGTCATCTGAGTCTCCTCCCATCACAACAACAACAACAACATGGTGATGGTGGGCGTGTCATAAGCCTGGCGTAGTGGTGCAGGGCAGGCGATCATCAGGGTCAGGAGCTAAAGGGTGAGGCAGTGACAGAGGAGGAAAAGTGGTGGGGGGTTAGGACATTGAGAAGGGGATGCAGTAATGGAATGGATGAAGGAGGAGAGGAAGAGAGATAAAAAGAAATATAGAAGAGAAACCTTAAAAGTTTTGAGAATGTGTGTGTATGTGTGTGTGTGTGTGTGTGTGTGTGTGTGTGTGTGTGTGTGTGTGTGTGTGTGTGTGTGTGTGTGTGTGTGTGCGTGTGTGTGTGTGTGTGTGTGGTATATATATGTGTGTGTGTGTATATATATGTGTGTGTGTGTGTGTGTGTGTGTATATATATATGTGTGTGTGTGTGTGTGTGTGTGTGTGTGTGTGAGTATATGTGTGTGCGTGTGTGTGTATATGTGTGTGTGTGTGTGTGTGTGTGTGTGTGTGTGTGTGTGTGTGTGTGTGTGTATATATATGGTATATAAATAGAGTTGCAGCCAGTGGCTGAAATATAAACTATGATTTAGACATAATATATCGTTCAATACATTTAAGAGGCTTGCTATAAATCAGGAGTTGTTTATTAACAATAGATGAGATGGTGCTATTCTTATATCTATCAGTGCAGGCTCTTATGGGCTGAATTTTGTTGTAGTGAAGGGGTGCTGGTGGGCAGGGGACTGCCGGTGGCAGGAGGGTGGCAGTGATGAGGATGGTGCAGTAGTCACTGCCAAACCTTGCTAGTGCGTGGTGGTGGGGTCACTGAGGGATGGCATTTCCAGGGTGGAGCAAGCGTGTGTGTGTGTGTGTGGTAATACAGTGGCCAGTGTAATTAGCCTCACTGTGCCTGAGCTGGAGTTGTTAAAGTAATTTAAAGTCTAGAGCTAGCTGGCTGGGCAGAGGAGTTAGCTAGCTGGCGGGCGAGAGCTAGCCTGTGGAGTGAAATTAGCTGAGAAGTTGCACTCTTGATGCATGTGTAAACAAGTACACAACACTCATATCGACGACTTGTTTTGTATAATTAAGTGAGAAACTTTACTAAACACACGATATCCTATGACTTAGAGAGAGAGAGAAAGAGAATATTTTACCACTAGAGCAGATAGTTTTACCGAGGTAAAACTGTATCTAAAAGGCTTCCGTACTGTGTTAATTCAAGTGTTTGTTGCTCCTGTACAAATATATTATGAAAATATTATGTAGATGTGAATCCTGAGACATATTTTTGTTCTCATTATTTCTTTGTTTTCAGGAAGGAAGAGTAAAAGTTATTTTTTCTGCAGAACTTTTAGTTAAATTTTATTATTTTTGGAAATTATTAAGTAAATTAAATTTTTTGAGAAATTTAATATATTTTTAGATAAATCTTTATTATTCTTTGGAGAATGTTTAGGTAAATTTCATACTTTTTTTTTTATTTTAGATAAATTTATATTATCTTTGAGAATATCATGGTAATTTAAAACGATTATTTTACTATTTTTTGGGGAAATTTTATTACTCCTTGAGAATTTTTCTGGTCTTCTCTTCTCTCACTCTTGAAATTCTTCGTCATTTATTCCCAGATTCTCTTTTTTTAATTCTCTCCCCTGAGGCCTTTCTCCCCGTTGAAAGTGAGAGTTATTTGTGAAGGCTTACATCAAACTATCTCTCACAGGGAGACAATCAATATCTCTCCTCATCAACAATGTCTTATTGGTATCTCTTGCCCCGACAACACGTCTCTCAAATCACAGAAAATAAAACCTTGAAAATAAAGAGAAAATTTGGGGTGTTTTTTCCTCCACTCCTCATTCTTTCTTTATTATCTTCTTCTCCTTCAACTTCTCCCCTTTTCTTAGTTTTCCCCATATTTGCATTTGCTTTGTTTATTTTTTGTCAACTGTTTTAAATAATGGTCTTGTCCAACTTATGTTCTTATTTATCACTTTCTCGTTTTCTCTCCCTTTCTTGCTCCCTATCTCCCATCCATCTCTTTGCTCTCTGTCTGGCTATCTGTCTCTCTCCCTTCTCTCTCTCTCCTCCTTCTTCAGTTTCTCTTCCCCTCTCTCTCCCTATATCTCACAGCATTGCGTCCTGTCACATAATCCTCGTTTATCGTTATTCTTCTTCTCCTCCCGAGGTTTGGTTCTTGGGTAGCAAGATCCGTGCGTCTGGTACCGTTGACTGCAACAGATGAAGCGATAATCAACTCCGATTACTGGTGCAGATGGAAGCCCACCATCAGGAAAACCCACCAAATCAAGATTAAGGTACTAGGTAAAGATTAGGCCCACCGTCAGTGGGCCAAAATCAAGGATGAGCCCACCGTTAAAGATTGGAAACCCATAGCATCCAGGGTCAGGCCCACCGTCAGGGTGGAGAAGCCCACTGCATCCAGAATTAGTACCGTCAAGGATGAGGCCACGCCGTCAGGGTGGGCCCACCATGTGAAAGGTGGAAGCCCACCGTCGAATTGGGCGCATTGAGTTGACCACCGTCAGGAATTAGGCCACTTAAGCAAAGATGGGCCCGCCGTCAGGAGTGGGCCACCATCAGGGTGGGCCACCGTCAAGGAAGAACCCACTAAGCAAAGATTGGGCGCAAACAGGATGAGTAGCAACGTCAAGTTAAGGCCAACGTGAGATTAAGGCCAAATCAGGATGAGCAGCATCCAGTTGAATAGCAAATCAAGATGAACAATCAGGGTTATCAGGATTAGATGGCAGATTGAGTTAGATAGCAAGTCGAGTTGAATGAAAGTTAGACCCAAAAACGTCGAGTTAGATACTTAGTCAGTTCAGATATAGATCAGTTGAATTTAGACCCAAATCAGTTAGACAAAAGCGTCTGAGACCCATGGCAGGATGGGAGCCATAAAAAGTCAAGTTGGCAAATCAGGATGGAACACCATCAAGTTAGAGCACTGGGGATTAGATACCATGAGGTTGGGCACCAAATCAGGAGATTGGAGAATGCCGTCAAGTTGGGCCCGCCGTCAGGGTGGAGTATTGCCATGAAGACAGGCCCGCCGGGACATTACCGTCAGGGTGGGCCGCCCGTCAAGAATTAAGGCCATAAATCAGGGATACCGTCAGGGATAACAAAGTTAGCAAATCAGAGATGAATAGCAAATCAAGTTAGATACCGTTCAAAGTTAGACCCACCGTCAAGTTAGATGGCAAAATGAAGTTAGATTTAAGTGAGGATTAAGATACCGTCAGAGTTAGATGCAGAAGTGGGGATATGAAGTTAGACCCACTTAGTCAGTTAGGGTACCGTCAGGATTAGATTACTTGAAATGAAGTTAGATGGCAAATCAGGATGGGTACATAGTCAAGTTAGATGAGGTTGGAGGGCCCATGCGTCAGGGTGGGCCCACTTGCGTCAGGGTGGAGTACTTCATGAGATTGGGGCCCCGCCGTCAGGAGTTGGAGCCGCCGTCAAGATTGGGCCCGCCGTCAGGGCCACTTATGAGAGATTAGACCCGCATCAAGTTGGGCTCACCGTCAAGATAAGGCCATGAGATTGGGCCATATCCAAGGTAAACCCACCATCAGGTAAACCCAACATCAAGAGTAAACCACCATAAAGGTAAACCCACCATAGGTACCCCCATCAAGGTAAACCCACCATCAAAGAGTAAAACCCACCATCAAGAGTAAACCCTCCATCAAGAAGAAAAACCCACCATCAAGAAAACCCACCATAAAGGTAAACCCACCATCAAGGTAAACCCACCATCAAGGTAAACCCACCATCAGGTAAACCCACCATCAAAGTAACCCACATCAAAATAACCCACCCAAGGTAAAACCCATCATCAGGTAAACCCACCATCAAGAGTAAACCCACCATCAAGGTAAACACACACACACACAGCGTAAACTTTCCGCCATTAAAGTCCTGGGTCTTTAAGTTGTTAATAAGTGGATGCATTTAGTAAAGTTACTGACGATAACAACTTAGATACGTAAGATGATTTACAGGGATGAGTACAGGGATGTGCCGCAGGACAGCTGGGGATGTGTAGAGATGTGTGGGGATGAATACGGGGATGTGTGAGGGATAATGTGCAGGGATGTGTGAGGGATGTGTGAGGATGGAATACAGGGGATGTGTGAGGGATGTGTGAGGGATGAGTACAGGGGATGTGTGCAGGGATGTGTGAGGGATGTGTGAGGATGAATACAGGGATGTGTGGGGATGTGCACAGGGATGTGAGGGATGGATACAGGGGATGTGTGAGGGATGTGTGGGGATGTGTGAGGGATGTGTGGGGGATGAGTGCAGGGATGCGTGAGGGATGTGTGGGGATGTGCAGGGATGTGTGAGGGATGTGTGAGGGGATGTGTGGGGGTGTGTGAGGGATGTGTGAGGGATGTGTGAGGATGGGGATATGAGGGATGTGAGGGATGTGTACAGGGATGTGAGGATGTGCAAGGGATGTGCAGGGTGTGTACAGGGGATGTGCAGGGATGTGAGGGATGTGGGGATGAATACAGGGATGTGGGGATGTGTGCAGGGATGTGTGAGGGATGTGTGAGGGATGTGTGCAGGGATGTGTACAGGATATGTGAGGGATGTGTGGGATGAATACAGGGATGTGTGGGGATGTGCAGGGATGTGTGAGGGATGTGTGGGGATGAGTACAGGGATGTGTGAGGGATGTGTACAGGGATGTGCAGGGGTGTGGGATGTGTGAGGATGTGTGAGGATGTGTGAGGATGAATGGGGATGTGAGAAGGATGTGTACAGGGATGGCAGGGATGTGTGAGGGATGTGTGAGGGATGTGTGAGGGATGGGGGATAATACAGGGATGTGTGAGGGATGTGTGCAGGGGATGTGTGAGGGATGTGTGAGGGATGAATACAGGGGATGTGAGGGATGTGTACAGGGTGTGTGAGGGATGTGTGAGGGATGAATACAGGGATGTGTGGGGATGTGTACAGGGATGTGGTACAGGGATGTGTGGGGATGTGTGGGGATGAATACAGGGATGTGTGGGGATGTGTGCAGGGATGTGTACAGGGATGTGTGAGGGATGTGTGAGGGATGTGAGGATGTGTACATAGATGTATACATAATGAGTTGTTGTTGGTGGAGGAATGTGATCGAATGTAATTATTGTATACGACAGTGTGTCAGGGAGCGTTTAGTTAAGGCTGTTAAAGTCTATCACTCTTAGATTACACCAGTGGGGACAGTCCTGGGAGATTGGTGGTGGTAGTGGGAGGGTGGTGGTGGTAGTGGGAGGGTGGTGGTGGTAGTGGGAGAGGTGGTAGTGGGAGAGGTGGTGGTGGTAGTGGGAGGTGTGGTGGTAGTGGGTAGGGGTGGTGGTGGTAGTGGGAGAGGTGGTAGTGGGAGAGGTGGTGGTGGTAGTGGGAGGTGGTGGTAGTGGGAGAGGTGGTGGTGGGAGGTGGTGGTGGTAGTGGGAGGGTGGTGGTGGTAGTGGGAGGGTGAGGTAGTGGGAGAGGTGGTAGTGGGAGGGTGGTGGTGGTAGTGGAAAGAGGTGGTGAGTGGGAGAGGTGGTGGTGGTAGTGGGAGGGTGGTGGTGGTGGTGGAGGTGGTAGTGGGAGAGGTGGTGGTGTGGGAGGGTGGTGGTGGGAGTGGGAGAGGTGGTAGTGGGAGAGGTGGTGGTGGTAGTGGGAGGGTGGTGGTGGTAGTGGGAGAGGTGGTGGTGGGAGGTGGTAGTGGGAGGGTGGTGGTGGCAGTGAGGAGGTGGTGGTGGTAGTGGGAAGGGTGGTGTGGTAGTGGGCAGGGTGGTGCTGGTAGTGGGTGGGGTGGTGCTGGTAGTGGGAAGGGGTGGTGATGGGAGGGTGGTGGTGGGAGGGTGGGAGGGGTGGTGGTATAGTGGTGATGGTAGTGGGGGAGGTGGTGGTGGTGGTAGTGAGGGATGGTGGTAGTGGAAGAGGTGGTGGTGGAGGTAGTGAGAGGGTGGTAGTAGTGGGAGGGTGGTAGTAGTGGGAGGGTGGTAGTAGTGGGAGGGTGGTAGTAGTGGGAGGTGGTAGTAGTGGGAGGTGGCAGTAGTGGGAGGGGTGGTAGGATTGGTGGTGGTAATGTTAGTGGTGTGGTAAAGTGGAGTGGCAGGGGGTGGTGGGTGGTTGTGGTGATAGGGGTGGTGGTGGTGTTGATGGTGGGAAGGGTGGTAGTAGGAGGGGTGGTAGTGTGGTATAGGTGGTAGTGGTGGTATAGTGGTGGTGGTAATGGAAGGGTGGTGGTAGAGGTATGGTGGTGGTAGAGGGTGGTGGTGGAGGTGGTAGTGGGAGGGGGGGTGGTGGTAGTGGTGAGTGTGAAGGTGGTGGGTAGTGGAGGGGGTGGTGGTAGTGGGATGGGGTGGTGGTATTGGGAGGGGTGGTGGTAGTGGGATGAGGGTGGTGGTAGGAGGGGTGGTAGGGATGGGGTGGTGGTAGGGGGATGTGGGTGGTAGGTGGGATGGGGGTGGTGGTATTGGGAGGGGGTGGTGGGTAGTGGGATGGGGGTGGTGGTATTGGGAGGGGGTGGTGGTATGGGAGGGGTGGTGGTAGTGGAGGGGGTGGTGGTAGTGGGAGGATGGTAGTGGGAGTGATGGGACGGTGGTGGTGGGATGTGGGTGGTAGTGGGATGGGGTGGCTGGGGGGAGGTAGGGATGGGGTGGTATTGGGAGGGGGTGGTGTGGGAGGGGCTGGTGGTAGTAGGAGGGGGGTGGTGGTAGTAGAGGGGGTGGTAGGGGAGGGGGGTGGTGGTAGTAGGAGGGGGTGGTGGTAGTAGGAGGGGTTGGTAGTAGAGGGGGGGAGGTGGTGGTAGTGGGAGAGAGGTGGTGGTAATGGCGACAGAGACAGACAGAGATGATTGCCGGGAGTCTCTAGTCACAACTCTGCACATGGGCGGCACAGATAAGATAGTTGTTTATGCACCGGGATCTAGGCAGCAGTGCAATCCGGTCCTGTCTGTGTGACTGAGCAGCCCTTTCGAGGAGCCACTCTGCTCACCCTACATGGGGAGGGGGCTAGAAAAGGTGCCCTAAACATAGCCTGCCTAAAAAACCAACTTGACTGGGCAACCGCACCCAGTAAGTGTCATCCTTATGCGGTCGAGAAAACAATCAAAATTACAGATCCAAACAAAAACAAACTATACAACCTCTTATGGTCGCTGCATGGAATTTCAGGACCCTTCTGGATACTGGCACAAATGAGCATCCTGAAAGAAGAACTGCCCTTGTGGCAAAAGAGCTGGCTAGGTATAACATCGATAAAGGAGCCATTAGTGAGTCCCGGTTCCCACATGAGGGTCAACTCACAGAATGGGGTCTGGCTATACCTTCTTCTGCAAGAGTAAGCCTGCTGCGGAGAGAAACAGCATTTATGAAGTTGGCTTTGCCATCTGCCAACGCATCCTACACAGGTTAACTGAAATGCCTATTGGGATCAACGAGCGCCTTATGACGCTTTGAGTCCCACTGAATCACACACGTCATGCCTTCTTCACCAGTGCATACGCCCCAACACTGGATGCAGAGGATGACATCAAGGAGGCCTTTTACGCCGACCTTGACAGAGTCCTTAACTTCTATCTCCAGAGAAGACAAGGTTGTGCTCCTTGGTGACTTCAATGCCAGAGTTGGCAGAGATGCTAACATTTGGCAGGGAACCATAGGGAGAAATGGACTAGGGAAGTGTAATGCCAACGGCCTACTCCTCCTCAGGAAGTGTGCTGTAAACAACCTCACTATTACCAATACCTTGTTTAGACAGGCCGACAAGTTCAAGGGTTCGTGGCAACACCCTCGAACCAAACACTGGCATCTCATTGACTACATCAATGTCAGAGACAGAGATCGCCGAGATATCCTCATCACCCGTGCCATGCGTGGCTCAGACTACTGTGAGACTGATCATCGGCTTGTCAGCGCCAAGCTCTCACTTCACGTCGCTCCAAAACGGCAAAGGCAGCAAGCCTCCAGAAGAGGTTTTAACACTCAGCGTCTGGAGGATCCAGCGGTAGCACATTCTTTTAGAGAGCAGCTCGAACATGGGCTGATATACATCCCAACAGCAAACAACGTAAATCCGAGAGCCGAATGGGATATTCTCAACACTGTCATGACAAAAACCTGCAGAGAGACCCTCAGCCAGATCAAAAGAATACACCAGGACTGGTTGATGAACAACCCTCACTCTCGGACCAAAGCTGATATCTTCCGCAAGAAATCCGTGGCCCAGCGGGAACTTCGCAATCTAAAGAACGATTGGTTTAAAAATATAGCATATCAAACACAAAAAGTTGCAGATCACCACAAGATGCACGAATTTTTCAATTCCATTAAAATATTTTATGGGCCAATCACTCGTGGTGCAGCCCCCCTCCGCTCATCCGACGGTAACTCCATAATTAAAGACGATTAAGGCCTACTTCAGCGCTGGAAAGAGCACTACCATTCACTGCTCAACCGAAACACCGATGTGGATGTCCCTCAGCATCCAGAGCTGACACATCTCAGCTATCCTCCATCCCTGGATGAGGGAGCTACTGCCATCAAACAGATGAAAAATACCCAAGCCTCAGGGCCTGATGGAATCCCAGCCAAGGTGTATAAAGCAGGAGGACCTCTGCTTACCAGCCATCTCCACTCTCTCCTGGAGAATATATGGGAAAGGGAGGAAATCCCCCAAGGTTTTAAAGACGCCTTTATTGTCTCTATTGTCAATATTTATAAGAACAAGGGAGACTGATCAGACTGTGGCAACTACCGCACGATCTCACTGTTCTCCGTAACTGGCAAGATTATCGCCCGAGTCCTCTTAAACAGATTTCTCCCGAAGGGAGAAAACTTCCTCCCAGAATCTCAATGTGGCTTTAGACCATTACGTGGCACCACTGCCATGATCTTTGCTGCCCGCCGGGGCCCTTTACATGGCTTTCACCGACCTAACCAAGGCCTTCGAATCGGTCAACAGGAGAGCCCTCTGGTGGACCCTCACCCGATTTGGCTGCCCACCAAAATTCATCGCCATTGTGAGACAACTCCACGATGGCATGAACGGAAGTGTCCTGTACAATGGCACCCAGTCTGAGTTTTTACCCAACCAAACAGGGGTTAAACAAGGGTGTGTACAGGCACCAACTCTCTTTTCAATTTTCTTGGCTGCCTTCCTCACTTGTGCCAGTACCAATTTAGCCGACGGGGTGGACATCGAGTACCGGGTGAAGGGGGGGTTTTCTCAACATAAGACGACTCCAGGCAAGAACAAAGGTGTCGGCAGCTTCCATTACTGAACTTCAGTGTGCAGACGACTTCACCCTTGTTGCTCACACTGAGCACGACCTACAGGAGATCCTGAACACTTAGACAGGTGCGTATGCATACTTCGGCCTTGAGGTGAATGTGCTTAAGACTCAGATTCTCTTTCAAACTGACCCTGAGTCAGACACACCATCATCCATCCAGCTTAACGAAACTACCCTCTCTAATGTTATCCACTTTCGGTATCTCGGCTCCCACTCCTCCACCACCGCAGACATCGATGAAGAGATTCAGCATCGGATCAGATGTGCATCTCAAGCCTTTGGCAGACTCCGTACCCATGTCTTCAGCTGTAGAGAGCTGAAATTATCTAAAAAACTGCACGTATATCGAGCAGTGGTCCTCCCCACCCTCCGATATGGCAGTGAGACATGGGTCACATACAGGAGGCACCTCAAGGCACTTGAAAACTTTCACCAACGTAGTCTACGTTCCATAATCCGAGTTCGCTGGGAAGACAAGAAAACAAATGCCATTATTCTTGCTGACACCAACTGTAGGAGTATCGATGCTACCATTTTCCATGAACAACTATGATGGACTGGCCATGTTACCCGCATGGACGACAGTAGACTGCCAAAGTAGCTACCTTACAGTCACCTAACGAATAGTAAACGTAACGCTGGTGAGCAACTGAAATGGTATAAGGATAGTCTTAAGACAAACCTGAAAAGTGCCAAATCGACCCCCTGACCTGGGAGTCGATTACTCTACACCGTAACGCTTGGAGGAGCACCACAGGAGAAGGTGCCAATACTTTCGAATTAGCCCAACTGCAAACCGAGGCAGACAAGCGCCAACGCCGGAAAGACGCTGCCCTCCACATGTGCAATGAATGTGAACGAGGCTGCGGGTCCCGTATCGGTCTCTTTAGCCACCTCAAAACTCACCAACCTAGTTGACATCCCTAACAACTCGTATCATTGTATCATAGCCGGATGATCATCATACTCGATTCCAATTGACAGCAAAGCAGTAGTAGAGTGGTGGTGGTGTTGGCAGTGGCCGGGGTGGTATTGGTGGTGATAGTGGTAGTAGTAGAGTGGCAGTGGTAGTAGTAGAGTGGCAGTGGTAGTAGTAGAGTGGCGGTGGTAGTAGTGGAAGTAGTAGAGTGGCTGTGGTAGTAGTAGAGTGGCTGTGGTAGTAGTAGAGTGGCGGTGGTAGTAGTGGAAGTAGTAGAGTGGCTGTGGTAGTAGTAGAGTGGCTGTGGTAGTAGTAGAGTGGCGGTGGTAGTAGTAGAGTGGTGGTGGTAGTAGTAGTAGAGTGGTGGTGGTGGTAGTAGTAGCAGTAGCGCGATAAGGTCAAATGGTTTCAGTTTCAATAAACAAGAATTTACAGATGCCATTGCTGTAAGGTACGGTTGGCCAGTAGAAGGTTTGCCCTCAATGTGTGTGTGGCTCTTCTTATGACGTCGTCGATCACGCCATGCCATAGTGTGCAAGAAAGGGGCTTCATATGCATGAGGCATGACGAAGTAAGGGATCTCACAGCAAATATGTTGAAGGAAATCTGTCGTAATGTCAGGGAAGAACCGACCCTCCTTCCATTGGACGTGAGAATTTCTAACATAGGATTTCAAACGCATCCAACGAAGCCCGTGTTGACGTCAGGGCTCGAGGATTCTGGACGTGGGGACAGCGAGCCTTCTTCGACATCAGGATTTTTGATGCCATGGCCGCATGTCACCGTAACTTAGCTCTCGATGCTACACACAGGAGGAACGAGAACGACAAGATAAGGGCATACGGGGAGAGAATTTAGAACGTTGATCAAGGCAGCTTCACTCTTCTGGTGTTCACAACCTCTGGTGGGATGGGACCAAGTGCAAGATGCTTTTACGCCAGACTCGCGGAGGTTCTATCCGAACAGAAGCAACAGACCAGAAGTTATGTTACAGCCTGGATGAGATGTCGACTGTCCTTCTCTCTCCTTAGGTCTGCTTTGCTTTGCCTCAGGGTAACGAGAGCATCGGCCCCAAAGCCGACAACAATTGCAGATATTGACTATGAGGCAACAGTCACTGAATGCCGCATAGATCTGCGGCTCAACTAACTCAACACATCTAGGATAGCTACTTATGTATTAGGATATTTAATTTTAAGGTAATAAAATGGCGGTCAAGGTATGGCTATTGGGGGAGGCTGGAGGCCACGTATGTAGAGTGGTGGCATTAGTAGTAGTAGTAGTAGTAGTAGTAGTAGTAGTAAGGAAGTGAGGTCAGAATAACTAAGGACGGCCAAAGACATCTAGGCGCAGTAATTGGCACTACGGACTTCAAGACTGAGTACGTAGCGGGAAAGGTGAATGAGTGGGTTAGGGAAATCCAAGCTCTGTCTGAGATTGCTAACACAGAGCCACATGCAGCTTTCGCTGCATTCACCCATGGAGTCAAGCATCGTTGGAACTACCTGATGCGTACTATCCCTGGTATCGGACCCCTCCTCCACCCTCTGGAAGAAGCTATCAGTGTCAAGTTCATTCCCAAATTATTGAAACACACTAACTTAACCCCAGCAGAAAGAGCACTTCTTGCACTTCCACCAAGACTGGGAGGGATGGGAATAACCAATCCAGAGGAGATTGCAGCCACTGAACATCAAAATTCTCTTAAGCTCACGGCAGCCCTCACGGACCACATAACAGCCCAGAACGCAACAGGGGAGGTCGTGACCAGTGAAGTAAACGAGATTCGTAGGTCCATTACGACAGATCGACAGCACTGCCAAAATGATAAGTTGCAACAACTGTTGCTGCAGGTTCCAGAAAATTTGAAAAAAAAGTAGCTATAGCGCAGGAGGTGGGCGCCTCGAACTGGTTAACTACGTTACCGATAAGGGCAAATAGTTTCAGTCTTAACAAACAAGAATTTACAGATGCTATTGCTCTAAGGTACGGTTGGCCAGTAGAAGGTTTGCCCTCCCAATGCGTGTGTGGCTCTTCCTATGACGGCGATCACGCCATGGTGTGCAAGAAAGGGGGCTTCATATGCATGAGGCATGACGAAGTACGGGACCTTACAGCAAATATGTTGAAGGAAATCTGCCGGGATGTCATGGTAGAACCAACCTTCCTTCCATTGGATGGTGAGATCTTCCAACATAGGACTTCAAACACATCTAACGAAGCCCGTGTTGACGTCAGTGCTCGAGGATTCTGGACGCGGGGACAGCGAGCTTTCTTCGACATCAGGATTTTTGATCCCATGGCCGCATGTCACCGTAACTTAGCTCTCGATACTGCACATAGGAGGAACGAGAACGACAAGAGAAGGGCATATGGGGAGAGAATTCAAAACGTTGATCAAGGCAGCTTCACTCCTCTAGTGTTCACAACCTCTGGTGGGATGGGACCAAGCGCAAGATGTTTCTACGCCAGACTCGCGGAGTTGATCTCCGAACAGAAGCAGCAGCCTAGAAGTTATGTTACAGCCTGGATGAGATGTCGACTGTCTTTCTCTCTCCTTCGGTCGGCTTTGCTCTGCCTAAGGAGAACGAGAGCTTCTACCCCAACTCCGACAACTGCTGCAGATAATGACTATGAGGCTACTGTCACTGAATGCCGCATAGATCTGCGGCTCAACTAATTTAACACAGATAGGATAGCTACTTATGTATTAGTATATTTAATATTAAGGTAATTAAATGGTGGCGAAGGTGTGGCTATTGGGGAGGCTGGAGGCCACGTATAAAAAAAAAAAAAAAGTAGTAGTGGTAGTAGTAGTAGTAGTAGTGGTGGTGGTGGTGTTGGGGACACACACACACAGCCGCCATCAACACACACCAGCAGCGTCTCGTACAGTTCAGGGGGCTGACACTTCCTATGACAACTTCGGTGTGAATTTATTAAACGTGAAGAGGCTGTCAACAACACAACCCGCATCAATGAGGTGTATAACCCAGTGTTAAGGAATTACCTCTGAAAGACCGGATAGACGTCAACTGCATTGGCTAACCATAACCCGAAAATACAATCCACTTCGCGTTCCTCACTGCACCCCTCACCAGCACCACAGCCCTCAGTAACACAGCTACCTCCTGGTTACTCTTGCGTTAACGAGTCTAAAGAGACTTGATGATAAAATTAGGCCGTTTTTACAGGATCTAGCCAGATTTAACAGGATCTAGCCAGGGGAGCAGTAAACACACCGGCGATTGAGAGATGTTAGCTGGCTATAAACGTTGGTGGCGCAGCTATAAACTCGAGAATAACGCCCAGAAAACACCCACGTAGCCAGGAACTAGTGGGTCTTAAGGCGAATGTAAAGCCTCAGTCAGGCTCTGGGGTGGCGGGAAGTTAAGTGGAGTTATATCAAATAAAAGTGAGTTTATTGTTGGCATCAGACACAAGGTAATGTTGTGTGTGGCGGCCGGTGGTGACCTGTAGTGATGCTGGCAGATGATGGTGAGTAATGTAAGGTTCACCAGCGATGGGGAGAAACATTTATACATACATACATACATACATACATACATACATAATGCATGCATACATACATACATACATACATACATACATACATATTATTATTATTATTATTATTATTACATACATACATACATAATGCATACATACATACATACATACATACATACCATACACATACATACATACATACATACATACATACATACATATTATTATTATTATTATTATTATTACATACATACATACATAATGCATACATACATACATACATACATACATACCATACAAGAGGGAGTGCAGGGCTAGGTGAGGATAGAGGGAGAGGAACGGCTAGGCAGGGGTAGGGTAAGGTTGGGACAGGGTAGGGGTGGGGTAGGGTTAGGGTGGAGGTGGGATAAGGGTGATGGTAGGGATAGGTAGGGGAGAGATAGGGCAGGACAGGGGTAGGGGCAGGGCTAGGGAGGGGTAGGGCTAGGAGGGGCGTAGGGCCAGGGCTAGGGAGGGGTAGGGGCAGGGCGGAGGGGTAGGGGCAGGGGCTAGGGAGGGGGGCAGGGCTAGCAGGGGGCATGGCAGGGCTAGGAAGGGGTTAGGAGGCAGGCTGGGGAGGAGGGGGGTTAGGGACAGGGGCATGGAGAAGGTTTAGGGAGGGAGGTAGGGGCAGGGCTAGAGAAGGTTTAGAAGGAGGTAAGGGCAGGGCTAGGAGGGGGTTAGGATCAGGCTCGTGGTAAGGTTAGGAGGAGGTAAGGGCAGGGACAGGAAGGCTAAGGGCAGGACTAGGAGGGGCTAAGGCCAGAGCTTAAGAGCAGGGCTAAGAGGAGGGTAGGGGCAGGACAAGGAGGGGGGGGTAGGGGCAGGGCGAGGAGAGGGGTAGAGGCAGGGCTAAGGGGACGTTGGGGCAGGGCTAGAGGGGTAGGGGCAGGGCTAGAGGGGTAGAGGCAGGGCATAGGAGGGGGTAGAGGCAGGCCAAGGGAGGGGGGGCAGAGGCAGGCTAAGGGGACTTTAGGGGCAGGCCAGGGAGGTAGGGGCAGGGGCTAGGAGGGGTAGGGCAGGGCTAGAGGGGTAGGGGCAGGGCTAGGAGGGGGTAGAGGCAGGGCTAGGAGGGGAGTAGAGGCAGGGTTAGGAGGGGGTGGAGAGGGGGCAGCTCAAACTACTTATGACTTAATTATTAATCTTTCTTGGGTAGACTGTCGAAAAAACAAACAGAACATACAGAGTGTCTCAAAAGTTCATACACCTATATCGAGGAGACGAAGATGCACTAAATTCAACGAAGAAAAACTGAGATAGATTGAGAAGTGTTACACCTGTAATAATTTACAACTGAAGGTAAGTTCATGTCATACAGTTTGAACTTTGATTAAATAAGATAAATAATGAATTGTACCTTTTGAGTATACACATTCTTTGGGACACCCTGTATATCGAGGCAAGGGACGTGATTAGCTGTGGTTGTCATGGTAACTTAAGTCAACAATACTACAACCAATCAGACGTTTATTATCCAGCAGGACGTAACGACGGGTGAATGCAATAACACAATTTATAGGTAATAAAGAGTTGTTATCGTCAATTAATATCTAAAATGTAATAAAGACGTACCATTAGGGTGATATTGTGGCGGTGTAGTGGAGCACACACACACACACACACACACACACACACACACACACACACACACACACACACACAACACACAACCTTAGTGATAAGTTCAGTGTTTACGACCGCCCGCCCTCGTATCTTACCATCAAGAAAAATGTACAATTGTGAAATAAATAATTAAGAGAAGAGAGAGAGAGGAGAGAGAGAGAGAGAGAGAGAGAGAGAGAGAGAGAGAGAAAGAGAGAGAAAGAGAAAGAGAGAGAGAGAGAGAGAGAGAGAGAGAGAGAGAGCAAATGCTCTAATAATTAAAATTAAAAAAAATCCACGTATGGAAAGGAAATCACAACTGTTAATCGCCACCTCTATTGCTAAGGAAGCCACTACAACTTTGCTTTTATACACATATTCTCTCACCCTTGTCGAATTAATTTCAGCAACAAACACATAAATAAAATACAAAATGGGTAACATAATAATAATAATAATACACAATAATAATAATAATAATAATAATAATAATAATAATAATAATAATAATAATACAATAATAATAATAATAATAATAACAATAATGACGATGATGATGATATTAAAACCTCTCATCTGGCTACTGTTGTGTAAAAGTTTATCTAGCTCAAAAGTGTCGAGATAACGCCCGGTCGAGGAAAACAAACTACGGTAACAGAGGGTGCACACACGGATCACACGGCACCTGGAAACGGAAACGGGTGTGTAGTGTAGTGTAGTGTAGTGTAGTAGTGTGTAGTGCAGTGTAGTGTGTAGTGTATATATTAGTGTGAGTGTAGGTAGTGTGTGTATATACATGAAAGGAGGTAGTGTAGTGTAGTGAAAGTGTAATAGTAGTGTAGTGTGCAGTGTATATATACTAGGTGTGAGTGTAGTGTATTGTACAGTGTAGTGTAGTGTAGTGTATATAGTGTGGAGTGTAGGTGCAGTAGAAGTGTAGTGTATGTACATATTAGAGTGGAGTGCAGAAAGTGAGTGTATATACATTAGTGTGGGTGTAGTGTAGTGTGTGAGGATATTAGTGTGAGTAGGCAGTGTATATATATTATGTGAGTGTGTGTAGTGTTGTGTAGTGTAGTGTATATATATATTAGTGAGTGTGCAGTGTAGTGTAGTGTAGCGCAGTGTGAGTGAGTGTATATATATTAGTGTGAGTGAGGTAGTGAAGGCAAGTGCAGTGTGTAGTGTAGTGTAGTGCATGTTGTGTAGTGCAGTGATATATATTAGTGTGAGTGTAGGCAAAGTGTAGTGTAGTGTAGTGTAGTAGTGTAGTGTATACATACATATATATATATATATTAGTGTGAATGGGTAGTGTAGTGTAGTCTGCATGTGTTGAAAGTATGTAGCTAGTGTAGTAATCATGTATGTATGTACTGCTCACAGGTGGTAAACGCGTCCAGTGCAGCAGCATTATGTCAGTGTGGTTATGCGCAAACACCGCTTGGTCTCCTCTCTTCAAACTGTATGAACAGGCAACTTGCATAAGCTCTCTGCCAGCACATAGTCTCGTGGCAACAAGGCTCAGGCCAGACAGGACTGGAGTAGCAGGGCCCCAGAGGACGGCGCAAGGCTTACTGGCATGTGGACACGTTCTGGCGTCTACACCACAGTTTGCTGCCTTGCGGATTAACCTTGTAGGTAACAAACCAAACGAAATGACGGTGAGCTGCATGGCAAAACAAGCAGCAGAGTTCCAACAAGACCCTAACGGCGGTATAGGTGAAGAGGTGACACAAGGAAAAACAACAATACTACTGGCGTGGACAAAGGAATGCCCGATGACAGGCTATTAAGGTAAAACAGCAAAACTGGGTTATCGGCAGTCCATTGCAACTTCCCCACTTGTTGCAAACACTTGCACCACTGGACTGGAAAAGGGAGAGCCATGTGGTTAGAAATTGGTGTTCCTGCTCAACACATAAATCACACTCACATGCAGCCACTATCCAGCTTGCGAAACTCTCATATCACCATCAAAATTCTATACCCCTAAACAGATGAATATTGGCGACGGAGAATGGCAGAGATGACTAAGGAAAGTTCTAGTCACAATTATGCACATGGGAGGCACAAAGATGATGGTCGCTAGCAATGGGATCTAGGCAGCAGGGCCTGCTCTGTGACTTAGCAGTTTTTGAGAAGACACTTTGCTCCCTACATGGGATTGTAAGGAACAGTAGCATGCAGGGTGAATGGCACAACCATGGTATTTGTTCTATATATATCCTTCACAGGCCTGAGAGACAATTTGCTAAGGTACCGGAAAAGCATCATTATGGGGATTTAATGCTCACCACCACTCGGGAGAAGAAAGTAGGGATAGAAGAGGGGACAAATAGCGAACTATATCTTTAATTAAATATACTGTTGAATGAGGCAGTGTAACTTACTAGATGATAGACACGGTACCTTATTAAGTATAGATGGTTTCAATGATGGGAAAGTTTAATTTGACACAAGATGGGAAGTTATACAACCCCATAAAGCGACTATTTGATTTTTTTTATGAAATAGGCTTGAGGGAGGCTACTCCGATAAGTCGATGAATCTGAAGCAGGCAAATTGGAGGTCACTCGTGACGAAGTGTGAACAAATTGCTCTTTGCAGACAAACACTAAACAAACACATTGAAGATACAATAATTAATGACAACAAAAATTATTCCAAAAGATTTCACAACTTGGCAAGCCTGGAGTTCCATGGTGGAATACAGATTGCCAACAAGCGATATCGAGAACGCAATAGAAGGTTCAGAATATTCAACGGAGAACCCAACCAGATAATCACAGAGTTTAAGAAGAAGAGGGCTCAGGCACGAAGAAATTGCTAAAGCAAAATGCAAGTCCTGGCAAGTACTGCTCCACTGTTGGATGTGACGTCATCTTCAAGTGTGGTTGTTTGTTACCGTATTAGGGACGGAGGAGGAATGCTCCTATCCCTCAACTGAGAGGTGACGAGGTGGGGTTTTAGATTTGACAGGCTAAAAACAACAGGAGTTGTAAGCATTAGAAAAATTCTTTTAGGCCAGCACTTCAACCATATAATGCTTGTTTTCAAAAATTCAGTAAAATTTTGAGGCCGAACTTTCGGCAAACGCTTCACTTTGGAGAGAGCAATAATAACGTAAC
>NW_024721079.1:8882574-8892904 GCF_018991925.1 Homarus americanus | reverse complement strand
AGTTACGTATTGGGTTATAGTACCAATGGAATTTAACAAAATAATATTCTTTTGTAAAATAAAAGAAAACTGGTAACATACCTTACATTTGAGTGCACAAATCCAAACATAATAATGAAATTAACATAAATGCTCTTATAGGATTACATGTTTCAAAAATGAATAACTTAATTTCAATTCAACAGAATAATATTCTCATTTTGTAAAAAAATAATACTGGTAACAAGTTTATTTTCTTACATTTGTAGGACTAAAGTGTATTAAGAATTACTGGTAATAACTTCAAGTCAACACAATATTCTCATTCTGTAAATAACAAAAATAGTTCAAAACATTTTAATTAGCTTAGTTGAACATTGAAATGCTTATGTACTGTGACAAGCTTAGATGCCTTTTCCTGTCCTAGGTGATTTCTTACCTTTGAGTATACAAGTCCTTGTGTGGAAAAAATTCTCTCAACCCCTGCTGATGATGCAACAGCTGTAAATAATTGTCTAGGAACATCCATTACATTTTCTGTCATATCATTGGCAAAATACTGCCACCAAGCAAGGGGTGAGAGAGATTTTACAACATCTTTACCAAAATAGACCTCTTTAAATGGTGCACTTCTTCCATGGAAGGACATTAATGTTGAAGGGAAATGTGGAAGAGACTCGCACACATACTGTTCTGCAATGTCTCGCTGCTCAGGAGTCAGATGTCTGCCCTGATACCTTGGATCTATCACATTAGCTAGAAAATGGGCAGGTGTCAATGCTACTTTGATTCTTTTTTCAAAATTATCCATATCCTTCTTATCTGTTAAATGCTCCTTAATATCAGTTTTCAGTTTTACCCAGATTTCTACAGCATCACTTAATAGGGTATGTTCTCTCTGGACACAGTCCAATGCCACAGCAGTAGGCTTAAGTCTCTCTAAATAGTCTTCAGCAGTTCTTTTTAATGCCTTATCATTAACTTTCCTTTCAATTTTCTTATCAATGTCTTCACTATTTTCTTTGCACACTTTGACAAGGGTCTCCCAGTTCTTTAAATAAGATTCAATAGAATCTGTCACTGTGTTCCATCGTGTGTCTGATGGCATTACTAGCATTGTTCCTCCTGCTCTTCTATACAAAGATCCTAGGATGTGACGATTTCTGAAGTACTTAATGATTTCTGTAATGTGCTCCTTAATGTTCTTGATTTGCAGTTCTTGTGAAAGCAAATTTAACAGGTGTGCAGAGCAACCATATGTTATAATGGATTTATCTTGTCCGAATTCACTTCTCATTTTTGCCATATTAGCAGCATTATCTGTTACACAGCTTACTGTGTATCCAAATTTGTCTTCACACTTTTTTGTAGCACATTCAGCTAATTTCAACAGATATTCAGCTGTGTGTCTTGATTTTGTGTCTATAGAGTCAACAAGATAAATACGGTTGTCCGCTGTTAAAGTTATACATACTATAGGCTCATTATGGACATTACTCCATCCATCCATCATGGCCATGCAAACTGTTTTCCCACTAAGTTCTTCTGAATAATTCTTAATCACTGAATTGTAAGCTTGATCCACGAGAGACCCTCCAATTTGATGTCTATCAGGTGGAGCATATCCTGGTCTTAGCATTTTAATCATCTTGATGTTATTAGCCTGCTGCATTGCATATACTTTTCAATCGTGTAGAATAAAAAGAGAAAACAGTTATTAGTAAAAAAAATCATTTTGATTTAAATCATGATTTTTTTACTCTGATTTAAATCATGTGATTTAAATCATAACAACCCTGCATTACTGTATTGTACTTCGTCGAGTTTCCATACCTGGAGCTGGCAGACACCCGCCCCATTAGAGGTCACAACTTAAGGTTGAAGAAGCGACAAGTTCAGAGAATTGTCAGGACAAACTTTTTTAGAGTGAAAGTTGTCAACTCTTGGAACAATCTGCCAGAGAGCGTTATGACGGCACCAAGTATGAGCTCATTCGAGGCCAGACTTGACCAACACTGGAGCAGGTTCCGATATATTCAGGAGCCAGTGAAGTAAAGGGCAGCACAGCTAACAACGTTTTTGTTTTACCTATGTGGGTAAATTTTAAGTAAAATTATATAGTACTGTATAGGACCCATAGTTATTAAGAGTTTTACCTTGAAAACTTGTCCCCATCGTGCTACTGTTTATTATAGTGTGTAGCTACAAGAGGCAGAGAAATGTTTTCATACTTTTTTATCGAGGGTTCTCTCCCCCCCATTTTTTATGATAGTGATTTTCCTGTTATATTTAGAACACTTACTTGCCCCAAACAACAGCATTAAGGTATTTTTTTTTTCCAGAAGCCATACTATCTGCAAAGACATTGAACATATTCCCAGCCAGTAACAGCATTAAAACTAAGAGTAAAAACATGTTATTCATATCTCATTCTTTCCTCACATCCCCCCCCCTCTCCCACACACACACACACAAAGGCACAACAAGCTTCAAAGATCTCTGTACAATAAAGTATGGGGAATATTAACTCTGCTGACATCAACTACTGTACAGTGTGTTTTTTTTACTTCAGGCCAGTGAGATGCAAGAGAAGTTGTACTGAGGTAGAGTATGCACAGTACAGTAGTGTTACTGATGCCCCAGGGGTAGTTGTGTCTGCCTCTATTGTACTACAGTACATCTCCCATTGATAAAAGAGATTATCTGTGTTTTATTTTGACTGATTTTCTAAAAAATTTAAATCTCTTATTGTAAACAGGCAGGTGTATTGGGTGTTATTTTTCTCTTATTAAACTTAATATAGATTATATATTTCAGATGTTAAGTCCCTGCAAATGGTTTGGGCTAAATTGGAAGGGTATCCCTGGTGGCCTGCACTAGTCTGTGAGAGTCCAGGTGATAAAGTTTTTAATCGTGACGGTCTGATACATGTCCAGTTCTTTGACAACCCTCCTACACGAGGATGGGTCAAGGAAGTGTGAGTATATTTAAGATCATCTTAAAATTACTTAGAAATCTTATATAAGTAATATTTTCTATCACTTTAAAACCCCTTCTTTGTATAATGCAGGAATCTGAATTAAACCTACAATCATGTAGAAAGCAGGAAATACTTCTCAACAATGGTTAAAGAAAGGCTTACAATCTCATATTTCACACAGTACAGTACCAGTGGCAGATGATGAGTAATGTACTGGAGTGGATACTTTACTGTTGTATTGTGAAGTCTATGATGATTATTTCTTCCCAGGTTTGTGAAGCCTTACTGTCCAGCGGGAGAAAATGGCATCCCAACATATAAGGACCCATCATGGATACATGCTGTAAAAGAAGCCAATGAAGCACAGCAGCTGTCCAAAGATGATAGAGAAATGTTACTCGTGGAAATGCTTCCTTCAGATGAAGATGAAGCAATGGACACTGATGAGGAGGGTGAGATGCTGTACCTTAAAAAGTAGATACCCAAAAATTTTATTTGAGTACAGTACAGTACAGTACTCAAGTAAATTATTTGGTTATTTTACAACTCTGGTTATATTGTTCCTTTATATGTTCTCAATATGTATATAGAATCTGAACAAAGTTTGTTGGATAAAAAAATGGATAAAGTAGGATCACTTAATATGAATCTATCTCAACAGCCAGCGACCAAAGTAAGGAAAATCTTGACCTGAATGTGAAGAAAAACAAAAACAGTCGCAAAACGCACAGTACGGGAGGTGAGCCAATAAAGAAGCGCAGACGGATCATCCTCCACTCAGACAGCGAATCAGAGGATGACTACAAACCTGGTAAATTTATTATCTGTACAGTGGTCCCTCGGTTAACGAACACAATTCGTTCCAGAAGGTCGTTCGTTAACCAAAACCATTGTTTCAGTGGGATATTGGGTAATTGGTTCCAGCTCACAGAAAAGTATATACAAAGTAAAGCCAGAATATAATTTACATTGCTGGAATTCTTATAAGATAGTGATTAATTTGAATATAAACATGCTAAAATTTGCATTAGACATACAAATTTTAGATCTAATTTAAGAATTTTATTAGGGAGAGCAAAAATTTTATCTTTTGTGCAAAATATATGAAGTTTATATTCAACATATTCCCTGTCTTGCAAGGATTTCAGCAATGCAAATTATATTATCCTAACTTTAGTCTGAGGTATTATTTATTTTTAAACCTGTAAACCTAGTCTTTTTGCCCAAACATTTCTCAGGGAGGTGGGGGTGGGGAGGGAGGGGTGACATGTTTGACAGTTGGCGCCTGTGGTGTGAAGTATTTAATTGTTACTGTAGTTTATTTTTTTTTCTTTTAGATTGAGTTTTTGTTTTTTGCTTATAAAATTTAATAGAAGTGACTGGGGTGAATTTAATTTGCATGCTGGAATTCTTATAAGAGAGTGATTAGTTTGAATGTAAACATAGAAGAGATCACTGAATTGGCTAAGTACCTCTTCAGCTTATCAGCTGATGTTCAAAACAAAATGTGATTTTCGTAAGGATTTCGTTAATCGAATTTTTGTTCATTAACCGAATTGAAGATTCTTATGGAAGGTAATTCGTTAACCAAGGCGTTCGTTAACCGAGGGACCACTGTAATAGTAATCATACTATTTTCTTTTCTTTGATATAGTTTATATAAAGATAATACAGTTATTTACTGTTGTTACATGCACTTGCCTCTGACACTGAAAATGGATCAAAACAAGACTCTCCCTCCACAGAGAAAATCGCCAGTGATAGTGACGACGGGTCAGTGAGTTCTGCCGTGAATGAGGACGAAGTATCGGAGCCAGAAGTAGAGTCGGAGATTGATTCCCCAGTTAAGGTATTGTATTTTGAGCATTAAATTTCTTTTGCATTTAATAGTGTGGTGTTAGAAGATAGCTGATGGAGACATTTAATTTATTTCAGGGTTTAGGAATGGTGGGATGAGAGTGGTAGTGGTGAAGCAAGAAGGGAAGGGTATGTGAGGAGACGTTTCAAGTAATGAGTAATGAAAGAAAACAGCAGAGGGACCAGAAGGAAACAAAACAATAAATGGGAGATGGGAAGAATATTTGGAGCTACTGTTTCAGTAAAGTAACACATATATCCTGAAGGTTAGGATGTTCTTAGCCCCTAGGTTGACACATCATATAACGTGCGTCAGCAGAGCTTCGGGTCATATCCTATGTTTTGATCTTTCGTGGGCCTATTTGAATAAAAACGATGGGCCTAGCTAGATTATGGTGCCAAGTAGGTGTTTATCTTTCACTCACATATGAGAGCCTCCCAGTCTCTTCTCAGTAGCTTCTCAGCTTTTATGATGTAGGCATCTCGTACCTTGGAGTTGACTCACTGTCATGGTTTTGGTATGAATCGGTGGTAGTAGGAGTGGATTATATTATATAAAGATAATAATATGTCGTATTTCTTATTTCTTACCGTAGAGTCCGATACCTTCACACTGATTACTTACAGGAGATTATGGCGTATCTACGTAGAAGTTCACTCCACCACTCGACATTCCATGATTTATACTTGATAAATGATGATTTAATGAATTTATTTAATTTTCAACATCCATCTAAGTTATTGGTTATACTATGTCATAACCAATCAGTCGTTACCTTTAGTAATAATAAGATAGGATCACAGATACGGGCAGATAATTGCACTTACATTTATTTGTCAAGCTTCCATACAATGATTTACAATTTGCGTGGATATATGATTTACTCACGTTCACGCTGTAATAAAATGAATCTTCTAAAACAGGGAATTTTCAACTTGGGGACACATGTGGTTACTCTACTATGGGTGGGACTTAACAGAGCCTTAATTCTTCAAGTGATACATTTACTGCCAGCCTGGATTGCTTTTGTCGCAACCAGGCTTCCACACGTGATATTTCCACGGGGATAACAAACCTAGGTTAACACACTTAGTCTCGTGTCGATCACGGTCACGGTAGACGGGTGTCGTACAGGAGAACTCTGTAAGCGTGAATTAATTAACCATTTACTGTAGGTTTGATAGGCCAGCCTGGATTGCTCTTGTCGCAACCAGGCATCCACACGTGATATTTCCACGGGGATAACAAACCTAGGTTAACACGCTTAGTCTCGTGTCGACGACGGTTCACAGGACGGAGTGCGGTGGAGGACTCTGTGTGGTGTGGTGTCCCGCCCCCCCCCTTCAGGAGGGAGAGGCTGGAGGCGACGTCTTAACTAACCCATGGCTCAGGGGATACTGGTTAAAATGAGGTTTTTGGGTGTGAAGCGATGAACAGTACAACACTGTTTCACTGCCCATCCCCCTAAAGGCTGGCTAACATACACTAATGGAAAAATACATGTCCCAGTTATGCCTCGCCGGGCGTCTTATCTCTGGTAAAACAAACCTTGGAGTTGGTTGCGTGGGTAAGCCTAACGCAACCCATGACACTCACTTCACCATGTGTTTTTACCCCTCAACCCCCCATACACAAATCTAGTATTGTGATCATTTACTGGAGCAGTGATATGATTGTTTAAGTGTAAATAGTAATAACATGAGTAAATCAAGGGTCCTTTACCTCATACTACCTACAAATTATGTTGTTTACCCTGTGCTATTGTTGCGCGCACACACGCCACTTCATGAAAATTCTCAGCTCTTCCTAGCCCCCCTGTGTTGCCAATCTTTGAAAAAGATCTGTGTTTATTTCCTGTTTATATCATGCATGGCCAGTTTGTTAGACTACAAATGCTTTTTATTTTATTTTTTTTAAATGTTCCCGAATATACCCGCATAGGGGGGGGAGGGGTATACCGACCATAGGCCAAAGCCCAGGGGTTATACATTGTAGAGAGGAGACATGGCATTTTTGGCAGAATGACTGAGCACTGGTACAGGGGGGCCCCTGTAGTATTTCATGATATGTTATACTGAAATATCACCTGACAAATATATAATAAATTTTTTGTCTCTCTTAGGCACCTGCAAATAAGCGTAAAAAGCCGACACCAGCACGTGGACGTAATTTAAACTCGTCCTTTTCGTCATCTCCGTCTACTTCTAAGACCCCTACATGTGCCCCACCCACTCCTAAGGTCTCTGAAGGCACCAAATCCAAGTTGTCCTTATTTGCTGTAAAAGAGGTAAGTCTGTAGGCATCTCGTACCTTGGAGTTGACTCACTTCACCATGTGTTTTTACCCCTCAACCCCGCATACACAAATCTAGTATTGTGATCATTTACTGGAGCAGTGATATGATTGTTAAAGTGTAAATAGTAATAACATGAGTAAATCAAGGGTCCTTTACCTCATACTACCTACAAATTATGTTGTTTACCCTGTGCTATTGTTGCGCACACACACGCCACTTCATGAAAATTCTCAGCTCTTCCTAGCCCCCCCTGTGTTGCCAATCTTTGAAAAAGATCTGTGTTTATTTCCTGTTTATATCATGCATGGCCAGTTTGTTAGACTACAAATGCTTTTTATTTTATTTTTTTTAAATGTTCCCGAATATACCCGCATAGGGGGGGGGAGGGGTATACCGACCATAGGCCAAAGCCCAGGGGTTATACATTGTAGAGAGGAGACATGGCATTTTTGGCAGAATGACTGAGCACTGGTACAGGGGGGCCCCTGTAGTATTTCATGATATGTTATACAGTTGTACCCCACTTAACGCGGTCAATTGAACCCAGAGGGTCCCGCGTTAAGTGAAATCCGCGTTAAGTGAACAACAGAATATATGGGATTAATTCCAATAGAAACCGGCCCGACCCCCAAACTCCACTTTTTGAAGGCACATACCTATGTTGTAGTAAAAATAACATCTTAATTTTATGATGGTACATGCACACAATTAATACTTAAGAGAAATAGAGAAATACAGTCGCCAAGTTAATGTCCATTCAAATAATGGACTCACTCCCTCCCCCTCTCACACTACACAGCCGGCTAACAGATGGTCGGTCGGTCCCTCCCTCCCCCCCCACCCCCCACCAACCGTCCCAAGGAGATGTGTGGGATAACCTCAAACTAAAGTTAGGAAAATATAATTGACATTGCTGGATTCCTTGTAAGACCAGGAATATTTTGAATATAAATGTCATATATTTTGCACAAAAGATAACATAGTTACCTAGAGAAAAAATTTTTATCTAAAAATTGTAAGTTTAAAGCAAAATATATGATGTTTATATTCAAAATGATCACCAAATTATAAGAATTCCAGCAATGTAAATTATATTCTGACCGGGTAATTTGTATGAATTTTATGAGCTAAAACAAATATCTTCAGTTAATAAAAAAAAAAATAATCTTCACGACACTATCTGTCAATCAAAGTACCCCACCTTGCCTCCCCCCCTCTTCCAACCGCGCGGTCAGTCCCAACCCTCCCCCCCACCCCCCACCAATCCTCCCTTCCAGAGTTTTTAACATTTAGTATTAAATAATACCTCAGATTAAAGTTAGGATAATATAATTGACATTGCTGGATTCCTTGTAAGACCAGGAATATTTTGAATATAAATGTCATATATTTTGCACAAAAGATACCATAGTTACCTAGAGAAAAATTTTTATCTAAAAATTGTAAGTTTAAAGCAAAATCTATGATGTTTATATTCAAAATGATCACCAAATTATAAGAATTCCAGCAATGTAAATTATATTCTGACCGGGTAATTTGTATGAATTTTATGAGCTAAAACAAATATCTTCAGTTAATAAAAAAAAATAATAATTCTTCACAGGGTAACAGATGGTCGGTCGGTCCCTCCCTCCCCCCCACCCCCCACCAACCGTCCCAAGGAGATGTGTGGGATAACCACTAAATTTTAATAAATAATACCTCAAACTAAAGTTAGGATAATATAATTGACATTGCTGGATTCCTTGTAAGACCAGGAATATTTTGAATATAAATGTCATATATTTTGCACAAAAGATACCATAGTTACCTAGAGAAAAATTTTTATCTAAAAATTGTAAGTTTAAAGCAAAATATATGATGTTTATATTCAAAATGATCACCAAATTATAAGAATTCCAGCAATGTAAATTATATTCTGGCCTGGTAATTTGTATGAATTTTATGAGCTAAAACAGGCAGTCAGGCAGGGTGGCGGGTGGGGCAAATCTAAAAATAGCGTCTCGGACACTCACCGCGTATATGTGGAAAAAATCCGCGTTAAGTGAAAGTTCAGCTTTGGCAAGGCACCGCGTATATGCGAAAACGCGTTAAGTGAAACCGCGTTAGGCGGGGTAAAACTGTACTGAAATATCACCTGACAAATATATAATAAATTTTTTGTCTCTCTTAGGCACCTGCAAATAAGCGTAAAAAGCCGACACCAGCACGTGGACGTAATTTAAACTCGTCCTTTTCGTCATCTCCGTCTACTTCTAAGACCCCTACATGTGCCCCACCCACTCCTAAGGTCTCTGAAGGCACCAAATCCAAGTTGTCCTTATTTGCTGTAAAAGAGGTACCGTATATCGCGGCCTATAAGGCGTCGGGGTGCATAAGACGGCCCCCCCAAATTTCCATTTAAAAAGTAGCTTTTGAGCTCTATTTGCTGTATATGACCAGTACCCCAAATGTGACACTTACCCTCTGACTCAGTAGTCCTTTACCAACCATCCTTGGTTTTTTAAAATAAGGCCAATTCACTTCAAGTAATGTCATCAAATGTTACCCGCTAGTGTAGTGTAAACACTAGTGACGTCACTGAAGCGTCTGCTATTTACCGGTAACTGGAACTAATGTCGGTGTCGAGTAAAATTTTTCCATTTACTTGAAATGGATTTACCGATTTATTTGTTTATTTATTTATTTATAATATACTGTAACATATTAAACACACTGCAAGTACTTTCTTTCATTTATACGCTTGCTTCGCAAGAGACTATCGGTGGTGGGAGTGTTCCCTCGTCTCCGTGGTGTGACTGTGTTCCCACTGTTTATACAACAGGTGGTTCAACAGCAACCACCGTATTCTAATTGTGGTGTTTCATTAGGATTTGAGTGAAAAAGGTTACCGGTATGTTCTTACTCCATACATTTATTACACAAACATATTTATATATACAGTCAACCCTCACTTAAAGCGGTCCCACATTCCGCGTTTCCACGTTTATGCGGTGCCCTGCCAGAACCCAGGATGCTCACATTCCGCGGTGGGTGTACCCCTTTACACGGTGAAGTATAATTTTTTTTAATTTAGCTCATAAAATTCATACAAATTATCCGGCCAGAATATAATTTACATTGCTGGAATTCTTACAATTTGATGATCATTTTGAATATAAACATCATAGATTTTGCATTAGACATACAAATTTTAGATATAATGTTTACTCTTGAG
>NW_024721079.1:8800074-8877574 GCF_018991925.1 Homarus americanus | reverse complement strand
ATGCTATAACGAATCTAATTGGTTCTAGAACCTTGTTTGTTATAGCATTCGTTCGTTATAGGATTAATCCATTCCAGGCCCCCAAATACAACCACTTAACACTGAAAAATATAATATAAAATTGTAAAAATTGTAAAAAAGTGCATAAATATGCATCTAAACCCCTGAAATAAAGAATATCATTAATATTTGTAATAAAAAAACAATAAATTAGAAAAAAAAAAATTAAATAATGTGAATATAGTAAAGAAGAATATCAGCAAGAAGCGTTCTGGTGATAGAATTCCCGGTGATGATCGTAAAAGAAAGGATATAACACTTGAAGAGAAGCTCGATTTTATCAACCTCAAAATCACCCTTCTCCCCCATCAACTAAAGTGTTACATTTACTGTATGATTATATAATTAGATATGAATGTAACATTTATTTAGACTGTGCTATCCTTTGTGTTAGGCTAACTACTAAATTTTTTCGATTTCGAGTAATCTGCACCTAACCCTATTTTCTCCATAAGCCCTGTTATTTCTATTACGCGATTTTCTATAACACGATATTTTACAAGAACACAATTATCGCGTTATAGCAGAACTACCTGTATAAAACTTGGAAAATTATTGAATAGTACAACCTTCTTGATATTTACTCCAATTTTAATGAATGTAAGCCCTAGAACCGATTTCTGTATTGGTGGACTAATCTTCCAGCTGGTGAGCAAGCCAAAGCATGTCGAAACATTTTCGTAAGAATTTCGTTAACCGAATTTTTTTCGTTAACCAAAATGAAGATTCTTATGGAAGGTAATTCGTTAACCGAGGGACCATTGTATACTGTGCTGTAAGTACTGTACTACGGTGAAATCTGTGTAATTAGAATACCAAAAGGACTAAGGCCAGGTGATCCACAGTAGATACACAAACCTGACCACAAATCCAAATTTCAGTTAAATTAGCAAAAAATTAAATGTTGTGATAGAATTTGAGAGTAAAAATAAAAAATGTAATTTAACAGTTATCAAACATATACAGTATTTGTGATAGATTAAATTGGTACAACCAGCTTCTAATTTGACAGATGTGACTCGTTAATCCAATCAGTGCAGCCGATTTAAGTTTCAAGCAAACCATCAGTGCAGCACTTTCGACACTCGATGCATTTCTTTTCCACACATGATGCTGTCAGATAGCTGTTCATTTATATAATCCATCCAAATTTTCGAGTAGCTGACATTCCTCATTCAATATTTTGTATATGATATAAGTTCTCTTCCCTTAGACACCTCCACCAGTCCAGGACCGCACTGAGGACTGGCCCTTCTTGAAGTACCCTTGGCTGCAGCCTGACAATATACGTGACCGTGACAAACGCGCCCCAGACCACCCAAAGTACAACCCAAGAACTCTCTATGTTCCTGAAAGCTTCCTCAATCAGCAGACTCCAGTAAGAAGTTTCAAGATTTTTGTAATATTTTGAGATTTGCTTATATTAAAGAGGTTTTATACTGAGGAGATTCTGAGAGGAGTTACCTTTTGATACACCACCAAGGAAATAACATTCATGGTTCTGTACTGTAGCTTGGTCATAGGTCTATAACAGCATTTAAGTGGTCTTGCTCACACTAAACATCTAGATATCCCACAGAAAGATTGCCATTTTGAGCTCAGTTAGTCAAGAACTGGCAAAACCTATAGTCTTTTTGTGCACGGATGCTCCTATACGCTGCCTTGGCTGTCTTCAGCAGCATATCATACAATATGTAAGATTTTTGTTTGAGTGGTTAAAATATTATGCCACTGGGAGCCTTATTAACCCCTTGTGTATGGGATTCCTTCTGATCTGGATAAAATTATCTGCCATTAGCCAAATAAAGTAATAAAAGTGGGTTTCCTGTAATGAATGGGTCAAGTGGTGGATTATCATGTAACTTATTATGTACACTGCTTGAGATTTTGAACAACTTATGTGCAGTACAGTACTAAATATTCAATGAGATTGGTTCACATTTACTGAAATGGCAATCTGACTCCTTATTAGCTGAAATTCAAAACCTACCAAGAACTAGATTAAGTTTGTTTTATTTCATGAATGGACAGGAACTAAAGTGGGTCAGATATTTTTGGACTGTTTTTAATAAAAAATTCTCTCAACAGGCTCTGAGACAATGGTGGGAGATTAAGTCACAGCACAAAGATACAATTCTGTTTTTCAAGATGGGCAAGTTTTATGAATTATTTAATATGGATGCCACGCTTGGGGTGCAGGAGCTTGGCCTTCTTATGATGAAAGTAAGTACGATAGTTCTTACTGATCAGTCAGTCAAGGTGCCTCTTATCTGTCCGAGGGTTGGTGTCTGGTTCTTCACCTCATACTATTTTGGGTTATCTTTATCAGTCTTCCTAGATACTGTATTGTATGTCTGCCACCAGTTGTTGTTGGGGATTAGCAAAATTGTTGTGTCAGATTTCAGACATCCATGGATGCAGATGTTAAACTTTTAACATCCTCACGCATGTGGATTTTCATGCATAAATTATTAAGCTTGATATGATATTAAATTTATATTTACATTAATTTAATATCATAATTATTGTTTATTATAAATACTGTATTGGGTATTTATTTAAAACTGCTAAATTTTCTGACAAATTAATTCATATTAGTATACAGTACTTTCAATTTAGCGGAAGGAATTTTTTCCGTTAGTTTTCACTCAATTTACTGAACTAGTTCACTAAATCGAGACTAATTCCGTTAATACGCTCACACCTCTGACACATGATATGTACGAGTACATAGAAACATTATTCATGGCTTACTTTAAACTCGGGGTTCGGTGAGTTTTTTCAAATTTTTCGATTTCCAAACTTTTTTCTAATTGATAGCTGCACTCTTTTGACTTCAGCACACACACACACACACACCTTCCTTTCTGACACTTCTGAGAGATTTTCTGTATGATGTCTGAGCACTTTAGTTAGTTGGCCAAGGGGTAGACCGAGAGGTGGCAGTGAACAACACACGTGGTTGCGGCAGGACATAGACTGAGCGGATGTAAACAAACCCCACATGCCAAGCGGCATAATTTAATGGAATCGTGCTCGATTTAGTGAACTGGTTCGCTATATCAAACGAAAATAACGGAAATTCGATTTAGAGGAAATTTTGATTTAATGGAAAGGGGTGGCTGGAATTAGTTTGTTAAATCAAGAAAGTGCTGTATTTTGTGATAATCACTTGCATGCACTTTTTTCTTTTTGGACGAATTTTTGCCACATAACTGTGTGTTTCCAGGATGCAGGAAGGGGGAGTTAACACACCTTTTCTTTCATCCCACCAACCACTTTCCCTGACCTTTGGAAAGTAATGAGCTTTGAAATTGCCAGTTACATTGAATATTTAGTGAAAGCTGCACAAGTATCAGTAATTGTATTGAGTGAGTGGCAAATACGCTTAAAAAATATGGGGTTTTCTACCTTGCCTCATTTCACCTGATTTCGTTGTTCATCGTAAATAAGAAAATAAAAACCCTCGAAAGCGGATGCCACAATGACAGCAAGACTGAGTGTGTCATTACTGTCACATATCTGCTACGGGTGGTGGGAATATAGTTGTGGTATCTTTCATAATACTGTTCATGAGAATCACGAAATAGTCGTGCTTTAAATTTCAAAGGTAAATCAAAATAGAGAGCTATTGCACTTTTTTGCACGTTTCACTCTAAGTTTGCCATTTTTATTCACTCTCAAATATTACTTGGACCCCTTTGCACAATAACAACTATCATTTTTATCAATAATTTAAAAATTACCATACTGGAATACCCTAGTTAACGCAAAGGATGCTTTTTTCCAAAGTCATTGCAAATACCGGGGCAATTTTCCCCTTAAGAATTAATGTAAACAGAAGGGGATATATTCCCAGCTGACAACTTTCACCACATAATTTTCAATATACAGTACACTCCTCATTGTCCAAGGCTATTAGGGACCAGGGTCGCATGTATACTGGAGTACTGTATCTGTAAATTTGAGGAATAAATAATAATTATACAGCATGCTCTGGCAATTCGCGGATTTTTAATTCGCAGAACCGCCATTATTTGCGGATGACATCCTAGATGTAACCAAGAATGTCTAAGGGTAGTTTTAAAGTTGCTGGCATTTTCACAGCTGGGACAGTGAGCCATTCATTCTAGAAACAGTAATTTCTTTTATGTATATTGTATGTATGTGTGTGTGTGTGTGTGTGTAGACACACACACACACACACATGCAATACAGGTAAAAGAAATAATTGTCCTAAGGGCAAACGCATAAAGGGAATGTACATTCTGTAGGGTATCATAATTTTTCTTTGCAAATAAGCAAGGTATGCTTTACAAATATGAAATAGCGGTGTTAAATTATCAATTGCGGATAAGCAGGGTTGAGAATAGCTCGGTAAAGTATTCCTGAATTTCCCACTTTTTGGGCGAGAAGGCAAATCACACGAAAAAGATGGGTTGGGGAGCCGTAGCACTCATTGCCACACTCCACATTTTTTACCAAAAATTCTACCATCCTTCCCACTTGACTTAGGAAGGACGGGTAATTGAGACTTCCTACTGCATGGCAACTGCTCCAGTGACACGTTTGAGGACTGTTTTACCACTCAAACATGGTGGTCCCATTCAAACAAGGCTGTGAAACTTAGAGCCACCTGGGTGGCCTTGGGCAGTCTAATACCTGTAGCTCAGGGTTAATCGGTCAATTATCCCTAAAATGTATGATATTAAAATGCTGTAATAATGTGAAACTTTAGTATTTTTGTATGTTATGCTCCACCACATCCCTATTACCGTGTTGTATGATAACAATATTTCAAGGCTAGAGTCAAGTTTAAGGACACAAAATGCATTGTTTTGAGGTACGGATATGTAAATATTTGCTTTTTAATCTTGATCATGGTTTTGTACTTAACTTTAGTACTAAATCCCCAAACTGGATCAAGTCATAGAATAGAAACAAGCAGGGTGTCATGTCATTGTCTGCACAGTACCTGCAGTCTGCCCTTCCTGCCAGCATAAAAGCCATTTATGGTGTTGACAGAATTTCTGGAAAATTAGCATTTGGCAGGTATAGTGTACATTGGCTGTCTCCAGAGGTTGGTAGATTTCGGAAACAAGTTTGGAATACTATAATGAGGGTTTGAGGACATTCACTGTTATATCAAGTATTTGACTCGCAGCGTTTAATTTCCCTGAGACTGGTGTGGTCATTTAATACCATTTTGATCTATAAGATGAACTTGGTATGGACAAAGGCTCAAATTGATGCAATGTTAGAGAGATACAGTACACTCCTCATTGTCCAAGGCTATTAGGGACCAGGGTCGCATGTATACTGGAGTACTGTATCTGTAAATTTGAGGAATAAATAATAATTATACAGCATGCTCTGGCAATTCGCGGATTTTTAATTCGCAGAACCGCCATTATTTGCGGATGACATCCTAGATGTAACCAAGAATGTCTAAGGGTAGTTTTAAAGTTGCTGGCATTTTCACAGCTGGGACAGTGAGCCATTCATTCTAGAAACAGTAATTTCTTTTATGTATATTGTATGTATGTGTGTGTGTGTGTGTGTGTAGACACACACACACACACACATGCAATACAGGTAAAAGAAATAATTGTCCTAAGGGCAAACGCATAAAGGGAATGTACATTCTGTAGGGTATCATAATTTTTCTTTGCAAATAAGCAAGGTATGCTTTACAAATATGAAATAGCGGTGTTAAATTATCAATTGCGGATAAGCAGGGTTGAGAATAGCTCGGTAAAGTATTCCTGAATTTCCCACTTTTTGGGCGAGAAGGCAAATCACACGAAAAAGATGGGTTGGGGAGCCGTAGCACTCATTGCCACACTCCACATTTTTTACCAAAAATTCTACCATCCTTCCCACTTGACTTAGGAAGGACGGGTAATTGAGACTTCCTACTGCATGGCAACTGCTCCAGTGACACGTTTGAGGACTGTTTTACCACTCAAACATGGTGGTCCCATTCAAACAAGGCTGTGAAACTTAGAGCCACCTGGGTGGCCTTGGGCAGTCTAATACCTGTAGCTCAGGGTTAATCGGTCAATTATCCCTAAAATGTATGATATTAAAATGCTGTAATAATGTGAAACTTTAGTATTTTTGTATGTTATGCTCCACCACATCCCTATTACCGTGTTGTATGATAACAATATTTCAAGGCTAGAGTCAAGTTTAAGGACACAAAATGCATTGTTTTGAGGTACGGATATGTAAATATTTGCTTTTTAATCTTGATCATGGTTTTGTACTTAACTTTAGTACTAAATCCCCAAACTGGATCAAGTCATAGAATAGAAACAAGCAGGGTGTCATGTCATTGTCTGCACAGTACCTGCAGTCTGCCCTTCCTGCCAGCATAAAAGCCATTTATGGTGTTGACAGAATTTCTGGAAAATTAGCATTTGGCAGGTATAGTGTACATTGGCTGTCTCCAGAGGTTGGTAGATTTCGGAAACAAGTTTGGAATACTATAATGAGGGTTTGAGGACATTCACTGTTATATCAAGTATTTGACTCGCAGCGTTTAATTTCCCTGAGACTGGTGTGGTCATTTAATACCATTTTGATCTATAAGATGAACTTGGTATGGACAAAGGCTCAAATTGATGCAATGTTAGAGAGAGAGAGAGAGAGAGAGAGAGAGAGAGAGAGAGAGAGAGAGAGAGAGAGAAGAGAGAGAGAGAGAGAGAGAAGAGAGAGAGAGAGAAGAGAAGAGAGAGAGAGAGAAGAGAGAGAGAGAGAGAAGAGAGAGAGAGAGAGAGAGAGAGAAGAGAGAGAGAGAGAGAGAGAGAGAGAGGAGAGAAGAGAGAGAGGAGAGAGAGAGAGAGAGAAGAGAGAGAGAGAGAGAGAAGAGAGAGAGAAGAGAGAGAGAAGAGAGAGAGAGAAGAGAGAGAGAGAAGAGAGAGAGAGAGAGAGAGAGAGGAGAGGAGAGAGAGAAGAGAGAGAGAGAGAGAGAGAGAGCTCTCTCTCTCCCAGTAAACAGTTGTAGACTTGATGAAAGACAGTAGGATGGAGAAAGAACATGGGATGCATCATTCAATTTCTATACCATACAATGAACTGTTAATTTGTAGAGAAATATGTCTGTTGCCTTATTCCTTATTATGGAAAACTTCATTCATTATTACTACTACAAATACTATTTATTTGCAGGGAGATAAAGCGCATGTAGGATTCCCAGAGATTGCATATGGACGGTATTCATCATCTCTCATAGAAAAGGGTTACAAAGTTGCACGTATTGAACAAACAGAAACTCCAGAAATGATGGAAAAGCGCTGCAAGACCTGTAAGTATCTATCTTATGTCACCTTGTTTAATAAGTTTTTGAGAATGGCCTTTTAGTCTCATTGTGTCGGACTTTTCGGGGATGTGATTTCTCTGTTTTGTTCTGGATTTACGTTTTTTTTTTTTTCCCCATTGTTTTAGGCGACCCATGTAAATTGCATAGATCCGTTGAGAAATATTGGGGGGGGGGCGTATGGCCATGGTGACAGAAATGTTTGACACTCGACAGAAATGTTTGACAATAACTAATAATAATTGGCCCTCTGGGGTGGATGGGTCAGTTTACGATGAGCCAGTATACTGAGTATAGTGGCAACACAATACATATTCCTGCATTACATCATATACTCTATTTCTCATTGGCTTAATAGTGCTTCCTTTGCAATCCATTCTTCGATTCTTTAGTATTTCATTGACCAAAGATCGAAGACGTCATACAACGCCACTATTGGAAGCATTGTAATATGCCCCTCCACCCTATCAACTTGATTCAGCCTCCCCTGCCCCACTGGCTAAGCATTTGTTAATATAACAAAGTTTCTATAATCATTTTATACTTTCTGATGATCACAATTTATTCCATAACCCATATGCCATATTTTATGGTTGCATAGGCAACTCAGTAGGGCGTGTTTGGTTCCCCCCCAGGAGGTCAGGGCTATGGGACGTGTTTGGTTCCCCCCCAGGAGGTCAGGGCTATGGGACGTGTTTGGTTCCTCCCCAGGAGGTCAGGGCTGTAGGGCATATTTGTGTCCTCCCCAGGAGGTCAGGGCTATGGGACGTGTTTGGTTCCTCCCCAGGAGGTCAGGGCTATGGGACGTGTTTGGTTCCTCCCCAGGAGGTCAGGGCTATGGGGCGTGTTTGGTTTCCGGAGGTCAGGGCTGTAGGGCATATTTGTGTCCTCCCAGGAGGTCAGGGCTATGGGGCGTGTTTGGTTCCTCCCAGGAGGTCAGGGGCTATGGGACGTGTTGGTTTCCCCAGGAGGTCAGGGCTGTAGGCCATATTTGTGTCCTCCCAGGAGGTCAGGGCCTATAGGACGTGTTTGTGTCCTCCCAGGAGGTCAGGGCTATAGGACGTGTTTGTGTCCTCCCAGGAGGTCAGGGCTATAGGGCGTGTTTGGTCAGGAGGTCAGGGCTGTAGGGCATATTTGTGTCCCTCCCAGGAGGTCAGGGCTATGGGACGTGTTTGTGTCCTCCCCAGGAGGTCAGGGCTATAGGACGTGTTTGTGTCCTCAGGAGGTCAGGGCTATAGGGCGTGTTTGTGTCCTCCCAGGAGGTCAGGGCTGTAGGGCGTGTTTGTGTCCTCCCCAGGAGGTCAGGGCTATAGGGCGTGTTTGGTTTCCCCCCAGGAGGTCAGGGCTGTCGGGCATATTTGTGTGTCCTCCCAGGAGGTCAGGGCTATGGGCGTGTTTGGTTCCCCAGGAGGTCAGGGCTGTAGGGCATATTTGTGTCCTCCCCAGGAGGTCAGGGCTATAGGACATGTTTGTGTCCTCCTGGAGGTCAGGGCTATAGGACATGTTGTGTCCTCCCTGGAGGTCAGGGCTATAGGACATGTTTGTGTCCTCCCAGGTCAGGGCTGTAGGGCATATTTGTGTCCTCCCCAGGAGGTCAGGCTGTGGGCATATTTGTGTCCTCCCAGGAGGTCAGGGCTATAGGACATGTTTGTGTCCTCCCCTGGAGGTCAGGGCTGTAGGGCATATTTGTGTCCTCCCAGGAGGTCAGGGCTATAGGACGTGTTTGTATCCTCCCAGGAGGTCAGGGCTATAGGGCGTGTTTGTATCCTCCCAGGAGGTCAGGGCTATAGGACGTGTTTGTATCCTCCCCAGGAGGTCAGGGCTGTAGGGCATATTTGTGTCCTCCCAGGAGGTCAGGTCTATAGGGTGTTTGTATGCCTCCCCAGGAGGTCAGGGCTGTAGGGCATATTTGTGTCCTCCCCAGGAGGTCAGGGCTGTAGGGCGTGTTTGTGTCCCCCCCAGGAAGCCAGGGCTGTAGGGCATATTTGTGGTCCCAGGAGGCCAGGGCTGTAGGGTGTATTTGTGTCCTCTCCAGGAAGTCAGGGCTGTAGGGCATATTTGTGTCTTCCCAGGAGGTCAGGGCTGTAGGGCATGTTTATGGCCCCCCCAGGAGGCCAGGGCTGTAGGGTGTGTTATGTCCTCTCAGGAAGTCAGGGCTGTAGGGCATATTTGTGTCTTCCCAGGAGGTCAGGGCTGTAGGGCATGTTTATGGCCCCCCAGGAGGTCAGGGCTGTAGGGTGTATTTGTGTTCCCCCCAGGAGGTCAGGGCTGTAGGGCATATTTGTCCCCATAGGTCAGGGTGTTGGGGGCGTGTGTCCCAGGAGGTCAGGGTTGTAGGGTGTATTTTGTCCCCAAGGTGAGTCAGGGCTGTAGGGCATATTTGTGTCCCCCTCCCTAGGAGGTCAGGGTTGTAGGGCGTGTTGTGTCCTCAGGAGGCCAGGGCTGTAGGGCATATTTGTGTCCCCAGGAGGTCAGGGTTGTAGGACATGTTTGTGTCCTCTCCAGTAGGTCAGGGCTGTAGGGCGTGTTTGTGTCCCGGGAGGTCAGGGTTTGTAGGACATGTTTGTGTCCTCTCCAGGAGGCAAGCTGTAGGGCATATTTTGTGTCCCCAGGGTCAGGGTTGTAGGACGTGTTTGTGTCCTCAGGAGGCCAGGGCTGTAGGGCATATTTGTCTCTCCCAGGAGGTCAGGGCTGTAGTGCATGTTTGTGTTCCCCACAGGAGGTCAGGGTAGTAGGACGTGCTTGTGTCCTCTCCAGGAGGTCAGGGCTGTAGGGGTGTTGTGTCCCCCCAGGAGGTCAGGGTTGTAGGGTGTATCGTGTCCCCCCAGGAGGTCAGGGCTGTAGGGCATATTTGTGTCCCAGGAGGTCAGGGTTGTAGGGCATATTTGTGTCCCAGGAGGTCAGGGCTGTAGGGCATATTTGTGTCTCCCCAGGAGGTCAGGGTTGTAGGGCATATTGTGTCCCAGGAGGTCAGGGCTGTAGGGCATATTTGTGTCCCCCCAGGAGGTCACGGTTGTAGGGCATATTTGTGTCCCACCCCTCCCAGGAGGTCACGGCTGTAGGGCATATTGTGTCCCAGGAGGTGAGGCTGTAGGTGTTTGTGTCCCAGTCAGGGTTGTAGGGCGTGTTGTATCCCCAGGAGGTCAGGGCTGTAGGGCATATTTGTGTCCCCCCAGGAGGTCAGGGTTGTATGGCGTGTTTGTGTCCTCCCAGGAGGTTAGGGTTGTAGGGTGTATTTGTGTCCTCCCCCAGGAGGTTAGGGTTGTAGGGTGTATTGTGTTCCCAGGAGGTCAGGGTTGTAGGGTGTATTTGTGTCCCCCAGGAGGCCAGGGCTGTAGGGCATATTTGTGTCCCCCAGGAGGTCAGGGTTGTAGGGTGTATTTGTGTCCCAGCAGGTCATGGCTGTGTGCATATTGTGTCTCCCCCCACCCCCCCAGGAGGTCAGGGTTGTAGGGTGTGTTGTGTCCCAGGAGGTCATGGCTGTATTGCATATTTGTGTCCCAGGAGGTCAGGGCTGTAGGGTGTATTTGTGTCCCCCCCGAGGTCTGGGCTGTAGGGCATATTTGTCCCCTTGGAGGTCAGGGTTGTAGGATGTGTTTGTGTCCTGTCCAGGAGGTCAGGGCTGTAGGGCGTGTTGTGTCCCCCAGGAGGTCAGGGTTGTAGGGGTGTATTTGTGTCTCTCCAGGAGATCAGGGCTGTATGCATATTTGTCTCCCCAACCACCCAGGAGGTCAGGGCTGTAGGGCATATTTGTGTCCCCAGGAGGTCAGGGTTGTAGGGCGTGTTGTGTCCTCTCCAGGAGGTCAGGGCTGTAGGGCGTGTTTGTGTCCCCTTCCCAGGAGGTCGGGTTGTAGGGCGTGTTTGTGTCCTCTCCAGGAGGTCAGGGCTGTAGGGCATATTTGTGTCCCCAGGAGGTCAGGGCTGTAGGACGTGTTTGTGTCCTCTCAGGAGGTCAGGGCTGTAGGGCATATTTGTGTCCACCCCAGGAGGTCAGGGCTGTAGGACGTGTTTGTGTCACCCCTCCCCAGGAGGTCAGGGTTGTAGAGTGTATTTGTGTCCCCTCAGGAGGTCAGGGCTGTAGGGCATATTTGTGTCCACAGGAGGTCAGGTTGTAGGACGTGTTTGTGTCACCCCTCCCCAGGAGGTCAGGGTTGTAGAGTGTATTTGTGTCCCTCAGGAGGTCAGGGCTGTAGGGCATATTTGTGTCCCCCCTCCCCAAAGAGGTCAGGGTTTGTAGGACGTGTTTGTGTCCTCTCAGGAGGCCAGGGCTGTAGGGCATATTTGTGTCCACCCCCAGGAGGTCAGGGTTGTAGGACGTGTTTGTGTCCTCTCAGGAGGTCAGGGCTGTAGGGCATATTTGTGTCCCCCCCCAGGAGGTCAGGGCTGTAGGACGTGTTTGTGTCCTCTCCAGGAGGTCAGGGCTGTAGGGCAGTGTCCCCCTCCCCAGGAGGTCAGGGCTGTAGGACGTGTTTGTGTCCTCTCAGGAGGTCAGGGCTGTAGGGCATATTTGTGTCCCCCTCCCCAGGAGGTCAGGGCTGTAGGACGTGTTTGTGTCCTCTCCAGGAGGTCAGGACTGTAGGGCATGTTTGTGTTCCCCTAGGAGGTCAGGGCTGTAGGGCATGTTTATGGCCCCCCTGGAGGTCAGGGCTGTAGGGTGTATTGTCCCAGGAGGTCAGGGCTGTAGGGTGTATTTGTGTCCCCTGGAGGTCAGGGCTGTAGGGTGTATTTGTGTCCCAGGAGGTCAGGGCTGTAGGGCGTGTTTGTGTCCCCTCCCCATGAGGTCAGGGCTGTAGGGCATATTTGTGCTCCCCAGGAGGTTAGGGTTGTAGGATGTGTTTGTGTCCTCTCTCCAGGAGGCCAGGGCTGTAGGGCATATTTGTGTCCCCCCCTCCCAGGAGGTCACGGCTGTCGGGCATATTTCAGGTCCCCCCCCAGGAGGTCAGGGCTGTAGGGCATGTTTATGGCCCCCCCAGGAGGTCAGGGTTGTAAGGCATATCTCTCTCTCTCTCTCTCTCTCTCTCTGATGGTAGGAACATAAACCTCCAGCAGTAGTTATAGAAGCATGTTAAAGCAGAAGATGTTGTAGCAGGAAGAAAATAAGAGGAAATTTTTTTTTTAAGAAAACAGTGTGAGGAAATGACTACAAAATCAAGGAAGAGCAGAGAGGCCTTCTAGCAACAAAAACAGAAGTGTTTACTCTCCCTGGAAAAAAACTAGCTTATGCAATTAAAACTAAGAATAAAACAAAACAAAATGAGTGAATATTTCATGGGAAGAAAACTAAATATTTAGTTTGTATATATCATGGAACATGCTTGTTTTTCTTATTTTAGTACTACATATGCTATTGAACCCCAGTTGGTGGTCATTCTCACACAATACAATGCAAAAAAAGCTTACATTTTAGTTTATCTTCTCAATAATGGTGCACAATTAAAAATATTAAACAAATTCAAGTTTAGTAACAACTAAAATTTGTAAAGGAATTGTTAAGATTAAAACCATGAAAAATATCGTTGCAATATAGTGATCCCTCGGTTAACGAGCGCCTCGGTTAACGAGATTTTGGTTAACGATTTACCTTCCATAAGATTCTTAACTTCGGTTAACGAGCAATCCCTCGATTAACGAGTTTTTACGAGCCGACTTCAACATGTTTTCGCTTGCATTGGCGGTCCACCAGCTGTAGTATTAGTCCGCCAATACAGTAATCGGTTTTAGGGCTTAAATTCCTTACTATTTTAGTAAATATCAAGAAGTTTATACTATTCAATAATTTTAAAAGTTTAATATTAACTTTTTAGTCATTTTAACAATTATTGAACATAATTGAAGGTAAAGAAACTAGTTTCTGGCGTGCCATCCAGCTTGTTAACACACCAGACAGGCGTTAGTCTCTCTCTGTTTTCAGTGGAGGTAACATCTTGCTTGAGGCTCTCTTCAACTAAATGCTTTTTTTGTGTGTTTCCAAGCAAATTATTGGTCATTTTGAAATTTATTTTACATATTGACAATATATAATGCAGTGCAGTGTTGATTTAAAGAAAATAATCTTGAATTACACCAAGAGAACTAAAATTTTATGGGTGAAATGGGGCCATGGGGTGACTTCTCTCCCACCCCAATGCCTTCTCTTCTCCCTTCTCCTCCACCCCCATTCTAATTCCCATCATCATCATCATCCAGGAGCCTTCTACATACACACCTCAAAGTAAGTGTACTTTTCTACCTTTTTTGTTGAATTTAGGCAATTTTCGGTGAGCTGGAACCAATTACCCAAAAACCCATTGAAACAATGGTTTCGGTTAACGAGTTTTTCGGTTAACGAGCAACCTGCTGGAAAGGATTGTGCTCGTTAACCGAGGGACCACTGTAAACATACATGTTTGATTTTGGTTACTGAATATAATAATAATAATAATAATTAATGGTTTATTAAGATAACATGGCAGCCCTAAGGCTGAAAATATACAATGAACAGAGATGATAAGTTACATATGGTGGAAGCGGGGAGTGGGTCACTTGATTGACAAAAGCTTTTAATACAAAAATATATGAAACATAGAGTCAACATTAACTATAGATCTGGTACTGTGGGAACTGGTCTTGTAAACATTCTTGTTACCTGATATTGGCGCCACTGTCTGGATGGCCATCGTACCTGGGTGCTACCCCGCTACCTCACTACAGCTACAGATGTTAAGCACATCCACGACGTGGTCCGGGTAGGTCCTCCAGCTCACACAGCGTGTTGGAGATGGTTCTTGTTCCTCATGTGATGTAGTTTGGAATTCATAGTTCCTCACCTGGGTGGAGTAGGGAGTCCTCATTTCTCTCCTAATGTAGTTTGGAGTCTTTCTTGGCTTCTCATCCAGTGTTGGTGGTGGCGAGTGTACCGCGGACTGGGTGTGTCTGGTCCGCGTCAGGTCAACATTGACCGCTAAGCACTGATTGTCACTCACAGTTGTTTCTTTCTTTCAAGTTGAAACTGTCATTTTTGTATATCACTCGTGGGTTGATCATCAATCTTTGCACTGTACTGTTGGTGGGAGGATGTTGATAAATCCTGATGGGGAGGAGGAGATGGGGAAGGCCTGACAGATCAGGCTGGCAGCTGTCTCCATGGTCAGAAGACCACGGCCGCCTCAGAGGGCAGCTTCGACTGCAAACATCCTCACCTTATGAAGGCTGAAGACTGATGGGCGCTCAAGAAATGAGTAACAATGTGATAAATTAAGTTAAATATGGTAAAAACTTCCAAAGACCCAATCACATCCCTGACTTTTATAACGTGTATACTAGTGGTTCATTTGGCCCACTAGTCACTTGGTATTACAAAAAAAATCCTATTTTATGCGCAACTAACTCACTCACTCTTAGTCTTTTATTATGTTTTAAGAATTATGGAATTGATAGCACGTTACCCTCAAATGCCCTGCCAAGCTGAATTTCCCCAATGAGAATATATTTTTAATTTAAACATAAACAGTCATTTTTCCTGAAGATCCTCCACCATCATTGTCCAGCAGTGTGGCAGTTACTCCATTTTATGAGATGATATATTGTACAGGTATTTTGAAATTTTGTTGGAAATGAACCACAAAAAATATATGTATACTATACATATATTGTATAGTAAAGCCGCGATAATTCGGCACATATGGTGCTCTGGCCTTGTCAAGTTATCCCAAATTCCGACTTATCGAGACACTGCCCCCCTCCTACAAAAATACGACATGATAACTAAATATTAAAAAACTAACATTTACCAGCACTACAGACAAAGATTGAAGCATCATAATAGGTGACACAGAGGCATGGTGCTAGACACAGAGGCATGGTGGGTGACACAGATGCATGGTGGGTGACACAGGCATGGTAGGTGACAGAGGCATGGTAGGTGATGTAGGTGGCCAGATATGTCAAGATTTTATATATCTCGGCATTTCCCGAGTTATACTAATACATTTCGAGACCATATCCATGCCGAGCTATCTAGGGTTTACTGCATGTACTGTATTGTAAGCCATATTTAGATATGGCTCACGAGTAAAAATTGTTTTGAAAATGTCCCTGGATTGTGTAGGATATTAGGAGTCCCTTGCAGAGTTTTCCACATTCTTGTAGTGAATAATAAACTTGTTAAATCTGGTGTAGTAATGTGGTCCTTTTTATAACAAAAAAACTAATACGGTATAAAAAAAACCAGGTTATGCAACTGAGAATTGGTCACTGTCACTGGAGCCATGTCACAGACCCAGGGTCCTATTATGGCAGTAGACAAACTCCTTTAACAATTAAATTTTTTGAGTGGTGTAGATTTTTCTACTTAAAGGACAGGGAGAGAGTTGACTGGTCTCCAACAGGTGCTGTGTATTGTATGGTATTAAAATAAATGTACTGTACTAATGAAAATTTTACCAGAACTAGAATTTTTCCCCTCTTAGAAGAAACTGTTTCATCATATTTGGTGAAGCTACACTTGTAGTACCTTACTTATTGGTTTAACTAATGCTGGTGAAGTACAGTAATAAAACAGTATTGGTGATACAATATAACCTTGTGCTGTACAACCACAGGTTTCAGAAAAATTTTAATATTTTCAGCAAAAATTTTTACTTTGGTGACTGCTTAAACCTATTACAGAGTAAACAAAAATAAACATAAATGTTCATATTTTTCTAACAGTGTCTCGTCCAACAAAGTTTGATCGTGTGGTAAAGCGGGAAGTGTGCCAAGTTAGCAGTAGAGGAACGCGTGTCTACAGCTTTCTAGATGGAGAAGCATCAGAAGCCTCTACCTCCTACCTCTTAGCTCTTACTGAAAGGGTTTGTTGTTTACCATTTTTATGTACAGTACCTTTATTTTAATGTATTGTCTTCCAGGGTGGGTTATGTTCTCAGCCAAAGTCCTGTGTTGGCTGTGAAGTTTTTCGTACACAACTTAACATTAGAGTAATTTAATAATTAAAGGCTGTAAATTCTATTGAGAGAACATTAGACCCTGCTGCCATAGGGCATCACAAAAATTGTGACCAAGTCCCAGGTTGCTGATCTGACTTTCTGCCTCATTTACACAAAATTGCAGGGTCTCAAGTGTTTCTCTTACTTTGGCAACACAACATACATAATGTATATCGTTTCTCACTCTTTATTTATTAATTTAATTTTTTTGTCTTTATGGTTATTATCGTTGTTGTTATTATTATTTTACCATTTGATTTTTATTATAATTTTTATTGATTATTAATTTTTAGTAATTATTATTATTATTATTATTATTATTATTATTATTATTATTATTATTATTATTATTATTACCCCCCAGGCCCTGATGTGGTTCAGTGACCTGTGCCCAGGTGGACTCATCCCTGTAAAAAAAAATTCAAATAAAATACTGTACTGTACTTACTAATACAGGTATTCCTCGACTTATGACCACCCGGACATACGACCGCCGCAGTCGTACGATTTCTTTTTCAAATTACACATTTTCGAGTCCTGATGTTAGTGATCGCGCTGTGTATTGACAAAAATTTTGTTTGTAATTCCCTTTAAAATGGCTGTCAAGCATAAAAGTGAGATTTTTGTGGTGCTGAGAAGAAAAAGAGACCCATTTTAGATTTTCTGTGAATTATTTTTGCATTTTCGACTTAAGACCTGGTCATACAGTGCTGTTTTCTGCAAGACAGGCTCATGCTGGATACCTTCTAGCCACTCGTCTTAATGTAGAGGTGGGGAAACTTTTATGTTTGGAGAGCCAGGTTGAAATTACAAAAGTTCTTCGTGGGCCACCTGTTATTTTCAGTGTTAATAATAATTTATGCAGTTTTAATGGGCATGACTGCTACTCATCCCAAGGCAGTACTGCTTTTATAAGTTGGTTATAATAGTGTATATATGTATTGGTTATATATCTTCTAAATTTCATTCAAGGGTTGTCTGAAAGAGAATCCGAGTCTTACGCACATTCACCTCAAGGCCGAAGTGCATACGCATCGGTGTAGGTGTTCAGAATCTCCTGTAGATTATGCTCAGTCTGAGCAACAAGGGTGAGGTTGTCTACATACTGAAGTTCAGTAATGGAAGCTGCCTACACCTTTGTTCTTGCCTGGAGTACTCTTATTTTGAAAAGACCCCCCTTCACCTGGTACTCGATGTTCACCCCGCCGGCTAAATTGGCACTGGCACGAGTAAGGAAGGTAGCCAAGAAAATGGAAAAGAGAGTTGGTGCCAGTACACACCCTTGTTTAACCTCTGTTTGGATGAGAAAGAATTCAGACTGGGTGCCGTTTTACAGGACACTTCCGTTCATGCCATCGTGGAGTTTCCTCACAATGGCGATGAATTTTGGTGGGTCCACCAGAGGGCTACTCTGTTGACCAAGTCGAAGGCCTTGGTTGGGTCAATGAAAGCCATATACAGGTCACAGCGCTGTTCTCTGCACTTTTCCTGTATCTGGCGGGCAGCAAAGATCATGTAAGTGGTGCCATGTGATGGTCTAAAGCCACATTGAGGTTCTGGGAGGAAGTTTGTGCCTCAGGGAGAAGTCTGTTTAGGAGGACTAGGGCGATAATCTTGCCAGCTACGGACAGCAGCGAGATCCTGCGGCAGTTACCACAGGCTGACCGGTCTCCTCTTTTTCCCATGTACAATATTCTCCAGGAGAGAGTGGAGATGGCTGGCAAGCAGAGGTCCTCCTGCTTTATACACCTCGGCTGGGATTCCATCAGGCCCTGAGGCGTTGTTATATTTCGTTTGTTTGATGGCAGTAGCTACCTCGTCCAGGGATGGAGGATAGCTGAGATGTGTCAGTTCTGGATGCTGAAGGACCTGCTGGGTAATCAGGACATCCACATCGGTGTTTCGGTTGAGCAGTGAATGGTAGTGCTCTTTCCAGTGCAGAAGGAGGCCTTCATCGTCTTTAATTATGAAGTTACCGTTAGTTGAGTGAAGGGGGGCTGTGCCACGAGTGATTGGCCCATAAATTGTTTAAATGGATTTGAAAAATTTGTGCATCTTGTGCTGATCTGCAAATTTTTGTGTTTGACATGCTTCATTTTTAAACCAATCATTCTTTAGATTGCGAAGTTCCTGCTAGGCCGCTGCTTTCTTGCGGAAGGTACAGTCGACCCTCGTTAATTCGGTCTAATAGGGGGGGAAGGGTGTCCGTTTTAGCTAATTGTCCAAATTAACCGATTTAGGGGTTAATATTGCATAATATTGCATTATATTTCAAAGAAAATGCTGTGAGTTTGTCCTTAGCCTTGCATATGTCCGAAACTGTTTGCTTTTTAACACCATACTCGTCACAAACTCTAGCCACCGAAGCACCAGCCTCTAACTTCCTTATAAGTTCCAGTTTCTGGTTCACAGAAAGGGTCACATACCTCCTCTTTGGCGTAATACTCCCCCTTGAAGACATGATGTAAAATACAAGGCTGAAAGATACCTAATCACTGAAATGTCAACGAAAATTGCAGGGCAACACAACACTGATACTCAAATATGGCGCTATGTCAACAATGACTGGCAGTCTGGCGCTTGCACGCCAACTATCGGACAATCCCAGAACCAGAAATTTGATACGAACAGTCCCTCGCTTAGTTCAGATTTCGTCCGAATTATCTGAAATCCAGATTAAAGGGGTCCGAATTAACGAGGGTCAACTGTATCAGCTTTGGTCCTAGACTGAGGGTTGTTCTGCCGTTCAGTAAAAGCAGCAAGTTTATTATCGATGAGTACACTGATTGCCGGGTTATTTTCATCAAACCAGTCCTACTGTATTCTTTCGATCTGGCCGAGGGTCTCTCTACAGGTTTTTGTCATGATAGTGTTGAGAATATTCCATTCGGCACTGGGATTTGGATTGTTTGCTGTTGGGTTGTTTATCAGCCCATGTTCGAGCTGCTCTCTGAAAGCATGTGCTACCGCTGGATCCTCCAGATGCTTAGTGTTAAAACCAGCGGCAACTTTTTGTTGACGCTGTCGCCATCAATTTTTTGGGGCAGGTGACGCAGTCAACTTTTCACCCGAGCGGAGCGTCAAGTGTCAATTTTTTCGTCTGGGAAAAAGCCACCAACCAGCTGTCCAGGTTGGTGGAGAAGTCTGTGCACAAGACTGAGAGCAGCAGCAGCAGCGAGGGAGACGACAAAGACCATGACGTGGAGGACAAATTGTTCCAGGCCCCCCGCAGGAATGAAAAAGACAGTGACCTTTCCAAGCGTCTCCTGTGGGAAAACCGTCGAACTTTCGACAAGGACACCTTCACCAACAAGGCCATGAGGGAGTTGTTCATCAAATACAACACCCCATCCCCTCTAGTGCTGCCCTGGAGCGCATGTTCTCCATGGGCAAGGACGTCTTGAGGCCCGAGCACAGCAGAATGAGCGACAAGCATTTTGAGATGCTAATATTCTTGCGGGGAAACAAATGAATAATTAAAGTGATATAATATAAATCACAATAAATGATTAAAAATTAATGAATATTTTTTAGTTTTGCATATGTTACTCCTATACACGGGAGAATACGTATTTTGGGGCTGCATTTGTATGTCACTGGAAACTCGCTGACGCTAACAGCGTCAATTTATGAAATCGTTTACGCCGACGCTGACGGCATCGAGTTTCTCGGTCGTTTACTCTGATGCTGGCGGCACCACTTTTTTTTCGTTGACGCGTACAACACTGGTTAAAACTTCTTCTGGAGGCTTGCTGCCTTCGCCGTTTTGGGACGATGTGGTGAGAGCTTGGCTCTGACAAGCCAATGATCAGTGTCACAGTGGTCTGAGCCAAGCATGGCACGGGTGATGAGGACATCTTGGCGATCTCTTTCTCTGACAATGACGTGGTCAATGAGATGCCAGTGTTTGGATCGAGGGTGTTGCCACAAACCCTTGAACTTGTCGGCCTGCCTAAACAAGGTATTGGTGATAGTGAGGCTGTGTGCAGCATACTTGCTGAGGAGGAGTAGGCCATTGGGATTACACTTGCCTAGTCTATTTCTCCCCATGACTCCCTGCCAAATGTTAGCATCTCTGCCAACTCTGGCATTGAAGTCACCAAGGAGTACACCCTTGTCTTCTCTGGGGATAGAGGTTAGCACTCTGTCGAGGTCAGCATAAAAGGCCTCCTTGATGTCATCCTCTGCATCCAGTGTTGGGACGTATGCACTGGTGAAGAAGGCATGACCTGAGTGATTCGGTGGGACTCGAAGCGTCATGAGGTGCTCGTTGATCCCAATAGGCATTTCAGTTAACCTGTGTAGGATGCGTTGGCAGATGGCAAAGCCAACTCCATAAATGCGGTTTCTCTCCACAGCAGGCTTACCCTTCCAGAAGAAGGTGTAGCCAGACCCCCGTTCTGTGAATTGACCCTTATCTGGGAGCCGGAACTTGCTAATGGCTACTATGTCGATGTTATACCTAGCCAGCTCTTTTGCCACAAGGGCAGCTCTTCTTTCGGGATGCTCATTTGTGCAAGTATCCAGAAGGGTCCTGACATTCCATGCAGCGACTATGAGAGGTTGTATTATTTGTTTTTGTTTGGATTTGTGATTTTGATTGTGTTTTCGACCGCATAAGGATGACACTTACTGGGTGCGGCTGCCCAGTCAGGTTGTGTTTTTAGGCTGGCTATGTTTAGGGCACCTTTTCTAGCACCCCTCCCCATGTGGGGTGAGCAGAGTGGGTCCTCAAAAGGGTTGCTCAGTCGCACAGACAGGACCGGATTGCACTGCTGCCTAGATCCCAGTACATAAACGACCATCTTATCTGTGCCGCCCATGTCCAGAGTTGTGACTAGAGACTCCTGCTAGTCATCTCTGCCTGTCCCCGTCGCCACTTGTCTGTCACCAGAGGACTTAGGGGGTATAGGGGCTTTGATGATGAGAGGTATGATGAATTGGGTGATGGCTGTGAGTGAGTTGATTTATGTGGTGAGGCAGGAGCACAGGCTGCAACCACACATCTTGGCTCTCCCTTTTCCTGATCCAGTGCTGCAACTATTGCAACAACTGGGGGGAGGGAAAGTTGCAATGGACTGCCGATAGCCCTGTTTGTTCGGCTTCGCCTCGGTAGCCTGTCCATCAGGCATTGCCTTCGTCCGCTCGTATAATTGTTGGTTTTCCATGGTGGTCACCTCTTCCACCTACACCTCTGTTGGGGTCTTGTTGGAGCTCTGTAAGCATGTCTGCCTGATGCGGAGCTCCACCGCAGATTTTTCTTCGTTTGGGTTTTATTCCCATAGCCTTATACCTACCAAGGTTAATCTGCAAGGCAGCGAGGCAATGGCTGGTAGGCGCCACAACATGTCCACATGCCAGTGGGCCTATGCGCTGTCCCTTTGGGGCCCACTGCTACTCTGAGATCCCCTGCTGGTCTAGCCTGGGCCCACGGGAACCCAGTTACAGTGTGTTGCCACGAGGAGGCACAGCAGGAGTCTTGATGGTGAGGAGGCTGTGTACTGACAGGAAAAGACTTGTGCAAGTTGTTTTCCTGTTCGCCACGGGGGCTAGCCAGCGGCGGCAGCTGAAAGCGAGAGAGCAAGCAGTGCTTGCACCCTAACACTGACATAATGCTGCATTGTTTCACCTGTGGTGCCTCTCATGCCTCTCCCTCCACACACACCTCCTCACACACACACCTCCTCCCCTCACACCCTCCCTCCCTCACCTCCCTCCCTCCACACCCTCCCTCACACCTCCCCTCCTCACACACCCTCCCTCCCTCACACACACCTCCCTCACACACCCTCCTCCTCCTTACACCTCCCTCCCTCCCACACACCTCCCTCACACACCCCTCCCCTCACCTCCCTCCCTCACACACACACACCCTCCACACACACACCTCCCCTCACCCCACCTCCCTCCCCTCCCACCCCCCCCCTCCCCCACACCCTCCCTCCCACACACACACCTCTCCTACCTCCCTCCCCTCACACACACACCTCCTCACACCCTCCTCATACACCTCCTCCCTCACACCCCTCCTCCCCTCACACCTCCCTCCACACACACCTCCCTCCACCCCTCCCTCACACAACCACCCTCCCCTCACAACCCCTCCCTCCACACAAACACCCCTCCCCTCACAAACACCACCTCCCTCCCACACACACACCTCCTCACCCTCCCTCACACACACCCTCCCTCCCACACACACCTCCCTCCCTCCCTCACCCCTCCCCTCCCACACACACACCCCTCCCTCACACACCCCCTCCCTCACACACACCTCCCTCCCACCCCTCCCTCATACACACCTCCCTCCCCCACACCTCCCTCCCTCACACACACACACCCTCCCCCTCACACACACACCCTCCCTCACACACAAACACACCCCTCCCTCACACACACCCTCCCTCACACACAAAACACCTCCTCACACACACACACCTCCCTCACACACACACACACCCCTCCTCACACACACACACACCCTCCCCTCCCACACACACACACCCCTCCCTCCCACACACACACACACCTCCCCTCACACAAACACCCCTCCTCCCACACACACACACACAAACACACCCTCCCTCACACACACAACACACCCTCCCCTCACACACAACCCTCCCTCACCTCGCACCCTCCCTCACACAAACACACCTCCCTCACCTAAACCCACCCTCCCTCACACAAACACCCCTCCCCACACACAAACACACCCTCCCTCCACCAACCACACCCTCCTCACCTACCCCCCACCCTCCCTCCCACCACCCCCTCCCTCCCACACACACACAACCCACCCTCCCCTCCACACAAAACACCCTCCTCACACACAAACACCCTCCCTCACACAAACACACCTCCCTCACACACAAACACCCTCCCTCACACACAAACACACCTCACACACAACCCCTCCCCTCACACAAACACCCTCCCTCACACAACCCACCCCTCCCTCACACACCCTCCTACACACAAACCCACCCTCCCCTCACACCCCCTCCCTCACACAACACCCTCCCTCACCCCACCCTCCCTCACACCCACCCTCCCCACACAAACACCCTCCCCTCCCTACACACCTCCCTCACACACAAAACACCTCCCTCACACACAACCACCTCCCCTCCCCCACAAACACACCTCCCTCACCCACACAACACACCCTCCCTCACACAAACACACCCTCCCTCACCACCCCACCTCCCTCACAAACACACCCCTCCCTCCACTGCTCACCTCCCTCCCTCCCACACAAACACACCCTCCCTCACACACAAACACCCTCCCTCACACAAACACCCTCCTCACACAAACCACACCTCCCTCACACACACCCTCCCTCACACACACACACCCTCCCTCACACACAACACACCTCCCCTCACACACACCTCCCTCACACACAAACACACCTCCCTCACACACAACCACCTCCTCCACAAACACCCTCCCTCACACACAAACACACCCTCCCTCCTCACACACCTCCCCTCCCTCCCTACACCCTCCCTCCACACACACACAACACACCCTCCCCTCACACACACAAACACCTCCCTCACACACACACAACCACCTCCTCACACACACACAACACACCCTCCCCTCACACACACACACACACCTCCCACACACACACCCTCCCTCACACACACACACACCCTCCCTCACACACACACCTCCCCTCACACACACACACACACACAACCCTCCCTCACACACAAACACACCCCTCCCTCACACACAACCCCCTCCCTCACACAACCCACCCTCCTCCTAAACACCCTCCCTCACACAACCTCCTCACACAAACCCCTCCCTCCTGCCTTACACACACCCTCCCTCACACACACACACACCCTCCTCACACCTCCACACAAACACACCCTCCTCAACCACCTCCCTCACACAACACACACACACACACACACACAAACACACCTCCCTCACACAAACACACCTCCCTCCCACACACAAACACACCTCCCTCCCACAACACACCCTCCCACACACACAACACACCCTCCCTCCCCACACACCTCCCTCCCCAACACACCCCTCCCTCCCACACACAAAACACACCCTCCCTCACACCAACACCCTCCCTCACCCACACCTCCTCACACACCTCCCTCCCCCACCACCTCCCTCACACACAACACACCCTCCCCTCACACAACACCCTCCCTCACACAAACACACCCTCCCCTCCACACACACCCTCCCCTCCCCTCACCCTCCTCACACACAAACACCTCCCTCACAAAACACACCCTCCCTCCCAACCCTCCCTCCCACAAACACACCTCCCCTCCCACACAAACACACCCTCCCCACACCCTCCCTCCCCCACTTTACACCCTCCCTCACACACAAACACCCTCCCCCTCACACCCCTAACACCCCTCCCCTCACACACAAACCACCCTCCTCCACACACACACACCACACACCCTCCTCACACACAAACACACCCTCCTCACACACACACACCCTCCCTCACACAACCACCCTCCTCACACACAACACCCTCCCTCCACCCACACCTCCTCACACAAACACACCCTCCCTCCTCCACCTCCCTCACACACACAGACCCTCCCTCACCTGCACCCTCCCTCACAAACACACCTCACACACACAACACACCCTCCTCCCACACACAAACACACACACACACACACATCCCTACTGATATAGTGTTTGGTGACCATATTGGCTCCTCTGAGTGAAGGGGTTAATGGTCACTGGTTGTTACCCAGGGCACCCTCAGTTGAGTAGTGCTGACCACACAGCCTCTTTGTGTACCAGTGTTTTCAGTGTGTTTGATCATTTCCTAATGTACCATGAAACTTAAAGGACTTATTTTCACTTTCTTTTATTCCTAACATCATCACTTATCTTCAAGCTTCAGTAGGGAGTCCTGACTTACAGAAAGGCTTTCATCGCCTTAAATTTTCTTGCAAGCTGCAAAACTATCGTGTCACCATATGTCATCTCTTCAAATGCTTTTATGAAAAAAGGAGGCATTAAAGGCATACATCCTAACAATGGGTACATCTGTGATTTTTTATTTCTTCAGCCTGTCAAGGGAGCTGGGGATGGCAGTGAGTTTGGTGTAGCCTTCATTGATACCAGTATAGGAACATTCACGTGGGTCAGTTTACTGATGACCGCCATGCATCCAGGCTGTGCACCTTGATGGCTCATCACCCACCTGCCTCCAGGTAAGTTGATTATTTCCTATTTTGTCAATAAAAAAATTGTAGCCTTTGTTAATCTTACATACAGTATCTCTAAAAAGTATCTGCCAGGATGGGGCCGATGATTTCCAAAATGCTACATGCAACACTTGATGCCCCTCGAGGGTTGGTATGAGTGTCTCTGTGGCATACTGATCCTACTATGTTTAGAACCGAACTCCATATTAATTACATCAAAATAAAGACACTTGCATTACAGTAAACCCTCGAAGATCTGGACCACCTGTGCGAAAAAACGATTGTCCGTATCTTCCGGCAAATGCACTAATGTATAAAAATGATAAATAATTATACAAAAAACACCAAAAATACACTACCGTATTTTACAGAATATAAGACGCACCCCCCCATTTAGCAAGGAGTATTCTGAAAAAACTTTGGTGTGTATTTTCCTCCTTTAGCCATAGTTTACTTATAATAATATATACAGTACCATGAAATGTGAGTAATAATACAAATAATACCAATAAATAAGTTGCAACAAACAATACTGTATTGCCAAATTGGTAAATAAACCCAAATGAAAGTTTAACACAGTCACCAGTTGCATACACTCCCTGCTTCACCATAGTAATGAGGACCAGCTGGGACGCCAATTCCCTGCGCCCCCCTACACTCTGCGCTCTCCTCCTGTTACGAGTTTGCCTTTAGGACAATTATTATTTCTACTTACATATATATACCTGAAAATACGAGTTGAAAAACAACCATAACACCTCACAGCTTGGCTCAGTAGCCTGGTGGTTTCATTGATGAGTCTAACCTGGCTACATTGTCATGATTAATTACTATTAAGCACTACTCTTTCAGTTAACATTAATAATAACGGTAAAGGCAGTGAAATATGGCAGGGAGCGAGGAGAGCAGACGATGCTCTAACTTGTGGTCACTCACTCACTCCCGTTGCCAGGCATGTGATTGAAATACGTATGGGAGGAATACATATCTTGTAGTCTAATTTGAAAATGGTGATGGGCACAGTGATAAACAAATTATATAAACCATTCATTGACCTACAATAACGGAATAAGAAACATTATATCGTTACTGGAGTGAATGAAACAATATTCCCACAAAAAACAATTGACAACTTTTATGTTTCCCGTCTCGGGCGCCTGCTGCCCGCTGCGCTGACATCTTAGTTACACGGGCGTGAGATGATCTTTGCTCTGTTTCGGGAATGATTCTTAGGTAGGCTTCTTAGCCCCCAGAACTCCCTATGTCCGAATCTTCCGAAATCCAGATTTACCAGGTCCAAATCTTCGAGGGTTCATTGTACTCTTTATGTTAAATTATACAGGGCAGGAATGTGCATATCCCAATATCTGTCATCCGTGGTCTCATAATGTTCACACAGAGTGTGGACTGGTACTTTTTGAGATACTGTACCAGTGTCATATAATGAATAGAATACTGTATTTCATATTTGAAATCAGTTATGGAAGGTATCCTTGTCAGACACTTTAAAAAAAAATTATCAGAATGATTTGGTTATTAAAGTTGGAATCTATCTACAGATTCTCTTTGAAAGAGGACAGTTGTCACAAAAAACACAAAAGGTGGCCACTTCAGCTGTACCTTCCAATTTACTGGAAAATTTAACACCAGAGAAGGAGTTCTGGACAGCCACCAAAACCCTAACCTTCTTGGCTAAAGGAAATTACTTCAAAGATGAGGGGGGAGATTCATCTGTACAGTGGCCAAAAAATAAAAAGATGATGGATGACAGTAAGTAGTTAGTGTTTGTCTTTGGGGGATGGTTGACTGGTTGGTGTCTGGTGTTCATAGCGGTAATAAGTAGAGTTACTGTTGTGTCCATTGATAGGTTGTCATCTTTGTCAGTACCACTTGGTCATATGCCACACTTTTCTTTTTTCCAAATTGTTAGTTAGTTACTTCTATTTTCTCACTATACATCATGACTTCTCCTATTTTAAGATTCTGTCTGTAATTGGTCCCTATACAGTACCATTACAGTACCATAATGCATGTTAGCTGAAGCAGTCCTTATTGTTTTCATTATTCTTATTTATTAATTTATGCAAGTGAAATCTTTTTATGTGTAAGAGAAAAAATCTTTTACAATTTCATAGCAATGTGTTTCATGAGTTCATGCTTGTAGCACGAATTGCCATTAAAATATTTCAGGTTATTTCAGATTCATCAGTTCAAATCAGAAATTGTTCACAGCAAAAATATTATTGATTATATAGTTTAGTGTACAGTATTTGTGCATTATGCAATGAACCATTCATTACAGGTGACTCATTTGGTATTACTGCTCGCCCTAAATACACTCTTGCTGTGTCTGCTCTGGGTGCACTTATCTGGTATCTGTCGGATTGTTGTCTAGAAGAACAGCTGCTCACAAGACGTAAGTTTGAGGAATATAACCCTCTTGATGCTGTGGCTGTCTCTAGAACCAAGAACTCCTCTGTTCCAGAATTCATTAGTGGAAGATACCATATGGTAAGCTGTTATGCTGTTATCTGGTGTATTAAGTATTTATCCTGTACTCATTAATGTTTGAAAATGTTGTCACTTTAAACGACATATAACATGTTTAACTTTTTAATAATTCTACAAGATACTGTACCTGTATATTATATCTGTTCACTTCAGTCGTACAGCTCATGAAAGCTGATAATTTAATTAGGTAATCCTGTATAAGACACTACTAGATTATACCTAAAAACATTTGTCATCCAGAAATGGTACAGCAGTGGTTGTTGACAGGGTGGTCACGTGTACTTGTTAGGTCCCAAATTAGCTGAACCAAATTAACCCTTTGTGTATGGGCTCCCCCCTGAGCTGAATAAAATCATCTGACCTTAGCCAAATAAAATGGGGTTAATGGGATTTGACCCAAGTGATATTTCATCGATTCATTTTGGAACAGCTTAAGGTCAATAATGGTTGGTTATGAGTTATAATTCTTGTTGTCATTTAAGACTTCCAACTTCTGTTAAAAAACCAATGGAAATACCTATAAAGTTCATGCCTGAGTTAATTTTGATGATGTTACCTTTGACATTTTGGAACACTTTCATGGGTCATGTTAAAGTCTCTGTCATAAATTACGTGCCTTCAATAAAAACTTAAGAAAACACTTACCATGATATCTTCCTCTTTATTATTAACATCTGATTTATGGGAAAATAAAGCAACTGTAGCATCACAAAAACATTTTACTCTAAATTTCCAAAGCAAAATTCATTTTCTGAGCAGTTTGCAAGTCCAGCACTGCCCGGTTCACAAGTAACTTTGCAAAATAGTACAGTATGGACCTGCTGCTCATGCTTACCTTTAAGGTGTTTCTGAGAGAGAGGACAGTCTGTACAGGTCATGACACAACTGGAACTGGTGTGAGAGTGTGGTGAGTGGGACACCAGATGGACAGGGCTCATGAATAAGGCAGATTATAGAGGCCTGACACTAGTGTTCAGCTGATTCAGAAGTGTCTGAGGGCTGTCTACAAACAGGGCCACACCCTGTTTGCAGTTATACCAAACTGTTGGTGCAACTAAGTAGTACACCATCATTTGAACCACTATGACTAGACATTAGTGGAAAATTACAAAAGAAGCTGCAATGGCCGGCCAGTGGGTCATTCTATCTTACAATATTTGCGGTCTTGAAGCTCAACAAAGCAGCAGTTCACTGGGTTGGTTTTCAATTTGTGCATTAACCGTTCTGTCAGTCCTCTGGATGTGTTAGTCAACAAACCCAATCTTAATGGACACATTCCTGGCGGGCAATTTAGCAAATTAGGTTTGGGGCTATTGGACGCTGGGCCCATTTCAGCTGCAACTGTGACAACCAGTCTAGTCATCACAGCATCATAATACAAATTACAAAAAGTGATAATGTTTTAACTTTAAATAAATTCAGGCAAGTTTTTTATTTCAACTTTCAATAATTTCAGGTACTTGATGGAACAACACTTCGTAACTTAGAAATATTTGAGAACACTTCGGGTGGCACAGAAGGAACACTTATTGACAGACTTGATCGTTGTTCCACTGCATTTGGTAAGAGGTAAGTCATTTGAATACACTAGATTTGCTTTTATATACAGTAAAGCCTCCGATAACAACGGTTCGACCAACAACTTTTCATATTTCAAACCCTTGTTAGTTTAGGACCCAATTAATTTATTTACGTCCTTATTTCATTCGTATTTACGACCAAAATATAATAAAAATCACATAGAATTAAATTTTAATATAATTAAATCCCATCTGTATTATAAAAAAATACTGTAAAATGAAGAGCTTTGCGCAAAGAAGCTGCTCCTTAATGAGTGGTAAACAATAGCTTGGCTGGCCTTTTTTTTTCACGATTGGAACAGGAGAAAAACTTTCTGTTTTACAGCATTTTGCATCCCTATTCAACATGAGCAAGTGATGGTAGAGTAGGTTCAAAAGCTAATAAAAAGTGTATAAGCTTAGCTGAGAAACTAGATGTGTTAGAATGATATGAAAAAGTGAGAGGTCTGTGGATATTATATGGAGTAAGCAATGAACATATTTTCTGAAGTGGATCCATTAACAGAACAAAGTATTAAATTTAAATAAACACAAATGACCTCTACATAATGAGAAAAGAAAGCAGCTGTGCAAGGTTCTTTCGACAGCTTTATTATTCGAAGGCCTAAACCGTCAAATTCAGCATCATAAGCAGCTTCAACATCAACTTCATGTTCAATAACAGTTTCAGCAACAGCTTTATGGAAAGCTATAGCTTCAGCCAGAGTTGAACCTGATGACTTTGTCATCTGAGTAAAACCACCTCTATTCATTGGCTGTCCTTATGGTTTAGACTTTACCACCATTGGTGAGTAGAATTTTTGTTTTTACATCTGTAATATTTTAAAATATATATGAACAGAAAATAAGTATTGCTTTATATTCATGAGAGAAATGACTTATATGTTTTCACATGTACTCACTTACTGTTCATACGCTATGCTCCCAATTGTCTTGCCTTATTTCTTTACCATTAGTGGTTAGCTACTTCTAGTGTTCCATTTATTAACATTAAATAACATTACTTAAAACATACATACGTATTAAATTTTTTTAATTAAGTTTACTACAGCTACAACCAGGGTCTTATTTTCTTAAGTTTCTTATGTCGAACCATCGCACTCACTAAAACACGTCTTCTTTCTCTTGTGTGTTTATTCTGATGATTATGAATGAATTGTACTGTTCATCTCGCATATATAAAGATCAATTCAATCAAATACAAAAGACAGGAGCGAGCAACAGATGAACCTTGTAGGGGGGGCTGTGACAAAGAATTATGCACTCAGCCTGCCCTGGGATGAAGGGGAGGGGGTCATCCACAAGATGCATCAGCCAATTACAGATGTCCCATGAGATCACATGACAGCATTAGCCAATCATTGCGAGTGAGCCTGCACCTAAGAATCCTCGGCGTTCTCAGCCTGCCACACATGCACACGCAAGTGGACCGGGAGCATGGCGCAATATCTGCCATTTTTCTATACATGTTATAGTACGTACAGTATTTACCCATGTAATATTTTATGTTCTCAATGATAAAACATACACCATAAGTGGCTGATCATATGATAATATGTACAGTAATAATAAATGTTGGAGGTATGTGTATTGCTGTGTTGGTATTAATAACTAGGGCCCTTATCTCAAAATTTATAAAATACATCAATGAAAGTAAATGGAAATTAAAAGTTATAGATTTATAAATTACAAAAAGTTGGATGGTCCATCGTTATTTTTATTTTTATTCTTTTCATAAATACTGTATACGTACGTATACAGTAGTACCTATTCTGCGGTCAATTGAACCCACGGGGTACCACGGAAAGTGAAAACCGCGTAAAGTGAGCAACAGAACATATGGGATTAATTCCAATAGAGGCTGGCCCGATCCCCAAACTCCATTTTTCCGACACAATACCTATGTTTGTAGTAAAATAACATCTTAATTTATGATGGTATGCACACAATTAATATTTAAGATAAATACAGTTTGCCAGGTTAATGTCCATTCAAATAATGGACTGTCCCCCCCCCCTCTCTCTCTCTCTCTCTCTCTCTCTCTCTCTCTCTCTCTCTCTCTCTCTCTCTCTCTCTCTCTCTCTCTCTCTCTCTCTCTCTCTCTCTCTCTCTCTCTCTCTCTCTCTCTCTCTCTCTCTCTCTCTCTCTCTCTCTCTCTCTCTCTCTCTCTCTCTCTCTCTCTCTCTCTCTCTCTCTCTCTCTCTCTCTCTCTCTCTCTCTCTCTCTCTCTCTCTCTCTCTCTCTCTCTCTCTCTCTCTCTCTCTCTCTCTCTCTCTCTCTCTCTCTCTCTCTCTCTCTCTCTCTCTCTCTCTCTCTCTCTCTCTCTCTCTCTCTCTCTCTCTCTCTCTCTCTCTCTCTCTCTCTCTCTCTCTCTCTCTCTCTCTCTCTCTCTCTCTCTCTCTCTCTCTCTCTCTCTCTCTCTCTCTCTCTCTCTCTCTCTCTCTCTCTCTCTCCTCTCTCTCTCTCTCTCTCTCTCTCTCTCTCTCTCTCTCTCTCTCTCTCTCTCTCTCTCTCTCTCTCTCTCTCTCTCTCTCTCTCTCTCTCTCTCTCTCTCTCTCTCTCTCTCCTCTCTCTCTCTCTCTCTCTCTCTCTCTCTCTCTCTCTCTCTCTCTCTCTCTCTCTCTCTCTCTCTCTCTCTCTCTCTCTCTCTCTCTCTCTCTCTCTCTCTCTCTCTCTCTCTCTCTCTCTCTCTCTCTCTCTCTCTCTCTCTCTCTCTCTCTCTCTCTCTCTCTCTCTCTCTCTCTCTCTCTCTCTCTCTCTCTCTCTCTCTCTCTCTCTCTCTCTCTCTCTCTCTCTCTCTCTCTCTCTCTCTCTCTCTCTCCTCTCTCTCTCTCTCTCTCTCTCTCTCTCTCTCTCTCTCTCTCTCTCTCTCTCTCTCTCTCTCTCTCTCTCTCTCTCTCTCTCTCTCTAAGCTCGCTGGCTCCTCCCTTTTTGAGATATGTTTGGGTGAAAACACTAGATTTTAAGGTATACTCATAAATAATACCTCACTAAAGTTAGGATAATATAATTGACATTTCTGGATTCCTTGCAGGTCAAGGAATATTTTGAATGTAAACTTCATATATTTTGCAGAAAAGATAAAATATTTGCTTTGTGTAAACCAAATTCTTACATTAGATCTAAAATTTGTATGACTAATGCAAAATCCATGATGTTTATATTCAAAATGATCATCATATTGTAAGAATTCCAGCAATGTAAATTATATTCTGGTCGGGTAATTTGTATGAATTTTATGAGCTAAATAAAAAAATTATACTTCACCCGTGTATATGAGTAGGTGCACTGCGTAAAATGAAATTCCGGTTCTGGCGAGGTACCGCATAAATGTAGAATAGCGTAAATCGAGGTATTACTGTATTAAAAAAAATTCCCTGAAAATCTCTTGATTTTATACAGCATTGCTCATTAATGAGTCATCCATCATGCCATAAGTTGATTTGTGTTTCATGAACTATACACGCTACCTGACCTAGCTTGGAGAAGGACGTGCCCTAAGTGCTCGTGTTAGTGACCATAGGAAATGGCCGCCGGGGATCGTTGTGTTGTGGGGGAAGAGGGACGGTGTGTGAGGAAAGACGACCCCCTGGCAACTCTGTTAAGTCAGCTGGAGCAGTTTAGGAAAGAGATAGACACTTTAAAGGGGGAGAACGAAGCCCTCAGGACTGACCTCCTCCAGGTAGGTGTCCTGCCTAGCAGGACACCTACCTGAAGGAGGGTCAGGAGGAGCAGGCGTGGAGAGTGGTTGTCTCCAAGGGGACTAGGGTCAGACTCAGGAAAGTTGACCAGGGTGTGGAGTGCAGTAACCCCTACCAAGTGTTGGAGGAAGAGAAGAGGATGGACGGTGTGATGCCAGGAGAGAAAAGTGCAGTTGTTCAGACCGTGCCCAGTGGTAAGGTCGTGGTAGTTGGGGACAGCCAGGTGAGGTTCTTAGATAGGAATTTTTGTGCAAGAGGTAAGAAACATAGGACTGGGGTGTGTTTTCCTGGGGCTGGGATAGGGCATGTAGCTGAGAGGATAGATAGGGCTCTGTCAGGGGAGGGTACCAAGCCAGTGGTGTGTCTTAGTGTAGGAGGTAACGACATAGGAAATGTTGGGAGTGAGGAACTTTTCAAGGGGTATAGGGAGGCGCTGGGGAAAGTTAGAGATCGGGGAGGGATCCCGATAGTATGTGGTGTCTTGCCTAGAAGAGGAGTTGGTGGTGAATAGTTGTCAAGGGCAGTTTGTGTCAACGGCTGTCTTGACAGATATTGCAAGTCAATATTGGTCCCATTCATTGACAACTGGGACAACTTCTACGGCAGAGGGGACCTTTATGCTAGGGATGGGGTGGCAACCCTGGCTGGCTCTCTTGAGAGGACAGTTCAAAAGATGTCGAAGTCTTTAAACTGCTAGGGGAACATGTGAGCACGGGGGTGGAGGAGACTGCGGTGGGAGCAGGTAAACAAAGTGAAAGGTTACAGGGAAATAGTGCTAGGAATTATGACAAAACTAAATTAGGCAGGGAGTTCAAACCAAAACTCGACAAAGAGAGGACTCAGAACACGACTAACTTAAATGTCTACTACGCAAACAGTAGAAGTATGGGAAACAAAATGGATGTAATCAGGGCGTTGGTATGTACCGAAAAAATCGATATGATAGCATTCACCAAAACATGGATAAAACCCTAGACTCCCGTGAGTTACCTATCGAATACCAAATTGCAGGTTACAAATTATTCCATACCGATAGGCAGATTAGAAAAGGAGGCGGAGTAGCAATCTATGTCAGGGATAATCTGAAGTGTGAAATAAATAAGAAAATAAAAACTGAGCGGTATACAGAAACAATTTGGATAGAATTAATCGATGGTAGGGAAAAATTAATCACAGGAGTAATATATAGACCTCCTAATCTTGATGGAGTTAATGAACGACTTATTTGGGATGAAATGCACAGGGCTTCCATCCATAGGAAAGTCTGTATAGTAGGTGACTTTAACTTTAACTAAATAGATTGGATTGATCTTACAGGTATCTCAGAATCAGAGGATTTTCTTGAAACAATCCAGGACTGTTTCCTAAGCCAACATATAACCGAACCCACCCGGGGTAATAATATACCCGATTTACTTCTGTCAAACAGAAAAAACCTCATTAGTAATGTCGAGGTATGGAAAGAACTAGCTTACAGCGATCACAAAAAAATTATATTCCAGTTAGAATTTCAGGGCAGCTGCAAGAAAAATTCCACTTAAGTCCCAGATTTTAGAAGGCAAACTTTGATAGTTTGAAGAGGCAGCTGAGAGAAGGGGTATCACGCTTGGGGGTGAATCACATGACCTCACATGAGGTGTCCTCACACGAGGTGTCCTCACACAGTGTACTCACAGAGGGCGACCTCACCTTATCTGGAGACCTCATGGTTGAGGATGACCTGATAACAAGATCTCAGGTTGACCAGTTCCACAACAATTTAAATAATGAGTTAATTAATGCACAAAGGCAGAACATACCATACAGAAAACTCAGATCAAACAACAATGACCCTAACTGGGTAAATAATTATTTAAAGAACACTATTAGACAAAGGAAGGCTATAGGTAGGAGAATAAATTGTGGTGAAGTTTACCTCCGAGATTATTATAAGGGATTGAACGGTAAGATTAAGACCGAGATAAGAAAAGCAAAGAGGAATAATGAACTGAAGGTAGCAAGGGAGGCAAAGTCAAACCCCAAGGGATTCTATCAAATGTATCAAACTAAAACACAAGAAAAGATTGGACCAATACAGTCGGATACCGGTGAGCTAACTGATAACGACGGAGAAATGAGCAATAATCTGAATAAATATTCTTCAACAGTTTTCACCACCGAAAATTTAAACATGATACCCGAGGCACCGACTCTATTCAGAGATAGTGAAGAAAATAAATTAAGCGAGATAGTAGTGACTAGTAACGATGTTAGAAAGCAAGTAGACAAACTAAAGCCTAATAAGTCACCAAGTCCTGATGAGATATTTGCCAGAGTATTAAAGGAATGTAAGGAAGAGCTTAGTTTGCCCTTAGCAAAGTTGTTTAACATGTCCTTAAAAATGGGTGCAGTACCAGAATCCTGGAAAGTAGCAAATGTAATACTGTACCGACTTTCAAGAAGGGGGATTGATCACTATCCTCTAACTACCGTTCAATTAATCTAACATCAATTGTAGGCAATTTATTGGAACAATCATTTCAAACAATATTCAAAATCACCTGGAGAAGCACAAGTTGATCAATGATTCCCAATATGGTTTCACAAGCAGGCGTTTATGTCTAACTAATCTATTAACATTCTTTTTATCTGTTTTCGAATCAGTGGATGAGGGGGCACAATTATGATGTGGTATATATCGACTTTAGCAAAGCCTTCGACTGAGTCCCCAACGAAAGGCTAATAAGATAAGTGGAAGCTCATGGTATTAAAGGTGATATTCTAAAATGGATTAGGGTGTGGTTACAGGACAGGAAACAGCGAGTGAGCATTAACGGCACTAAATCCGATTGGAGCAACATTACTAGTGGAGTTCCCCAAGGCTCAGTACTTATACCATTATTATTTATTATATACATAAATGACATAGATATCGGCATAGACAGCAACTTAAGTAAATTTGCTGATTAAATCTGACGAGGACTCCGCAAAACTACAGGAAGATCTAAACAAATTTTTTGAATGGTCTGAAAAATGGCAGATGAAATTCAGTGTGAACAAATGTAAAGTACTGTACTCAGTATAGGAGATTTCAACAGGGAAACCAGATACCACATGAACAGCGATGTTATTGAGAAATCCGACTGCGAGAAGGATTTAGGAGTACAGTGGTCCCTCGGTTAACGAGCACAATCCGTTCCAGCAGGTTGCTCGTTAACCGAAACCATTGTTTCAATGGGTTTTTGGGTAATTGGTTCCAGCTTACCGAAAATTGCCTAAATTCAACAAAAATTTTAGAAATTGACACTTACTTTGAGGTGTGTATGTAGAAGGCTCCTGGATGATGATGGGAATTAGAATGGGGTGGAGGAGAAGGGAGAAGAGAAGGCATTGGGGTGGAAAAGAAGTCACCCCATGGTGCCATTTCACCCATAAAATTTTAGTTCTCTTGTTGTAATTCAAGATTATTTTCTTTAAATCAACACTGCACTGCATTATATATTGTCAATATGTAAAATAAATTTCAATATGACCAATAATTTGCTTGGAAACACAGAAAAAAGCATTTAGTTGAAGAGAGTCTCAAGCAAGATGTTACTTCCACTAAAAACAGAGAGACTAACGCTTGTTTGGTGTGTTAACAGGCTGGATGGCGCGCCACAAACTAGTGACCTTACCTTCAGTTATGTTCAATAATTGTTAAAATGACTAAAAAAAATTATATTAAACTTTTAAAATTATTGTATAGTATAAACTTCTTGATATTTACTAAAATAGTAAGGAATTTAAGCCCTAGAACCGATTACTGTATGGGTGGACTAATACTACAGCTGGTTGACCGCCAAGTGCAAGCGAAAACTTGTTGAGGTCGGCTCGTAAGAAACTCGTTAATCGAGGGATTGCTCGTTTACCGAAGTTAAGAATTTTATGGGAGGTAACTCGTTAACCGAAATCTCGTTAACTGAGGGATCACTATAATGATAAGTAGGAATCTTAAGCCAAGTAAACAATGTGTATTTGCTCAAAACAAAGCTAATAAAGTACTTGGGTTCATACAAAGGAGTGTTAGTTACAAGACTAGCAAGGTCATTCTAAAACTATATCTTGCACTTGTGAGACCTCACTTGGATTACACAGTTCAATTCTGGTCACCGTATTTCAGAATGGATATAGAATCCTTGGAAAGAATTCAGAGGAGAATGACAAGACTAATTCCGGGCATTAGGAACCTTGAGTACAGAGACAGGTTAAATCATCTTAATCCGCACTCTCTCGAGAGACGTAGAGTGAGGGGCGATATGATAGAGGTGTATAAATGGAAGTCAGGGCTGAACAAAGGTAATATAACAAAGGTACTCAAACTATCCAACCAGGAGCGAACTTGTAACAATGGTTTTAAATTCGACAAATTTATATTTAGGCGCGAAATGGGTAAACATTGGTTTGGAAATAGAGTACTGTAGTGGACGAGTGGAACACGTTACCAAATATCATCATTAACTTGAATACATTGGATCGCTTCAAACATAGTTTGGATGGATATATGAGCAATAGGGGTTGGTTCTAAATGGGACTGCCCAGTATGGGCCAATAGGCCCACTGCAGTTTCCTCCATTCTTATGTGTAGTGATCTGTTGGTGGGAGGGGAGGGGTGCAGTCGGTATCTCCTACCATATGGACAGGACTGATTCCTGTCAGCTTACAGTTGCCATTTAGGGATTTATCCAAAGCAATTATCCAATAGTATTTGGAATGAAATGAGTGGATATTAGAGCTTATTGTAATGATCTTGTGTACATTAAAGCCTTGACTAATGATGGTTGTAGATGTACAGTAGTAAAATTAATGTAAAAATACTGTATGTATCTTTTAATTAATGTTATGTAATGTACATACAATAGAAGTGATCAATGAATTGGCAGAGAAAAAAAAGTGAGACTGCGTGGGAAGCCAACATATATACGTATGCACTCGTGGAACAGTGTCGTTTATCTTTTGTACACACACACTCCACACACACTCACACACAAAACCACACACACACACACACACACACACACAACCACACACACACACACACACACACTCACACTCCATACAGGCAAACACACACATGGCGAATTACCCGTTTGTGGGGAGGGGGAAGTCGCAGTCACTTTTACCTCCAATAGACCCTCCTCCTCCGGCTGGGGGAGGTGTGGAGATTACCGCATACAGTATTTAAGTATAAAGGCAGAGGAGTTTTATTGTTTTGCTTATAAAATGTAACTGAATTGACTTAGGAGATTATAACTTGAATTGCTGAAATTCTTGTAAGATAGCTATTAATTTGAGGATAAACATCCATTATTTTGCACCATACATAATAATTTTAGTAATTAACTCAGTACATTTGAGTAAAGGTTGTGATAATTTATGTGGTTGCAGTTTCAAAGTTTTGTGACATCACTAGTGTATACTGAGTCTCCATATGCCCTGGTTTATTCATTGCTCAGTTGTCTAAGTGCAAAAGTATCCCTGTCGAGCTATATTGTATCAATTAATTTTAAAATAGAAATTATTATGTAAAATGTTATAAGACGATGGGTTAGTAGTGCTGTTAATGTGTGTGCTGTGTGTCTTGGCATGTCACCTCACCACCTGACTCCTGGACAAACTCTTCATCAACTTCTTCAAATCGTACAATGTGCTTGGGAATTAAGACAACAAGCATCCAGTGAGGGTCTTGTTGTGTGACTGCATGGAGGCGAATTAAAAGATCAGCTGTTGAGGAGCTTATTGCTGGGCAACACTGGTGTATGTTACCGCTCCTTTCTACTCCATCTCTCTAATCACCCACATCTTTCTGCTTTCTCACTCCATATTTTAAAATGTTATGTAATGTAATGTTGAAGGGATACAACTTTGCTCATTTATACTTATACTTATCACAATCTCTAAAAATATTTTAGGTTTCATGTTTATTCAAGACATCTTCAGGTCATGAGACCCACTAATCCCCCGGCCAAGAAAGGGTGACCTGACATTCCATCAGAAGGTCAGTAATATGCGACTACTAATCCCCCACCCTACCTCCACCTGACATCGCGTCAGGTCGGGTACACGAGACCCACTAATCCCCCACAGCTCCATGCGCGTGGAAAATACCAGTCTTTGCTGTAACACACAACTTCACTCACGCCCATATCATAAAGATTTTTTTCTTCAAATACTGTATATTTATTTTACCAAACTTTTAGATAAACTATTCTGCATTATTATAGTCAAGAAATGGAGTTTCTAACTTAATTAGAACTGCGTTTACGGACTCCGGTAGCTTAGACTCGAGGAAAACATCCCCAGCACCCAGAAACATTCTGGGGAAGTGGGCTAGTGCCTGTGTGCGCAAGATGTCTAGTTTAGACACTCGGAAACTTTTCACAGTAACCGGAAAAGATTCAAGGATAAAGAATTTTTACAGGTTTGAGAAAGTCGTCAGGTTAGCCAGAAATCTCTCATCCCCAGAAGTGCTCTGCACTGGTGAGGCATGCAGAACACCTCATATATCAGTTATCAAGTAGGTTATGGCCTTTCTCTAAATAAGGGTTGTCAAGCTTTTATAAACACCTAATTTCTTAAATTATGTCAGTGGCATCTGACAAAGTATCTGTTATAAATCATTTAATAATGGGTGCAAAAATACTTACGGCAAAAGAATATTAATCTTTCAGTGTGAGCGACAGTAATTTAGAAATAAAGTAGTGAAAAAATAATGACAATGCATCATGCACATCACTGGCCCTCTGTAAAGTTGCCAATGATCTTATTGCTGAACATTTAAATTACAGTGGTCCCTCGGTTAACGAACACAATTCGTTCCAGAAGGTCTTTCGTTAAACGAAAATTAAGTTAACCGAAACCATTGTTTCAATGGGATTTTGGGTAATTGGTTCCAGCTCACCGAAAATTACATACAAAGTAAAAATAAATGCAGTAAAGTACACTTACTTTGAGGTGTGTATGTTGAAGGCTCCTGGCTGATGATGATGATGATAATGATGATGGGAATTAGAAGTGGGGGTGGAAGAGAAATCACCCCATGCTTCATGCAGTCATTTCACCCATAAAATTTTAAGTTCACTAGGTGAAATTCAAGAATATTTTCTTTAAATCAACACTGCACTGCACTATACTGTATATTGTCAATATGTTAAATAAATTTCAGAATGACCAATAATTGTACTGTAAAAACATAAAAATAGTTTATGTTCAAGAGAGCCACAAGCAAGATGTTACCTCCACTGACCAGAGATACAAACTAACACCTTGGTGGGTGAGTCAAGTGGCTGATTGGCTCACCAAAAACTAGTTTCCTGTACAGTGAGTTCTGCTATAACGCGTGTTTTGATAACGCGAATTTGCTCTAACGCGATTTATGAATTAGGAACGATATTTGTATAACGCGAACGCTTGTTTGCTATAACGCGATTTTTGCTTACTATTTCTCCAATTTTGTGGTACAGTGGGGTATGCTATAATGAATCTAATTGGTTCTAGAGCCTTGTTCGTTATAGGATTAATCCGTTCCAGGCCCCCAAATACAATCACTTAACACTGAAAAATATAATATAAAATTGTAAAAATTGTAAAAAAGTGCATAAATATGCATCTAAACCCCTGAAATAAAGAATATCATTAATATTTGTAATAAAAAAACAATAAATTAGAAAAAAAAATTAAAATAATGTTCGTTGTAGGAGTTTCGTTCGTTATAGCATTCTCAATTTTATAGGTAAAACCGTTCGTTATAGGAATATTCGTAGTAGGATCCGTTCGTTATAGCATACCCCACTGTATTAACTGTGAATATAGTAAAGAAGAATATCAACAAGAAGCGTTCTGGTGATAGAATTCCCGGTGATGATCGTAAAAGAAAGGATATAACACTTGAAGAGAAGCTCGATTTTATCAACCTCAAAATCACCCTTCTCCCCCATCAAGTAAAGTGTTACATTTACTGTATGATTTCATTATTAGATATGAATGTAACATTTATTTAGACTGCTATCCTTTGTGTTAGGCTAACTACTAAATTTTTTCGATTTCGAGTAATCTGCACCTAACCCTATTTTCTCCATAAGCCCTGTTATTTCTATTACGCGATTTTCTATAACACGATATTTTACAAGAACACAATTATCGCGTTATAGCAGAACTACCTGTACTCCAATTATGTTAAATAAGTGTTAAAATGACTCAAAAATTTAATATATAACTTGGAAAATTATTGAATAGTACAACCTTCTTGATATTTACTCAAATGAGAACGAATTTAAGCCCTAGAACCGATTACTGTATTGGCAGACTAATATTCCAGCTGGTGAGCAAGCGAAAACATGTTGACATGATTTCGTTAACAGAATTTTTGTTTGTTAACCGAATTGAAGATTCTTATGGAAGGTAATTCGTTAATTAAAATTTCGTCAACCGAGGCGTTCATTAACCGAGGGATCACTGTATTAGTAAATATTATTATATTTATGATCCGATTATTTCCGATTATTATTTCAAGTAAAACAGAAAACTGAACAACTTTCCCCGGTGAAAAAAAAATATAACTGAAAGTGGACTGTAGGGTTATTTAGAAATATGAAAAATAATAGTTTGGACCAGTTTTGTCCAGCTGACAGAGCCGCCGCTGGTCTACCTAGCCTCTCAACAGGTGAATGCAGTTTTCGAATTGCATGCATTTGTACCAATTACGTTTACAGAAACGTAATTAAATAGCCACTCTTATGGAAGAACAGCTCTTTGGTAATGTAATATCACCGTATAACATAAGACTTCATGCTTATTAAGGGAAAAAAAAATATTAAATTTGACTAAAATGGCTCAAATTCCTTATGCCCCAACACAATAAAGTTCATTTTAGCATGTTATTGATAGGATGGTTACGTGTATACAGTACTGGATTAAGGGGTTGGGGGGCCCCCTGCTGACAACTGAAAATAAGTACAGTCAACCCTCACTTTACGCGGTCCCACATTCCGCGTTTACGCGGTACCCTGCCGGAACCCGGGATGCTCACATTCCGCGGTGCGTGTACCCCTTTATGCAGGTGAAGTATAATTCTTTTATTTAGCTCATAAAATTCATACAAATTATCCGGCCAGAATATAATTTACATTGCTGGAATTCTTACAATTTGATGATCATTTTGAATATAAGCATCATAGATTTTGCATTAGACATACAAATTTTAGATCTAATGTAAGTATTTTGTTTACTCTGAGTAAATATGTTATCTTTTGTGCAAAATATATGACATTTATATTCAAAATATTCCTGGTCTTACAAGGAATCCAGCAATGCCAATTATATTATCCTAACTTTAGTTTGAGGTATTATTTATTACTACAGTATTTCCCCGCCTAACGCGGTTTCACTTAACGCGTTTTATCATATACGCGGTGCCTCGCCAGAGCTGACCTTTCACTTAACACGGATTTTTTCCACATATACGCGGTGAGTGTCCGGCTCGAGACGCTATTTTTAAATTTGCGCCACCCTGCCTGACTGCCTGTTTTAGCTCGTAAAATTCATACAAATTACCCGGCCAGAATATAATTTACATTGCTGGAATTCTTATAATTTGGTGATCATTTTGAATATAAACATCATATATTTTGCATTAGACATACAAATTTTAGATATAATGTTTTCTCTAGTAAATATGTTATCTTTTGTGCAAAATATATGACATTTATATTCAAAATATTCCTGGTCTTACAAGGAATCCAGCAATGTCAATTGTATTATCCTAACTTTAGTTTGAGGTATTATTTATTAAAATTTAGTGGTTTCCCCCCAAAATTTCTCAGAGAGGGAAGAGCCAGCAGTGTAGTGTGAGAAGAGGGGGAGGGAGTTGAGTCCATTATTTGAATGGACATTAACTTGGCGACTGTATTTCTCTATTTCTCTTAAGTATTAATTGTGTGCATGTACCATCATAAAATTAAGATGTTATTTTTACTACAACATAGTTATGTGTCTTCAAAAAGTGGAGTTTGGGGGTCAGGCTGGTTTCTATTGGAATTAATCCCATATGTTCTGTTGTTCACTTAACGCGGATTTCACTTAACACGGGACCCTCTGGGTTCTATTGACCGCGTTAAGTGGGGTACAACTGTATACCTTAAAATCTAGTGGTTTTCCACCAAAAATTTCTCAGAGAGGGAAGAGCCAGGAGTGTAGTGTGAGAAGAGGGGGAGGGAGTTGAGTCCATTATTTGAATGGACATTAACTTGGCGACTGTATTTCTCTATTTCTCTTAAGTATTAATTGTGTGCATGTACCATCATAAAATTAAGATGTTATTTTTACTAGAACATAGGTATTGTGTCGGAAAAAGTGGAGTTTGGGGGTCAGCCGGTCTCTATTTCATTTAATCCCAGATGTTATGTTGTTCACTTTACGCGGGCCTCCGTGGGTTCAATTGACCGCGTAAAGTGAGGGTTCACTGTATAGGTAATATCCAAGGTCAATAGAAACAATAAAATCTAGTAATAATGACACATTTACAAATTATTTATTCCATTCAAAGAAAGGGTATACATTCATTTACAAATGCACTTTTCGTGATTTTTTCTAGCAAATAAATGTATCACATTGTCAAATGGAAGTTCTCTTGAAATGTCTGACTCGGTGCTTAATAACATCAGATTATTGAGTCTCCTGGCGCATCGTGGTCCGCAGCCTGTTTTTGGTCAGTTTAATTTTTGAGAAGGAACGCTCCCCGGTAGAATTGGAGACCATTAACACCAGATATACAGTCAATCCTTGACTTACGACGGGGTTAGGGACCGACGACCAGGTCGTAAATCATAAATAATACATAGAAAATCTAAAATGGGTGTCTCTTTTCTTCTCAGCACCATGAGAACTCTCATTTTTATGCTTGCCAGCCATTTTAAAGGGAATTACACACGAAAAAAATTTCAGTGCACAGCACAATCACTAACGTCGGGACTCAAAATTCTGTAATAAAACGACTCATTGGGTTCATCCGCGGCTTTTGCATACAACTTTACCAGAGACGATAATTGAATCATTTCATTGGAGATGTTTTCATCGATATCTTTTCCATAAGTTTGCAGGAGATTTTCTGAAGCAGAATGAATGGCATCGGCTGACATGGTTTCCAGATTGCTTAAAAAGCCGAAGCGATCCTTCACCAACGTGTATGCAGAAATCCTTTTGTTTAGGGCCACCAACATCATAAAATAATAATAATAATAATAAATGGTTTGTTAATGGAGTTGCAGCCGGTGGCTGAAAATATACAGTACAAGCTTACATGTGATTTAGACATAATAATATACATTTAATACATTTACAGGGTTGTACAGCACATGAATCAGGAGAGCTGTTTATTATTTTAGCAGTAGATGAGATGGTGCTGTTCATATATCTATCAGTGCGGGCTCTTATGGGCTGAATTTTGTTGTAGTGGAAGACTGCGCGAGGTGGGCGGGGTACTGCCGGTGGCAGTAGGTGGCGATGACGAGGATGGTGCAGTAGCTCACTGCCAAATCCTGCTAGTGTGTGGTGGTGGAGGTCACTGATGGGTGGCATTTCTGCATCATGCTGCCAGTTGTGTGGTGTAGTGTTCACTTATTTATACAGCCTTTTTATTATTTTATTATAATCTGTGTTAAATAAGTTAAATCAGTTCACCAAACATGAGTTTCAGTAGGAAATATTTGTGGCGGCTGGTGGAGTGGTGCACAGCGAGTGTTAGGCAATCTGTTCCACTTGTTTATCGCTCTGTGGTAAAGGTTTTAAAACTTCTTTTTTTTTCAATGTTGTGGGCGGGCCCTGGGCGTGCGCCCGGTACGCCCTCCCCATAATCCGGGCCTGCGTGTATATGTCCATTGAGGGCATGCAGCTTATCCTTCTGATTGCATTGAGGGATGCTGAGTCTCCTCGACTTTCCTGAGTGAAAATTGTGAAGCCTCTAAAATAAATCATTATTATTTTAGATACTATTTAGAAATATATTTTGCTTTCTACTAGACATGCAGTGCATGCCTTGCATTCATTAAGAATACGCCCACCCGGGCACAGGTCATAAACCCACAACAGGGCCTAGGGGGGTGAAAAAATAATACGAGTAAAAAGAAATTAAAAATAGAAGTTGTTTTGGTGTGGGATATCAGGAAAGATTTCCATCTAATGTTTGCCTTTCAAATTTGTACACAATATTGTACTTTGTCGGGGATTATTGCATATTCGTGAATATTCTGTGTAGAACTTGCTGGGGGTCTTTGTAAGATAGGGTAACAAGGAAATTAAAATTGGGTCATTCAGTGAGCAATTTTTTTATTTTTTTTATTTATTTATTTAATTTTTGTTTAATTTATTATAATTCCAAAGAATATGATCTACTATTCTGGTCCATTATGTCTTATTATTCTTACTGGGGCTTGTGCCAAGGCCCAGTACCCAGGTATTGGACCATATAGGGGGTTTACTCCGCTGTTTTCATCGAGTCTCAAGAAGCTGCTGGTTGACAGACATGTGCAACATAAAATATATGACAGTGACACTCCCATTTTTAACATGTAATGCAGTATAACCAAAAAAAAAGATGTTAATTTGTTATATCGTATATGATAGTTACTTATGATAAGACTCTATGAATGTAGTTGTGTATTGTCACTGTTTAACTACACCAGCAATTGCTTCAGTTAACCTTGAAGGTTCTTATATCAAATTAGCATAATATACTGTACAGTAGGGGGCAGGGAAAAAACACTTTTATTTGAGTTGCAGGCTGCACTTTTCAGGCATCGTTTGTATGGCTGTAACAAACACCTGCGCAAAATTTCATGCCATTTCATGCATACTTACCCTGCCGCATCGCGAACGACTTTTTGTCAACTTTTAGTGTATACCAAAAATTAGGTGTCATTTAATGTTTTCCAGGATAATGATAAATTTTACATGGGTGACATCGATTTAATTCACATGTTATTTTACAGGTACACCGTATAGAAAATCATTACAAGTTCATATTGAAATTCTTTTTTGTGCGGAACCTTGGCATCATTTTCCTAGACAATAATCTTTGCCTAATATATCCATCTCTCGATTCGTATCCCGTCACTTCAGTGCAAGCTTCAGTCATCACTTTTATGCCTCTCTCGACCGCCTGAGTGCTGTTTGGCCACTTGGGCACCACTAATGGTGTCTCAAGAATGTCATTAACCTGTAGATTTGACAGAGAAGCAATGTAAGGAGGCTCAGTCTTGAGTTCATTCCTCCAGTTAATCATGGAATGATAGTTTTTTGCTTGCCACTTTAGTTTCGGAGTCACCACCTTTCTCATGTTGACTACAGGAGGCACATCCTCATTCCCATCTCCATCTTTACCCTCCTCATCAGTATAGTTTAACAAATTCTCGTCAACAGCAGCATCAGAATCTTCCTCCTCCTCTTCAGATCTGCCAGTGCATTCTTCCTTTTGCTGATTCTCCTCTCTAATTTTTCTTATCATTGAGACAGCTTTTTCTCTAACAGTCATGTCCTCATCTGCACACATACCAAGAAGAAGTTGATCTGTGTGGGCGAAGTATGCATTTCTCTGGACAGCCTTCTTCACTATCGTCTCCTCCTCACTATTCAGGTGTTTCATATATAGCAGGGACTGGAATACGTTCCTTGAGCCGTGTGTTACGTAAGGGTGTATCTTGATGTAAAACCACATTGGAGCACTGAACTTTATTATTGTAATGACAATTCTTTTCAACTCATGGCTGGGTCTTGATGTTGCTACATACAGCCTGAGGATTCTACTCCATAAGGTGTTCCACCTTGACACACAGGGAGGACCTGGCTCAATAGCAGCCAAGTCATCTTCAACAACACCTGTGATAACTCCTTTACAAATCCTATACAGGTATTTCTGATCCCAGGACAGATCTTTCTCCACTTCATCATTAAACACAGGGAAATCAGGGAAACTGACTGGCTGGAAGGCGACAACTGGAAGCTCAGACAAAGACTCCTTGATCTGCTTTCCAATGGGACCACGCCAATGCTCAGGACCACTTGGTTTACCATCATAGTGATAAAAAACTGCGCGGAAAGGCAGCTCATTTCCGTGAAGCTGACATATGAAATAATGGAGCGGGTGACCAAGTAACATTTCAAGATGATGAATGATTCCATTTTCTGATCCTACATTTACATTGGTTCCATCACAACCAACACACACAATGGGCTGCTGGGTTAGATTTTTCTCCACCAGAAACTCGTGAATAGTTTTGGCAATCTGCTTTCCGTGTCCAGTCTTGGGAGTCACATGTGTGAGATATTCATTGCCAGGCTCAACCATGATGACATAATGATCTTTCACCATCATCCTCGAACTCCATTTCTCGGTCTTCTCATTCTTTATCATCACACGAGTGGCGGTCTTCTTACCATCAAAATAGAGTGACGTCAAATTATCTAAACTAGCCATCTCAATTTCTTGCCTCTTAAATCGGTATTTTTGTCTCGCATCCCGCAGCTTATGTGGTCCAATAACCTGACTCTTGTCATCCTTTGTGATAATGCCATAGTCAGTTAAGGTGGCAGTAGCAATGGCAGCTCCAGCATAATCACTAATCAAGTATCGGTCACAAGCGGCAGCCAGTGTAGGGAGTCTTGTCCGGTTCTGTGAACTGGTGTCTGTCAGAGCCCTTGGATCAGGGACAAAATCAGCATCAGTATTGACGAGAGGAATATCTCTTGAATCATCTGAATTATCCTCAACATAAGGAATATCTCCAGCGACCAGATATCTATGTTTTTGCTCAAGCTGTCTCCTAACTCTGTCCGCATCATGCTTCTCTCTTGCCGTCACTCTGTCCCACATCTTCGTCACTTTCATGTCAACCCCTGCAATCTTCATCTTCCTATCACCTCGCTGGTCAAGGACAAGACAACTTAAATGAAATAAGAGATATGAAAAAAAAGTTGATAAACACTGAACAGAACATTGCACCGCCACAGCGGCTGTTTGGCTAGTACTGTAGGTAAATTTAAAAATTTCAGTAGAAAATGCGGCAGACTAAACCTCGACATATCAGCTTCAAATTTGGCATGGAGTCTTAGATATGTATAAGGAACAATGCCTGAAGAGTGCAGCTTTGAGCAAAATTTCACTGCCCCCTACTGTAAATATATGACAATTTATAAATAAATATACAGTGTTTTTAAAGTGCTTTATATATCTAAACAGATTACTTCGCAAGTGGGTCTGCGCTCCTCTCTGTAGCCCGTCAACCATTAACAGTCGTTTGGATGCCATTGATGACTTGCGAAAAAATCCTGATGTTGTGGAGGAAGTAACGGCTTACCTCAAGAGCCTACCAGATTTGGAGAGGATCTTGTCTAAGTTAGTTGTTGTGTTTGCAAAGTAATATCATCATGTAATGCTTATATGTACCTGCAATAGAACTAGGTGTTGCTGGCCATTGTGTTCATAACATCTCAGAGTTTACGTGCTGTACTGTAACAAGTAAAAGTTGTCCCCAGGAACCTGTACAGTAGAGTGTTATTTTCACAGTTCTTCATTTGGGTCCAGAAAAAATTATCTAAATCAGTCTGCTACACTGGAAGAAAACTTCTGCTCTTAAATAGTCATATACTGTTTCAATATAATAACTGTAACCTTAGCACACATTATGGTCACTAACTGAAGGTCATAATGTCAGATAAACAAACCGGGAATTTTGTTTTTGCCCATATGGCAGGTAGATAGGTAATAAATGTCCATATTGACCTTAATTTATGTTTTGCAGAATCCACACTCAAGGTTTGAACCGCAGCTCCAAACATCCAGACAGTCGAGCCATACTCTTTGAAGATGTTAAATATAATAAGAAGAAAGTTGTTGATTTTCTGTCTGCACTGAATGGATTCAAAACCACACTGCAGATATTGAAGGCATTCAAAGGCAAGTTGTTGTTTTCAAGAGGCATTATGTGACTGGTATCCAGTGAGAGCTAATACTGTTCCCACTGACTTACAAACATTCAGATCATAGAGGGAGATATACCTGTTGTTAATGTGATAGGCACCCTGGGTTGACCTACACGTGTTCCGTGGTGTTCTCTGTGAGTTTAACATCACTATAGTACATGTTGTTGAGCCCATGACAAATTAGAGAAAAACAGCACTCCAAACCTTCAATATTATTGTTACTTTTCAGTCTTCATTTATGCACTTTTTAATTTTTTTTTTTTATTGGTACAGGTGTTAGAGATTCTCTTAGCTCTAAGTTGCTGAGGAAGTGTATGACTAGTACAAAAAAGGGTGGTAATTTCCCTCCTCTACAAGAAGCTCTCCATTTCTTTGATGTAAGTACCTGTACTGTAATTCATTTCATGAACAACTCCCTGTCCACTGGACAGGAAGTAGATGTAATGTGTGTGTGCTTGCGTGTGTGCGTTGTTCAGTAAACCAAGAGTATGGGAGAATATAATTTATATATTATACTGCTAAGAAAAATTTTGAAATTTCTGTTGCGATAAAATATAAATAAGATGTCTTTAGCTATTCTTGTCACTGTTTATGTGTAGCAAACACAGGTTTATTTAAATCATATTGTTCCTTAAATCTTTTTCCTATGCACAGAATGCTTTTGATCATGTTGAAGCACAGAAGGAAGGTAAAATAATCCCGAGTGCAGGTGTTGACGCAGAATATGATAAAGCCATTGATGATATAAAGAAAACAAAGAACAAACTTGCAGAATACCTCAAGCAGCAGTGCAGACACTTTGGGACAAAGGTAAGGCCAACAGTGGTCTGTTATTCTTCTAACTTGGAGTAGACATTTTCAGAACATTCAACATAATCAGTAGTGTTTAGCTGTTTTAACATTAACACTTCTAAGGAGTCTGTTAATGTAGCAATAATTTATTCCAATTTTATCCATAACTTGTTACAGTGCAAAACTGGAAAGTAAACACTCTCTTCTTACCCACCCTAAAACATCTCTGTTTCTCATCCATCTGGCAACTGCTTCTCTGCAGGGTTATCAACCTTATACTGCCATCTTAACTTGGATGTAGGAAAGTAAATTTACACAAAGGAGTTGTAACTGTAGAAGAAGAGTAATATACAGAGAAATAGTCTCTAAATAAAGTAGATGTTGGATTAAGTTTCCATCAAACTGTCAGACTACTGCTGTAGTAAGTTGTGAATGGATAATTGGCTTATGCTAATGCTTTTTTTCTTTATGCTATATACTGGTGTTGATCATTATACGATTGCTTGATATACAATCAATCAGTAATGTTTTGCTGTTACAAAATATATACAGTAATACACAGTACAGTACGGACAGAAATTATGCTGCACACAATGCCACAGTACACAAACACTGTCCACTGCTATGCACAATTTTCCAGAAAATGCACTGCTCGGAAAATCGTTCCCAAACTCTGAATTTTCTGGAAAATTACAATCAAATTTTAGTTCCGGCTGTTGGAGAATTCTGGCCAAGAGGAACTCCCGTTAACGGAGATATTACTGTACTGTATATACATATTACAAGAAAAATTTTTTAAGTACGGTAATAGAATTATTAATCTTCCACTAGGTGGTGTACTGGGGTAATGATAAAAAGAGATACCAGCTGGAGGTGCCAGAACATGCCTGCAGGAAAGCGGGGGATGAGTATGAACTACAGACCCAAAAGAAAGGTTACAAACGTTTCTGGACAACAACTACAAAAGACTTGCTGGCAGACATGATGGCAGCGGAGGAACATCAGGACGCAGCTCTCAGGGATATTGCACGCAGAATATTCCATCAGTGTGACGAACAGTAAGTAAGGTGGCTAGTTGTTTTGAGATGCAGATATGTTGATGTGATTAGTCTATTTAATGGTTACCTTATTGTGACTTTTAACTGATGAAATTAATTAAATAAAACGTGTTTTGGGGGGTAGGAACGAAGGGCCGGTCCAAGGAAGAATTAATATAATCTTCGTGCATTACTTAGTATTGCTGCCCTTGGAGGCTAACTTCTATCTGCCCTCTAGAGACTGTAGCTAGTTAACAGTAGTGAACCTTCCTCCTATAGTTGTTGACAGAGGTAACCTTCCTGAACAATGGGTTAGTGACATGCATTAACTAGATGTCTCTCTCACCTCTCTCCACTCAACACACTATGAGAGTGGAATTGGTAGAGGCCAACCAGCCAATATGAGGTACTTAGAATAATATGTATTTAAATAAGTTTTTGTTTTACAGTGAGTCAGCGCTTATCATTGTTTCGGTACTACCTCGCTAAACTTTAAAGACCAAAAATTCGTTTAATGTCCTGGTGATCCGATACTACACCGTTTTGCGTCGTCACAGACTACATTTTATGGTGCATCACCCTCTTTTGGCTTGGCGCAGAGTCTCAGTTACTCGACCTCCTCTCTCGCCCTCCTCTGCTCCCACCCTCCTCTTCCCCTCCCGCCATCTGCCTCCTCTGCTTCACTACCCACCACACACTCGCTCTACCACCTCCGCCCATCAGTGAGTACCAATACAAACTTAGTAGTTGTATATGTAAGCATTATTTTCTATAGAAATGGCAATGATTTTCTCTATATGTAATGTATTTCATGGGGCAAAGGGAGGCTCAGGAATGTAACTCCCGTATTTTATCTATTTCTTATGGGGAAAATTGATCCACTTAACGTTGTTTTGTATAACGTCGCATTTTTAGAAACATAAACCCCGACGTTAAGCGAGGACTTACTGTACATGGCCCTACAGTCAGGTGTACATAGCCAATACCGTATATCTCGGCCTATAAGGCGTCGGGGTGCATAAGACAGCCCCCCCAAATTTCCATTTAAAAAGTAGCTTTTGAGCTCTATTCGCTATATAAGACCAGTACCCCAAATGTGACACTTACCCACTGACTCAGTAGTCCTTTACCAACCATCCTTGGTTTTTTTAAAATAAGGCCAATTCACTTCAAGTAATGTCATCAAATGTTACCCGCTGGTGTAGTGTAAACACTAGTGACGTCACTGAAGCGTCTGCTATTTACCGGTAACTGGAACTAATGTCTGTGTCGAGTAAAATTTTTCCATTTACTTGAAATGGATTTACCGATTGATTTGTAATATACTGTAACATATTAAACACACTGCAAGTATTTTCTTTAATTTATACGCTTGCTTCGCACGAGACGATCGGTGGTGGGAGTGTTACCTCATCTCGGTGGTGGGACTGTGTTCCCACTGTTTATACAACAGCTACCACCGTATTCTAATTGTGGTGTTTCATTAGGATTTGAGTGAAAAAGGTTATATGTACTTACTACATACATATACACAAATATATATATATATATATATATATATATATATATATATATATATATATATATATATATATATATATATATATATATATATATATATATATATATATATATATATATATATATATATATATATATATATATATATATATATATATATATATATATATATATATACAGTATTACCCCGCCTAACGCGGTTTCACTTAGCGTTTTACCATATACGCGGTGCCTCGCCAGAGCTGAACTTTCACTTAACGCGGGTTTTTTCCACGTATACGCGGTGAGTGTCCGGCTCGAGAGCTATTTTTAGATTCGTCCCACCCGCCACCCTGCCTGACTGCCTGTTTTAGCTCATAAAATTCATACAAATTACCCAGCCAGAATATAATTTACATTGCTGGAATTCTTACAATATGATGATCATTTTGAATATAAACATCATAGATTTTGCATTAGACATACAAATTTTAGATATAAAGTTTATTCTGAGTAAATATGTTATTTTTTGTGCAAAATATATGACATTTGTATTCAAAATATTCCTGGGCTTACAAGGAATCCAGCAATGTCAATTATATTATCCTAACTTTAGTTTGAGGTATTATTTATTACTAAAAAGGTAAATATTCTGGTTTTCCCACACATCTGGTGGGATTGGTGGGGGGTGGGGGGGAGGGAGGGACCGACCGACCATCTGTTACCGTGTGAAGAATATTTTTTTTTTTTATTAACTGAAGATATTTGTTTTAGCTCATAAAATTCATACAAATTACCCGGTCAGAATATAATTTACATTGCTGGAATTCTTATAATTTGATGATCATTTTGAATATAAACATCATAGATTTTGCATTAGACATACAAATTTTAGATGTAATGTTTACTCTGAGTAAATATGTTATCTTTTGTGCAAAATATATGACATTTATATTCAAAATATTCCTGGTCTTACAAGGAATCCAGCAATGTCAATTATATTATCCTAACTTTAATCTGAGGTATTATTTAATACTAAATGTTAAAATTTAGTTTTTTCACCCAACATCTCTTGAAGGGAGGATTGGTGGGGGGTGGGGGGGGAGGGTTGGGACTGACCGTGCGGTTGGAAGAGGGGGGGAGGCAAGTGGGGTACTTTGATTGACAGATAGTGTCGTGAAGAATATTTTTTTTTTATTAACTGAAGATATTTGTTTTAGCTCATAAAATTCATACAAATTACCCGGCCAGAATATAATTTAGATTGCTGGAATTCTTACAATTTGGTGATCATTTTGAATATAAACATCATAGATTTTGCATTAGACATACAAATTTTAGATATAATGTTTACTCTGAGTAAATATGTTATTTTTTGTGCAAAATATATGACATTTATATTCAAAATATTCCTGGTCTTACAAGGAATCCAGCAATGTCAATTGTATTATCCTAACTTTAGTTTGAGGTATTATTTATTAAAATTTAGTGGTTTTCCCCAAAAAATTTCTCAGAGAGGGAAGAGCCAGCAGTGTAGTGTGAGAAGAGGGGGAGGGAGTTGAGTCCATTATTTGAATGGACATTAACTTGGCGACTGTATTTCTCTATTTCTCTTAAGTATTAATTTTGTGCATGTACCATCATAAAATTAAGATGTTATTTTTACTAGAACATAGGTATTGTGTTGGAAAAAGTAGAGTTTGGGGGTCGGGCCAGTTTCTATTGGAATTAATCCCATATGTTCTGTTGTTCACTTAGCGCGGTTTTCACTTAACACGGTACCCTGTGGGTTTTATTGACCGCGTTAAGCGGGGTACTACTGTATATATATATATATATATATATATATATATATATATATATATATATATATATATATATATATATATATATATATATATATATATATATATATATATATATATATATATATATATATATATATATATATATATATATACATATATATATACACATATATACATAAATACATACATACATACATATATATATATATATATATATATATATATATATATATATATATATATATATATATATATATATATATATATATATACACACATATATATATATATATATATATATATATATATACATATATATATATATATATATATATATATATATACATATATATGATATTAACAAAGTATATGTACAAAAAATAAATGTTAAATGAATTATTTATGGTATTAGGTACTGGTCACTTAAGATTACAAAGACGGGCTATAAATAGCCTTTTTATCTCCCTCCATCTCACCCCTGAGCCAGAGGGAAGGGTCTTGTAAATAACATTGTTTGCTTATTTTCTCCATTTACTTGAAATAGATTTTACCTAATTATTTGTTTATTTATTTAAAAGTCATTTACTGAATATTCTATGTAAAAAATAAATTTAAATTAATTATTTATAGGAGATATATTATGATCAGTAAATATATGGTATTACTGGCCACTTAGACACAAAGACAGGATAAAATAGTCCTCATCTCCCCTCTTTCTACAGCTGCCAAGGGAAGCGCTTTGTTAATTAAATTTGATGTTTATTTTCATTGTTTGTCTAATTTATCATGTATCAAAGTATTACTAAAAATTGTGTAGGTAGTAGGCAGTTACCAAACAGGTAGATACTACCAAAGATATTGAAGCATGTGTTGTCTATTTGTAGACCCTGCTGCTATATGGCATCACGGTAAATTGTGACCAAAGTCCAAGGTTCAGCTGACTCTGGATTCTTCGCTCATTTATCACAATTGCAGTTTCAATTTTGCTTTCTTTCCATTTGACAACACAACATACATACAGTATTATTTCTCACTCTCTTGATCTTTTTTTTTACTTTTGTATTTATTTATGGTTAGTTACTTAAAATAAGGCCAATTCACTTCAAGTAATGGCATCAAATGTTACTAGTCATGTAGTGTAAACACTAGTGACGCTAATACTTGCTGCCTGTATTTAAATCAATGCAGTTTCAAGAATTAATGCAGTCATTTATCAAATATTCCTTGTAAAAAATAAATTTTAAATTAATTATTTATAGGAGATCAGTATTATTATCAGTAAATATACCGACATGTATTACTGACCACCACTCACTGGCAAATGGGGGGCGGGGGAGGGGTGTGTGATGATAGCTGTGTTTATTACAGGGTATAATGTTCTTACGTATACAGACAGTGGTTTATAATAAATTTTATTATTTTAATATACCGTAATCTTAATTTAACCAGCTTGCCAAACGAAGTTCAGTATAAAATAATTGGTGGTAGGGACCTGTGAGTGGCTTACGATGTTTCCCACATCACCACTCTGGACAATAATTAAAACCACAAGTATTTTTATACTTGGTGATTAAGACACCCCCTCAACTTTGGGGGCAAGTAGATTTTTTAATGTTCAAATTCCGTCTTATAAGCCGAGATATACGGTAGGTGTGCTCTTCTGGTACCCTATTGCTGTAAACATACTAAAAGATTGCACTTGGAGTAACCTGGTGTCATATGTACAAGTATCTCAAAAAATATCTGTCCACACACTGTGTGAAACATTATGAAACCATGGATGAAAAATACAGTATTGGGACATGCATTTACTTTGGTATACAGTCTCTCCTCGACTTACGACGGGGTTCCGTCCCAACGACCAGGTCATAAGTCGAAAAGGCGAACATAATACATAGAAATTCCAAAATGGTGTCTCTTTTTCTTCTCAGCACCACGAGAACTCTCACTTTTACGCTTGCCAGCCATTTAAAATTATATATTATCAATAATAAAACAAACATCATATCGTTGATCATACGAGAATTTATAATAATAACTGTTGGAGGGTGTATGTTGGTGGTGTGTGTATGTGATGTTGAGGTGTGTTCCTGACTACTACTACTACAGTGGCCCTCGGTTAACGAACTCAATCCGTTCCAGAAGTTCGTTAGATTGCGAAACCATTGTTTCAATGGGTTTTTGGGTAATTTGTTCCAGCTCACCGAAAATTTCCTAACTTCAACAAAAATGGCAGAAAAATTTACTTACTTTGAGGTGTGTATGTAGAAGGCTCCTGGATGATGATGATGATGTGCATTTGAAGTGGGAGGTGCAGGAGGAGAAGGGAGAAGAGAAGGAAGTGGAGGTGGAGGAGAAGCATTTTACTGCTTCTTGGAAGGTGAGTCACCTTCCATGAAAATGTCAGGAACCTCTGGACTGACAGATTCTCCACCATGAACATCCTCTCTCTTTCTTGAAGTGGAAGGCTGAGGGCTAGCATCTTGTTCCCTCTGCCTTTTACTGAAGAAAGTGTCAATTGTGGTCTGTGGGGCATCTGTCCTCCTCACCATTAACTTATGTTTAAAGAAGGAGACCACTGAGTCCTCAACATGACACAAAGTTAGTTCAGTTTTTTCCACTTCTGGGTGCTTTGAAGCCAGTTCCCTGAACTTCTCCCAGTGGTAAATCACATCTTTCAACTGTTTAGCTGACATATGGTCATCACTTTCAATTTCCTCCTCACCACTGTCAGCCTCTACCCGTAACATCTCATCCAGTTCCTTCAAGTCATTAGGAGTAAGTTCCTCCTCATGAGACATCACAAGCTCTTCCACATCCTTCTCCTCCACTTCAAGACCCAATGACTGACCAATGGACACAATCTCCTGGTCCAACTCTGTGTCATCCTCAAATCCCTCAAAATCATGGACTACTGATGGCCACAGTGCTTTCCATGAAGAATTGAGGGTTCTATTGGAGACTTCTTGCCATGATGACACAATCAATTTTACAGCCTCCAGGACGTTGAATTGTGTCTTCCAGAACTGTTTCAGTGTTAGTTCAGGATCAATGGAAGTTGCCTGATGACACCTCCTAAACATTTTCTTCATGTACAACTTCTTGAAGTTGCTGATCACATTCTGGTCCATTGGCTGTATGAGTGATGTAGTGTTTGGAGGCAAAAACAACACTTTCACAAAGTCAAATTTATACTCCAAATTTCTGGCAAGGTCAGGGTCATGACCAGGAGCATTATCCATGAGGAGAAGAGCCTTTAAAGGAAGTTTATTGGTGGTTAGGTAGCTCTTGACAGAGGGGCAAAACACATCAACAGCCCATTCATTAAAGAACTGTCTTGTCACCCATGCCTTACGGTTGGACTTCCAATAAACTCCAAGCATTGTTCTTACCACTTTCTGTTGCTTGAACACCCTGGGGTTTTCAGAGTGGTAGACAAGCATAGGCTTCAGTCGGAAATCCCCTGAAGCATTGGCACCAAGCAATAGAGTGAGACGGTCTTTCATGGGTTTATGCCCAGGTAAAGAGGCTTCATCCTTGGTGATGAATGTTCTTTTGGGCATCTTTTTCCAGAACAGCCCAGTTTCGTCAACATTGAACACTTGCTGTGGAAGATAATTTTCTTCTTCCATCAGTTTTTTAAATTCAATTAAAAACTTTGCTGCCCCTTCTTTATCAGCACTAGCAGCTTCACCATGCCTAACAACACTTAAAATGTCACTTCTTTTCTTAAATTTTTCGAACCAGCCTTTGCTAGCCCGAAAATCTTCAAATTCTGTTCCTGAAGAACTAGGTTGATCTGTCTTTAAATGTTCATAAATCTCCCTGGCTCTTTCACAAATGAAATCACCAGAAACTGAATCACCTTTCATCTGTTTTTCCCTAATCCAGATGATAAGTAACCTCTCAGTTTCTACGATTAGGGATCTACTTTTAAACACTCTTGTAGATTTGTCTCTCACGTTCACTTCCTTAAATTTGTCTTTTTGTGCAAGAATTGTCGACACAGTTGATGCCGACATGCCATATTCTTTGCATAGCGCATTTGATTTAATACCTTGTTCGTGTTTTTTTATTATTTCCTGCTTTATTTGGATTGAAATCACTTTTCTTGATCTCTTAGGCCCCATGCTGGATTCAAACAATGGCAACACGTATTTTTCAAAGTTAAACTAGCTGTAAATAAAGAATATTTTCTTTAAAATAACACTGCACTGCACTATATATTGTCAATATGTAAAATAATTTTCAAAATGACCAATAATTTGCTTGGAAACACAGAAAAAAAGCGTTTAGTTGAAGAGAGTCTCAAGCAAGATGTTACCTCCAGTGAAAACAGAGAGAGACTGACGCCTGTTTGCTGTGTTAAGAGGCTGGATGCCGCGCATTAAACTAGTCACTTTACCTTCAATTTTGTTCAATAATTGTTAAAATGACTAAAAAATTGAATATTAAACTTTTAAAATTATTGAATAGTATAAACTTCTTGATATTTACAAAAATAGTAAGGAATTTAAGCCCTAGAACCGATTAATGTATTGGCGGACTGATACTAAAGCTGGTTGCCCGGTCAGTGCAAGCGAAAACATGTTGAGGTCGGTTCGTAAGAAGTTCGTTAAGCGAATTTTTTTCGTTAAACGAATTGAAGATCCTTATGGAAGGCAGTTCGTTAATCGAAATTACGTTAACCGAGGTGTTCGTTAAACGAGGGTCACTGTATTTTGCTGTCACTCGGAATCGAATATGATGATCATGCAGCTATGATACAATGGTATGAGTTGTTAACAATGTCACTTATGTTGATGAGTTCTGAGGTGACTAAAGAGGCCGATACGGGACCAGCAGAGTCGTTCACAGATGTTGCACATGGGGGCTGCATCTAGTGTGGGAGGGGCGGCGACAGCAGCTTCTTTCCGGCATTGGTGCTTGTCTGCCTCGTTATGCAGTCGGGCTAACTCGAAAGTATTGACACCTTCTTGTATGGTGATCCTCCAAGCATTACGGTGTGGGGTAATCGTCTCCCAGGTGAGGGGGTCGATTTGTCACTTTTACAGGTTTGTCTTAAGACTATCCTTATACCTTTTCAGTTGCCTGCCATGCGGGTAACATGGCCAGTCCAGCAACATATTACTGTACAGTACTCACTTTGTACTCAAATGTACTAGACTAAAGGACTAAAAATTTTATCTCTTTTTGCAAACTATGTGATGTTTATACTCAAATTATTTGCTATCTTGCAAGGTTTCCAGCAATGCAAGTTATATTCTGCTAAGCTTAGTCAGTGATATTTTAGAAGATAAAAACTTTAAGCCTAAAACTACAGTACTGTACTTTCATCCTGGCTTGGAGGATGAGGGGGGGGGGGTCAGGTGTTGATAGCTGGGCAGCGAAGATTACCTAGTGTGTATTTATTTCATATCTGTCACAGCTAAAATTAGGGGACATGAAATGGTTGTTTACTAGCGATCAGCTGATGGGAAGATGGGGGAAGAGGTAATTTGTTGGACAGTTGATGCCAAGGTCTAGTGCTTATTTATTTATCTGTCTTTAAGAGTGACTTTAAGTTTTTCACTCATAAAATGTCACTGAATGACTTGGCAGAATATAACTTACCTTACTGGAATTCTTGTAAGATTGTGATTAACCTTTAAGCCCGGGGTTAAGGGCTGCTGGCAGTAACACACACACACACACCCAGGAAGTTATCTACTGGTATCATCAAGATTTTACTGTACATGTATATAATTAGTTGACCTAGAGCTTTATTAAGCGGAAATTTTAATTTAACGAACAGGTGGTTCGAATTAGTTAGTTAAATCGAGAAATTACTGTATTTCTGATTGTGAGTTGCATCTGATAGTAACTGATAACTGCAGGAAGTACCAACTGAACCAAAACTTCTGTACATTGTGTTAATTTCCAAACACTGGAGCCAGGTGGGCTTTTTTCTTTCTTTTTTAACATGTGTGAACTTCTGGTACCTTGATGTCATACACAATTATACAACAGGTGCTTACCTCTGGTACTGTGTTTTCATACTTCTAAACAGGTAATACACTTCTGCCTACCAGCCAGAAACAACATGTAGAGTTTATTGCCATTGCTTTTTTAAACAGCTGTTATTGTTAGTGCTAAGTGATTAGCTTTAATTTAGCTTGATAAGAAAAATTTTTATAATGAAGTTTGATTACAGAATATTTATATTAGTATACACAACATGCATACTGTACTTTATGTGAGGTGAAACGATTTGAATCATTGAAAAACATTGGACTATGACTGTAAGATGGTGAGATAATGCCCCAGGTCTATTATTGTACCACAGTACCTTAAGAAGAAATCCCATTATTCTTTACTCTATATTTTTTCCTGTCTGTTTGTTCTGACAGGATAAATAAGTTAGTGTTTTTATTGAATATATTTATTATTATTAAGATACAGTAGAACGTCGATATAACACGAGATATTTCAAGAGAGGTCGCTTTAAACCGAATTCGCACTAAATCAAAGTGTTGTTTCATTGGAATAATTTTGTTTGGTACTTGAGAGAAACACAAAATACTAAAAAGATTGAGAGTCTACCCAGATGCACCTCAGCCCATCTCCTAGAATAAACAAAACATTGTTTTTTGTAGTATTATGTTGAAACAAACACTCATAAATCAACACAGCTAAAATTATGGGATGTGAAAGGTCTGTTTACTAGCAATCAGCTAATGGGAAGATGGGGGGGGGGGGTGATATGTTGGGTAGTTGATGCCAAGGTCTAGTGCTTATTTATTTGTCTGTCCTTAAGAGTGACTTTAAGTTTTTCTCTCATGAAATGTCACTGAACTGACAAGGGAGAATATAATTAACATTGCTGGAATTCTTTTAAGATAGTGATTAGTTTGAATATAAAAATGCTATAGTTCGCAAGAGAGACAATTTTTAGTTTAATTAGTCATTTTATTACAAAGGGCTAAAAAAAAATTATCTCGTGCAAAATATATGGCGTCTGAATTCAAATTATTCGCTGTCTTGCAAGGATTCCAGCAATGCAATTTATATTCTGCTAACTTTAGTCTGTGACATCTTATAAGATCAAAACTTTAAGCCTATAAACCACAGTCTCACTTACCAGAAGGGAAGTCGGAGGAGAGTTGATTTATTATGACAGCTGGGATGGAGCGTAGACAGCGGGGTTACCTAGTGGTATCTATTTATCTGTCATATAGGGGGAGTTTATGTTTTTCTCTTGTAAAATGTCACTGAACTGACGTGGGAGAATATAATTTACATTGCTGGAATTCTTGTAAGATAGTAATTACTTTGAATATAAACATGCTATTTTGCAATAGACAATAAATTTTTGGTAATTAGTAAATATGACTAAAGTTTTTATATCTTGTGCAAAATATATTATGTCTGTATTGAAATTATTTGCTGTCTCACAGGGATTCTAGCAATGCAGTTTATATTCTCCTAACTTTAGTCTGTGATATTTCATAAGATAAAAACTTTAAGCCTAAGACCACCAAACCCTGGCTGGGAAGATGGGGGGAGGGGGGGGGGGAAGTGACAGTGACATGTTTGACAGTTGGGCCAAAGGTCTAGGGAAGTATTTATTTGTTTATTTATGTCCTTTAGATTGATTTTTTGTTTTTTGCTGATAAAATGTCACAGAAGTGACCGGGGAGAATATAATTTACATTGCTGGAATTCTTATAAGAGAGTGAGTAATTTGAATAGAAACATGCTATAGTTTGCACTAGACAAAAATTTTAGTACATTATTTTGAGTACATGTACAGTACAGCTTTGCCCTTAAGACAGTGTAGCGTGCCCAGAGAAACATTAGGCGCGAAATTTAAAATGTGATGCGCCATATTGACTCGCGAAAAATATGAAAGATTCGCTTTAAATTAAAACATTGTCCTTAATTGTGGGTGCCGCTTTAAATCAATAATCTTAAATTGGATCGCTTTAAATCGACGTTCTACTGTATTTTGGAATAATTATTTGGTAATTTTCTTGCAGCCACAAGAAGTGGGAGTCAGTGCTGCAGTGTGTGGCAGTACTTGATGTTCTGTTGTCTTTTACCCGGTACTCTCAGGAAGCTAACACCATCAGACCAGACATCATCACGCCTGAAGAAGGTGCACAGGTGTGTTATATTTCCCCTCCAGTGAATGTGCAGTTGCCTGCACTTTTACCTGGTACTGTACAGTGGCTGGTGCAGTTTGTGAGAAGTGGCACACTGTCTTTGGTTACATTGTATTAAGACTCCTGGAATGGCCCTAAGGAACCTCACAATAGTAGCTAGACAAAGGATGCTAGATAAGCATTCCACAGAATTGCTACATCTCACAAAATGTGCCAGCTACTGTACCAAGATTAAGTGCAGGTGACTGTACATCCTTAATGAACATACAGTTGTAGACTTTTTTTTTTTTTTTTTCCCTCCTGGAAATGCAGCTGTACTGTACAGTGAAGGGAAAGTAAATAAGGAAGACTGCAACAGACAACAGATAGAGAGGAATCAGTCTACTGAACAGTGGCACACTGTGGTGCAGAACACCACATATTTCAGTTATCAAATATCAAGTTTTGTCCAGCTGACAGAGCCGCCGCTGGTCTACCTAGCCTCTCAACAATTGAATGCAGTTTTCGAATTGCATGCATTTGTACCTATTACGTTTACAGAAACTTTATTAAATAGCCACTCTTATGGAACAACAACTGGTAATATAATATCACCGTATAACATAAGATTTCATGCTTATTAAGGGAAAAAGATATTAAATTTGACTAAAATGGCTCCAATTCCTTATGCTCCAACACACAGTTTATTTTAGCATGTTATTGATAGGATGGTTACGTGTATATGTCCATTGGGGGCATGTGGCTTATCCTTCTGCATGCATTGAGGGACGCTGAGTCTCCTGGACTTTCCCGAGTGAAAACTGTGAAGCCTCTAACATTAAATCTTAATTATTTTAGATACTATATTTTGCTTTCTACGAGGCATGCCTTGCATTCATTAGGAATATGCCACTGCTACTGAGCATACTTTGAAAAGGATATGGTAGAGTTGAAAATTGTTTGGTGAAGAAAATTATAAATGGTTAAGCAGGTAAAGTAAAGGAGGAATGTATATAAAAACTTTTCACATAGAAATACAAAATAAAGAAAAATTTTTACATAATCTATGGATGTGGAGAAGGCGTGTGATAGGGTAGACCACGGGGCACTATGGGAGGTGGTCAGGATTTATAGAGTCAGAGAAAAGCTGGTTGTTGTAGTGATGGCCTTTTTCTTCTACAGTAAAATTCCAAAAATCTGAATGCCAGAAATCCGGACCACCCGAGAATCCGGACTTTTTGAAAACTCGAACTTTTTTTTTTTTTTTTTTTTTTTTTAGCGGGCTTTTGTGTGTATGTGCGCATGCGTGAGTGTCACAGCTGCACAGCAACAACAAGCGACCACGTGGTTGCCACTTTAAAACGAGCAATCAAACTGTGACAACATATGTAATTTTGAGTCCTACTCTTTCCATTTACAGAGTACTGTACAAGCCCATAATAATGGCTCCTAAAGTAGATAAACTTCGTTGTGTGAAGAGAAAGAAGAACACGTTGAAATTGAGTGACAAACTTGAAATGATTAAGAAACTAGAACGTGGTGTGAGCAATACTGTTCTAATGGAAACATACGACATTGGAAATTCTACAATTTATGATATAAAAAAGGCAAAGAATAAAATTCTAGAATTCACAGCTTTTTCTTTAAAACTGCTCGTTTTGATAAATGAAGCATGCTATATTTGCTAATGAATAAACTATCAAAATGTACCTGTTCATCTCTTCTTTATTCCTCCTTAAATTTGAATTTTAAAAGTACTGCCTGAAAATACGGACCGACCCAATCCCCAAGCAGTCCGGATTTTTGGATTTCTACTGTACACGGTTTTAACATCATTTTATGTTATATTTTTGGAAGTTGTGATTGAAATATATATTTTTCCATAATCCATCCATTGCTTGAGGTTCTATTCTGTAAATTGTATTTTTGTTTTTGTTTCAGCCATTCATTGATATCCGAGATGGCCTCCACCCATGTGTGGTGACAACATTTAGCGGCGATGAATTTATTCCTAATGACCTGGTGATAGGTGGTACTAGTGAAGATGCTCATGCTGCCATGGTCTTAGTCACAGGACCCAACATGGGTGGCAAGTCAACACTGATGAGACAGACTGCCCTCATCTGTATTTTGGCACAACTGGTATGTAGTTTGTACTGACTATAATATCAATCATCTCATAATCTTTAAGTTTATGTTATTTCATATTAAAGGTGTAGTGCAGGGAAATCCCATTGTGTCAGTATGTTACTTCTGTTATCATATTCATTCATATCTCTGATGAAATTTAGCAGTATTCTTGTAATACAGTTTAAGCCCTTCATAGCTAATTGTAGTACCGATACCTAATATCATCATTATCAAATTACAAGTTGAAAAGAGATTTTGTCTTCCTATCGGGCAAGAAAATTGTACTGTATCCATCCATCTTATCATCGAGGCATCTTATAAGTATGGTAAATAGAAGTTGATTTCAGTGAAACGATATTCATGGATAAAACCCAATCAGACCACAGACAAATCACTTTTTAATACAGATCTTTTCTTGTGTACATTTGGGAGTAATGACCAGATCTTGTGCTTTATGGCAAGTGGGAACCCTGGACCTTTGATCTTTTGGTTGTGTTATACAGTTGCCCACAAAAGTCCTGTCACCTCTGCTCTTGAACCATGAACCCCAAGAGTCAGACTAGTGAATCCAAAGCAATTATGGACACTGCATCAGTGTTTACTGCTTTGGCTCTGGAGGAGAGGTGACGACTCTTATGGGTGACTGTACATCTCATTCCCTGTCAGTTTGTATTGATGCAATATAATAAAGTACTTACAAGCTAGAAGACCCTTGAACAGTCACATACCGTACAATGAGAAAGATGGCACAAGGTTTAGACGTTGGTTATACAGTTAGAAGATTAGTTTTGGTGTACAGTCGTGCTGCATCTTGCGCAGGGGTTACTTTCTGAAGAGTGTGCAAAGCCACAATGTGTACAGTATAGTCAAAATTACCCTTGAAAATCCCATAAAGTACATGGTTATATACTGTTTACCTGTCATTAGCACATCTGGCAACTCGGTTGGCCTATTTTATTTTAAATGCGTGCCACACCGATTCCCCCCCCTCCCCACCCACACACACAAATATATATTTAAACAGTCTCCTCGACTTTCGACATATTCGACTTGCCACAACCCAGACATACGACGGCCATGGTCGTATAAAATATTTTTCACATTACGTATTTTCGAGTCCCAACGTTAGTGATCGCGCTGTGTACTGACAAAAAAGTTTTTTGTAATTCCCTTTAAAATGGCTGGCAAGCATAAAAGTGAGAGTTCTCGTGGTGCTGAGAAGAAAAAGAGACCCATTTTAGAATTTCTATTTATTATTTTCGACTTTTCGGCTTACGACCTGGTCGTCAGGATGGAACCCCGTCGTAAGTCGAGGAGAGACTGTATATATGTATATAGTGGTCCCTCGGTTAATGAACACAATTCATTCCACAGAGTCGTTCGTTAACCGAATCCATTGTTTCAATGGGATATTGGGTAATTGGTTTCAGCTCACAGAAAAGTCCTGTACATACAAAGTACAACAAAAAAATGCAGTAAAGTACACTTACTTTGAGGTGTGTATGTAGAAGGTTCCTGGTTGATGATGATGATGGGAATTAGAAGTGGGGGTGGAGGAGAAGGGAGAAAAGAAGGAAGTGGGGATGGAAGAGAAATCACCTTTCAGTGGACCCATGTTTGATGCAGTAATTTCACCAATAAAATTTTTTAAGTTCACTAGGTGTAATTCAAGATTATTTTATTTAAATCAACACTTCACTGTGCTATATATTATCAATATGTTAACTAAATTTCAGAATGACCAATAATATTAATGTAAAAATGAAAAAATATTCAAGACGCCAACAAAATCGATGTTTACTCCACTGTCAACAAAGGCAAACTGACGCCTGGTGGCTGAGTCAAGCGGCTGGTGGGCGCACAAAAAACTAGTTCCCTGTACTGCATATATTAATTATCAATATGTTAACTAAATTTTAAAATGACTAATAATTTTAATATAAAAAATGCAAAAATATTAAAGACCACAACTTTCTTCATATTTACTCCACTGGAAACGAATGTAAACATAGAACAGATTACTGAATTTTTACATTCATTTTACTACAACATTGACCAGGGTCTTATTTTCTTCAGTTTCAGGTGGATAACTGACAATTATGGGTGTAAACACTGACAGCAATGGCGTCCCATCTCCTCTTGTGTGCCCATAATATTATCAATGTATATTGTATAAGGTGCAATATAAATTGTTTTGGGGGGAAAAGAGGGTAAAAAGCCACACAAAAGATATGAAAAGGTCGCACTTGGGAATGCATCTCATTATTATTGCTTTATTTTAATGGTAATTAATGATTCGCGATAAGATGATTCACCTTACACTGCAATATTGGAGGACACATTACCGTCGTTATTCAAAGTTTTACTGTAGTGAGAAATTATATATGTATGTTGTGTTGTCAAAGTAAGAGAAACAGTTGAGACCCTGCAATTGTGTGTAAATGAGGCAGAAAGTCAGATCTGCAACCTGGGACTTGGTCACAATTTTCGTGATGCCATATGGCAGCAGGGTCTACCATTAGACAACACATTATGCTTCCAATATCTTCCCGGGCGGTAGTGCCTCCCTGTTTGGTAGCTGCCTCCTACCTACTAAAAATAATACCAATAAATAAGTTACAACAAAAAGTACTATATATTGCCAAAACAGTAAATAAAAGCAAAATGAGAGTCTCAACACAATTGCCATTTGTATACACACCATAGCAACACAGACCAGTGGGGACACTACCTCCTCCAACTCCCTAGCAATGCTCCCCTCTCCCACACTCTGCACCCTCCTCCCACTCCCCCACTGAGCCAGCTAACTAGTATGCAAAGAAATGTTTATTCCCTTTGTGTTTGCCCTTATGACAATTATTTCTTTTACTTTTTCTTTTTTCATATGTATGTAGGATGGTGTGTGCAGGTAATTGAGTAAAGATAAATTAAAAAAGTTACGTGTATCTACCCAAAAAGATGAGTTGAAAAACACCATAACACTTCACAGCTTGGCACAGTAGCCTGGTGGGTACAGTGACAATTCTAACTTGGCTACAATGCTGCCAGTAATGTTAACAGACACAAATATGAAAAGAAAGTTATCTGTAAATCTTCATTTGAATCAGGTATTTGTAGATTTAAAAATAAATGTTGCTAGTATGACATTAATAGGTCGTAATGCTTGTAAGAGTTCAGAAATGGTTACTGCTTAGTTACCTCTGAAGAGTTGGGTGTGGACATTAATTGTCTCGGGTTATCATCTGTAGTACAGTAGTTAAAATCCAGCTTTTGTATTTGCAATAATTATTTTTTAATTAATTAAAAATAATAATAATAATAATGTATTAAAGTAAGCAATAACATTTTTAATTCTGGAGTTGGGTTAGGTAGAATTTATCCTACTGGAGACAGCAACTGAGGGATTCATTAGCTTATGGGAGACCGCAACTTCACATACAGTATAGGATGCAGGCTGATTTTTTTTTGCCAATTTTTCAGACAAAAAAGTGCATCTTATTTGCCATAATATATGGTAAGTTCTTCCACATGCATACCTCCCACACATCCAGCTCTCAACATAGTTCAGGCAATCACCCACCTCAGCCGATTCACAGACATTTGGTGATTCATTTAAAGCCCAATAACCCGCCACCTCATAACACATTTACTTCCCATGTATGCTCTTTATTTTTCTTATTTTATAGTTTTATATTATATTTTCCATATATTTAAGTCACATTAGAGTATTGTAATGATTTTTTCACAACTTTTATAGTTTCATTAAAAGTAACATTATACGAGGCGGCCGGGCTGGCAAGTCAGCCACTTAGTTTATAGCCAAGGCCTTAGCTAGATCCACCTCCATACACATTCACTTCTCACACATAACTGTACACACCCTTGCTCTTCATTTTCATGTTTTATATTATATTTTCTTTATTTCTAAGCCACAATAGAGTATTGTACAGTGGTCCCTCGGTTAACGAGCGCCTTGGTTAACGAGATTTCGGTTAACGAGTTACCTCCCATAAGATTCTTAAATTCGGTTAACGAGTTTCTTAGGAGCCGACCTCAACAAGTTGTGGCTTGCACTGGGCAGTCAACCAGCTGTAGTATTAGTCCGCCAATACATTAATCGGTTCTAGGGCTTAAATTCCTTACTATTTTAGTAAATATCAAGAAGTTTATACTATTCAATTATTTTAAAAGTTTAATATTAAATTTTTTAGTCATTTAAACAATTATTGAACATAATTGAAGGTAAAGTGACTACAGTGGTCCCTCGGTTAACGAGCCCAATCCGTTCTAGAAGGTTGCTCGTTAACCGAAAAACTCTTTAACCGAAATCATTGTTTCAATGGGTTTTTGGGTAATTGGTTCCAGCTCACCGAAAATTACCTAAATTCAACAAAAAAGGTAGAAAAGTACACTTACTTTGAGGTGTGTATATAGAAGGCTCGTGGATGATGATGATGATGATGATGATGATGGGAATTAGAATGGGGGTGGAGGAGAAGGGAGAAGAGAAGGCATTGGGGTGGAAGAGAAGTCACCCCATGGTGCCATTTCACCCATAAAATTTTAGTTCTCTTGGTGTAATTCAAGATTATTTTCTTTAAATCAACACTGCACTGCATTATATATTGTCAATATGTAAAATAAATTTCAAAATGACCAATAATTTGCTTGTAAACACAGAAAAAAAAGCATTTAGTTGAAGAGAGCCTCAAGCAAGATGTTACCTCCACTGAAAAGACACAAAGACTGACGCCTGTATGTTGTGTTCGCAGGCTGGATGGCGTGCCACAAACTAGTGACCCTACCTTCAATTATGTTCATTAATTGTTTAAATAACTAAAAAAAATTATATTAAACTTTTAAAATTATTGAATAGTATAAACTTCTTGATATTTACTAAAAGGGTAAGGAATTTGAGCCCTAGAACCGATTACTGTATTGGCGGACTAATACTATAGCTGGTGGACCGCCAAATGCAAGCTAAAACATGAGGTCGGCTCGTAAAAAACTCGTTAATCGAGGGATTGCTCGTTAACCGAAATCTTGTTAACCGAGGGACCACTGTAATTTAATGCGCGGCATCCAGCCTCTTAACACAGCAAACAGGCATTAGTCTCTCTCTGTTTTTACTGGAGGTAACATCTTGTTTGAGACTTTCTTCAACTAAACGCTTTTTTTTTTATGTGTTTCCAAGCAAATTATTGGTCATTTTGAAATTTATTTTACATATTGACAATATATAGCGCAGTGCAGTGTTATTTTAAAGAAAATATTCTTTATTTACAACAAGTTTAACTTTAAAAAGCACGTGTTGACATTGTTTGAATCCAGCATGGGGCCTAAGAGATCAAGAAAAGCGATTTCAATCCAAACCAAGCAGGAAATCATAAAAAACATGAACAAGGCATTAGAACAAATGCGCTATGCAAAGAATATGGCATGTCGACATCAACTGGGTCGACAATTCTTGCACAGAAAGACAGATTTAAAGAAGTGAAAGTGAGAGACAAATCTACAAGTGTTTAAAAGTAGATCCCTAATTGCAGAAACTGAGAGCTTACTTATCATCTGGATTAGGGAAAAACAGATGAAAGGTGATTCAGTTTCTACTGAATTCATTTGTGAAAGAGCCAGGGAGATTTACGAACAATATAAAGACAGATCAACCTGGTTCTTCAGGCACAGAATTTGAAGATTTTCGGGCCAGCAAAGGCTGGTTCGAAAAATTTAAGGAAAGAAGTGACATTTTCAGTGTTGTTAGGCATGGTGAAGCTGCTAGTGCTGATAAGGTAGGGGCAACAGAGTTTTAGATGAATTTAAAGAACTGATGGAAGAAGAACATTATCTTCCACAGCAAGTGTTCAATGTGGACGAAACTGGGCTGGTCTGGAAAAAGATGCCCAAAAGAACATTCATCACCAAAGATGAAGCCTCTTTACCTGGGCATAAACCCAGGAAAGACCATCTCACTCTATTGCTTGGTGCCAATGCTTCAGGGGATTTCCGACTGAAGCCTATGCTTGTCTACCACTCTGAAAACCCCAGGGTGTTCAAGCAACAGAAAGTGGTAAGAACAAATCTTGGAGTTTATTGGAAGTCCAACCTTAAGGCATGGGTGACAAGACAGCTGTTTAATGAATGGGCTGTTGATGTGTTTTGCCCTTCTGTCAAGAGCTACCTAACCACCAATAAACTCCCTTTAGAGGCTCTTCTCCTCATGGATAATGCTCCTGGTCATGACCCTGACCTTGCCAGAAATTTGGAGTATCATTTTGACTTTGTGAAAGTGTTGTTTTTTCCTCCAAACACTACATCAATCATACAGCCAATGGACCAGAATGTGATCAGCAACTTCAAGAAGTTGTACATGAAGAAAATGTTTAGGAGGTGTCATCAGGCAACTTCCAATGATCCTGAACTAACACTGAAACATTTCTGGAAGACACAATTCAACATCCTGGAGGCTGTAAAATTGATTGTGTCATCATGGCAAGAAGTCTCCACTAGACCCCTCAATTCTTCATGGAAAGCACTGTGGCCATCAGTAGTCCATGATTTTGAGGAATTTGAGGAAGAAACAGAGTTGGACCAGGAGATTGTGTCCATTGGTCAGTTATTGGGCCTTGAAGTGGAGGAGGAGGATGTAGAAGAGCTTGTGATGTCTCATGAGGAGGAACTTACTCCTGATGACTTGAAGCAACTGGATGAGATGTTACAGGTAGAGGCTGACAGTGGTGAGGAGGATATTGAAAGTGATGACCATATGTCAGCTAAACAGTTGAAAGATGTGATTTACCACTGGGAGAAGTTCAAGGAACTGGCTTCAAAGCACCCAGAAGTGGAAAAAATTGAACTAACTTTGTGTCATGTTGAGGACTCAGTGGTCTCCTTCTTTAAACATAAGTTAATGGTGAGGAGGACAGATGCCCCACAGACCACAATTGACACTTTCTTCAGTAAAAGGCAGAGGGAACAAGATGCTATCCCTCAGCCTTCCCCTTCAAGAAGGAGAGAGGATGTTCATGGTGGAGAATCTGTCAGTCCAGAGGTTCCTGACATTTTCATGGAAGGTGACTCACCTTCCAAGAAGCAGTAAAATGCTTCTCCTCCACCTCCACTTCCTTCTCTTCTCCCTTCTCCTCCTCCACCTCCACTTCCTTCTCTTCTCCCTTCTCCTCCTCCACCTCCCACTTCAAATTCACATCATCATCCAGGAGCCTTTTACATACACGCCTCAAAGTAAGTGAACTTTTCTACCTTTTTTTGTTGAATTTAGGCAATTTTCGGTGAGCTGGAACCAATTACCCAAAAACCCATTGAAACAATGGTTTCGGTTAACGAGCAACCTGCTGGAACGGATTGTGCTCGTTAACTGAGGGACCACTGTATTGTAATGCTTTTTTGACAACTTTTATGGTTTCATTAAAAGCAACAATAAACACGGCAGCTAGGCTGGTGAGTTGGAGACGTAGTTGTAGCCTACCACTTACACATGTTCGCTTCTCCACATACACACCCATGCTCTTCATTTATCATATTTTATAGTTTTAATTGTATTTTCTTTATTTCTAAGTCAGCGTGTATATAGAGTAAAATAATTGTTAACCCTTATGCCCCAGATATTCTTATGTGACTTAGAAATAAATAAAATATGAAGAGCATGAATGTGTATTCTGTGTAGGAGGCAATCATAAATGTGGAAGCAGTGAGCAGTATGTCAATAGCGCATCTGGCAACTCGGTTGGTAGGCCTATTTCAGTTTAAATGCCACCACACAACCACCTCTGCTGTAAGTTTACTTTATACCCTTTGCTACTGATTGTGAAGTTGATTTTAGATGAGAATATTTAGGAAAAATAATGAAAGCATAAAAGAGCAAAATTTATACAGGATAGTGCACACACTGCATCGCTACTCAGCTGGGGTGTGCTGCCTCTGCCGACCAACCCTCAGCAACTGTTGCTAAGGGTTAGTCGGCAGAGGCACACAACCCAAACTCACCTCCCCTGCTCAGTACAAGCAGCAACTGAGGCCAAGAGTGGTCCGGATGGAAGTACCTACCCCAGCTTCTGACTGTTTTTTATTTTTATTTATTTAATTTATTTTTTTACAGTTTGTTTACTGTGATAGAATTGAAGGCAGTGATAATTAAAATTGATTTTTTTTTTTTTTTTTTCATTTAGAACTTGTTCATCTGCAGACATCCATTACATTCAGTCCTCTACAATTTTAATGTGAATTTGTATGTGTAAGGAAGTTTGCCAGTATAAAGCATTTTGATCTGCATACTTTCAATTTTCTTCCAGGGAACTTTTGTTCCTGCAAGTTCATGCAGGCTAACACCAATAGACAGAATATTTACCAGGATTGGTGCATCTGACCGTTTAATGATGGGAGAGTCAACTTTCTTCGTAGAATTAGCGGAAACTTCCTCCATCATCCAACATGCGACCCAACACTCGCTTGTTTTGGTGGATGAACTTGGTCAGTATAAAACCTTTGTATTTAACAGTAAAATTTCCATAAATTGGAATAATAGGAGCTTAATCCTTACCAAATTAATTTCCAGATTATGATCAGTTGTATACAACGTCACCAACGAAGTACTGTACACACTTGATGTACAGTACAGTAGTTGTATTTATATCAACTGGTTTTTTTATACAGTAATAATGTAAAATACATAGTGGACAGCCACAGGTATTCAGGTAGCCAACCATCTTTTCCTGATTTCCTTAGGTTATCATTCTTCACCCTTCACTCAGTTTCTCTGTTATCTTCATAATTCCTTATGCCTTTTTCCCCCATCAAGATAAAATCATTTTGATTACCTCAGGGAGTTGTGACTGCCATGCCAACTGTTCCCACCCTGGAGGTTGGTGTTAGGAAGGGCATCCAACTGTGAAATTTTGCTTCAACATACCTGATGGTAACTGGGTTACCAGAGCTATGCCTAACCCCTGGTCTCTGCTGCATTTTCTGGGCTGGTGCCCTGGGTTTGTGGTGGTGAGAGGAGGGAGGAAATCCTGTTCTGGTAGTACCCAACAGCTGTCATCAGTTAACGTGGCTAACCCAATGTAAGCGTGGAAAATAGCCTTACGTTAATTATGATGAACTAAGAGTCATTCACTAGTTTCCATGTTAATAAGTCAACAAGTTACATTTCAACTTGTTGCATCAACCTCTGCTTCCCCCTCTCCTTTCTTTCTCCTTATCTGTAGACCATATACATATAGTAATAGGCTTTCTCACTTTCTGGGATTTGTACACTAAGATTGATACTCCATTTATATAAAGTCATTTTACCACTAATTAACTTGGGAATTTTTTTTTAATGCCCATTTTTCTTCTTTTTACATATATTTTTAGGTCGTGGCACCGCTACCTATGATGGCACAGCAATAGCATCTGCTGCAGTGGAGGCTCTGGTAAAGCTCAAGTGCCGGACACTCTTCTCCACCCACTACCACTCCCTAGTTGATGACTTTATGATCATTAAGAATGTGTCCCTTGGTCATATGGTAAGTTGTCTGCTTCCCATGTCCTTAACCTCAGTGTTATGGTAATGACTTCTCTCCAACTTTAGACCTGTGGCAAATGCTTCTGTTTTGTTAGAGCACTATCATAAGTCAGGTAATTTTAGCAAATTTTTAAATTATTATAAAAAATTTCCACTTGACCTTTGTTAACTTTTATATAATTTCAGGCATGTATGGTAGAAGGAGAAAATGAAGATGACCCATCACAGGAAACTATTACGTTCCTTTATAAATTTACTGAAGGAGCCTGCCCTAAATCATACGGATTTAATGCTGCTCGTTTGGCAGACTTGCCTGACCAAGTTATTCGAAGGGGTAGTCAAAAAGCACAAGAACTGGAGAAATGCAACTTTAGAAGGCGAACCTTTTCAAAAATTTTCAGCAGATCGTCTAATGGTCTGGAGAATTTGCGAGACTCGATTAAAGAGATACGGGATGTACAGTGAAGTGACAAACCTCAGTATACAGTAGTAGTGTACCAGCATCTCCGAACAATTGCAACAGAAGTTGGTTCATATTTTCTGATTTACAACAATTTCTTGTGGTTATCTAATTCTGATAGTTTAATAGTTAGCTATTAACTCAAGAATTAATGCTCTTCATAATACTGTACAGTAGGTGATGCATAAACATGATGCACTCACCTCAACACAACAACAATGGAATTACAGTTACACACATCATAAAGTGCACAGAAATGGGTATTATATTGCACAGACACACATCATAAAGTGCACAGAAATGGGTATTATATTGCACAGACACACATCATAAAATGCACAGAAATGGGTATTATATTGCACAGGTGACGGTAAAATCTGGTTTCTGTTCTTACGTAAAATTTAGTCAAATACGTGTAAATACTATACGCCATGAGACTAAGAGAGCCATGCAGTGGTAATTGGCTCACTTGGATCACTTGTGAGATTTGAGTAATTAAATGTGATCTGAAGTTAATATTCCAGTATTGTTTTAATCTCTTGCTTAATTTCAGATCAAAATACCTTTAGAGTTAACAAGAGTTCTAACCTATCTGTTGCCAAAAGTTAGAAAATAAGGGATTACTGTAAATGTAACCTACAAGATTTTGCCTCATTTATAATGGAATTTTAACAACAGTTTATGAATATGAGAGGATTTTAAGGTGTGTGTGGGTGTAAGAAAATAATTATACTGTATACCCAAATGTTTATCTGAAAAGTGGTAGGGAGTTGAGTAGTACAGGTAAGTTGTATATTAGGGCAGGGTTCTGTATTATGTCCCTTGTTTATTGCTATGCATTGTTCACTTTTAGTTAAGTGAGCTTATTATTGAAGTTGTCACAGTTTATATATCTGATAAATTGAGAAGGTCTCCATTGAAATGTGGAAACATGGGCCAAAAGGTTTACTGTACTGTAGCATCTTCAAGACAGCATGGCCTTCAAATTTGCGGGGGTTAGGTTCTCAAAATGGCCGCGAATCGCCAAATCCGCGAATCACATTTGCTGACCGGGTTACACTTTTACTTGTGTACAAAGAAATGTACAGTATATTCCCTTTATGTTTGCCCTGAGGATAATTTTTTTTTTTACCTGTATTGTATATGTGTGTGTGTGCACGCGTGCGTTCACGAAACACATAAAAATAAATAATAACGGGAAAATCCTCTCACAAATATTCATATATGCAATACAGGTAAAGGAAATTTCTATCTCCAGAATGAATGGCTCCCTCTTCCAGCTGCAAAAATGTCAGCAATTTTAAAACTACCCTTAGACATTCTTGGGTTCATCCAAGGTGTCATTCGCAAATACACTAGGTCCACAAATTTGAAGGGCATGCTGTACAGTATAGTATTTAACAATTCATAGTGGAAACGGAAATGACAGAATTTTCTTTGAAACCTTAAGCAAAAATTAATTGATTTTATTTTTTTATGGAAATATTATTTACTTCTGGTGATTGTTAAGACGGCTCCAGTATGTATTTTTGAAGACTTTTTTGTTAGAGAAAACAGAATTACACATTAATTGATAATAATTTCAAATTGGTGTGAGACTGTACATTAAGTGTAGAATGATGATAGAGATAAGCAGTAATGTTGTTAGTTATTTAATTGATATATCAGTTCAAAAATATATCCATTTATATTACATTGATATTTTATTTTCACAACACATATAGCTAAGAGTCAATATTGTAGCAATGAAACTCGTGGCTACTCCACACCTGCCTGATACACTTGACTGCCAAGGGTTGAGCACTACCTCTTTCAGGTACCTATATTATTCTTCATTCTTTGTATTATAATCATTGTACAGTACATGTAACCATATTACCTCATTGTGTTTCATGTCTTATTCCAGGTGAATGTTTGAACTATGGTACAGTACGTATAGTGAACTACACTCTTATCAATGTTTAATCCAAGTTTTGCTACTTTATTAGAATCTACCTGAGTAAAGTATTAGTATGTACGTCATGGATTGATCCCCAAACTTATTTTATGGCCAAACCCAGAACTGGGCAACTTGCTTAAAAGTGCAATACACCCTTTAGTCTGGACACTGGAGTTTTAACATTAGTGGTTAGGACTTATCCTACAGTCAGTCTCCAAAACTCATCTGGAAAAAATGGTGGAAACAAAGGTTTTTACTCTAATAAATAGAATAAGGAAACCTGAAAGAGCATGTGACATAACATCAGCTGGTCCACGCCTCTCCCTTCTCTTCAGTGAGCCAGTATAGATTTCAGTTGTCAATCCCCCTTCATATCTGCCAGACTTGCATACTAACATGGAAGGGTTTCCAAACTGCCCGTTACAGGCTTGGCCATAAAATAGAAGATCAGTCACTGATTTAGCATTAGGTGCCCTTCACTCTTTACCTGATGTATCTGGAGCTAGATAGAAACAGGAGACATATAACCCCCCCTTGCATACATGATGCTTATATGTCACAAACTGATTTTGTCTAAATTGATCATTGGCTCTGGCTCTGAAACTTGACATACAAATTAAATTATTCACCATAAATTAAGCTTACATCCTATGTGTGTCTTATGAAGGGGCCTACATACAGTACCGAGGTGTGTGTGTAATATATATATATATATATATATATATATATATATATATATATATATATATATATATATATATATATATATATATATATATATATATATATATATATATATATATATATATATATATATATATATATATATATATTACAC
>NW_024721079.1:8683731-8796231 GCF_018991925.1 Homarus americanus | reverse complement strand
TTTTTTTTTATTAACTGTAGATATTTGTTTTAGCTCATAAAATTCATACAAATTATCCGCCAGAATATAATTTACATTGCTGGAATTCTTATAATTTGGTGATCATTTTGAATATAAACAACATATTTGCATTAAACATACAATTTTTAGATAAAATGTTTAATCTGAGTAAGTATGTTATCTTTTTGAAAAAAATATGACATTTATATTCAAAATATTCCTGGTCTACAAGAATCCAGCAATGTCAATTATATTTTCCTAACTTTAGTTTGAGGTTATCCCACACATCTCCTTGGACGGTTGAGGGGGTGGGGGAGGAGGGACCGACCACTTGTTAGCTGGCTGTGTACTGTAGTGAGGAGGGAGTTGAGTCCATTATTTGAATGACATTAACTTGTGACTGTATTTCTCTTAAGTATTAATTGTGCATGTACCATCATAAAATTAAGATGTTATTTTTACTACAACATAGTTATTTGTCGTCAAAGTGGAGTTTGGGGTCGGGCTGGGTTCTATTGAATTAATCCCATATGTTCTGTTATTCACTTAAATGGTTTTCACTAACGCGGACCTCTGTTCAATTGACCGCTAAGTACCACTGTATTTTTTATAATTTTATATTAACTCCACACCAAATGAACCTAAATATTGTGGGAATTATGGTGTTGCATCCTTTATTATAAAGGATCACGGCCTGCTGAGAGCAGGAGGTGACCAGTTGTCCACCTCTTCCTCCCACCTTCACCAAGTCCTCTCCACTTCTACTCACTCAAACATAGTTTTATACAGTATCTTAATGTAATTCATATTCTATTCCTATAATTCATTCATCGGTAATTTGAGGAAACCCTCTACCACCAGAAGGAGTTGTTCGATTTTATCTATTTTTCACATATTATTAAAATTATATATCGTATTTTTTCTATTATTTAATATCTGTACTGTATCCCTTCAACATTACGCTATTTATCATTATAAAATGGAGCACCTAAAGGAAAAGTGTGGTGGTGTGAGGGAGGAAGGTCCCTTGAGGAGAACTGACCGTGTGGATCCTCACCCCTGTAAAGGGTCACCTTTCACCCAGTGCTTGTCATCCACTCCTGACTCCATTTTCATTCATGATACAATATTGTTTTATTTGTTATTTATTAATTGGTTAAGATATGTTAGTGTAATAATCTGTGCTTATTAATCCCTGTACCCTTCATGTACAGTACAATACTGTGCTTGAGGGCTCAGAAGCATCACCGCTGTGAGGAAATGGAGTTGGTACCAACATATTCTCTGTTGAGTTCTGTTTTGTGGAGCTTTGATTTGTGGCCTTGTGTTACTCTCACATGGTCGAAAATAAGCACTAAATACATTGGTTTGTGTACCTAAAGGACCATGTTCAGCACAAATTCATCATGGCTGCAAGTCTCACCACACCACCGTGTCCTTTAACTCAAGATTGCAGCCAATGACAGGCACGCCTCCGCCACACCTCCCAACTGAGCCGATGATGCAGCTAGTAGACCTACTTTGGGCCAATGAGCGCAGCATCTGGGGATAGTGCAAATCATCGTGTTTTTCACACTGCTAGCTCCTTTGTCTCAGTCTTCTTGTTAACCGTGCAAGCACTTTGATGGGCATGGGCTATATGCATGACACTCATACCAAAATTTTACACCAATAATCTTCAAAATAAAAACAAACCCTACCTTGATATCATTATTGGTTGTGTAACAAACAAAAACCTGTTTCTCACTTTTTAAAAGTGGCGCTTGAGGCCTTGTAATTCTATGGCCCTGACATATTTTTAAATGTATCAGTACTGAAATTAATAACAAAAGTGGGGAACTCGGCAATGGCTAGTACTACCTGCCACCCCTCTCCTATGCAGAGGTCAGAGGAAAAGATTACCTTCTATTTCTGCTTTTCAATTAATTTTGATGTTAAAATACTAATTATATATCATTTTTTCTATAGGCTGATCATATGGGAAATATAAAATGAAAACCGTAAATAAAATCAAACTGATATATACAGCAATTCCATCCCAACCCTTACAGAGGGGTGATGACTGGTCGATTAGAGATTGCATATGAATACAGTACAGTGTCATTTTATTGGTGTAATTCAAGATTATTTTTAAATCAACACTCCACTGCACTATATATTGTCAATATGTAAAATAAATTTCAGAATGACCAATAATTGTAACAGTACTGAAAAAACATAAAAATAGTTTATGTTCAAGAGCCAGCAAAAGATGTTACCTCCACTGACCAGAGATACAAACTGATGCCTTTGTAGTCAAGTGGCTGATTGGTACACCAAAACTATTTCTGTACTGCTATTATAGTTAAATAAATGTTAAAATACTTTTAATATAAAACTTGGAAAATTATTGAATAGTACAACCTTTTGATATTTACTCAAATGGGAAACGAATTTATGCCCTAGAACCGATTACTATATTGGCAGACTAATATTCCAGCTGATGAGCAAGCTAAAACATGTTGACATGATCTCAAGAATTTCGTTAACCAAATTTTTGCTTCATTAACCGAATTGAAGATTTATGGAAGGTAATTCGTTAACCGAGTGATCACTGTATTTAATACTATATATTATATTAGTTATGATAAAATATACACCATAAGAGGCTGATCATAATGGATGCAGGTAAATAAAAAGTTGAGCTACCCTTGTACCTATTAATTCATTAGGCCTGTATTAGACCTTTACTGTAGTCCCATTAAAGACAATACAGTACATTATATATATTTAATAATAAATAAGGTAATACCTGTATTTTAGTGGAGGTCTTAGTGTATGACAAAATTATGTGCGATTAATCAGCTTAGGTGGCAACACACCAGCTTGTGTTACCACTCCATCTCTTATCACCCACACCTTCTGCTGTCTCACTCCATATTTTGAACTGTTATGCTGAAGGGATACAACGTTGTTCATTTATACTTAATTTTGTGGTAGATACCAGTTGTTCAATGATGTGTAAGCAGTTTTATCAAGAGACTGACAGTCATCACCTCCCCATCACTTACCACAACTTCCACCACTACCCCACATCATCACCACTGCCCTATTATCACCACCCAAACTCATAATTTCAGTGATATAGAGATGGATTAGGTTTCAGTTAGAGCAGAGCCAGAGGTCCTCTCACACTCACCCACCCACGCACTGAGTCCTCAGTAACACCACGTCACCACACCATTCTACTACAACTGCTGCCACACACCCTCCAACACCACCCACACACACCCACAACACCACCCACACACACCTCCAACACCACCCCCACACACCTCCAACACCACCCACACACACCTCCACCACCACACACACCTCCAACCACCCACACACCCAACACCCCACACACACCTCCAACACACACACCCTCCAACACCCCACACACACCCCACACACCTCCAACACCACCCACACACACCCCAACACCACCCACACACCTCCCAACACCACCCACACACCTCCAACACCCACCCACACACACACCCTCCAACACCACCCACACACCCACCACCCACACACCCTCCAACACCACCCACACACACCCTCCAACACCACCCCACACACCTCCAACACACCCCCACACACCCTCCAACACCACCCCACACACCCAACACCACCCCACACACCTCCAACACCACCCACACACACACCCTCCAACACCACCACACACACCTCCACACCACACACACACACCCTCCAACACCAAACCAACACCACCCACACACCTCCAACACCACCCACACACACTCCCAACACCACCCACACATACCAACACCACCCACACACACCCTCCAACACCACCCACACACCCTCCAACACCACCCACACACACACCCAACACCACCCTCCAACACCCTCCACCACCCTCCAACACCACCCACACACACCCTCCAACACCCCCACACACACCCTCCAACACCACCCACACACACCTCCAACACCACCCACACACACCCTCCAACACCACCCACACACACCTCCAACACCACCCACACACACCTCCAACAACACCACCCACACACCTCCAACACCACCCAACACCACCCACACACCTCCAACACCACCCACACACCCTCCAACACCACCCACACACCTCCAACACCACCACCCACACACCCCTCCAACACCACACACACACCCTCCAACACCACCCACCACACCCTCCAACACCACCCACACAACCCTCCAACACCACCCACACACACCCCTCCAACACCACCCACACACACACCCTCCAACACCCCCCACACACACACCTCCAACACCCCCCACACACACCCTCCAACACCAACACACACCCTCCAACACCCACCACACCCACACACACCTCCAACACCACCCACACACACCCTCCAACACCACCCACACACACACCTCCAACACCACCCACACACCTCCACCACACCCACACACCTCCAACACCACCACACACCTCCAACACCACCCACACACCTCCAACACCACCCACACACCCCCTCCAACACCACCCACACACACCCTCCAACACCTCCAACACCACCCACACACACACCCTCCAACACCCCCACACACACACCCCTCCACACCCCCACACACACACCCTCCAACACCCCCCACACACCCTCCAACACCAACCACACACCTCCAACACCACCACACACCTCCAACACCCACCCACGACACCTCCAACACCACCACACACACCTCCAACACCCCACACACACACCCCCACCCACACCCCCACACACACCCCACTCCACACCTCCCCACCACACCTCCAACACCACCCAAGCACACCTCCAACACCACCCAACACACCCTCCAACACCACCCACACACCCCCTCCAACACCCACACACACCCTCCAACACCACCCCACACAACCCTCCAACACCACCCACACACACCCCAACACCACCCACACACACACACCCAACACACCCCACACACACACCCTCCAACACCCCCACACACACACCCTCCAACACCCCCAACAACACCACTCACACACACGCCCTCCAACACCACTCACACACGCCCTCCAACACCACTCACACACGCCCTCCAACACCACCCACACACGCCCTCCAACACCACCCACACACGCCTCCAACACCACCCAGCCACACGCCCCTCCAACACCACCCACACACGCCCTCCAACACCACCCACACACACCTCCAACATCACTCCCCACACACACACACCTTTCTAACACCACCCTGCAATAATCTCCAACACCACCCACACACACCTCCAACACCACCCACACACCCTCCAACACCACCCACACACACCCTCCAACACCCACCCACACACACCCTCCAACACCACCCACACACACCCTCCAACACCACGCACACACACACCCTCCAACACAACCCTCCAAAACCACCCAAACAACCCTCCAACACCACCCACACACCCTCCAACACCACCCACACACAACCTCCAACACCACCCACAAACACCCTCCAGCCACCACCCACACACCCTCCAACACCACCCAAACACACCCTCCAACACCACCACTCCCCACACACCTCCAACACTCCCCACAATAACAATAACCTCCAAACACCCCCACACACACACCTCCAACACCCCCACACACACACACACCCTCCAACACCCCCACACACACCCTCCAACACCCCCACACACACCCTCCGCAACACCCCACACACACCCTCCAACACCCCCACACACACCCTCCAACACCCCCACACACACCTTTCCACCACCACCACACACCTCCAACACCACCCACGCACACCCTCCTCCACCACCCACACACCCTCTAACACCACCCACGCACACCTCCAACAAACCTCCACCTACGCACACCTCCAACACCACCCCACACACCCTCCAACACCACCCACACACACCCTCCAACACCACCCACGCACCCTACAACACCACCCACACCCTCCAACGCCCACACACACCAACACCACCCAACACCACCCACACACCCTCCAACGCCACCCACACACACCTCCAACACCACCTGCACACACTCCCTCCAACACCACCCACATACCCTCCAACACCACCCACACACACCCTCCAACACCACCCACACACACCCTCCAACACCACACCCACACACACACCCTCCAACACCACCCACACACACACCCTCCAACACCACCTACACACACACCTCCTCCAACACCAACTACACACCTCCAAGTAACACCAACTACACACCCTCCAACACCACCCACGCACACCCTCCAACACCACCCACGCACACCCTCCAACACCACCCAAGCACACCTCCAACACCACCCATGCACACCCTCCACCACCACCACACACACACCCTCCAACACCACCCACACACACCCTCCAACACCACCAACACACCCTCCAACACCACCCACACACACACCCACCAACACACCACCCACACACACCCTCCAATACCACCCACACACGCCCTCCAACACCACACACACACACCTCCAACACCACCCACACACACCCTCCACCCACCCCACACACACCTTTCCAACACCACACCCCCACACACCCTCCAACACCACCACACACACCCTCAAACACCACCCACACACACCCTCCAACACCACCCACACACTCCCTCCAACACCACCCACACACACCCTCCAACACCACCCACACACCCTCCAATACCACCCACACATGCCCTCCAAATCACCCACACACACCTCAACACCACCCCCACACACCTCCTCCAACACTACTCCCACACACCCTCCAACACCACCCCACACACCTCCAACACCACCCCTACACACCTTCCACCCACCCACACACACACCTCCAACACCCACCCACACACCCTCCAACACCATGCACACACACCCACACCAAACCAACACCACCCACACACCCTCCAACACCACCCACACACCTCCAAACCACCCACACATACCCTCCAACACCACCCACACATACCATCCAACATCACCCACACATACCCTCCAACACCACCCACACACACCCTCCAAATACCACCAACACCACCCTCCAACACCACCCTCCAACACCACCTCCAACACCACCCACACATACCCTCCAACACCCCTGCCACACCTCTCCACCACCAACACACTCCCCAACACCCACCTGGCCACACACACCCACCAACACCACCCACACACACACCCTCCAATGGCCCACCCTACACACGCCCTCCAACACCACCACACACACCCTCCAACACCACCCACACACACCCTCCAACACCACCCCACACACACACCTTTCAACACCACCCCCACACCACCCTCCAACACCACCCACACACACCTCAAACACCACCTACACACACCTCCAACACCACCCACACACTCCTCCAACACCACCCACACACCCTCCAACACCACCCACACACACCTCCAATACCTCACCCACACATGCCTCCAACACCACTGGCTACACCTTTCAACACCCACCCCACAATAACCCTCCAAATTACCCGCCCCACACACCTCCAACACCACCCCCACACACCTCCAACACCACCCCCACACACCCTCCAACACCACCCACACACACACCCTCCAACACCACACCCACACACACCCTCCAACACCATGCACACACACCCTCCAACACCAAACCAACACCTCACCCACACACCCTCCAACACCACCCACACACCTCCTCCTCCCAAAACCACCCACACATACCTCCAACACCACCCACACATACCATCCAACATCACCTGGCCATACCCTCCAAATACCACTGGCCACACACCTCCCTCCAACACCACCTTCCAACACCACCTCCAACGCCCCACCTCCAACACCTCACCTCCCAACCACCCACCCACACACACCCTCCAACACCGGGCCACCACACCCTCCAACACCACCCAAACACACCTCCAACACCACCCACACACACCCTCCAACACCACCTGGGCCACACACCCTCCAACACCACCACCCACACCACACCTCCAACACCCACCCAATAATAATCTCCAACACCACCCAACACCACCCACACACCCTCCAACACCACCCACACACCTCCAACACCACCCACACACCCTCCAACACCACCCACACACTCCCTCCAACACCACAATACCCTCCAACACCACCCACGCATACCCCTCCCAACAACACCACCCACACATGCCTCCTCCTCCACCACCACCCACACACACCTCCAAATACCTCACCCACACACACACCCTCCAACACCCCTTACACACACAACACCCTCCAACACTCTTTCTACACACCTCCAACACCACCCAAGGCACTCCTCCAACACAACTACACCCTCCAACACCACCCACGCACACCCACGCACACCCTCCAACACCACCCACGCACATCCTCCAACACCACCACGACACACCCTCCAACACCACCCACACACCCTCCATCACCACCCACACATCCTCCAACACCACCCAGCACACCTCCAACACCACCCACACACCCTCCGCAACACCACCCACACACCTCTCCAACACCACCCACACATACCCTCCAACACCTCCAACACCACCCACACACACACCTCCAACACCCCCACACACACACCTCCCAACACCCCACACACACACCCTCCAACACCTCTGCCACACACCTCCAACACCAACCCACACCTCCAATCACCCACGCACACCCCAACACCACCCACCACACCCTCCAACACCACCCACGCACACCCTCCAACACCACCCACACACACCCTCCAACACCCCCAAACACACACCCCACCACACCCCCACACACACACCCCCACTCACACCTTCCCACCCACACCCTCCAACACCACCCACGCACACACCTTCCAACACCACCCACGCACACCCCTCCAACACCACCCAAACACTCCTCCAACACCACCCACACATACCCTCCAACACCCACCCACACACACCCTTTCCAACACCACCCACACACCCTCCTCCAACACCACCCTAATAATAATAATACCTAAATACATCCCCACACACACCACCCCCACACACACCCTCCAACACCCCAACCACACCCTCCAACACCACACACGCACATCCTCCAACACCACCCACGCACATCCTCCAACACCACCCACACACACCCTCCAACACCACACCCACACACACCCTCCAACACCACCCAACACCACCACCCACACACACCTCCTGGGGTCATCACTCCACACTCCACCTCCAACACCACCTACACACCTTCCAACACCACCCACATACCTCCAACACCACCCACACATACCTCCAACACCACCCGCCATACCCCCAACACCACCTACATATACCTTCCAAATACCCACCAATATACCTCCCACCACCACCTACACATACCTCCGTAACACTACCCACACACCTCCAACACCACCCACACACACACCTCCTCCAACACCACCCACACACCCTCCAACACCACCCACGCACACCCTCCACCACGCCACCCTCCAACACCACCCACGCACACCCTCCAACACCTCACCCACCACACCCTCCAACACCACCCACGCACACCCTCCAACACCACCCACGCACACCCTCCAACACCACCCACACACACCCTCCAACACCACCCACACACACCCCCACACACCTTCCAACACCCCTGGCCACATACCTCCCAATCTACCCACACACACCTCCAGCACCACCTGGGCCACATACCCTCCAACACCACCCACACACACCCTCCAGCACCACCCACACACACCCTCCAACACCACCCACACACACCCTCCAACACCACCCACACACACACCCTCCAACACCCCACCCACACACCCTCCAACACCCCACACACACACCCTCCACACCACCCACACACCCTCCAACACCACCCACACACACCCTCCAACACCACCCACACACACACCTCCCAACATCCCCCACACACCTTCCAACACCCACCCACACACACCTCCACCACACACACACCCTCCGGGCAACACCTCACCCCCCACACACCCTCCAACACCACCCCCACCACCTCCAACACCACCCCCACACCCTCCCAACACTACCCCCACACACCCTCCAACACCACCACACACACCCTCCAACACCACCCACACACACCCTCCAACACCACCCACACACACCCTCCAACACCACCCACACACACACACCCTCCAACACCACAGCCACACACACACCTCCAACAGCACTCCAGCCACACACCTCCAACACCACCCACACACACCCTCCAACATCCCCACACACCTTCCAACACCCCCACACACACCTTCCAACACCCTCCAACACCACCCACACACACCCTCCAGCCACCCACCTGGCCACACACCTCCCAACACCACCCACACACACCCAACGGCTATACCCTCCACCACCCACACACACCCTCCAACACCCACCCACACACACCCTCCAACACCCACCGCCACACCTCCAACACCACACACACCTCCAAACACCACCCACACACCCTCCACCCACCACACACCCTCCAACACCACCAACACACACACACCTCCTGGGGTCACCCCCACACACACCCTCCAACACCCCCAACACCTCCAACACTCCCCACACACACCCTCCAACACCCACACACCCTCCAACACCCTCACACACACACCCTCCAACACCCCTACACACATCCTCTCCAACACCCCCACACACATCTCAAACACCTCTACACACATCTCTCCAACATCACTCCCTACACACATCTCCCAACACTACCTACTAATACACCTCTCCCAACACCCTACCCACACCCTCCAACACCACCCACACACCCTCCCAACACCCACACACACCCTCCAACACCCCGCCACACACCCTCCTCCAACACCCCCACACACGCTGCCCAACACCACCCACACACGTGCCGCCTCCAACACCACCCACACACGCCCTCCAACACCACCCACACACGCCCTCCTCCAACACCACCCACACACGCCTCCAACACCTCACCCTCCACACACGCCTCTCCAACACCACCTGCATGCCTCCAACACCACCCACACTAATCTCCAACACCCACCACACGCCCAACACCCAAATCACACATCGCCTCCAGCACCACCCACACACGCCCTCCAACACCACCCACACACACACCCTCCCCAAACACCACCCACACACACACCCCTCCAACACCACCCACACACACACCTCCCAACACCACCCACACACACCCTCCAACACCACCCACACACACCCTCCAACACCACCCACACACACCCCCAACACCACCCACACACACCCTCCAACACCCACCCACACACACCACCCAACACCCCACACACACCCTCCAAATGCCCCCAAACACCCTCCAACACCTCCACACACACACACCCTCCAGCCACCCCCACACACACCCTCCAACATTCCCCATACCTCTCCAACACTCCCTGGCCACATCTCCTCCAACACCGCCACATCCTCCGGGGCCCACCCCACACACATCCTCCAACCACCCTACCACACATCCTCCAACACCACCCACACACACACCCTCCAACACCACCCACACACACCCTCCAACACCACCCACACACACCTCCACCACCCCCAAAGGCACACACCTCCACCCCCACACACGCCAGCCTGGCACTACCCCCACACACGCCCAACACCACCCACACACGCCGCCTCCAACACCACCCGCCACACGCCCTCCAACACCACCCACACACACGCCTCCAACACCACCCACACACGCTCCTCCAACACCACCCACACACGCCCTCCAACACCACCCACACACGCCCTCCAACACCACCCACACGCCCTCCAACACCACCCACACACGCCCTCCAACACCACCCACACACGCCCTCCACCACCACCCACACACGCCCTCCAACACCACCCACACACGCCCTCCAACACCACCCACACACGCCCTCCAACACCACCCACACACGCCCTCCAACACCACCCACACGCCCCTCCAACACCACCCACACACGCCTCCAACACCACCCACACACGCCTCCAACACCACCGCCACACGCCTCCAACACCACCCACACACTGCCCTCCAATCAATTCACCTGCCAATAATGCCTCCAACACCCACCCACACACGCCTCCAGCACCACCCACACGCCCTCCAACACCACCCACAAATGCCCTCCAACACCACCCACACACGCCCTCCAATACCACCCGCACACACATCGCCCTCCAACACCACCCACACACGCCTCCTCCAACACCACCCACACACACCTTTCCAACACCACCCCACACACCTCCAACACCACCCCACACCTCCAACACCACCCCCACACACCCTCCAACCTACCACCCCCACACACCCTCCAACACCACCCCCACACACCCTCCAACACCACCCCACACACCCTCCAACACCACTCCTGCCACACTCCCAACACCTCACCCCTACACACCTCCAACACCCACCCACACACACCCCCAACACCAACGCCCACACACACACCTCCAACACCACCTCCAACAAATCTCACCCCCACACCCTCCAACACCACCCACACACACCCTCCAACACCACTACACACCCAACACCACCCACACACGCCCTCCAACACCACCCACACACGCCCTCCAACACCACCCCCACACACCCTCCAACACCACCCCCACACACCTCCAACACCACCCCCACACACCTCCAACACCACCCCACACACCCTCCACACCCACCCCACACACCCCTCCCACCACCACCCCTTGCCACACCCTCCAACACCCACCCCCTACCACACCCTCCCAGCAACACCACCCACACACACCCTCCAACACCACCCACACACACCTCCAACACCACCACACACACCCTCCAACACCACCCTCCAACAACCACCCCCACACCCTCCCTCCAACCCCACACCTCCTAAATCACCTTCCACACGCTCCTCCAACACCCAACACTCACACGCCCTCCAACACCACTTCCACACACGCCTCCAACACCACCCACACACGCCTCCAACACCACCCACACACGCCCTCCAACACCACCCACACACACCCTCCAACATCACCCCACACACACCTTTCAACACCACCCCCACACACCTCCAACACCACCCACACACACACCCTCCAACACCACCCACACACACCCTCCAACACCACCCACACACACCCTCCAACACCACCTACACACACCCTCCACCACCACCCACACACCTCCAACACCACGCATACACACTTCCAAATAATAACCCTCCAAACTACCCAAACAACCTCCAACACCACCCACACACCCTCCAACACCACCCACACAACCTCCAACACCACCCACAAAACACCCTCCAACACCACCCACACACCCTCCAACACCACCCAAACACACCCTCCAACACCACCCCTTCTACACACCCTCCAACACCCCCACACACACACACCCTCCAACAACACCCCCACACACACACACCCTCCAACACCCCACACACACACACACCCTCCAACACCCCCACACACACCCCTCCAACACCTCCCCAATACCCCTCCAACACCCCCACACACACCCCTCCAACACCCCCACACACCCTCCAACACCCCCACACACACCCTTCAACACCACACCACACACCCTCCAACACCACCCACGCACACCCTCCAACACCACCCACGCACACCCTCCAACACCACCCACGCACACCCCTCCAACACCACCCACGCACACCCTCCAACACCACCCCCGCCACACCCTCCAACACCACCCACACACACCTCCAACACCCACGCACCCTACAACACCACCCACACCCTCCAACGCCACCCACACACACCTCCAACACCACCCAACACCACCCACACACCTCCAACGTCACCCACACACACCCTCCAACACCACCCACACACCCTCCCAACACCACCCACATACCCTCCAACACCACCCACACACACCCTCCAACACCACCCACACACACCCTCCAACACCACCCACACACACACCCTCCAACACCACCCACACACACACCCTCCAACACCACCCACACACACACCCTCCAACACCAACCACACACCCTCCAACACCAACTACACACCCTCCAACACCACCCACGCACACCCTCCAAGCAACACCACCCAATGCACACCCTCCAACACCACCTAAGCACACCTCCAACACCACCCATGCACACCTCCAACACCACCCACACACACACCCTCCAACACCACCCACACACACCCTCCAACACCACCAACACACCCTCCAACACCACCCACACACACACCCACCAACACCCTCACCCACACACACCCTCCAATGGCTCACCCACACACGCCCTCCAACACCACCCACACACACCCTCCAACACCACACCCACACACCCTCCAACACCACCCCCACACACACCTTTCTAACACTACCCCCACACACCCTCCAACACCACCCACACACACCCTCAAACACCACCCACACACACCTCCAAATACTCAATGGCTAATTTCCCAACACCTGCTACCTGGCCACATTACCCTCCACCACCTCACCCACACACACCCTCCACACTACCCATGCCTCCAACACCACCTACACACACCTTTCAACACTACCCCCACACACCTCCAACACTACCCCTCACACCCTCTGGGAACACCACCCCCACACACTCTCCAACACCACCCCACACACCTCCAACACCACCCACACACACCCCTCCAACACCACCCACACACCTCCCTCCAACACCATGCACACACACACCTCCAACACTTAAACCAACAATTCACCCACAATAATTCTCCAACACCACCACACACTCCTCCAAAACCACCCACACATACCCAAACACCCACCCACACATACCATCCAACATCACCCACACATACTCCTCCAACACCACCCACACACACCTCCAACAACACCACCCTCCAACACCACCCTCCAACACCACCTCCAACACCACCCACACACACCCTCCAACACCCCCACACACCTCCAACACCACCCAAACACACCCTCCAACACCACCCACACACACCCTCCAACACCACCACACACACCCTCCAACACCACCCACACACACCCTCCAACACCACCCACACACACCCTCCAACACCTCACCCAACACCTCACCCACACCCTCCAACACCACCCACACCCTCCAACACCACCCACACACCCTCCAACACCACACACACCTCCAACACCACCCACGCATACCCAACACCACCCACACATACCCTCCAACACCCACCCACACACCCTCCAACACCACCCACACACACACCCTCCAACACCCCCACACACACACCTCCAACACCCCCACACACACACCCTCCAACACCACCATACACCCTCCACCACCTCAGCCCCACGCGACCACTCCACGCGACACCCTCCCAACACCCACCCACGCACATCCAACACCACCCACGCACACCCTCCAACACCACCCACACACACCCCTCCATCACCACCCACACACCCTCCAACACCACCCACACACCCCAGCAACACCACCCACACACCCTCCAACACCACCCACCACCCTCCAACACCACCCACACACATACCCTCCAACACCTCCAACACCACCCACACACACACCCTCCAACACCCCACACACACACCCTCCAACACCCCCACACACACACCCTCCAACCACTTCACACACACCTCCAACACCCAACCACACCCTCCAACACCACCCACCACACCTTCCAAACACCACCCACGCACACCCTCCAAGCAACACCACCCACGCACACACCCCTCCAACACCACCCACACACACCCTCCAACACCCCCACACACACACCCCCACCACACCCCCACACACACCCCCACTCACACCTTCCCACCTCACACCCCTCCAACACCACCACCCACGCACACCTCCAACACCACCCACGCACACCCTCCAACACCACCCAAACACTCCCTCCAACACCACCCACACATACCTCCAACACCACCCACACACACACCCTTCAACACCACCCACACACACCCTCCAACACCACCCACACACACACACCCAACACATCCCCACACACACACCCTCCAACACCCCCACACACACACCCTCCAACACCCTCCAACCCACACCCTCCAACACCACACACGCACATCCTCCAACACCACCCACGCACATCCTCCAACACCACCACCCACCACACACCTCCAACACCACCCACACACACCTCCAACACCACCCAACACCACCCACACACACCCTCCAACATCACCCACACCTCCACCCTCCAACACCACCCACACACCTTTCCAACAATTCACCTGGCCACATACCTCCCAACACCACCCACACATACCCTCCAACACCACCCACACATACCCTCCAACACCACCCACACATACCCTCCAACACCACCCACACATACCCTCCAACACCACCCACACATACTCCTCCAACACCACCCACACACCCTCCAACACCACCCACACACACACCTCCAACACTACCCACGCATACCTCCAACACCACCCACGCATTACCCTCCAACACCACCCACGCACACCTCCAAATACCACCTTACGCACACCTCCAACACCACCCACGCACCCTCCAACACTACCCACGCACACCCTCCAACACCACCCACGCACACACCCTCCAACACCCACCCACGCACCCTCCAACACCCACCCACGCACACACCCTCCGCAACACCACCCACACACCCCACACACACCTTCCAACACCCCCACATACCCAACACCACCCACACACACCCTCCAGCACCACACCCACACATACCTCCAACACCACCCACACACACCCTCCAGCACCACCCACACACACCCTCCAACACCACCCACACACACCCTCCAACACCACCCACACACACCCCTCCAACACCCCCACCCACACGCACCCTCCAACACCCCACACCACACACCTCCAATACCACCCACACACACCCTCCAACACCACCCACACACACCCTCCAACACCACCCCACACACACCCTCCAACATCCCCACACACACCTTCCAACACCACCCACAATAACACCCAACACCACACCCACACACACCCTCCAACACCACCCCCACACACCCTCCAACACCACCCCTGCACACACCTCTCCAACACCACCCCCACACACCCTCCAAACCACCCACCCACACCCTCCAACACCACCCACGCACACCCTCCCAACACCACCCACGCACACCCTCCAACACCCCCACACACACCTCCCCAGTCACACCCCCACACACACCCCCACACACCCCCCACACACACCCCCACCACACCCCCACCGACACCCTCCAACACCACCCACCACACCCTCCAACACCACCCACGCACACCCTCCACCAACCACGCACACCCTCCAACACCAACACAACCACGCACACCTCCAACACCACCCACGCACAACCTCCAACACCACCCACGCACACCTCCAACACCACCCACACACCTCCAACACCACCCACGCACACCCTCCAACACCACCCACGCACACCCTCCAACACCACCCACGCACACCCTCCAACACCACCCACGCACACCCTCCAACACCACCCACGCACACCCTCCAACACCACTCACACATATCCTACATTCTCCAACACCAACTACACACGCCCAACATGGAAATTAAGACAGCAAGCATCCAGAGTCAGGGTCGTATTGTATGAGAAATTTGTGCGTGGTTAACTGATGCACAGTGTGTGACTGTCATGGTGGCGAGTTAAAGATCAGCTGTTGAGGAGTGCTTGGCAACACCATCTCTCACACCTTTCTGCTTTTTCATTTCATATTTTACAATGTAATGTTAAAGGGATACAAACAGTGCTCATTTATACTTACACTTATCACAATCTCCCTCAAAAAACTTCAGATTTTGTCTTTATTCAAGACATTTTCAGGTCATGAGACCCACTAATCCCCCACCATACATCTATCTGACATTGCATCAGGTCAGGTCAGTTACACGAGACCCACTAATCCCCCACAGCTCCATGGGAGTGGAAAATAACAGTCTTTGCTGTAACACACAGCTTCATTCATGCCTGTACCATATATATTTTTAGATTTTAAATATATTTATTTAACCAGACTTGTAAATACTGTACAGTAAACTATTTGCATTATTCTAGTAAAGAAGTGGAGTTCCTAACTTAATAAGAACTGCTTTTACAGACTCCGGTAATTTAGACTCGGGAAAACATTCCCAAGCACCCAGAAACATTCTGCGGATGTGGACTAGTGTCTGTCTGTGCAAGATGCGTAGTTTAAACACTCGGAAACTTTTCCCAGAAACTGGAAAAAATTCCGGGGATAGGGAATTTTTCCAGGTTTGAGAAAGTCGTCTGGTTGCCCGGAAATCTTTCATCCCCAGAAGTGCTCTGCCCCAATTGTTCCAGCTAATGGGGATATCACAATAATAATAATATTATTATTATTATTACTTTTATTTTTGAGCAAATGCACTTTATATTTCTTGACTCAGTTAATTGTCTTAAGCTAATAATGTCATTCTGAAAATTACCACTTGCAAAAAACCTCAAAGCTATTAACACAGATGTATCTAGCCAGAGAATATTCCTACGTAGCAGTAGGTGGTCAACAATTTGTAGACGCTCTAAAGGGTCCCTTCAGAGTGCACAGTCATGAGCTAAAGCATTCATTAGTTATATCTTCACAGCTTCACTCTCACTAGTGACACTTGAAGTACTGTACTGTACATCTGGCAACTGTGTGTGTCTTGGTATGGGGTGTATAGTAGAGAAAATGGGAGTTATTTCTGATTTGTGGAAGCTTACAGGTCCCGAATCTTTTGCTATACGATAAGTTGGGTTGGGTTATGGTCACGCTAAGTTGTTAGTGAATCACCCGTTCAGCCTTAAGGTTGATCGTAGGGACTTATGGTCACTGTAAGTCATTGGTGAATCTACCCCCAGGAAAGTGTGGTGTGTTCTGCTGTGCCTGAAGAATTATTTCACCCTGTATCACACTGAGCTAAACTTTGGGTACAGTATAATCCTCCTACTCCACCACCCCCCTGATGCCTGAAGCCTTGCAAGAAGATGTAAGTGTTATTTTTTATTTATTTTTTCATGTTCAGTAGTGAATTTACTTTTGTGTAGGTTTATTTTGGGATTATATTTGGTTTTACATGGGTTTTTATAAAGCTTTTGTGTTACTGAGAGTTATAGTTATTATGATTGTAGGTGCAGTATGAGGGGGAAAATTACTCCCATAATTATTTTTTGTAAATTTGATTACTACTGAACTATATACAGTATGCTATATGTAAACCTAAATCATCAATCTCTTCTTATAATGGTTTACTACACACTACAATACAATTTGATATTCATAACATTTTCAGTCTTTTTAGGTTTTTTTGCAATGTACATCAAAATTATTAGTCATATAAAAAGTTCAATTGCACCATTGAAAACCTTGTAATTTTGTACATTTAGCAATATCTACTATAGTGCCATTTCAGCCTGAGAAAATTTTTTAGCTAGGAGTGTATCTTTGCTACGCGTTCAGAGTACAATACTGTACAAGTACTGTACAGTGACGAAATAATAAGCTTATGTGAAAGCCTGAGCTATTCTAAAGCTAACAGTGTCAAATTGATGTGAAAATAACCATTCTTTGGTCATAATAGCTATTGGCACTTGAAAGGAAAAAAAATTACAAGTTTCTCCTTGCCCAAAAGGATGCAAAATACAATGTGCCAGGAACGAAAACTCATAAAAGTCTTAGCATATGCGAGAGGTTAAATGCTCTTAACTGCTAATGTAACATCCCATCCTAATGTTAAATTAACCCTACTTTTATACCTGTACTGTTGATCGCAAGAAACAAGGGTAATAGACATGAATTTCCCAAGGCGTATACAGTAAACCCTTGTTATTCGGGAAGGAGGGGGCATGGTTAGGTTCCAAAGATTTCAACTTATACAGTCATCCCTCGGTTAACGAATTACTTTCCATAAGATTCTTAACTTTGGTTGACGAGCATTCCCTCAATTAACGAATTCCTTACGAGCGCCCCTCAACATGTTTTCGCTTGCACACTAGCTGTCATATTTGTCCGCCAATACAGTAATCGGTTCTAGGGCTTAAATTCCTTACTATTTTAGTAAATATCAAGAAGTTTGTACTATTCAATAATTTTAAAGTCTTATACTAAATTTTTTAGTCATTTTAACAATTATTTAACATAATTTAAGTACAGGGAAACTAGTTTTTAGCGCGCCAAACAGCCTGTCAACACACCATACAGGCGTCAGTCTCTGTGTCTTTTCAGTGGAGGTAACATCTTGCTTCAGACTCTCTTCAACATAAATGCTTTTTTTTCTGTTTCCAGTCAAATTATTGGTAATTTTGAAATTTATTTTACATATTAACAATATATAATGCAGTGCAGTGTTGATTTAAAGAAAATAATCTTGAATTACACCAAGTGAACTAAAATTTTATGGGTGAAATGGCACCATGGGGTGACTTCTCTTCCATCCCAATGCCTTCTCTTCTCCCTTCTCCTCCACCCCCATTCTCATTCCCATCATCATCATCATCCAGGAGCCTTCTACATACACATCTCAAAGTAAGTGTACTTTACTACCGTTTTTGTTGACTTTCAGCAATTTTCGGTGAGCTGGAACCAATTACCCAAAAACCCATTGAAACAATGGTTTCGGTTAACGAGCAACCTTCTAGAACGAATTGTGCTCGTTAACCGAGGGACCACTGTACTACCTTAGTGCACCACCGTATACCTATACCAAACAACCGACCGACCAGCTGCAAACAGCACTCATCCCTTCCTTTAACTTGTCTAATAATTCAACTTTCTTTGTCAGGGTCATCACTGACTTCTGCCTTTTATGTTTCACTCCACTAACACTGACACTAGGCAGTCTTTTATGGGCCATTTCCAAACAGAAACATTAAAGTTTTGAGAGTACAACACGAGATGCTGCGGGTAAAGGTTCTCAAGCTAGCCACCGTTTGATTGCCGTGCCGACCTGAAATGTAATGGTCAGCATTCTTGCCTCGCAAGCGAGCGGACCCGAGTTCGATCCTCTGGCAGGGTAAAACTATGGGCAAGTTTCTTTATGCCATTTGCCTCTGTCTCCCAGCAGTAATTGGGAACCTGGATGTTAATCGATTTACGTATCGTATTCCGGGGTAATGGCTAGCCAGTGCATTTGGTGAGTTGTCCGGTCTCCTCGGACTATTCCTTGACACTGGGCCATGCAATTCGTTAACTTGGGTGTGGTTGTTGTGTTGGCAACAGCTTCTACACCTTAAAAAAATTCACGCCTAGGTGGCCCTTGGGCCGGCCATCCTCGTTACACGAGGGGCAACCATTATTTATTATTTGCTTACCATTTTTATTACTCAGTATGTACAAATTGAAAACCAGCTTAACCTCAACATAACTACAAAAATATGAAATCAAACCGCATTCAAAATTAGTTACCACCTTTAATTTTTAGACATAGTTTCCGTATTTTTTCTCCATTATTCAGGATATACCAAAGTAGTCCAATGTGGAAATGAATTGATTCTTCTGTGATGAGTTGCTGTAACCTATCTATACAGGTACCCTGTACAGTATATAATCATATTTAATCTTAAACTAAATTCATTTAAATACAGTACAGTCAACCCTCACTTTACGCGATCCCACATTCCGCGTTTCCACGTTTACGCGGTACCCTGCCGGAACCCGGGATGCTCACATTCCGCGGTGCGTGTACCCCTTTACGCGGAGAGCGGCTGGCGAGCCGCGCCATTTTTGGATCCAAACCTCCCGCCACCCGCCATGTTGTGTAAGCGGCGCGAGCAGGGTGCGCACAAGGTCGCCCAGTCATCAAAACATTACCGAGTTCTTCACCCGCCACCCACCACAGCCGGCCCAAGTCAGTGATAGTGATAATTATATTGAGGATATGGACTTATATGGACTTTGAGGGGTTTGACAAAGAGGCCCTGCAAGCCTCTGTGGTGGATAGTGATACAATTGAGACAAGTGATACAGGTGAGGGCCAATAATCTGCCCTCTGCCTCGGAACCAACCCCCCATCCCCGTGTGCCCAGCCATCTTTTCTACTAATGTAAGTGTTAAAAAACCTAATATTATTGATATTTCTCTTAATTATTAATTGTGTGTGCATACCATCATAAAATTAAGAAGTTATTTTTACAACAACATAGTTGTGTGTCGTCAAAAAGTGGAGTTTGGGGGTCGGCCTGGTCTCTATTTCAATTAATCCCATATGTTATGTTGTTCACTTTACGCGTTTCTCACTTTCCGTGGTACCCTGTGGGTTGTATTAACCGCGTAAAGTGAGGGTTGACTGGACAGTATTCCTAAGTTTAGCGGTGCCAATAGTTCTCTATGTAAAGTTGCCGCCACATGAATGTACCTCAGCCTGGGAGTGTGTGAGGGCTCGGGTACGAGATGTGGCAATGCAGCTCCATAGTCAGGGCTGAATGAATGGATGTGAAATAGTGAAATTGTCCTGTCTTTTATAACATACAAACAATAAAGGAGGTAAACAGATAACTGAACCCTGTGATACGTGTTATGCAGCATTGTTGTGTAGCCACGACCGAGTGACTAGGATTGAACTACGGTAAACAGTAATCCACGGTTTCACACCCATGACTACGGAGCTGCATTTGTCTCAAACCTGTGCCCTCACTGACTCCCAGGCTGTGACACATTTATGTGGAGTCATCTGTAACTTTGTCACTTACAGAGTGTCACTCGGTGTCCAAGATAGATTTATTTTAACAGTGGTGCACCAATGTAAGACTTGAATTGCATTTTTTTCATTTATAGATATTTCAAGATATTTCATGTCAATTAGTATGAGGTCAAGGTGTACAACTGGCTCTTAAAAAACACACCTGTGGCTCATCTTGTGCAGATACACAGTACAGTACTGTATATGTAATAAGAAACACAAAAGAAAATTAAAATATCCATTTAACCCTTTCCATTTTATTGTGCTTTAATAAATATACCGGTAGTCAAAATAAAGCTATAAATCATTGTAATGACCAGACCCTGTCAATAAACCTTCTTTGGTGATCTCATATGACTGAGGAACATACTAACATATGGAAACTTGGCTGTGTATATCTAACTACACACACAGTAGTTCAACAAAGATTAAAAAGTAACATGACATTTAATATTAATCTGTGTTCAACCATTACAATTGTTTTTAGTCTATTTAAAACAAACACCTTCTACCTGATCATTAACTATAATTCTGCATTATTCTTTTCATTTTGATGCTAATGTTATTAAAAAAACAAAAAATCACTTTAGATGAACTATAAGATAACCACAATCATGTGTAAAATAATGGAATTCACAAAAGCTCATGATTATTATATATATATATGCAGTGGTACCCCACTTAACGCGGTCAATTGAACCCAGAGGGTCCCGCGTTAAGTGAAAACCGCGTTAAGTGAATAACAGAACATATGGGATTAATTCCAATAGAACCCAGCCCGACCCCCAAACTCCACTTTTTGACGACAAATAACTATGTTGTAGTAAAAATAACATCTTAATTTTATGATGGTACATGCACACAATTAATACTTAAGAGAAATACAGTCACCAAGTTAATGTCCATTCAAATAATGGACTCAACTCCCTCCCCCTCTCACACTACAGTACACAGCCAGCTAACAGATGGTCGGTCGGTCCCTCCCTCCCCCCCCCCACCCCCCACCAACCGTCCCAAGGAGATGTGTGGGATAACCTCAAACTAAAGTTAGGAAAATATAATTGACATTGCTGGATTCCTTGTAAGACCAGGAATATTTTGAATATAAATGTCATATATTTTTCACAAAAGATAACATACTTACTCAGATTAAACATTTTATCTAAAAATTGTATGTTTAATGCAAAAAATATGTTGTTTATATTCAAAATGATCACCAAATTATAAGAATTCCAGCAATGTAAATTATATTCTGGCCGGATAATTTGTATGAATTTTATGAGCTAAAACAAATATCTACAGTTAATAAAAAAAAAAATATATTCTTCAACACTATCTGTCAATCAAAGTACCCCACCTTGCCTCCCCCCCTCTTCCAACCGCGCGGTCAGTCCCAACCCTCCCCCCACCCCCCACCAATCCTCCATTCAAGAGTTTTTAACATTTAGTATTAAATAATACCTCAGATTAAAGTTAGGATAATATAATTGACATTGCTGGATTCCTTGTAAGACCAGGAATATTTTGAATATAAATGTCATATATTTTGGACAAAAGATAACATACTTACTCAGATTAAACATTTTATCTAAAAATTGTATGTTTAATGCAAAAAATATGTTGTTTATATTCAAAATGATCACCAAATTATAAGAATTCCAGCAATGTAAATTATATTCTGACCGGGTAATTTGTATGAATTTTATGAGCTAAAACAAATATCTTCAGTTAAAAAAAAATAATTCTTCACCGGGTAACAGATGGTCGGTCGGTTGGTCCCTCCCTCCCCCCCACCCCCCACCAACCGTCCCAAGGAGATGTGTGGGATAACCACTAAATTTTAATAAATAATACCTCAAACTAAAGTTAGGATAATATAATTGACATTGCTGGATTCCTTGTAAGACCAGGAATATTTTGAATATAAATGTCATATATTTTGGACAAAAGATAACATACTTACTCAGATTAAACATTTTATCTAAAAATTGTATGTTTAATGCAAAAAATATGTTGTTTATATTCAAAATGATCACCAAATTATAAGAATTCCAGCAATGTAAACTATATTCTGGCTGGGTAATTTGTATGAATTTTATGAGCTAAAACAGGCAGTCAGGCAGGGTGGCGGGTGGGGGGTGGTGCGAATCTAAAAATAGCTCTCGAGCCGGACACTCACCGCGTTGCTGTGGAAAAATCCGCGTTAAGTGAAAGTTCAGCTTTGGCAAGGCACCGCGTATATGCGAAAACGCGTTAAGTGAAAGCGCGTTAAGCGGGGTAATACTGTACTGTGTACTGTACATACACCCTGTTGTTTTTGGCCAATATATATATATATATATATATATATATATATATATATATATATATATATATATATATATATATATATAATAGTGAAAGAAGAAGTTTAAAGTTGCAATTCACATCTTTCAGGGTGTACTCACCCCGAAGATATGAATTACACTAAAGCGCCTTTGGGAACTTCGTGGTTTCTTTCTTTCTTGTGGTTATCAAAGTATATACCTAGATCACGCTAGCACTACAGTGATTTACTTGCATATATATATATATATATATATATATATATATATATATATATATATATATATATATATATATATATATATATATATATATACAGGGTATATATATATATATATATATATATATATATATATATATATACAGTACAGTATACATTATTTTTTCATCTTGAAAAAGCAAAAGCAGCTTAAGGGGTTTTTAAAAAAAAAAAAAAAATTTTACGTCTCAAATATCAGTTGAAGGACAAAGCTCTACATGAGTGGTGTAATGCCTGATATAATTCAGTCCACCAAGTGTGTCTCCGTTATGCTATTAATTATACCTTGCCACATGTCACATATAGTACTCAAAGATAGATTAAAGTCTGTTCTATATAAATGCATTATTCACTATACAATACCACAAGGAAGAACAGTTACAGGTACATTCTAAATGTACAAAATTTACAATCAATATATTCTAGATGTGACAACACTTAAGATACTGCACTGTACAGTGTAGTGGATTCCTCCCCTACAAACGCCGTGTGTCGCTGACTAGCCGACCCCCCGCGAATTCCCCAGCGTACACCTCGTGGGCAAGGTCAGGCAACCAGCGCCCCCGAACAAAGCGGAGGTCTACAATCAAGCCACGCCTACCCTTGCTATATAAGACCTCACCTGGCCGTGACCTGCCCTTCTTCTATCTACAGCCACCAGCAAGCAACACCCCCCCCTAAGCACGCTCCCCACCCAGCTCTCTCCAGGGCCGGATTCAGGAGTGGGCAAAGTGGGCAGCTGCCCAGGGGCCTCCACAATCTGGGGGCCTCCACATATTACAATATTTTATTTATTTGTTTATTCATTTGGATTATTTTTATTTTCATTCTTTAAAATTATGGGAATTTGTACACTATCAATAAATATACAGTTAATTAAAAATTTCTCAATGTTCTAATTTCCTCAATATAACTGCATATGGCTTCAAAATTCTCCAAAGAAGTGTTCAGATTTCAAAATTTTCCCGGGGGGCTTACAGTGCCCCCCGGAACTCCCAGATGTTTAGGCTAGCTTCACTCGCCACCCCACCCTCTTGGGTAGTTATAATGAGGGGGGCCTCCACAAAGAGGCTGCCCATGGGCCTCCACAGATCTAAATCCGGCACTGGCTCTCTCTACTCCACGCTTGTAACCACGCTGCCACTCCCTAGCACCAAGCTGCATTGTACATCCAATACGATATATATACAGAGAGCACATTGTGAGTTTCCTTTCTCCATCCCATCATGAGTGTGAATCAATATCTCGAAACCCCACAAATGGTGACCCCGGAGTATCAGAAGGCTGGGTGTTCGTGTCACTCCGGGGTCACCATTTGTGGGGTTTCGAGATATTGGTTCACACTCAGGATGGGATGGAGAAAGGAAACTCACAATGTGCTCTCTGTATATATATTGTATTGGATGTACAATGCAGCTTGGTGCTAGGGAATGGCAGCGTGGTTACAAGCGTGGAGTAGAGAGAGCTGGGTGGGGAGCGTGCTTAGGGGGGGTGCTGCTTGCTAATGGCTGTAGTTAGAAGAAGGGCAGGTCACGGCCAGGTGAGGTCTTACATAGCGGGGATAGGCGTGGCTTGATTGTAGACCTCCGCTTTGTTCGGGGGCGCTGGTTACCTGACCTTGCCCACGAGGTGTACGCTGGGGAATTCGCGGGAGGTCGGCTAGTCAGCGACACACGGCGTTTGTAGGGGAGGAATCCACTACAACAGCACTTACGTACAGGACAGTATATATTTGGTATACTTTTAAGTACAGTATAGTATATATTGCTGAATCCAGTTTTACAATTGTTCATAGAATTACCATAAAAAAAGAAGTGAGCTTAGATGGAACTCTCAGTACTGTACAGTTCAATACAGTATTACAATAATTGCAACACTTAGTGCCAGGAAAACCACAATTCACTGGTCAACTTTCAAAATTATTATTTTTAAACTATAAAAGACATATATAATAGAAGGCCACTTTTAAAATGTGTGCAAACACTAGTACTGTATAAGCATTCACTAACATGAGCAGATTATATTAGCACTTAAACTAAACTTCCTTGTAATGTTCAGTATTAATAATGCACAATGATTCTCCCTTCTATAATAGTTCAATTACAGTAGTGTTGCTACTCGTCACCAATGACAAACTATAGTTTTTCTACTACATTTTGTATTTTCTTACATAAATCTGCTCCATTTACACTGAGGTGCTAATATTCTCAATGGTTAAGTAAAAAGATGTGTTGTCTTTTGAATGTATTGTACAGTAATATTTATACTGTAGGGAGGTTCTGTAATATGGGTAATTATTTAATACAGTACTTACTAAGCATATATCACTTATCATTGAGTAGACATGTATGTTTATAGGTAAATATTAACTTAATCCTGATCTTGAATATTGTTTTATCAATGCAAATAATCATCAGTGTGACAGCTTTGGTGAATGTTTGCTAGGTAAACTACTGGTCATAATAGCATATCTGGAAGTAATGTTCTGTTTTATTTGAATGCAATGTAAATTGCTTCACATACAGTATTGTGATGCACGGTAGTAAAAATGGCTATATCCTTTGCCTCTTAACCTAAGAGTTGCTGGTTCATGTCTAGGTGGCTAGCTACTGATTAGGGAACCCCCAGTCAACCCAGATGAAGAATGGGTACCTAACTTTACAGTAGAAAGTGGAAGGCAGTTAAATGCAGTGTTGGCTTAGTCTTGTGTGTGATGTATCCAGACTGCCCTTAATGTGGCTTCAAGCCTTTACGACTCATCTTCATAATATATTAACCTTGACTTAAGTATTAAAAGAATGTTCATATACTGTCAAACTTAAGATACTCACTGAATGATGCCTGAGATTACAGTATATTAATAATACAAGTGTAATAATCAATACAAGTAGAATAACCAATACTGTACATCCTTTATATCTTTCAGAGCTAAATACCCCCCCCCCCTCCACATGCAACAAGATTACACACACAAATCTGATTTATAATTACGTTATCATCAACACCAATAATATAATATATAGTCACTCACAAAAGTCCTGTAGCCTCTCACGCTGTTCCACAAACCCTGATATTCAAACTCGTGAACCTGAAGCAGAAGACACTGATGCATTACTCTGTCCATAAATGTTTCTGATTCACGAGTTTGAATCTCAGGGTTCTCAGTTCAGGAAGAAAGGTGACAGGACTTTATGGGTGACTGTACACTCTTCTGGAAGTTCAAACCTACAGACTCCCATCAACCTGTATCAAAATCATCTGCTCACAGTATCCAATATCTAAAAGAAAGCTCGTGTTAATTTCTTCTCAATATCACTGGGGTTTTTTTACACTCCATACTGTCACCACTGTTACTGTCTTGCCACCTCAATTTTCTTCTCTTGTTCTCTCTCTGTTGATGTACTCCTATACATTTTATTTATGATCATACCATCACTCTTTCATCTACCGTACATATTTCTGAGGGTCACATCTCTTACTTTTTTTTTATTCTAACACTACTGTACATCTAAATTTTTAGCAATTTTCCTCTGTTCATAATCTTCTTGTTCTTCCAATATTGTACACCCAATTTACACTACAATACATGATTATTAATTGAAGTATGACTTCTATCACATCTGTACTTCACCTACATTTCATTGTCTGGGGATTTACATTTTGGCTTAATTTTCTGGGGCTTCATGTACAATTCAATCTAAGTTGTATTTACCAAAAATGTATTGGTTCAACCTCCCGTCCCCCCAAAAATTTTACACTATATACTGTATAATAATAAATAAACAATAATACTCATAATCGAACATCTACCAAATACAGTACATACTATGTTAAATTTTTTTTATTTTTTATTCCTCTACTGTGTGTGCAGGACAGCATACGGTATTCATTTCTCCCATCTTATCCACCTAACATATGTGTTTTCATAAAACTGCAAAAAAATATTCAGCATAAAAGACTGAAATTTTACAGGCTTTTCTATTTTGCTTTCTTGGATTTCCAGTTAGATTTTGAAATTGTTTGATTGATAATTACATTATTTTTTTTTTTTTTTGCACAATTCTTGAACACTGCCATTTTGTGGCTATTAAGGTAATATTGTACCGTAGTTGTTTTAAAAACAAGTTTAACATTTAGTTGTTACATGATCTCTTTTTACAAACTTCTTCCTTACATTGTTTTAAAGTTCTTGTATCTCTTCTCATATTCTGTGTGATCTGTAAATAACAGTATTCCAAGATGTCTTCACCCATCTACAGTATAATTAAATTGTACTGTATTTCCTTGTCTAATTTACCATACATGATATATCTTGTAATTCCATGAGACATGAAACAAACATCTCACTCAACTAAACTTCTATTCTTTCATTTAATATTCTCTTCATCTTAATACTGTACAGTATTGCAGCTACAAGTACAAATTTGTTCTAAGAAACTCCCTCAATTATTATTTCTACTCGCTATTAACTGTCTTTGAGCTTATCATTGACCATAAAGTCTTACATAACCTGTGTTGTCAAGCAGTTTCTCAATACAGTACCTGTATACTGTAGGTATACCGTCAAAACTATCAAGTCCACATTATTTATTATAGATATTTCTGCAATTAATCCTCATGCTTTTGTCATTCAGGACCCAGACAATCCAGGCAGCTACTTTGAATTACATCTTTGCTCTCACACCATCCTCATGATACATGCAAAGATCAGGACAAACCTCCACCTGTGCCCACCATCACACACTTCACCATGCAGACTTTTGACAACATTTTCTGAGTAAATTTTTGTAGAATTAACCTGAGGCTTTTATACTGAATGCACCATAAAAAATATGACTCGATTCCTTGTTATCAGCCTTGTAAGATAACATAGATTGTCTTGCTTGTAAGACTAACTTAATGTGATGTATCTTTTCTGTTTCTTAATGAAATTTAGAACACTTTCACGTTATAATTTATTGGCCATTACAGTAATACGTACTGTATTAAGAAAGGTCTGTGTACCTTGCAATAGATCATCAATATAGATGTCACCATTAGTTTGTTAATAATCAAACTTAGTTTTCATACATAACAGGATAATGTCATGCTTTAGGGGGCCTCCTTAATATAGTACTTAATTTTCTTTCCAAGATTTTCCCTAGAAACACACATATATTTGAAGTTAACAAATCTGGAACACCTTGATTAGAACAAGGACTTTTTTCCCTATGCAATTATCTACACAGCATCAGTGGTTTTGCATATTAAATAGCAAACATGACTGAACTACAGTACTGCACTGTATGTCAAATTTTCGGAGGAAAAAAGTGAGCACTAAATACCACATGCTGCTTTGTTCTTGGTACAATCAGACAGTTCAGAGATTTCCTTTAAACTGCCAAAACATTAAAGGGTACCGTAGTAAGGAATGGTGTGGACTTGACTTAAGGTAATTGCACAGAGGTAAAAAAAAAAACATACACATCAGGAGTTACCAGATTTTTAAACTACAAATAGAAATACCGTACTCAGTGAAACTACTGAATTGTGATATAAATCTATTATTAAAAACTTGACCTACAGTATCTGGAAAGTCTTAGTCATTTTCTAACAGGAAGTTCATACACTAGTATATGTAAGAATATCTTAATTAAAGAACACAGTGTCTGGTACAATAATTACAAGCATGGAACACAATGTATTTCTGTTGCATATTACATTAGAAAATAGGTTCTGAAATACAATAAACTATTATGTATCATATAACATCTGTACCTGAAAGACTGAGGAAAATACTTAAAGGGTAATACAGTATACCGTAACTCCTACAGTGTTGTAAGCTGGTACATCAATAACCTTCAGCCCTACCTGACTCTGGAATTGATAATACATCTCATGAAGTGGTAAACTACCTTTATAAACTGAGCTATGGCTTAATACTTGATACATTAAGTATGATATGCTATTCTATACTGTACCACCTTAATGACACACTATTTTTCTCATAGAATGAGTATCTTGCTATTCTTGGCAAATATTACAGTACTATATCAATAAATTCTGAACTATAAGCAACTCATTCTCAAAGGTCTACTGTACTTTTCATCTTGGGAAATGATTTATTTATTGACTAACTGCATGTGGCATTTAAATTTAAAATTTATGACATGTCTAAAAGATGCAATGATAAGTGAATGCTAAATACATAGTTAGGTAATATGTTTTATAGATCCATACAGTACTTCCATCAGTGGTGACTAGTGCACAAGAAGCAGAAGCTACTTTACATAGGAAATAGGGTACTGTACAGTATCATAAACAATACTAACCCTGTATCACTGTACTTTCTTTTTCTGCTGTTAACAAGTAAATATTTATTTGAAATCATAATTTGGAGGATTGATCAAACCTGCATAACAGCACATGATATTCATTTGAATCATAATGACACAAAGTTAGTACAGTACAGTACAGTACAGTACAGTACTGTACAGTACAGTAGTCAACCTCTTCTGGAACACTGACCCTGAAATCCCCTTTTATAATTTTTTTATGTCCATAAGGTGAAAACCCTGAGACATTAATGGCTGTGACTAAGCAATTGATTAGTTACACCTTCCTGTCAAGACCAAATTCCTAAAAATGGATCATAGTACAGTACAGTTTACAACAATCATCATTTAAGGGTTATAAGGCAATGAGCTATGATGTAAGCAGTCTGTATGGCCTGTTGCTTGGCTTGACATAAGCTGTCGTTTCAGGCTTCAACATTCACTTCCTGCCAAGTTAATCATTGGTGCTAATGCTATAATATATTACTGCACATCAACAGCTAAGGTCTTTTAAGTGTATCTACAAGGTTAATAATTACATTAGTTATCAACAATAAAAAATTAAGAAGGATACATCTTCCTTCTTACTTAATACTTATTTGAGAGGAGGGAGGGAAGCCAAATAACCTTATCCAGGCTCTGGCAACATGCCCCTTTCTATGCAGAACACAATTGAGGCATCTAGCGTAGGAGGGACGAACTCGCCAGTTCCCCCAAAATCTGTTTTCTATGGTTTCGGAATTTTCCAGGCTTTATCTTTCCAACTGTGATGTCAGGAAGTGGCTAGTTCGTCTCTACTTCCCGTTGTTTTCATATGGATTTAGGGGTGAAATGAACCACACGGTCAGGCCCGAAAACGCGCCAAGCGTGATTTGGTGAGTTCGTCATTCCTACGCTAGACGCCTCAATTCATCCAACACAGACTTCAGCCTGTCTGTGAATAACCAATACAACCTGAATATCACAGTAGCTAAATAAGACTTGCTACAACACAGCAATTAACCTTATCACACTCCTTACAGTACTTAGGGACCATACAGCTCTGTTGTAGCTGTCACTGTTATGAGACAATAAGTGGGTAAAGCCTTAACTTACTGCTGAGAGTCCTGAAAGCCTTGTCATGAAGATAACTCCAACAACACTATATGCATTAATGCAAAAACCAGACTATGGTATATCCTTACAATTTTAGATTAATTGGGGAAAAACTAGACCAAAACTGAAAATATTCCTCCCACCCCCTCCTGAAGTAACCCAATCTCAGGAAGATCAGAATAAATTGTAAACAAACATTACAAAACCATAAACCAACTCGATGCATGAACAGTAATACATTACTGTACCTTCAACTGCTGCTTTCTGTTCATTATCCCATGTACTGTGCAGTAGTCTGTTCCAAAGAGGCTCTTGACTTTTTTTTTCTTTTTTCTTGTTTTTTCTTTTATTTGAAAAGTCAGATAGAAGTTCTGCTCTCCCTAAAGGTTAGATTGGAATTGTATTTCAAAGAAAGTGGACTGACCAGAAATTTAGTGGGATGACTGAAGCCTTAACATAATTAGTTGCATACACGTAGCTCGAGGGGGTTTCATGCCTCCTGAGACAACATTAACATATGATCATATCCATTTTGGGGTAATGAATGGGATGGGGATAACTAGCCAATTGAATTACCAAAAAGATATTAAATAATGAGCTTATGCTATACAGTACAAGATTGTGGTCAACTACCTTGACAACTCAAAAAAGGCAGGAGCGAATAGGACTGTACAAGAGCAGCAGGGCATAGGCAGATTCACCAGATACTAAGAGTACATAATGGAAATATTTAAGCACTGACACTTTTCTTAAAGAAGTGCAGCAACAACATTGCATAGCCTAAGAATGTTCCTAGGTACAGTACATCATAACAATGACCTATATAACTATGCATACTGAGATTCAAACTTTGCAGCATCTTTACTAGAGGGTGTACAGGTACTGTACTGTAATAGATAACTCCATCTGCATACTAAACATAATGTACCAACTCTTTTCAGGTTATTGTTTCTGTCTAAGTATCACATGATTTAGCTTTTTCTTCTATTATACCTGTATGCTGATCTGTAGTGATCGTTCTTTTGTCTTAATGTCTAGTGTTTGTGCAATTAATTTTTCAAGTGGGACTACTTGAGAGAACTGTGTTTGTATTGGTGACTGCAAGCATATTTGAAATATTGTACAGTATCTGACCTGAAAATAGCTTTAATATACAGTATATAAATAATTTCTGTGTGATAAAGATTCCTCCGCCAGTTTCTGTACGGTATAAAATTTTCCCCCATAATTACGTGTATCCATAAAGCAGTGTGGAGTCTACAAAAAACAATTACAGTGATAAGAAAATGTTTCTACATACATTACATACAAAATGGGAAGGCATTACTATATTGTCCACTGTAAGTCATGAGATAAAAAACATACTGTACATGCTATCAACAGATAAACCAGCTGATACACTGTTAATTGTAATAATAATCAGTAGCAACTTGATAACTACAATGTCTAATTTTGAATAACAAACAAGGCACTACCATGGAATACTGTACAGGGTACTATCTTATGACTGATGGTCTCCAGTGCTAGGTAACATCCTCACTGTGTACTGTACTGTACTGTACTGTACTGTACTCTGTTAAACACACCTACAGCAAGCAATGTTACTACTGATATCCCTTGTGTATAAAGCAGAAAGATGACCTATGCTCTGCAGCACCTAAACTACCATAAGGGAAATTTCACTCTACAGTTTACAATACCTCTGTACTGTACTGTATTATTATTGGCCATTAAACTTGAGGAACTAGTGTGTGTGTGTGTGTATACAGTACAGCTACACAGTGTTCTTAGTGACTAAAAAATCTGCTTGTTTGAGCTTCTTCAAACATCACATACAACTATAGGATATATTGCTGCAAGCCAATCATATTACAAATGTAGCAATAATTATGTAAGTCTTGCTACTTTCTTTAATCAACTATCTTCTCACAAATTTATTATTCATCAACAACTATTGTAGTATACGTACACTGAGTACTGCACAGTGTTTATTATATAACTGTACAGCTCATCACGGTTACATCAAGAATAAAAAAAAATTTCAAGCTAAACTAGGATAACTAATAGATATAGGGATATGTTAGACTTTGATTGTCCAGTGAAGCACTATACTGTACAGTAGTCCTGTACGGCACCATAGGAAAAATAAGGGTCACCTTTCACCAAGTTTATACTGTAGTACTAATTTTTTTCAGGTTGCCACTCAGTAACTCTCACATACTCCATCTTACTCTTTAAAATATCAGGATTTTTTTTAGTTATTATTCCCTGCACTGCTTTTTCCCTTGACCTTTCCTACTTTCCCCTTGTGATATACAGTATATTCAAGCACTTTAATTACTCACAGAAAAATCAACATACGGTACTCAACTGCCCCTTCTACTTTGACTGTGGGAGACACTACACATAATTCCAGACATTTTTAATTGAGTGTCCTCAGTAGTTTTTGAGGACGGTATGGGTACTGCACTAATCATGAGGTAGGCATCAGTAGCACCAAATGTCATGTAGAGTAAATACAATACAGTGCATGAATTCTTTGGCCACTATAGGTAACAGGAGAATTTCAGTACGTACAACAGGTACAGTACAGGAGGTCCCCAGGTTATGAACGGGTTCCGTTCCTGAGGACTTATGTGAGTCGGAACACAAGCTATATGCATAACGTACTTACAGAACATAAGACAAAAGAAGAAATTGAATGACAAAATACAATACAAATAAGCCATCAGGTAAATAAAATACTGTACTGTAAATTTCAAGTTTAACCCCGTTCGTATCGGCTGGCATTCGTAAGTTGGACATTCATAAGTCGGGGACCTCCTGTATATGATAATTAGCTACAGTATTCCTGTTACAATAAATTATTAAACCAACAAAGCAAAATTTAATCTACCCAACACCAGTAACAATCTCTTATATAAAAAATGCTTCAACACAGCTCTATCTAAATGATTGTAATAATGACTATTCATCATTCTCAAAATAATTAAATTGTAGTGTATATAATTGTTACATAATTTATTTGGTACCTCTCGTTATCCGAATGTTCGCTATCCAAAAATCTGCTTATCTTAAAAAAATTTCTTATGCTTCCTTTTTGCTATTCAAAAGCAATCCTCGCTTATCCAAAAGATGGTCCAATAAAAAATTCAACTCACCCATGGTGAGGCGTAACCACTTTCCAATAAGGTAATGTACGCACAATCAAAAAAGTATCTGTGCAAATTTTTTTGCAAAACAATCTCGGACCAGAGATGATGGATATTACTAGCGACATTTCCTGTTTTATCCAAAGTAAATGTTGCTTTAATATACACATTCAGAAGAAAATAGATTAATCTTGAGGACAATGTGTAGCGTGGTTCATACTGGTTGCAGCATAGGTGTATTGATCATTTAGGAAATCATTGGAACCGATATGCAAAGATACTTTTTTGATCATATGTACCAACTGACAATAAATTTTACTTTTTGTTTAGCAAATACTGTACCATACAGTAGTAAGGTATTAAATTACAGTGGTTATGTAGGGTTTTTTAGGTACAGTATAATGCAGTATTTGGGTTCTCTTGTCATTAGGGAACTAACTCTATTATCCCATTTGTTCTGTTATTTGCTATCTGTAAATTTGATATCCAAATGGTTTTCAAGGAACCTAACCCATTTTAATAACAAGGGATACCTGTATAATGTAAAACTTGGGTTATAGTCTGGTAGAACACATTAATCCCTCCACCAAGTGGAATAATAGGGGCTTAAGCCTATCTGAATTTTGCAGGATTCCAAATTAGGTGGAATTCTGGTAATATTCCCTGGAAGTAAATGAATAATCTTCATGAACCACACAAAATTATTAAGACAATTTATCACCAATGTACAGAAATAATGTTGCAAATGTGTTGTTGATAAAATGCTGAAGTAAAATTTAATTCATACATTACACATTGTAGAACTAGTCTACAAACTGGGCTGAATTAGTTGCTTATTTTCAGAAAATTTCTTCCAATTCAGAATACAGTATTATGAATTACTGTACAGTATTAAGAGATTTCAATGCTCGATTTCAGAACCCCCGATAAATCCTGAATTGGGAGGAATCCATTGGGAATAATGAAGTGTGGAGGCATTACTGTATTTTTAAGTATTGTATTACCATTTATGTGCACACAATTGGTTTCTAAATTTTGTACTGTACGACCTCAGAATAACATTTACCAGTGTATTTTCGTAATATTATGGCTCCAAGGAAAAAGTCAAGGATGACTGGTGACCTGGCACCTGCTACCGTAATATTCACTGGTATTGTAGATCTTTTCAGTTCTAAAGTTTCTTATGTACAATAATTGTACATGTATAACATCATGGTCTTTCAGGGAGAGAATCATTCAGTATTTTCAGCTGTCTCTGGTCTAGAACAGTTTTAGGTATGTAAGGAACAAAACACAGTACTGTACAGTCAAAGCTAAAAAAAAATAGAATTCACAAATCCATAATGCTCAAGAATCTACATAGTATCAGACTTGAAGTGCATGTCAAGATTCAAGCGTGATTTTGGGAGTTGAGCCGCCCTAAATTGTGTGTGCTTCCACCACCCACACAGTGATTGTCTAGTAGCCATGATTGTGACTCTGCAAGTATTTCTTAAATAGTGAAGCTTGCACTAGTGCAAAAAGGATGCATATTACTTTTAAGATTGTGCAAAAACACTGAAATACCCGTACAGTACAGTACTGTATTACAAAAACTAGACAAGGGTTTTCCGAACCCTAATTTGCTAAACATGATGTTGGAAACAATAATATATGATATCAGGAGACAGTGTGACAAGATTTTGAAATTGTGTTGAGAATGAAATAAACAAGGGCATGGACAAGCATAATTACTGCAGGAGCAACATCAGCAGAGCCTATTTCTGCTCCCTTTTGTATAAAACAGCCTGAGAATTTCATCAGAATTTAAAAATTTGTAATACAATGATGGTGTACTGAGCAGTGACACACATACTACACCTATAACCTCATGACAAAATTAAATGCTAGGTTTTTATCAAATGCCACAATTTTGGCTTCATACCACTCACAAGTTCAGATCTTTGAGCTTGTAATTATTGTACTGTACTGTAAGTGTACAGTACTCTGTCCAATATGTTTTTCCACAAAGTTTTATTATTGCCAGGAAAGTTCAACCTTATTAGATGTTTTAATTGCCTGTATGTTGGCCTGGCGAATTGGCTAGGAATTAGCATACCGAGGTAGCATTGCTGATCGTCGCATTCGAGCTATATCACAAAAACTGGATTTTAGAAAAAACCCAGCTTTATTTTTTTAGAATGAATAAATAAAACTATTTTTGTACGTTAAACTGCATTCATTACATTAATAAAAAATAATTTGAGGACTTATTATTAATGTTCAGATAGAAATTTTAGACTCTATTCAATTGTTTGATTAAAAATTTACATGTTTGTATATGATAATAATTTTAAGTGAACATAAACTGTACAATAAAAAATTTGCAAACAACAGTGAATACCACAAGATGATATTCACATAGCAATGAAGAGAATTCTGACTCCAGAAGCATAATGAGTTTTACACAGTCATTTGAAAAATAAACTTAATCTTTTGCAATTTTTATTATTTACGTTTTGGATGTGCTCTATTTACTACTCACAATTATTTACAGAACTACAATTGCTCCTCGTCACTCTCCATAAGAAGATACACGTTGACTATTACATCTGTGGCAATATTCACTCCTTAATCCAACTTTTCCCCATTTTTCTTAACATAACATACCAAGTACAGTAACAATTTATTTACTGAGTTTACCAGCTTAACTTTTAGCCCAACTTGTATGACTCAATTGGCCATATTCACAGTCATTTTGCCACTAGACTGATTGGGAGCACCGTTGTGTATGGTTATTCAGAAACCCCTACAGACCTGAAGGCAAACCCGTGGATCGGGTTGCTTATTGAGATCGTTGGAACAACTATCGGGAGGGGATCTGGCTGCTTCTACTGTGGCCACAATTTACAAGCATGCTGAGGAGCAAACAAACAGCTGGACAGCAGTGATGAGGTGAACAACCCTCCTCATCTCGCTGAGTAAGGCCCTTAATTGGCCCACCTCTGCTCACCCCCTTGTGTTGGTGAACCCAGACTGCCCTCCCATAAGGTAATGGACCAAGTTTTAACACTATCGTTTTATTTTTTCATGTATTAGGTAGTAATTTCATATATTAGGTATTAATGAGAGCAGTTGTGTACTATTTATCATTAGTTTGGTAGGTTTTGTTCTTGTTTGTGAACCGATTTCATGGTTTTGGGGTGTGATATTGGGGTATTTTTGTCACTGAGGAACCAAACCCTGCTTTTCCCATATGTTAATCTATTCACGATACAAAAATTCACCTAATGAATGTTTTTTGGGGAAACCTAACCCATTTGCATATCAAGGGATACCTGTACATTTAAAGAGTGTCGGTTATTTACAAGTATTAAATAATCCCGACTGATCATGAGCATGCAGCCATACATCAACAAAGCATTAACTTCTTATCACAACTCCAGGATCAGATACCTTGTCTTGCAAAATTTTTACCTTCTTTTGAATGAGGCTAACTAAACTAGAGTAATGTGCTGTTTAAAAGACAGCAGTATGCTATGTTCATGGCTATACATATTTTGCATGTCGTGTTGTGACAGCCGACTCATGGCACACCAACCATTGGCCATCCCACTGTGGCCAACACCCAGTGAAATATAACCTTTAAAACAAACCTCATAAACACCAGAGGATAATAATTTATATATCCCATAGATATCCTCTTAACACTTCTATATTCGTTTGGTCACATGTGTTTTTTTTTTGTGTTGGTTACAATTTTTGGGTGTTTGAGAGAAATATTATGGGGGTACCTGACACCTGGGTTGTGACAATAGTGGTCCATCTAGCCAATTTGGAAATGTTGATTGCCCTGATATGTTGATTGGGATCCCAACCCATTGTAGTGCCTGAAGCACATTTTTTTAATAAACTCTCCCAACACGAGCTTTGGGTTCCCAATGATCGGGCTCACCATAGGGCATGATGAATGTGAATACGGCCCAATGTGTCACTTACTACTAGCAAATATCTATATCCCACAACACTAGTACAGTATTACCAGTACTGTATTATACCCATCTGCAATGTAAAACTTAATTCCAAAATGTTCTGACTTTTACATAAACTTATTATACAGTTCTGTAATGTGATTGATACTATTTACCCTTTACAGGGGGGCCCTCCAAGTTCGCGGATTTTTATTTCGTGGTCCTCTATTATTCGCAGATGACACCCTGGATGGAATATAATGAGTATATCCACCTCTCCTCCCTTTGTAAATGTGAGCTGTATTGGAGTTTCACGTGTTACAACTGTACACATGTACCCATGTATCAAAAATACTAAATAACTAGGGATTTAATTGACTAAGCTGAAATTTTTTAACTTTAAGCCCTAATCTCTTAAAAATTTCTGCAGGTATTGTAATATAAAATAAGAGGATAAAATAAAGTAAAGTAGAGTAAAGATGCTTGTACTGTATATTAAATTGAGCCATGGCAGAAAAACAAACTGGGAGTGTAATGTGATACAAGGTACTGTTACTATGAGCAGAGGTGTAAGTGGAAGCTGTCATAATACTCAGGAAGAACAGTATGGAATGACTAACTGGGCAAATGACCAGTAATATACTTGGTTATGCCTCCTTTATATTTCCAAAATGCATTAGCAAGATTTTAAAAAGACTATATAATAATGTTATGTGATGTCAAGGTCAAGATTTCATCTCCTTTCCTTTAAAAACTGTTTAGGCAATGAGCTTGAATCTTCAGTCTCTCTAAACTTTAATAAAGACCAGAAGGTGAGGAACATACACACTTGGGCTGACCTCTCCAGTTGCTGTTGGTTTATAATTTCCACATCACAACCCTCTCAACTTGCAATCAAATATAGAACTGCACTGAACTAAACTCTCTTCATATGAACATCCAAATGTAGGAGAACAGTAAACACAATAGAAATAAAAATTTTTTTACAAAATTCACCCAAAATACTAATTATAATTAAACAAAGAAGTATGAAAATAAATATTCTTAATACTTGTGGGAATTGATTTTTCCTCAAATGTTAGCCATGTTTTTATGTACCGCACAATACTCTAGTTATAAAATACATTCAATGTTCACGGAACTCCTACAAGTCAACTAAACTTTACCGAAATGAAAGTTTAAAGCATAACATTATCTCACAAGTGTACAGTTGCCTGCACTTATAGCTGGTACAGTGGCTGGTGTGTTTTGTGAGATGTGGCAACTGTGTTTGTTTACATCATATTAAAACTCCCAGAACAGCCCTGAGGAATTTCACAATAGCAACCAGACTGAGGATGCTAGATAACCATTCCACAGTTGCCACATCTCACAAAACACACCAGCCACTGTACCAGGTATAAGTGCAGGCAACTGTACAAGCCCAAAACAGTATAACCCTGCACAAAAGCACATGAAAAATGGTATACAGTAGGTTAGGATATAGCGTGACTTTATATAACGATATTTTTATATCGCGATTACCAAATTATCTAAATTTTCTTATATACCTGTACTGTATAGCAATAATTTTTTTTTTTTTTTTTTTTTGGGAAATCGGGCAGAAAATATTTCAAATGTATCACCATGGCAAACAAATGCGTTATTTGCTCACCAGAGGCGCCACCATGGCTGCTCACTCACGCATTCACGCTCGCCCGCTCAGTCTTTCTGAGTGAGTGACGAGAAAGCAGCCAACTCTGCTGCAGATTACAATTAATAAGGCGAGTGTAAATAGGTTGCTAGTAACATGAAAAGTGAAGTGAGGATAATGGAAGGCTTAATGGAAATGATTTAAAACTGTAACTAATATTTTTGGTTTGTTCGTTTATGATTGTTAAGTGAGGGTGGCAGTGTGTCGTCTGTTGTTCTCGGGATGGCGCATCAGCTGCCGAGTCTGGTGCAGATTCAAATTTCTAAAGCGAGTGTAAATGGGTTGCTAGTGATGTGAAGTGAAGATAATGGAAAGCTTAATGGAAAAGATTTAATACTGTAAGTAATATTTTGGGTGTTCATTTATGTAGGTGTGGGATTGTCAAGTGAGGGTGGCAGTGTGGCGTCTGCTGCCGAGTCTGGTGTTCCCAGGATGGTGCGTCAGCTGCCGAATCTAGTGTTCCTGAGTCTGGTGTTTATTGATATTGAAACAACCTGTTGATCCCCAGTCTAGTGTTTATTGGTGCTTTAGTTAGTAAGAAAATGAACTCGTTAAGTCAAGTTTAGTCACTTTTTTTAACCTCCAGAACCTAACCCTATTTTCCCCACTGATTACATGTAATTATATATCGCGATTTAGTATATAGCGAACATCGTTGGACCCTATCTCGCAATATATCCTGACCCTACTGTACTGTACTGTACCCTTAATTCCTGTCTTTTTAGCCAAGACAAAAATACTGTACAGTATAGTCTCGATTTACGTGGATTTGGTTTACGCGTTTGGTCATTTACGTGGCACCTTGCCAGACCGACAATTTTTATTTGCACGGTTCATTCCATCATTTACGCAGGAAGCAGGGTGCGCACAAGGTCGCCCAGTCAACAAAACATTACCGAGTTCTTCACCCGCCACCCACCACAGCCAGCCCAAGTCAGTGATAGTGATAGTGAGGATATGGACTTTGAGGGGTTTGACAAAGAGGCCCTGCAAGCTTCTGTGGTGGATAGTGATACAAGTGATACAGGTGAGGGCCAAACACTGGTCAACATAAAAAAAAAATTCTCATGGTTCTGGATCAAAACAGTCTGATTCTAGTGTAATTGTATGTGCTGAACTCAATTATGACATTCGTATAGCTGTATCAGGCTCAGTTTTCCAGAACCAGCCTATCTATATATTTAGTGTACCATGCTATTCATACAGTAATTTATATGCTCATTGGCTCCATTTATGCAATTATTTTGTCCTGATTTGTGCTTTTTTGTTTGTTTCAGTTTGCTGATTCATGACATTGCATATCTACACCTGCATGATTTGTAATTACTCTGAAATTATCAAAACATGGAACGTCGCAAGTGTGTGAACGGTGCTGACAGTTTTTGCTACATATGTGGTGCCTTCAATCCTGGTAGCCTCAAGAAACCAATCACAAAAGCTGTTCGACTGAACTACAAAAGTTACTTCAAATGTCATTTGGGTGACCAAGACAAGAAATGGGCACCTCATGTAGCCTGTAAGTCTTGTGTTAACCACCTGAGCGAGTGGATGTGTGGTAAACGAAGTTCAGGAATGCCGTTTGCTGTACCAATGATATGGCGTGAACCTAAAGACCACAGTAGTGACTGCTACTTCTGTCTCACAAATATTAAGGGAATAAAAATCAAGACACGAGGCAAGGTACAGTACCCCAATATTGCTTCTGCAATCCGACCAGTACCGCACAGTGCTGAACTTCCAGTCCCAAATCCATCGACTGAACAAGAATTGAGTGATTCCGATTCTACCTCTACCTCAATGGAAAACGACTACCAGGATGACTCTGAAAATACCAGGCCTAAACTATTTACTCAAGAAGCGCTTCATGATCTCATCAGGGACCTAAACTTGTCAAAAGAAAAGGCTGAAGTTTTGGGATCCAGACTAAAGCAGAGTAACCTGCTAGAAGATGGAGTGCATATCACTACAGCGCGTTACCGACATAGACAGTGTCTTGAATGGACCACAAATTCGTATACTAGTTAATGATAGCGAATTCACCAAAACATTGAACCCACTGGAGAAAAAAAGCATGGGAATCATTTGTCAATGTGTCAAAGAATTTTCTTGGAAACTATCGTGCTGACAACTACAAAGAAATCGTAACAACCATGCTTCAGAATTATCATGCATTGGGAGCAAGGATGTCCTTGAAATTGCATTTTTTCCACTCTCATATTGAATTTTTCCCAGGTAACCTTGGAGACGTTAGTGATGAACACGGCGAAAGATTTCATCAAGATATCGCCATAATGGAGAGCAGATATCAGGGACAATTCAGTCCTAACATGATGGGCGACTATTGCTGGACACTGCAACGAGAAGAGAGCAAGCTGTACAAGAGAAAGAGTAAAGTTCAGAAGCACTTTTAGAACTTCATATTTTGTCATTATAAAGGATTTGAACTTATGTTTTTTGGTACAATTTTTTATGAGCTTATCTGTGATAGGTTTAAAATTGTATCTTGCATGACGCGATAATGTTACTATATTTACTATTTTTTTTATTCTTTAAGAAAGTAGGTCTGATGGTAGAATGAAACATCCAATTAATATTCATTAATATGAAATTAGTCATGAAAGCACAGTCACACGAGATAATCTCATCTTTTGCACGACATGTGATGGAATATTAAATATTTGTACCTATTGATTTTTTTATAAAACCTGGTCTGATAGAACAAAACAAATATCAGATTCGAATTCAGCAATATGAAATTAGTTGTGTGAGCATGATCTCATATGTGAACCATTTTGGCTGTTGACCAGTGATCTGCCCTCTGCCTCGGAACCAACCCCCTATCCCATTGTGCCCAGCCATCTTTTCTACTAACGTAAGTGTTAAAAAACCTAATATTATTGATATTTCTCTTAAAAATTAATTGTATGTGCATACCATCATAAAATTAAGATGTTATTTTTACTACAACGTACGTATTGTGTCGGAAAGAGGGTAGTCTGGGGGTCGGCCCAGTCTCTATTTCAATTAATCCCATATGTTTTGTTATTTCGTTTACGCGTTTCTTGTTTTACGCGGACCTCTACGGGTTTAATTGACCGCGTAAACCGAGACTATACTGTAGTCTTATGGCTCACTAGAGTCAACTATGAAATATAACTTAAGCACAACAACTAAAGCTGTCCTTATAAAGCAGCAGTTCCCAACCTCAGGTCGCAACCCAAATCAGGGTCACAGGGTGTCCTCAGTAGGGTTGCAAGGGGCCCTCAGACAATTTTAAATATATAGTACTTATCATAAAGTCAAAACAAATTTTTGCTTTACATTCAAGCTATACTGTATTATATATTATATGCCTGAGGGTCACGACACCGTATTGTTGGGAAATTTACTGTAAAGCCAAAAAATGTTGGGAACCACTGTATATAAAGAATACAGTACAGTAAACCATTCTTGGTGTTAAAATCAAACAATTAAAAAACTTGTGAAGTAATCCCAGGATGCCAATACAATAGTACAGTACTGTATTCTTGAGGGGTTTACACTCACTCCATTACACTGAATAACTTTTGTGTAACCCTGCTCATAGACTTAAGATGGAGGGGAACTAAGTATGGACAGACAGACACATAGACAAGTACAAACCCAATGGGACATCAAAAAATTTTCACATGTGATCAACTGTGGATGCATGTCAGGTTATCACTCATACCAGATACAGTATAATGTGTGTGTTGCTGGGAGTCACAGTCTATTACATGACAATACAGTAACAAGACATTTTTAAGGGGGAAAGGATAAAGGAACTACAAAAAGTTATGTTTACCAGATAAAGACCAGTTTATATGACCAGAAAGTATATTCATATAATCATAGTACAGCACTTTACTGTACTTAACTTTATCCTCTTCACCACTGTACTGTGCTTCGACTGATCTACACTGGCAGGCACACAATATTATTTTAAATGTTTAATCAATGCTGAGATGATGGTAGTGATTTACCTCAACATTAATTCAATGTTGAAATGATGTTAAGTGCCTGACCAGACATTAAACACAGCCCAAGTTCCAATAATGTACAACTTATGATATCCAAAAAGTTATTAATATTCATCTAGTACCATACATGTACAGCACTTCCCTTTGGAATTTTTGTTTTACACTGGCTGTTTACTTGGTAATAAATGCACATATACAATATTAACCAAGCTGTATGCGAGATCATTTACATTTGTTCATCAGATGCTGACAAGCTGTTTCTCACAACACTAAGATCTATTTCTAATGTAGTTCTCTCATGTTGTTCAACTGGATAATTTCATTATAAATACTGTACAGTACACTAAGATTAGGAGTTGTCCATCCTAACATACAGTATATTCCCACTACCAAGGATCAACACAGGCACACTCACATGTAATAGTCATCATAAAATGTCTCCTCCTTCCATATGCTCTAAGTGTGTTATAAAGTCTCATGTAATGAATGCCATAATTTAATACGTTACATAATTTTACCTCATAAAGCTAAATGCTAAATAAAACATCAGTGTTTGAGCATAACTTCTTGACATCAGTGTCCAGTAGTTAACATTGTAGCCTATCTGTGTATCATGTCTAACAATATGCTGGCATTTGAGATGGACTCACTTCTGTATTTAACATCTTCAATCATAAGTTATTTAAATGCAAATGAAGCACCAGTAAAGTTAAAAAGTCAATCCCTCATGCAGAAAACTAACAAACTATTTAGGTTCAATAAATGCCTTTCAATACAAATTATAATACATACAGTACATAGTACTCATGTGTACATTACAGTACTGTACTGTACTGCAGTTGTTATTACTCTACAGGGAATTATCACACTAAGTTTGATCATTTACAAATCAATTCCTCAAATTTATTTCACCACATGGAAATTAAAAAGTTTGGCAAAGTACAGATTGCTCTCACTTATACTGTACTGTGCTGGCTTCACAAGAACTGGACTCACATATAAGCATAACAAACATAGTATTTGAAGAAGCACCTTAATTCACCCAACAGATGAGGGAGTGACAGCTACGGTACACATAAAACAGTATTTGAGGGCAGATGTTACCATGGTTATGTAGAGGTGTTGATGAACTATGTACGGTACAGTAGTCCTCTATGCCCATCCACCCAACATTTACTACAGGGTAGAATCATTGTCAAAAATGGGCTTTGGCTGTGGTTGGAAATGTAACTCCCTTTTACTATGGAAACTGCTTTTGTTTGAACCAATTGTGCTTATACTGTACTGTACCAACCTCTTCTATATACACAAATTACAATATAAATGAAGCCAATCTATGCCAAATGAGAAACATAAAACATGTCAGGGCCTCCCACTGAGACATGAGAAGCCAAGAAAAACAAACTTAGTGTTTTGCTACCAACTGCCCTCACACACACACACACACTCACACTCAACCCACAACTGTGCTCCCTACTGGAGAAATACATAAATAACCAAATTTAATTTCATTATAAATTAATCAACTATGAATACACTAATAATAGGAACTGTAACACACCATGACCCATTACCCCTACACCACACTCCTTACCTTATGCAGTACAGCAAACTTCCTCTAATCCGGACTAATGGGAGGGAAGGCCTGTCCGGTTTGGTCAAAATTCCAGGTTTTTATAACCGCTTAGGGTTTTAACATGTGGTAAAACATTCATTTTTCCTAGGTCTCTCATATGCTCGCAGTACAGCTATACTCAGCCAGTAATCCATCAGCTGGTGTTGCTGGGCACTTTCATAGATTTGGCAGCCATGGATGCTGTCTCAGCTAGGCTCTATTCAAGCCTCATGCCCCCAAAATACCTCCATTTGATGGCCTGTATCATATAGATTTTTTTTATATACAGTATGTACCTGTACCTTTGTTTAGCCCTGACTTCCATTTTTACACCTCAATCATATCGCCCCTCACTCTACGTCTCTTGAGGGAGTGCAAATTAAGATGCTTTGACCTGTCTCTGTGCTCAAGGTTCCTAATGCCCGGGATTAATCTGGTCATTCTCCTCTGACTTCTTTCTAGGGATTCTATATCCATTCTGTAGTACAATGACCAGATATGAACCTCGTAATGCAGTTGAGCTCTCACAAGTGCAAGATATAGTTTTAGGATAACCTCGCTAATCTTGTAACTAACTCTCATTTGTATGAATCCAAATACTTTGTTAGCCTTGTTTCGAGCAAATACACGTTGTTGTCTTGGTTTAAGATTCCTACTTATAATTATTCCTAAATATTTCTCACAGTTGGATTCCTCAAAACAACTTTGTTCATCTGATATCTGGTTTCTCTCCTTACATCTCCTAGAGATATCTCCCTATGTACAGTACACCACTTCATCAAGCTCCAAACTTCCACGCACGAATGTAAGTATCGGTGACTTAAGTTTCTCATACAAAATATAGGTATATATTAGTGCACTAAGGTATAATATAAGTTGCTCTTCACGGTTTTGCCAATTCGCACCATTTCTTGAAACCTAACCCTCGCAAATGGCAAGGGTTTACTGTACAGTAATGGGAACTGTTAAGAGAGTCGTACAAAGTTGAAGTGTGTTTCTTATGGAATACTGTACATTATTACTGTACTACAATACGTATGTCTGTTCATGAAAATTAGAAGCACATAGTACATGTTAATAACAAAGCATACTGTACTTATTAAATTATTAACTTATCATGAGGCAGTTAAGCCGTGAGGTGATGAGGCGGTCGAGTCTTGAGTCAGTTGAGGCAGGTGATTGTACGACACTCGCAATGTACACCACCGAAGGTGAAGTGGAGGTTATTTTTTCACAGCTAATTTCATTGACTATATGTACTGTACACTAAAGTACAGGGTGTATTCATATTTAGACACTTCTTCTGCCTTCTCAGAAGCAGCTATTGAGTTACTCTCCTGTGCCACCACAGTGTCAGCCCCCACTTAAACGAACTTTCCCCCATACTGTACTAAGTTGATTTTGGTTGTGTTTTTCCAGGTTAGGGATATACGAGTATGTGTCCAGTGATAGACCCCAGTTCGGTATGCAAGGGGATCCAGATTAAGCGAGTCCGGATTAGAGGGAGTTTCTTGTACTTTAAGTCTAAAAACAAAACGGTTGCTTCCATTTATAAATAATACCTTAAACGTGTGATACAATACTGAAAAAAAATATTTCAAAGGTCTGAGAATACAGGGATATACAGTTTAAATATTTTTACAAATGCAGGAATGCAAATTACAATACATTCAGTACAACACTAAAATAATGAACCTAACGTCACAGAGATAAATTTGGAATCAACAAATTCCCAAATATTAACTAAATACTTATGGAAATACTCAAGATAAAAGACTAACCCCCATCTGTGCTCAATCAACCAAAATGTGCAAGTATATATTCACAAAATATAAATAATGACAAACTGAAAATTATTTGAATCATCATTGTTCAAAAGACATGGTGTGCAGAACATTGGGTTACACATTAAAATAACAGGAGTAAACTTATATGTAAATCATGAAACTTAAAGGAACACACAAAAAGTTTTGAAAAAAAAATTCATATTAGATACTATATTTGTTAAATGTTTGAAAATTACCAATCTGGTCCACAGTGTAAGTGTGGAAGATTGATTCTGAAATACCATTTATAACTGAGCCAAGACTGTCAGCCAGTTTATCCAGTGTGAGAAGAATGGGAAGCTTTACCACAAATAAAATGGTTTCTTTAACTCTCCCTTGTAGTTCAGTTTTAAAACCAGCACCTCAGCTCCAGCTCTCCTCAACAATGCAAAAGAGAGGAAGTAATCCTTGCTCAGTTATAAAATGGGGTTTCAGAGTCAATCCTCTATTTATAACTTGACACAAGTCTTGAGCAACTCCGGTACACCAAAGCTAGCTGCAAACTGGAGGTGGGGTGGGTACTAAAAATTTCCAACTGTTATACACAACCTGTACCAGCAATTGAAGTTCTGAACCTAGTTAGAAGCCAGTCCCTGATGGATGAATGAGAGGAAATTTACCTTTTCATTACCATCATGTAGTCCTAAGGTAATGAGCCAATAGCAGCTACTAAAGTACAGTTCAGTACCTGATACCCTGACTCATCTCTGTAGGATGTGCCATCTAGGGCATCCAACTACAGTATGAAACACCACCACTACCACTTAGGTCCCTTGTCCACTGAATTAGACAAGACCGACAAAATATGAAACCAAGGAGGTTTCAGGTTCAGACTCCACCAAGTTCATAACTAATCACACCTCCATTATATTAGACAATATGAATATCTATATCACTTGTCTGAAATACTTTAACATGACACCTGAGAACTTAGTGAAGATTTTAAAGTTACCTTCAACCCAAACACGAGAACCTGGAAACTGAAGAATTTTCTAAAATATTTATTATTTGAAAGTCTTCAGGTAACACTTGAGCCACGTAACTGTTCAAGACACTACAGTTCTGAAAACCCTGGGATTTTTAATCCTTAAATACTGTATAAACCGATGCGCCCCAGCCAACTGGAAGGTCTCACTGTCTCCAGCCCCCATGGTTGGACTTACCCCACACATGAAGAAACACAGGGATTAATGTTTCTTATGCAGCCTGTGCAAGGGGCAGAAAGGCAGCTCTCACCAATATAGCAGGAACCCTTAACAGATCAAGGAGTAAACACTCATGTATTACCAATTGTTTGCTACGACCTCATTAAATCACTAGACCTTAACCCCTGAGAGGGTAATTGTTCCCTATTAACTTTTAAACCCTGGGTGACGTTCCTGAACGTTAACCTAGGCGACCCTGATTGACATTCCTGAACATTCTTAATTTTTGCTGCATATTTTGAATGTCCAGGCATGAGGAAATACTTTGTATGGGATATTTGTCTAATTGTTATCTCAACTAATGTGTAATACAGTATTACCCCGCCTAACGCGGTTTCACTTAACGCGTTTTTTCATATACGCGGTGCCTCGCCAGAGCTGAACTTTCACTTGACACGGATTTTTTCCACATATACGCGGTGAGTGTCCGGCTCGAGACGCTATTTTTAGATTTGCCCCACCCGCCACCCTGTCTGACTGCCTGTTTTAGCTCATAAAATTCATACAAATTACCCGGCCAGAATATAATTTACATTGCTGGAATTCTTATAATTTGGTGATCATTTTGAATATAAACATCATATATTTTGCATTAGACATACAAATTTTAGATAAAATGTTTTCTCTAAGTAAATATGTTATCTTTTGTGCAAAATATATGACATTTATATTCAAAATATTCCTGGTCTTACAAGGAATCCAGCAATGTCAATTGTATTATCCTAACTTTAGTTTGAGGTATTATTTATTAAAATTTAGTGGTTTTCCCCAAAAATTTCTCAGAGAGGGAAGAGCCAGCAGTGTTGTGTGAGAAGAGGGGGAGGGAGTTGAGTCCATTATTTGAATGGACATTAACTTGGCGACTGTATTTCTCTATTTCTCTTAAGTATTAATTGTGTGCATGTACCATCATAAAATTAAGATGTTATTTTTACTACAACATAGTTATGTGTCTTCAAAAAGTGGAGTTTGGGGTTCGGGCTGGTTTCTATTGGAATTAATCCCATATGTTCTGTTGTTCACTTAACGCGGGACCCTCTGGGTTCTATTGACCGCGTTAAGTGGGGTACAACTGTATTTGTTTCAAGACTCTTGCCTCATTGTCAGTTACCTGCTACATATCATGAGGAATGGAGGAGTGAGATGGGGAAGAAGGGGTCCTTAAATCCCTTCTTCCCCATCTCACTCCTCCACATCCAAGTGCAAGTGAAGGTATTTACTTGACATTAGTGCTGTTCGTCAAGTGTTCCTTGACTTGAGTGGCATTAGTATAGTGTAGGGTGACAAACACAGTGATGGGGAGGAAACAGAACCCAGATAATGTCGAGTTTATTGAGGCAATGAAGACAGTGATAGGCCTACAGACAATGACTCTCCCTCCCTACCCACCCTGCCAATATATCCCACAAAGATATAGCAACTTGGTGCAAGGAGTGTGGAGTTGCCTTATGCATTCCGTATTACAAAGACTTCCACATGATCAAGAAGTTATAAATTCAGTAGAACTACGTACATGTAAATACAAGTACAGTTCTCCTCGACTTAAGACATATTCGACTTATGACAACCCGGACATACGACGGCCATGATCGTATAAAATATTTTTCACATTACGTATTTTCGAATCCCAAGTTAGTGATCGCGATGTGTACTGACAAAATTTTCGTTTGTAATTCCCTTTAAAATGGCTGGCAAGCATAAAAGTGAGAGTTCTCGTGGTGTTGAGAAGAAAAAGAGACACCCATTTTAGAATTTCTATGTATTATTTTCGCCTTTTCGACTTACAACCAATTTGACTTACAATCTGGTCGTCGGGACGGAATCCCCGTCGTAAGTCGAAGAAAGACTGTAGTGTATGTATTTGAAAATACAGTGATCCCTCGGTTAACGAATTATCTTCCATAAGATTCTTCACTTCGGTTAACGAAAAAATTTCGATTAACGAATTTTTTACGAATTTTTCCCGACATGTTTTCGCCTGCTCATCAGCTGTAGTATTAGTCCGCCAATACAGTAATCGGTTTTAGGGCTTAAATTCGTTACCATTTGAGTAAATATCAAGAAGGTTGTACTATTCAACAATTTTCCAAATCGTATATTAAAGTTTTTAGTAATTTTAACAATTATTTAACAAAATTGAAGTACAGGGAAATAGTTTTTAGTGCACCAAACAGCCACTTGACTCACCCAAAATGGCATCAGTGTGTGTCTCTGCTCAGTGGAGGAAGCTTCTTGCTTGAGACTCTTGAACATAACATATTTTTACGTTTTTACAGTACAATTATTGGTCATTCTGAAGTTTATTTTACATATTGACAATATATAATGCAGTGCAGTGTTGATTTAAAGAAAATAATCTTGAATTACACCAAGTGAACTAAAATTTTATGGGTGAAATGGCAGCATGGGGTGACTTCTCTTCCACCCCAATGCCTTCTCTTCTCCCTTCTCCTCCACCCCCATTCTAATTTCCATCATCATCAACCAGGAGCCTTCTACATACACACCTCAAAGTAAGTGTGCTTTACTGCATTTATTTTTAGTTTGTATGTAATTTTCGGTGAGCTGGAACCAATACCCAAAATCCCATTGAAACAATGGTTTCGGTTAACGAAATTTTTGGTTAATGAACGACCTTCTGGAACGAATTGTGTTCGTTAACTTAGGGACCACTGTATAATGATAATAAAATACAGTGATAAGTTTTATGCTGCCTGAATATTCTTACCAGTATTTTATAGTTCTTTTGAGAAAAATTTAAATATTTTGTGTTTTGTAATAACTATAAGGTAGACATATGACATAAAAGGGCCTTCAAGTAAGAATTGTGTGTTGTAAGTGTGTGGCAACATCACTTCCTGTTCACTTTAAGCTGTGTACAGTAACTTCAAACATGACATCTTTCATCACTCCACATCAACACTCCAGACAACTCTCCAACTATGCTACAGTGAAAGTTGAATGTAAGTACATTATTCTGGTATTTTTCTTATACTGATTGACCCATTTATAAGGTGACAATGGATTTTTTTATTTTTTTTTTTTATGTGCCCAGATGGGGGATTCAGCAGGTCTTACAATGCCCGGGGTCTAAGGGATAAAACAGGGAAAGAGAGTCTTCCTGGACTCCTGCTAGAAGAGCTCAGATATGGAAACCCTGAGACCAGGATTCTCACATAAGATAAACATCAAGGTAATTGTTAGCCAAAACTGGACATAGAGTTCTCCAAATACCTGAGGCCAAACTGGAGGTGTGTACCAACCAAACATAGCCTAGCTGCACTCAAAGTGAACCTTACCAGTTGACCTGAAAAAAATGTGTCAATAATCCTATAAACATGTTTACCATAATTTACTCAACATATAATGATCAGTCAGTGGAAGAAATCACTAAGTCTCACAGACAGTTTACGTTGTCAGAGTGAATCACCAACCAGTTTACGACTTAATAGGAACAATTACATAAAATGGTACTATGTCACTAATATCCCCCAGGAGTGTTTTACCTTATGGGACCTGTGTTTCATCCTGTAGACCTGTGTGAACTTGTATCAAGTTATAAAGTCTTTAATTAAAACAATACAGTACCAGTACATATTCAGTGTTTCCTCATGTGAAGTTACTTTTGGTAGCACACTGTGTAACTTAAGAGACCGCAAAGTCAAGTAAAAAAAAAAGTATGGAGTAGTGTAGAGAGTCCTAGTACAGTATAACCAGTTTTACTCTTTACAAATCATAAGAAACCCTGACACTAGATACCAGATACCTTAACTATGATAACACTGCATTTCTGAACTCCCTTAATAAATTACAAAATTAAGAAAAAGGTCAAATTCTTCATAAATACTTGTACACCTAAACTTCAATCACACAACATTCTAATTATAAGCATAAAATAATAACAAGAGTATTTATGAAATCACTCACAATAATCCCACAGTATAACATGTTTTAATGTAATGCAAGGAATGAATTACAGCTCTTCCTCAAGTAATGTGGTAAGCAAATAATTAATGCTTCATGGCTGTTCCTCCCTAAACCCTAGAATAAGCAGAGGCAGCAACTATCAGGAAGCAAATTGAGGAATTTGCCTTGCTTGGAAAGGCAATATATTCTGCACATTCCTGTATTTATGAACTGCATTTTATGGCTGTACAGTACTTATATCCTTTAGTGTAGCAGTTGATATTTTATATAATGATAACCACTGTAGCAGCAGCTGCAGTAGACACTGTCATGGCACCCCACTAAAACCCAAAGACCTCCCATGTGTGGATTTGCTATGACTTCAATGTGTTTATGTTCACATTAGTAGTATAACAGTATAATATAAAATCTTGTTATTTTATTAGTTATTGTATCATAGCAGGTTGGGCATGTCACATAAAATGGTGCCAGGCTGATGTGTGGGAGGTGAGGATGGGTACAACTGAGCCTCTCAGTCATGGAGTGTGGAAGCTTAGGAAAATTCTCAGGCTGAGTTAGACATAATATATATACCTGATTTCTATGTAGGAATATTACAAGATTCAAACTTAACCAAACCCAGTTCCTGCAAATGTTAAGGAATTAATGTACTGTACAGTACTCTTTTATTTTTACCCAATTGAATAATTCAATTGGCGTAAGTTATTTCAGTGTGGCACACATTTATAACCCCTACGCCACAGCATAGTATGTAACAGCCTTGCTTCTTTTAGTGATAAAATATTTAACGAAAAGAAAGAGTGAATGTACCTCTGTATATGTGTGTGTGTGTGAGTGAGATGTGTGTTTGTCTGCATGCACATGCAGGTGTGTGTTTAGTGAACGAAGGGAATAATTTGGTCCTAGCAAATGTGAGAAGAGTTCAAAGACAAACTGTGACTGTTGAAGTGTATCTGCTCCTTGCTGTCCTAACACTTCTAAGAGAAGAAACAGGTAGCTTAGTATTCATCTGTGATCTTTTAATTCTTTTCATCATTCATACATATTTTAACTGGGGCAACATTTCAACTTCACTTTTGTCAGCTTATTAGGCAGACAGAAGCAACTGGTAGGACTTACAATATCATATTTTCTCACTCCATTTCTTACGTACAAGACAGATGATGCTACAGTTAAACAACTTTAAATATTACACAAATGTACTAACTCTGAATCAACAAACTTTGGGTTCTTCATAAGCCCTTTAAGAATTATTAAATATTTACTGAATAAAGCCACTTCATCTGAACTAATTCTTATCAAAATCAAATTCTTAACAAAAAATAATTTTTGATGGTTTGAAAAATCCAGATTTTTTTAGTACAGTACTGTACAGTACTAAACTGCTGTGGTTCAATATTAAAAATAAGTTTCAAGATTGTTATACATATTAACATGATTGATTACTTGTAGAACTAGGAGGAGTGTTTTTTGAACGTGCCTTAGAAAAGTCCAATTTAAGATAGGTCTCAAACATACGTCTGGCCTGACCAAGTACCTTATTTACATTGTGTTGTCGAACCATCTTGTCAAAGTGCATAGCTAGCTCATTGTGATCCATTTTATTTTGCATTATAAGTTGACGATGTTGTAGGAGAAGGGTGAGGCACAGAAACATGAGAAATGGGTTTCCACCACCAAATTCTTCAGGAGGAGGCATTGTATGAACCTGTGGAGATCCACTAGCACTCACAGTAACTTGCCAACCAGTGACTTCAGTTACTTCTTCACAAGAATTAACACTAGCGGTCATGGTAGCCTCGTTCTCACCTTCCACTTCTGACTGTTGATGTTGACCATTAGTTTTAGGAGTGAGCTGCTGAATGGTAGTAGGTTGTTCCTCTTGACAAACAATTTGTAACTGCTGATCGGTCTCTGGTGACAGTGTTGCAACGGGGTTCTGCCAAACATCTACCTCCCCACCATCTGAGTACACAGGCACACCAACATCAGCATCGGAGTCTGAAAAACATCTTCGAGATTTGTTGCTCAAGTTTTCACCTAAAACTGATACTGACTTGAAATTCTCATCCTTTTTTCTATTTGAAATCTTTTTGTCTTTACAAGGTGAAGCTGGATTACTCTCACAATCTGAATCTTTATTTTTAGTCAAAAGCTGAAATTCTCTCAGATTTCTAATTTTCCTGATATTCCTGGTTGGACTGTCTTCTGGTGAAGTACTTTCCTCTCTTATCCTATCAACATTCATTGCAGTTTCACCACTCGGCACCCGTGTTCTCACACGAGAAGTGTCTATAGGCTGGGACCATGTCCGACTTAGTTTCTTCCCGCCTGCACCAGTTTCAGGGCCATCACAGTCCACACTAGCTGCTCGTCTACTCAAGATGGCTGCAAGACACTCAGCACTTCTGTTTGAGACACAGGACCGCTGTCGTCTCAGGGCACACACGTTATCATAATGGTTTTGTCGAGGTGTGGGTGGTGGAACGGGAGTCTCTTCCTCTTGAACTGGATTGAATTGCACCTGAAATTCAAACCTGAGGGATATTACACATTCTGTAAAGTGATATCTGACATTACACACGAGAGAAGAAATTGCTATATTGTACAGTATATAGAAACAAGTTGACATTTAGAGTATTGTATATGCTGATTACTCACTTCCAGGAATGAGATTGGTTAATACAAATTACTCATGGGAGCACTGAGAGATGTGTTATTTTGACCATTACCAATTATTCTCAAACTCCACTCTATTCTTCAAATGATTTCTATTATCCTTCATGTAATTCTTTAACTTCTTCGTTTCTACCTTTCATTGTCTTTAAGTTTAACATTTTAATTCTGCCTTTTTCTGCCAATGCAAATGTTGCAGTAAAACATATGCAACACATACATGATAGTCAAGTAACATTCTCACCACAATGTTTTTTATGCAAAAATCCTTCCAACAAGTTTTGTCGTGTCTCACAGGTTTACTGCCCAAGTCCTTCTCATGATCCTTGCCAGACCTGATGTGGTTATACTTTGTAATATTACCTACAATCTTTTGCTGTTATGCTGTAGATAAATGATTAGAGTAGATCCTGGGGTGTTGTCTTAGTTACCCAGCAACCTTCATACTGTTTGTATGTATGTTTTTGGTAATGGTCAGAGAGAGAGTTGCCACACTTTATTACTTGATATTTCTAAATGGTTCTTTATTGGCATTATTGTTTTAATGAACAGAAAATAAATTTGTAGGGAAGCAAGGAGAAGACAAATATGAACCAACAAATACCTGTATAACATGTGGTGTTACCTGTTTACAATAATGTCCTAAAGGTGTTTTGCTTCTGTCTGCAGAGTTTAAGTATCCACCAACTTGAAGGATATTTATTTTCAGTTTTTTGACTGATTCCCAAGTCACTCAGTAAAACTATACAGTAATAGCATTATTAACCCTGGATAGAATGTACAAAAAATACACAATTGTTCCTGAAATCCCATTTTATAACTGAGGCTGGAATAGATGATTCTTGTTGGCACAACTAGCCGAGTGTACAGAGATAAAACTCTGATCAGCCTCTTGAAATAGAGGCTGGAGAGACTAATCAAATGATTCACAAAGTTTCCAGCTTCAGTATAGTTATACCTGAAAAGGAGCTTAAAATCTAGTGCTGCCCCTAGAAGCTGAAAACTGAGTCATTACCACATCAACAGTGCATATTTCTACATTCACCTATTTAGTTATTCAGTCTTACGTTGAGGGGCACCGATATCTCCCATAATTAACCAGTGCCTAATTTACACTAAACTATGTACAGGTATCCCCCAATTTACGAGTTCCCTATTTACGATATTTCATTTGAACAATGGTGATGTATTAAGACCACCTCCCTATTTACAATAAAAAAAATTTGCTTGAACGATCGTCACTGTCCCGCCAAAATCACTGATGCGCGTAATATGGAACACATCTCGCTCTCCACCTGTCAGATGCAGCATCATCAACCCGCACACCACCACCCAGTGCACTACAGTCCCACACTTCGTGCAATGGTGATCACATCTGCCTGTGATCATGTAGCTCAATGATTATCAGTCAATATCAGTGTTGTTACTTAACAGCAGGATTTTTTTTTTTTTTTTTTTAGTGAGAAACATCACTAACATTCAGATTGTAATCAGTTTTTGTGATTGTGAAGTGGTTTCACTTTGTTTTTGTGACACGTGCTTTTGCTCTGTTTTTGTGACAAGTACTTTGACTCTGTTTTTGTGACTTGTGAAGGAGTGCAACTTTGAAAATGTCTAGCAAGTGTGTTGCTGAGGCTCCTGCATCTGGAAAGACCAAGGCACCAAGGAAAACCATGTTTCTGAAGGTGAAACTGCAGAGGCTATGTGGGAGTCAGAGTGACGTCTCCTCTTAGCTTTGAAGGGGACATAATTATGATGATGACCAAGCTCGTTCTTAATGGTGTGGTGAGTGTTGTTTAATTGTGTTTTAGTTACGTATTTTATTAGTGCAGGTTTATTGTTTGTTTTTTTCTCGGTGATACATGTGGGTGTCAGACTGGCTGGGAAAGTATCCCATTGAACCCCCATCTCTTAATGCTCCCGATACATGTACAGTATTTCAATTTAAGATGGGTTTTTCAGGAACGTAACTCCAGCGTAAATTGCAGGATACCTGTACACCCACCTCTCGTTTTACGCGGGGGTTACGTTCTTGAAAACCACTGCTTACAGTGAGTTCTGCTATAACGCGTGTTTTGATAACGCGAATTTGCGCTAACGCGATATATGAATAGAGGAACGATATTTGTGTAACGCAAACGCTTGTTTGCTGTAACGCGATTTTTGCTTACTATTTCTCCAATTTTGTGGTATTAACTGTGAATATGTTAAAGAAGAATATCTCCAAGAAGCGTTCTGGTGATCGAATTCCCGGTGATGATCGTAAAAGAAAGGATATAACACTTGAAGAGAAGCTCGATGTTATCAACCTCAAAATCACCCTTCTCCCCCATCAAGTTATATTCATATTTTTTCAAGGTAAAGTGTTACATTTACTGTATGATTTCATTATTAGATATGAATGTAACATTTATTTAGACTGTGCTATCCTTTGTGTTAGGCTAACTACTAATTTTTTTTCGATTTCGAGTAGTAATCTGCACCTAACCCTATATTCTCCATAAGCCCTGTTATTTCTATTACGCGATTTTCTATAACACGATATTTTACAAGAACACAACTATCACGTTATAGCAGAACTGACTGTAATTAAAAAACGCATAAATTAAATATAATTTTCCCATAAGAATACATGTAAATGGTACACGTTAGAGGAACCATTATATACCATACAGGGTACAAACAGTGCTCTCACTTAAACCAACCACGTGGCCAACCTCCGACACACGCTCTCTTCTCTGAAGGCGGGTGATCACATTTAATTTCACATCTATTGCAATTGTTTTTCGTGCCTTTTTAGCTTTAGGTGCCCCAGAGGAGGCAGATGGACTTTTCCAGACATGCTCAATGGGGAAAACAGCGTTTAACACTTTGAAAAGGTATGTGATAAACACACAATGCAAATGAGAGCACAGAGAAAAAGTAGTGCTGGTGTGAACTGAGAAAGCGATATGTGGGAAGCTTGCTGGACGTTGTCACAGTTGTTGCACAGAATACTTCATTATCTTCATCATTAGTAGTAATAATCTTTATCATTACATTATTATAATACCGTAATTCCCTGTATTATTATTAATAATAATTATATTAAAATCGTTGGTGTTGATATGACTGCGACTTTATAGTAATAACTTACAAGCATCTCACTAGTCATCACATGCAACTCCATTGCCAGGCAACCAGGCAAATACGCGTGGCAAATTGAAACTGTCTTGAGCGCATTATTTCAAAAATAAGTGCTCGTAAATTAGCTTTTGTTATTAATTGAACAATCGGGTTATTCCAAAAACGCTTACATCAAACACGAGTTACCCGTACAGTACATGACTCTTAAAGATGGGATGGTCATTAATCATGGAGAAAACATTTCATAAAAACACCAGAATATAAGGGTTTTTTATAATGTATATAGTTAAATACAAAAGGAAAGTACAGTACTATAATAATAAAGAATAGGATCTATAGAGCAAAATGACTTATAAACAATATGTAAAGAAGCCATTTACTGCCAAGACAACTGAGCAAATATGAGAGGTGTGTGGTGCACTTGTTGTCTGTCTGGCAGGAAATAACTTGCATTAATTACTTACAACCTAATATACGGTGAAATTCATTCACTACATCATGGTAATATACAGTATACTGTATCCAACACACAATGCACACATGCAAGCACATAATCTTACACATAAACACACTTCCATACACATGCAAACATTCTTACATTCATATACAAATAATCATATACAATCTTCATCACACATACAGCACTGTACTCCTAAACACACATGCACACCCACCCACAAATGATGCAGGTAGCCACAAGGAAGCAGAACCCTGAACAGATCTAAGACCTTTCATTATTATTCCCATCTTCCAGGAGTACTGTACTTCCACTGTGCTCCCTTAAAATGAAAATAATCCTTGAAGAACTTGGATCTTTTTGTAAAGTATTTGTTCCCTGGTCATTTATCTGTACATTATGTGAATCATGTGTGTCCTCTGTGATTTTTTTAATGCAAACCAACTTGGAAAGTTGCTCAAGGTATTAGATATTTGGACCCATATTCTGGAACAGGGTGGTAATATCGACAATATATACCTAGATTTTACCAAGGCTTTCGACAGTGTACCCCAAAAAAGGCTGAAAATCAAACTGGAAGGGTACGGAATTCGGGGAAATGTCCTAGCGTGGATAAAAGACTTTCTACATGACCGCAAGCAGTGTGTGGTGACTAATGGCACGAAATCATCATTTGTACCTGTCACAAGCGGGTTACCAAAGGGCAGTGTATTGGGCCCGCTGTTGTTTGTTTGTTTCATAAATGACATGCCTGACGTTGTACACTCCTCCATACAAATGTTTGCGGATGACGCTAAGTTATTTTGGGAAATCAAGAACCAAGCAGACTGTGAAGAGCTGCAGAAGGATCTCTGTGAGCTCCAAGAATGGTCGAAGAAATGGCTGCTGAGATTCAATGTCACGAAGTGTAAGAGGATGCACCTGGGGCGTACCAACGGTAAGGAGGAGTATCGTATGTCCCAACGGGATGAAGAAACTGCACTGTTTGAGACTGAATGTGAGAAGGACCTAGGTGTGTATGTTGACAATGAGCTGAAGTTCTCGGGCCATTGTGAGAAGGTAAATCGGGCAAATAAATTCTTAGGTCTTATAAGAAGGTCGTTCAGATATCAAGACGGTTCGTCCCTCATAACGATCTTCAAGAGTGAAATGCTTCCCCATCTGGATTACTGCCACCCTGTCTGGTCCCTGAGATATACTAGGGACTGTCAGTTGGTCGAAAATGTTTAAAGGAGGGCCACCAGACTGGTGTCTGCACTTCGGCACCTCAACTACCCTGAGAGATTGGAGTGCCTGAACTTGCCTAGCTTATACTACAGATGGGCAAGGGGCGACCTAATTGAGGTGTGTAAGCATCTCAGGGGGCACTACTCAGTCGAGTGTCCTTGGAGGTGGCGGACGCTCGTCCCACAAGGGGTTACAGCTCAAGATTGAAGAAGCCGCAGGTCCAGAAAACTGTGAGGGCAAACTTTTTTGAGTGTAAGCTCTTTCAAGACCAGACTTGACAGACAATGGAGCAGGTTCAGGTACATTCATGGGCCAGTGCATGCCCAGTACTTGCCAACAGTGCGTAACGGACGTGACTGATCGCCCAAGCGGCTAACAAGCTGATTAGTGGTGAAGAGGATAAAAAAATCACATTATCACATCTAACCCATGCAAGCATGTAAAATTATCATAAAATAGTGATCATACATATATATATATATATATACAGTACTGTATTATCAAACCTCAAACAGTGGCAAGGACTCCTCAGGAGGGTTTGGTGGTAGGGAGCTCCAGAGAACTTCTAACATATACAGGGCATCATCAAAGGCAAATTCACGTTTTAATTCCAACAACAACCATCGGTAGCAAAAGAGAAGGTCATCAGCCTGTAAGGGAGAGGTTAAGAACACATTAATATGTAAATCTCATTAAAGTAATTAGGAAGGTATCCCATTCTCTGGTGAAATCTGTCAAAAGTCAAAGATTAAAAATAAGATGAAAATTTTATTTGCTCTGAAGCCTTCTGTTGAGCACACACTACTGATACATATTGTCTATACAGAATAGGATAAAGCAATTTAAAAATTATTGCCCTATAACCACTGGTTATAGGGCAATAATCATCAATAAGTACATACCTGGTGAAGCTGAAGATAGGAGAAGTATTCTATATCGTAAAATATGAGAGCTTCAGTGAGATGCTGAAACTTGAGTGTCATGGCATTACCATCAATGTGAAAGTTGGAGTGAACTCGAGCCATGAGAGCACAGAAGCACACATATGCCTGCGCCTCATCCCTCATTGTTACCAAGAGCGGTGAGGCCAAGTCACTCATGCCCTGACAATACCCAACTGATGGGTGATTCAGTGCATATCTGTTCCCAAGAAAATCAATATTATATGTTTAGAATAAAATATTTTCATTTTATTATCAGTAGCAAATCTATATACAGTACTGTACTATACATGTATTGTACAGTGGTCCCTCGGTTAACGAACACAATTCAATGGGATTTTGGGTAATTGGTTCCAGCTCACCGAAAATTACATACAAACTAAAAATAAATGCAATAAAGTACACTTACTTTGAGGTGTGCATGATGATGATGGGAATTAGAATGGGGGTGGAGGAGAAGGGAGAAGAGAAGGCATTGTGGTGGAAGAGAAGACACCCCATGCTTCATGTTGCCATTTCACCATAAAATTTTAGTTCACTTGGTGTAATTCAAGATTATTTTCTTTAAATCAACACTACAATGCATTATATATTGTCAATATGTAAAATAAACTTCAGAATGACCAATAATTGTACTGTAAAAACGTAAAATAGTTTATGTTCAAGAGAGTCTCAAGCAAGAAGCTTCCTCCACTGAGCAGGGACACACACTAACGCCATTTTGGGCGAGTCAAGTGGCTGTTTGGCGCGCTAAAAACTAGTTCCCTGTACTTCAATTTTGTTAAATAAATGTTAAAATTACTAAAAACTTTAATATAAGACTTGGAAAATTATTGAATAGTACAACCTTCTTGATATTTACTCAAATGGTAACGAATTTAAGCCCTAAAACCGATTACTGTATTGGTGGATTAATACTACAGCTGATGAGCAGGCGAAAGTAGGCGAAAACATGTTGGTAAAAATTCGTAAGGAATTCGTTAACCGAACTGAAGAATCTTATGGAAGGTAATTCATTCACCGAAATTTCGTTAACCGAGGCGTTCGTTAACCGAGGGATCACTGTATAGGCAGACCTCAATTTACGTAAAGATTGTGTTCCTGAAAAACCTTTCAGAATATATCCTACAAAAAAAAATTCAAAAGAAAATATACCAAATGACACCAAAGGCCTATTTATGTTATGTATTTTCTATTGAAAATAATAAATTCCTTTCAGAATTTTTTTCAGTACAGTTGGAGTATATGTACTGTCTCTGAACTCATCATTAGTTAGACATACAGTATTGTATGATGTAAAACATTATTTTCTTTCTCAATTTATATTTCTGCATGTACAGGAAACCTTTATATACTCATACTGTATAGTATTGGTATTGTTTATCTCACTCCAGAAACTATTCACTGACTCCCCTCACAGAGGGAAGGGCACTGGTACAGAGTCCACACATACCTCCTCTTGTAGAGAGGAAGGAGCACTGAATAATGGTACACTATATATTACAAGCTTGTCACCACTCATGTAGTTACCTTCCCAATAATATCTGCTCCCATCAATTTAACAGAAAAGATTTTATGAATATGAATCCTACCATTAAAACCAGAAAGCCAAGATCATTCCTCAAACAAACTGTTTAGGCATTGTACCAGGATGAGGAGCCTCAAGCTGTTGATCTTCAAAACTACAATAAACAAAACTACAATAAACAGACTCACAGGTCAAACTAGCCCAGAGAAGGTTTTCCCTCCATCTGGAATACTGGTCTCATCTGTATGAGTAAGAAATGTGTCAACAGCTCCAAGGGCTAAAGAACTGTTAATAAATGCTGAGAACTTTGCAAGGATAGTTACAGCAAAACAGAGTTCATTTTCTATTACTCTAATACAGTAAAACAGTATGGTACCTCTATTTTTTTAGATACAATATATATGTTCTAACCCCTTGATAAAAACTGGTTAAATGAAAATTAATACTTAACATACATACAGGAAAACAAAACAAGTGGAAACTTACGTGGTTAATATATTATACAGACTCTGAACATTACTGTTGTCGTCAGGTCCGCTGAAGTAAGAGTGATGTCGGTCAGTGCGCAGGACGTCCTTACGAACCATATTTGTCACATACTTAACTTCCTCACTGACCTGCTGCATAAGACGAAGGTAAAGAACTCATAGATTTCAGTTCTGTTATTACACGTCAAACATAAAATAATTACCCATTTGTTAATCTGTACAGTACAGTATTATATTTCACTGGCCCATGTCTTAAGAATATGTATACAGTAATACTGTAGGATCACTGAAAGATGAGATACCCAATGTTAATTCACCAGAAGATTAACCACCCTAATGGTAACGAAATACCCCAGGCAGCATTAGGGTGGTTAATCTTAAGGTGATCCACATAATTAAGTGTACTAAACATAAGTTTCAAAATGTGAACTGTATGTTTGTAAATATTCTGTGCATAAATTATATCATGGGAACTAAAATACAACATGTCAGTAACAACACACTGATTCCTTAAGATGAATTCATACACTTTCTGCCTCACAACAAATGTGGTCATAATAGTATAGTGAGTGGCCTTCCAGAGGGGTGTCACCTGACTTAGCATGATGAAGTTTGTCATAAACTAGTACAGAACTGCAGTACATAAAGCTAAAATAGGAGCATTTGGATGCCAGAGAAATATAAGAATATTTCCTTTTCATAAATGTTTTAAATGTGTTATGAGGACAGTGTACAGTATACTGTAGTTGTGAAAACTAAAATACTGTACTGCATTTTTTCATTTACTATTTCTAATAATTTTTAACCAAGATTTCACCAGAAAAAAATGGTCTTCCCATTTATGTGTGCTGATCATTTAATGATAACTACACTCATGACACTACTGCATTGCAAGTGTCCAGCTCATTCCTTATGTTGTACTATGAGGCTATATGTAAAATCATTTTCACTTTTAAGACCAGACCATATTTTTTTCAGTTTCAATTTCTGTTATTTAGCTCTTATGTTAAGTGCAGGTGTTGTGGTAAACCATGGAGTACTAGTGTTAACATACCAAGATGTGATGCTCTGCTGTCTGGTCTGCTATTTCATTCTGTGAATCAAATATAACTTCGTGAATAACAACTTTCTGTATTATTCACTTTAAAATATCAAATTTTCTTGAACTGTTGATGTAATCTGGTTTATTTTATTTGAATAACAATTATTTCTGCACAAGTACCTGTACAGTAGACCCTCAATTTCCATGGGTTCCGTGAGTGCAGTTTTGATATACCACAATAAATTAATTCAGACCATAATATCTATTCTACAGCAATACAGCATCATACCACAGATGATGATGTATTGTAAATGCTTACGGTACATAATGTCACAGCTCTTGACCTCAAGGTTATCAAAGTAGATTTTATTGTGAAACTGACAGCATACTTTGGAATCCACAGGTATTCATCAGACAGCCTTCACCTAAACTTCTCATCAATCTTACAACCATACAAGAAAATATGAACATCTAACATACAGTACTTCTCCAATATGTGCTCTCTGTACCTGCCTACACCATGTACTGTATGTGTAACTGTAATTAATTTTTGATACATTTAGACCCATTATTCAATACCCTAATTTTTTTCTACATACAAAACCTGATAAATCATTAAAAGCTAAACACTGTCATTATCTCAAAGGAGCAAACAGAGATCAACAAGATAGAGGAAATGAAAGTTTTAACCACCTGGTTATCATCATTGAGGTGCTCCTGCCATACTGCTCTCAGTGCTTCATATTCCTTAGTTTTCTGTTTCATGTAGTCTAGTCTCTCTCTCCCTGTCAGGCCTTCAGGGTATACATTCAGTAAATGCTTCCATATCACCTTTCTGCACAAAAATACATCGTATCTGAATGTATAATTAAAGTTAGGTCTGAGGTTCAGTAAATCATGGTAATGGAGATAAAGATTTCATTAATGAATAATATATAAAGCATAGAAAATCCTATTGTGAAGAATTATTTGACAAGTAAATCACAGCACAATATGTATAAATGAAATCTCTACCAATAATTATATCACACACCTACACCTCAAAATTCTCCAGGATCTTCTCTCTTCCTGCCAGTTCCCAGCACCATACATGACATAACAGGATATTCACAATACACAAGATTATTATAAGGAGCTGTGTAAAATAAGTTAAGCAAAATGTAGAGTGTCCTCCTGGGACACATTTCCTCATGTATGACTAACCTGAGGGATGGTTCAAGACCTCCGAGGTACACACAAAGACGTAGTTCCTTTGGATGAGCGAGTTGTCCCACACGATTTAGCATCTGCTGGAACTCTGAGTCAGTGAGAGGGGGTCTAATTGGTCGAAAAGATGCTTCATCACCTTCTTCATTCCAACTTAAGGCTTTCTGAACAATTGATAAAGTCTTCTCCATCTGTTTAGGAATGTTTTAGCATTAATTATTTTTCTCAAACACTTAACAATCACTCCTGTAAAGTCTATGTCAATTTATCTCAGTGCTTCCAGAAATTATTCTCTTTCCCATGATTTTTCCTTCCAATATTGTCCTCAGCATTGTCTACTTTACAAAAACACGTATGACTGTAAAGTATCACTGCTGTCTCTAATAACTTGTTTCTAAAATAACTCTTTTATAATTTATATCACTCAACACTTCTGATATTGCTAATGCTGAAACAGGTATACGTATCTGATAATGCTAATACTTTATTATCTGATGCCTCTGATAACGGCTCTCTTTAGTAATAAATATTTTATTAAAGAGAAACCATCCCTATTAACAAAAGAGTGAGAATTTTTTTAAATGTTGCCAGAAATTAATGAACATCCATTAACTCCAAACCCTGAAATACTGTATTTCAAGAGTGAACTGAAAACAAATAATTATTTGCACTTCAAGACCATGTTCATAATTATATGGAAGGAATTGTGTGAATAATATACACACAGTAATACTGTACTGCCACTAATACCTTTTCTTTGAAGATCCCTGGGAGTTTGGCAGAGTAGTTGTTCCTTGGAAGGTCAGGGAGAGAAAGTTTTGCAATATCCATATTGGTGACAGCATCCCAGGTACCATTAGATGATGACAACTCTACCTTCACTAAGAGGTATGGATCAGCAGACCTGTTGGCAAGGAAATATTGTACAAGACTTTAGGGAGAAGCATCAGTTAAAACAACTTTCCTCAAACACAACAATATAAGGACCTTTCATTTCCTTCAAAATTAGTTCTTCAAAGGACTCCACGTAACCAAATACGAGTGCAGTATGCAGAACAAAACACACACACACACACTCTCCACTGGAAAACTTTGTCACTGTCAGACTTCCTTGAAACATATTTTTAAACCAATTTCCTTAGTGGAATTAATGACTATGGAAATAAGTAGAATGAATACAGACATGTTGTGAGAACAGCATCTGAATACTAAACACCTGAAGTAATAACTGCAACATTTACCTATGTCCACACCTAAACTCGCCCCCTAGGCCCCGCTGTGGGTCGATGATCTGTGCCCGGGTGGGCTATTCCCCATAAAAAAATCAAGTGCAGTAAAAACTTACTTGACAAAGGCCATCTCCAGATCAAAATCAGATGACATAGGGACCCAACAAGCCTCTGGGAACCGATCATCACGAGCTAAATAACAAGTCTGGAACTCTCTGTAGAAAAAGTATCATGTGAATTCAACTAACATCCTCAGCTGATAGATATTGCATTACTTAATCCTGATGCTACAAAACATAATACAATAATTACATTTTCTAACTTCATCAACTTAAATTCAAAGGTAAACTATAATTAGACAATGTTAAGTTAATATCTATGATCAAAACAATGAATTTTGCCTATAACACACAAGAGAAATTACTCTAAAGCTTACTTCCTTACCCTTTAAGATCAAAGGCCCTGGCAATCAAATTCCTTAACACCTCATAGCCAGTCAGTTCAGGATCTACACTGAAGCGGCAGCACTGGGAGTCAACTTCACAATGACTGTGCTGCAATTATTAATAGAAACACGTATTGTGATTACTTTCATTAAACAGCCTGGTGTCCCCACCATATTTTTGCAACAAATAAAAATGACATATTATTCACTTCCTTTACTTTGTTAGTGCTATACTGTACTGTACTGTGTTGCACTGTATTATCACATATTGTACAGTACTATTATAAATAAAAATGTATCCAGTAATACCAGAAATGGTGACTAAAGTAAAAAATAATTACACTGTATTCCACACCAGATGGAAAAACATGATGACAGACATAAAGATAAAAATATAACCACTACTGTATTTCCAACTTTAGCAAGAATGAACTGTACAGTACTGTACTCTGGAACACCAACTTGTGATAACCACCAACTTTACAGACAAAAATTACAAAAAAAAAATCTTACCTCCAGAATATAAAAAAAAGTGAAGGAATTGCAACTTTCATAATTTCTTTCTATTGGGGATTATTTTTTCCTGAAGATGAATGAAAATTGATTCATTAGCTCCTGGTAAAGCCACATTGACTTGTTTACATCATAAGATTTGAAATAAGATGACCCAACCCAACCTATCCCTCCTAAGACAGAAGTAGTTATATTAGGAGAGGTTAGGTTAGGTTAGGTATGAAAAGATCACTGGGAAGCATTCAGTTAGTCACTGGAAGGTGTTTATCAACAGAAAAAGCACAAACATGGAGTCCTCACATACATGGACCATAATTACTCAGGTAAAAACAAGAGAAAATAGTAATTCTTCCACTTTATTTATTTTACAGGTAAGAAACAAGTTTTCTTCACTAAATGTATTCCTTAGTGTAGCTGGTTATCACGAGTTAGGGTTCTACAGTGGCTGTGGATCTTTGGTAACTTTAAAAAAATATATAATTTAATTAGAAATTTTATTAAGGAAATACACAGAGTGGTACATTGTGCTCACAAGTTTGTTCCTTCTACAATCAGTTATAATTCAGAGGTGGTGTGTGTCAAGTGGCCATGGCGAGGCAGGAGTCATGCTGGTACAGTATTAGAGGTCATAAAGAACCTGTAGCTACTTGTGTATATGTACTGGGATGTTCCTAATACAGGTGAAAGTTACTGTACATACCTGGTGGCCACATGAATAATACATAAATAAAAACATGCTCAAATTAATAAAACCTTTACAAAAGTAAACAAAAAGGGAGAGGCTGTAAAATAACACTTAAAAAGGATAGTTAAGTGTGTCAGCCAGCCCCTCACATTCATCACCTGTCTGGCCTCTACCACTAACTGTTAATTCTACGGTTACAAGAAATAAATATTAAGGAATTAAGTGTTGAAATTCAGGGAATTATTAATTAATTTAAAAAAATATAGCTAAAATTAAAAGACGGAGTCGATATAAACAAGCTTTGCGACATTCCAGTCTTCACAATGGTACCACCGTGTTAAAGGAATAACTTCCCACTAGCCGCTCACCTGGATCACTTTAATTCTTACTGCATCCCTTGATGGGGTCGCTGTCGTTAAGGCTGTTGCCATTTCTTCAATTAATCGATTATTCTGCCTGTACGATGGTAGTTACCCATAACAGCTGACAGCATCCATTTGACAGCTACTCGGGTAGACCAAACATGAAGCACACCACCAACAGAAGCAAGATACAATATTAATTTGTAAATATAAAAATTTTAAAGTAAAAATTTAATATGTTATATTCAATTTTCTAAATAAATGTTAGCAGTTGGTTAAATTTATCGAATAAACAAGTTATAATTCTGGTTCAACGTAATTCTATATCGCTAACTTACTTGATATAACATTTACCCGTAGAGGTCGCGAACCATATATTTTTTTAGTGTATAGAAATTTACTGTTTATTTAACTATTTACTTTTCACTTACAGCTTCCAAATAATTTTGAATGTCAACCTGATAATAACATTAAGTGTGAATTAGATATACAAGTGCACGAAGCGTATTAATTATTCCCCAAATGTCTCGTTGTTTTATCATTCCTTTACATCGCGGTCTCTGCTACCAATAATAATTTATATCCTCATCATTCACACTCAATTTCACTACATAGTATTTTTTACGTATTAAGCGAAATGCCCTCCACATTAACTGCATATATATAATAAACAAATAAGGTGGTACATATACATATATATTTTAACCTCACAATGGACGACAAATTTGGATGGCACAGATTGACAATGTACCAGTGTGTATACTGATAGGGATGAGACTTTGTTCAAGCTGTGAGAAGCAAGAAGATTAAGTCATCTGAGAGACTTAGAATAATGTGACTTGGCAAACTTATGCATTAAAATCAATCACGTAGATAAGGAAAAAATATATTGGAGCCATTAAACTTCCTTATAAAGCCCCGAACTCGACATGACCTTTATCGTGTTTCATCCTAGGCATAATTAAACGGTATGCTGCCTGTCTAATAGCCAGCTATACCTATCTCCTGGAGAAATGAGTCACTTGTAGTCTGGGTTCTCAAGACCTGTGACCTCTTTCATTGTCAGTGAAGCTTTATTCAGTTTTATTTTATTTATTTATTTATTTATCTATTTTTTTTACGGGTATTAGCCCACCCGGGAACAGGTCACCGACCCACATCGGGGCCTGGGGGTCGAAAATGTAATAATAATAACAATAATTATAATAATTAGTTCATAGTAAATAAAATCTATAATAAAAATAAATAAAATAATAACAATAATACTAATAACAACAACACTGATAATAATAATAATAATAATAATAATAATAATAATAATAATAATAATATAATAATAAAAAAGAACCATAAAGAAATACAAAAATTTAAAAAAAAGATCAATAGTGAGAAACGATATATGTAGGCCTATGTTGTGTTTTCAAGGTAAGAGAAACAATTGAGACCCTGCAATTGTGTGTAAATGAGACAGAAATTCAGATCAGCAACCTGGGACTTGGTCACAATTTTCGTGGCGCCATATGGCAGCAGGGTCTACCATTAGACAACACATTATGCTTCCAATATCTTCCCAGGTGGTAGTACCTCCCTGTTTGGTAGCTGCCTACTACCTACTTTGAGTGAAGATTTTTTTTTTTAGTTATACACTAAATGTTAACACTTGTAGCCTGGAGGTTGAGGTGGGGCGTCGCCACCTTAGTGCAGGCTGTGGTCAGTTAAACCCTCAGAACCAATAAAAATGTCTTTCTATGAGACATATATACTGATTTTCAGATATCATTCACAGTATTCTTGAGTACATGTATACAACCAACCTCCTCAGACACTCATCTTTCCAATTTACATAATCTTAAAGACTGTGGATCTGAGCAAGTCAGGAAGAAATAAGCAGTTACGTTCACCAAACTCTGAAAATTATCATTGAATTCTCTTATTTTTTCAATACTGGGAAATGACCTATGACTCATGTAGGCTAAACCTCTACTTGGGAAAGAACATATTACTGTAAAAAAAATCAGACATAACATTTTAATCATTTGAGTCAGGATTCAGACTGTGAAGAACGCTTCAGAAGAACAGGCTTTATGTAGCTTTTGTCTGTAGATGTTGGAGTTGAACCACAGTATTGATGTGGGTTTAGTCTCATCATTACGGGATTAAGATACAAGAATAACACAAACAAAGTGACGAAAATACTAATGGCTTTATAGGCACATGTCCCCTTTAGAATGAGTCACCCCCTACCTAAGTGTTGTCAGTTTTCTCTTCCTCAACCGTAATTCGCAATTCTATCTTGTCACTTCGTTGCTACATAAATCCTTTCAACTCGTTTACCATTGAGGTCCTTGTGTCTTATTATAGTTCACTCGTCTAACTCCTTGAATGGAACCTGATATTCTCAAGTTCTTTATTATTAGAGATGGTATTCTATTATTGTTTTCCTTTGAGAGCGCAGTTCAACGATTTAATGTATTTCTATATTTAATATTGAAACATAATTCATCTTTTTCCACAGATCGTTTAAATATTTTTCTTTATTTCCTTCCTTAGGGGGGTATAGACGAGGGTTTAGAAAGGACTATATAGTTGAGCCAATAATATTGTTTAACTAAAAAACTACTTGATATTGCTAAATGTTTTAATGGGAGTTTTCACAGTCCCGGGTTACTAACAAGTGAGGCTGATTATATTCATCTCCTTACAGAACACAACAGCTGGACACACGACAAGAACAATTAACTTCAGAACAAGAGAACGAAAACAAATAACCGTCTTACTCTTTACATACAAGTTCACACTGATTCAGCATGTATAGTTAAATCTTGAAGTTGATGTATTATATAAGCCCGAGCAGAAGACAGGGAAAGATTAGTTGGGTTATTTAAGTTAGGTTAAATTATTGGGGTTAGTTATGTCAGGTTAGGTTAGGCTAGCAGAGCATTATCTCATGTCACCACCCACGCTCGTATTATAATTATGTTAGTGAACATTGAATTCCAAACTAATATAATTCTGCTTTGATGTTTATTCTCTTCACAGGTTGTGAGGTGACAGGGCGTCTCCTGTGCTGTACTGACCCGTCCCGTCCGTGACTGGTGGTGGTGGACAAACTCAAACAAGTTAGTAGCCTCTTCCTCCGTATCAAAATTTAATATGTACATTGTCACTTTGGTAATTATATTAACTTTTTGAGTAATTCACTTAAGTTTGTATACCAAAAATAATAAAACTTGTTATTGGATAAGCAAAATGATCAATTAAGGCGGCTAAAATTTTATTGAGTTCTTTATTAAGACGACCATTTTCGTTCATGTGCTATATTCAAAATAAGTTGAATATTTTATTCGTCTTCTGATCATTATACTGCCAGATGCTGTTTTCACTCGTCAAACGCTACAGTAAGCTGTGTAACCATCAAAATGCATCAAACCTGTTTGACAAGGAGTGTCTCAGGGACCCCCCCCACCACCGACCACTGCATCCAGCCTGACCACTACACTTTCTCGATAACTCTTATTATAGCAACTATTGTATACGTTATGAGAAATATAAAATGTGAAATGTATTTTCCCCTTAAAATTCACTGTACTATGTTAATTATATAACGTAAAAGAAAATTAACATGGTTAAATGTCCGTAGAGGGCCCGAAGGCGGGCGGAGCAGCGCTCTGGGCCCGGGAATTATTGGAACCCTCAGTACACAATGTTATGGCGGTGCGTCAGCATGTACGGAGCTGTGTGTGTTAAAATGTAGACGTACTGTGGTTTCTTTTTGGTTACCAAGGATAATAATCGGTTTTAGTAGTTCTCTCGAGTAGTGCCCCCATCATCATGGCGTCAGAAAGGTAAGAAGTGTTCCTTGTGCTGCCTGAATGAGTATTGTTAGTGATTTGAGTGAAAGATGATTCAGGCGGGGCAGTGTTTCACGTTCAAACAGTGAGGCGGCTGGCACTGTGTCACGACCCTGCCACCACTGATACACGTAAGAAACGACTACAGTAATATTACTATACACATATCGATTACTGTCTCTTATGGGGTAGAAAATAACCCGAGTAGTGGAGATGGGTTGCATTTATCCATCAACAACAACTCCCTCATAAGTTGGTCTGTATAGGAAACAACAACAGCTATTACAATTTATGGAAAGGAGTTGTAGGTATGAGTGAGGGAGCGTGGCTGGTGTTGTCCCACCCAGATGTTACAGGCCAAGTGTTATTACTGCTACCACTCACAACACGCCTCACAGCACACTGGAAACACAACACCACGTCATGTCACTACCAAACCATACTTCAAGTCTACATCACATCACTCACCATGACAATGCCACACCTCTCACCATAACACTGCCACACCTCTCATCATAACACTGCCACACCACTCACCATAATACTACATACCACTACCCACACTACAATACATTACTCACCACTACACCAGAGTACATACCACACACCGTATCACACCTCACCATAACACACCACACTATAACACAAACACCATAACACAACATGCCACACCACACCATAACACAACATGCCACACCTCACCATAACACAAAACGCCACACCACACCGCCAGTGGTGGTGTGGTTGAAGTGGAAAAGGTAAGGTGATGGTGTGGTTTCCTGATCTTCAAATAGTAGTGGGGGACCAGGAGCTTAGACCACCTGGCCTGACTCCTCTATAATATGACACCATAGAGCATCACACACACACAATGGCTTCATGTCTACCTCCTCTTTATTAAGGAGGATGCTCAATTATCTCTCACCATATTGTTACCCAAGTTCCCCGGACCGGGCTGCTGTCTATTCACGTTCTGCTCACACCTGACGGATTACCTAGAGAGCTTTTAAATAATGCATCGACTGTAATTGAACGTTGGCGAGGTACTTGACACTTTGAGACGTGGTGAGTGAGACCTCTGTTATATATTATGATAGACGTTGGTCGCGTCGTTACTTCTGTTGTGTGAGACATATTATGGATCACCCGAAGATTAGCCCAGCACTCCCGGCTTAGTTCACTCAGTGATTAAACTCCCAAACGCTACCTGGGGGGTTAGATTGGATTAGCGTTAGGGCTGTTAATCTTAAGATGATATAAGCTGGTGGGGCAAATCTTTAGTTGATCCGATATTATCCACTTGGGGCTAACCTGTCTGTCATGGTATGTATACCAGTCTGTGGGTAATATTATTTATTAGGGAGGCAATAAGGTGCCGTTTGACTGTCATACGAGCTTGTCTGACTGTTTATAGTTGTCGATTCTTCTGAATTTGAAATACTTTACGTCTTCACCAGTTTCCTTTAACAGGCTTACAAGGTAGTTACCGTAACACAGTGTGTACCGTAGTACTATAAAAACATAACCAGTTTAGGAGTTCACCTTGAGGCGCGTGTGTGGGTCAGGTAAATAGGTACAGTATAACTCTTCCACAACAACAACTCTTCATGGGGGTTAGGTAACATCACCGCCGCCTCCCGTAATCTCCTCAACTACCAGCTCCTTCTGCTCTTCATTTGCATTTTCGTTTTAATCCAAGTTGTGAATAAATGCGCTGTGTCGTCGTTGTTGGAGAACGAGCTGATGCCTCACAAATACTGTACCAGGATTCAGAGATTATCTTCATCCCCATTTCTTGATTCAGTATGTCCCTCTTACTTATCACTACCCGTAACTAAAGCGTCGACGAGTAGCATGAGTAACCATATTTATTGTATGTAGCCTTGCTGGTGTGTTAAGAGGGTGGAGGCTGGGACCAAGAACACCAACATTGGGTAGAACTGATGATAACTACAGTATACCCGCAAGACCTGGCCATCGACTGAGTCTCATATCCTACCGTCACACCAACCAGGCTCTTTGTGGGGAGAGTTCCAGTTATCTACTATATGGAAGGATTCAGTAAACTTGGCAGGTCACAAGGGTGGGGGGGGGGGAGTACAGTGTGGAGAAAGAAAGGCAATGTTGATATGAAGGAAGACAGGGAGAGGGAATACCATAACTCACTACCACATTATGTTGAGCAAGACAGTGTCAGCCAGTGTTGCATGACGCTGGGCAGTAAATGTGAAGGTTAATATACCATCATATAGGTGGTGAGGGGAGGGTTAGGAAATGCAGATCTGGTTCCCGATTTCTACCCCACGTGCCCTGCCTAGTAATTTATGGCCTGTTTTGTCTCGCATCTAAAGTAAGGTGTTTATTTAGCAGCTACAGGTAAGTTAGTGACTTAAATTTTTTTTATTCAGAGGATAGCAGTACTGTTGCTTATTATTCTGATGTGGCTGTATTTTTTTGACTTGTGGTTTGTCAATGTAAACATTTGCCTGTGTGTGTGTGTGTCATCCCAGCCTCAGGAGCTACATGATTCCACATCTCTTCTCTTACATTCCATCAAGTAGATTTGGGGCCTGGGAAAGGCGTTCGCTGCAACACACATATTTGGTGAACAAACATATCGGGAGCAGTAAAAGTTAGGGCAGATTTTTGTGTGGGTTTGCATAGAGGGCGGCGAGGGTTATTACTATAATGAGTTTGATACGTTTTGTTGGTTTAAGGTGTGTGTGGACCGCTGGTTTAGTTAAGGTGTGTGAATTTGTTAGTTAGGTGTGTGTAATTGTTGGTTTAGTTAGGGTGTGTGTGACTGTTGAGGGTGTGTGTAACTGCTGGTTTAGTTAAGGTGTGTGTAACTGTTGGTTTGTTAAGGTGTGTGTAATTGTTGGTTTAGTTAAGGTGTGTGTAACTGTTGGTTTAGTTATGCAACTGTTGGTTTAGTTAGGTGTGTGTGACTGTTGGGTTAATTAGGTGTGTGTAACTGTTGGTTTAGTTAAGGTGTGTAACTGTTGGTTTAGTTAAGGTGTGTGTAATGTTGGTTTGTTAAGGTGTGTGAACTGTTGGTTTAGTTAGGTGTGTGTAACTGTTGGTTTAGAGTAAGGGTGTGTGTGTGACTGTTGGTTTAGTTAAGGTGTGTGTACTGTTGGTTTAGTTAGTGTGTGACTGTTGATTAGGTAGTGTGTAACTGCTGGTTTAGTTTGTGTGTAACTGTTGGTTTAGTTAGGTGTGTGTACTGTTGGTTTAGTTAGGTGTGTGTAACTGCTGGTTTGAAGCGTGTGTAACTGTTGGTTTAGTTAGTGCACTGCTGGGTTAATTAGGGTGAAACTTGGTTTAGCTAAGGTGTGTAACTGTTGGTTTAGTTAAGGTGTGTAATTGTTGGTTTAAGGAAAATGTTGGTTTAGTTAGTGATTGTTGGAAGGGTGTGTGTAACTGTTGGTTTAGTTGGTGTGTAACTGTTGGTTTAGTTAAGGTGTGTTACTGTTGGTTTAGTTAGTGTGTGACTGTTGTTAATTAGGTGTGTGTAACTGTTGGTTTAGTTAAGGTGTGTGTAACTGCTGGTTTAGAGGTGTGTACTGTTGGTTTAGTTAAGGTGTGTAACTGTTGGTTTAGTTAAGGTGTGTAACTGTTGGTTTAAGTTAAGGTGTGTGTAACTGTTGGTTTAGTTAGGTGTGTGTAACTGTTGGTTTAGTTAGTGTGTGTAACTGCGTTTGAAGTGGTGTGTGTAACTGTTGGTTTAGTTAAGGTGTGTAACTGCGTTTAGTTGTGTGTGTGTAACTGTTGGTTTAGTTAAGGTGTGTGTAACTGTTGGTTTAGTTAAGGTGTGTGTAACTGTTGGTTGAAGTTATGTGTAACTGTTGGTTTAGTTAGGTGTGTGTAACTGTTGGTTTAGTTAGGTGTGTGTAACTGTTGGTTTAGTTAGGTGTGTAACTGTTGGTTTAGTTAAGGTGTGTGTAACTGTTGGTTTAGTTAAGGTGTGTAACTGCTGGTTTAGTAAGGTGTGTGTAACTGTTGGTTTAGTTAAGGTGTGTGTAACTGTTGGTTTAGTTAGGTGTGTGTAACTGTTGGTTTAGTTAGGTGTGTAACTGTTGGTTTAGTTAGGTGTGTGAACTGTTGGTTTAGTTAAGGTGTGTGTAACTGTTGGTTTAGTTAAGGGTGTGTAAGGTTAGTTGTGTAACTGTTGGTTTAGTTAAGGTTGTGCAACTGTTGGTTTAGTTAGGGTGTGTAATCTGCGTTTAGTTAAGGTTGTGTAACTGTTGGTTTTAGTTAGGGTGTAACTGTGTTTAGTAGGGTGTGTTGTTGGTTTAGTTGTGTAACTGTTGGTTTAGTTAAGGTGTGTGTAACTGTTGGTTTAGTTAGTGTGTGTAACTGTTGGTTTAGTTAGGTGTAACTGTTGGTTTAACTTTATGTGTGTGTACGTTGGTTAAGGTGTGTGTAACTGTTGGTTTAGTTAGGTGTGTGTAACTGTTGGTTTAGTTAGGTGTGTGTAACTGTTGGTTTAGTTAGGTTGTGTGTAACTGTTGGTTTAGTTATGTGTGTAACTGTTGGTTTAGTTAAGGTGTGTAACTGTTGGTTTAGTTAAGGTGTGTGTAACTGTTGGTTTAGTTAGGTGTGTGTAACTGTTGGTTTAGTTAAGGTGTGTGTAACTGTTGGTTTAGTTAAGGTGTGTGTAACTGTTGGTTTAGTTAGGTGTGTGTAACTGTTGGTTTAAGTAAGGTGTGTGAACTGTTGGTTTAGTTAAGGTGTGTGTAACTGTTGGTTTAGTTAAGGTGTGTGTAACTGTTGGTTTAGTTAAGGTGTGTGTAACTGTTGGTTTAGTTAAGGTGTGTAACTGTTGGTTTAGTTAGTGTGTGTAACTGTTGGTTTAGTTAAGGTTGTGTAACTGTGGTTTAGTTAAGGTGTGTAACTGTTGGTTTAGTTAGGTGTGTGTAACTGTTGGTTTAGTTAAGGTGTGTGTAACTGTTGGTTTAGTTAAGGTTGTGTAACTGTTGGTTTAGTTAGGTGTGTAACTGTTGGTTTAGTTAAGGTGTGTGTAACTGTTGGTTTAGTTAAGGTGTGTAACTGTTGGTTTAGTTAATGTGTGTAACTGTTGGTTTAGTTAAGGTGTGTGTAACTTTTGGTTTAGTTAGGGTGTGTGTAACTGTTGGTTTAGTTAGGTGTGTAACTGTTGGTTTAGTTAAGGTGTGTGTAACTTTTGGTTTAAGTTAGGTGTGTGTAACTGTTGGTTTAGTTAAGGTGTGTGTAACTGTTGGTTTAGTTAGGTGTGTGTAACTGTTGGTTTAGTTAGGTGTGTGTAACTGTTGGTTTAGTTAGGGTGTGTAACTGTTGGTTTAGCGGGCGTGTAACTGTTGGTTTAGTTAAGGTGTGTAACTGTTGGTTTAGTTGGTGTGTGTAACTGTTGGTTTATATGTGTGTAACTGTTGGTTTAGTTAAGGTGTGTGTAACTGTTGGTTTAGTTAAGGTGTGTGTAACTGTTGGTTTAGTTAAGGTGTGTGTAACTGTTGGTTTAGTTAAGGTGTGTGTAACTGTTGGTTTAGTTAAGGTGTGTGTAACTGTTGGTTTAGTTAAGGTGTGTGTAACTGTTGGTTTAGTTAAGGTGTGTGTAACTGTTGGTTTAGTTAAGGTGTGTGTAACTGTTGGTTTAGTTAAGGTGTGTGTGTACTGTACAACCTTATGTCTATATCCTATGGGGGGTGTCTGATGATCTCCTTCAAGCCATGCATGTCTGTCCTTGTATACGTCTTCCTTCCTGTCATGTCTGTCTTGTACACTTCTTCCTGTCATGTCTGTCTTGTACACTTCTTCCTTGTCATGTCTGTCTTGTACACTTCTTCCTTCCTGTCATGTTCGTCTTGTACACCTCTTCCTGGCATGTCTGTCTTGTACACTTCTTCCTTTCTGTCATGTCTGTCTTGTACACCTCTTCCTTCCTGTCATGTCTGTCTTGTACACTTCTTCCTTCCTGTCATGTCTGTCTTGTACACTCTGGCTTCTACTATAACAAGGTCAACATTAACTCTGACGGTTACCTTCCCCCACACCTGTAGGACCCCCGTCACCAAGGCACCCAAACCCCACCTACTGTATATTGATTTCAGTCTCTCATAAGGAGGTCACAGCGTCTTGGCCAGAAAACATTTTGCACCTGTAGCCTATATTACCTCTCCCCCTTCCTCACTGCTTGCTAGATCCGAGGATGACCTTATGGTAGTTTTCTCCTCCGGTGTCATGGTATGTTGTTTAGTGTAGACGTTTTGGGTTTTTAATTGCGTCAGGCAGCTCGGTGGATTCCAGTCCGGAGTCATTGATTTAGTTAATGATTGACATATTTTGCCTCCTCGGCCAATCAGTAGAGCTTTTGGAGTTCGTTTTGTATGTGTTGTTGAGGGCGAGTCATTGTGGTGAGTAGGTGCATTTTGCAAGCAAATTTTGTATCGTCTGTGATTCACAAGGATTTTGACAGGAGGATGATGATGATGGTGGTTGTAGGTAAGGATGTTTATGCAGTTGGCCGGACTGCACCTCGTGGAAACACTCGTTTGTTTACGTTCGGTGTGCGTGTTTATTTTGTTGTTGGTGGCGTTTACTGTACTGTACTGTGTAGGTTGAGATGGACATTACCCTGCACTTTACCACATAAGTCTGTCGGCTTTGATAATGAGGAATCACTCCCGATGTTGTTACGTTGTGTTAATAGACTGAGGAAGTAGTTGGTGTTTCTTGTAGATAAATCCACAAATTCGAGGCGCGCGTATAAGGGCGGGCCAGGAGGGTAAGGTGAGCTGGGGGATGAAGGACGCTCTTATGTCACAGGGAAGCTGGAGAACTGACGCCCTGTGAGTGATACTGACTCACTGTTGACAAGTTCCTTCAGAATATTCCCGGTGGACCTGCAGGCTTTAGTGGTTAGGTCGGCTTATGGCGGTTGTGACGGCTTGATCCTCCCTCCACCGCAGCCTGCAGGCACAGAAGCAGCCTCCCAGAATCGATGCCAGGTAAACACCGCTGAAGGATCGTATCGTCTAGGTTTGTTCACTGGTGCATTTTTCTTAAAGGGTGTGATGGCGCCATGTCGTGCATCAGAACTTGGTGCCACATTAGGTGAGCGTAGCGTGTCTTGCTGGTGATCAGTGTACGTAGTCGTGAGGGTCAGTGCGAGCAGAAGGTTCATGGCGGGTGTGGCACTTTCGTATAGGCAGTGTGTGTGTGTGCCCGGGCGTGTGACACATAGACTAGTGTTGTGTGGGTGTAGACGAGGGGGGCCAGGTGTAGAGGGTGTTGTGTGTGGGTGTAGGGGATGGGTATTGTGTGTGGGTGTAGGGGATGGTGTTGGGTGAAGGGATGGGTATTGTGTGTGGGGTGTAGGGGATGGTGTTGGTGTGTAGGGGATGGGTGTTGGGTGTGGGTGTAGGGGATGGGTGGTGGGTGTAGGGGATGGGTGTGGGGATGGGGTGTGTAGGGGATGGGTATTGTGTGTGGGTGTAGGGGATGGGTGTGGGTAGGGGATGGTGGGGTGTAGGGGATGGTGTGTGGGGTGTAGGGGATGGCAAGAGTGTGGGATGGTTGGTGTGTGGGGATGGGGGGTGTAGGGATGGGTGTTGTGTGTGTGGGTTTAGGGGATGGGTGTTGTGTGTGGGTGTGGGGATGGGTGTTGTGGGATGGGTGGTGGGTGTGGGGATGGGTGTTGTGTGTGGTGTGGGGATGGGTGTTGTGTGTGGGTGTGGGGATGGGTAATGTGTGTGGGTGTAGGGGATGGGTGTTGTGTGTGGGTGTGGGGATGGTGTTGTGTGGGTGGGGATGGGTGTTGTGTGTGGGTGTAGGGGATGGGTGTTGTGTGTGGGTGTAGGGGATGGGTGTGTGTGTGGGTGTGGGGATGATTGGTGTGTGGGTGTAGGGATGGGTGTTGTGTGTGGGTGTGGGGATGGGTGGTGGGTGTGGGGTTGGTGTGTGGGTGTAGGGGATGGGTGTTGTGTTGTGTGTGGGTGTGGGGATGGGTGTGTGTGTGGGTGTAGGTGGTGGTGGGTGTGGGGATTGGTGTTGTGTGTGTGGGTGTGGGGATGGGTGTGTGTGGGTGTGGGGATGGGTATTGTGTGTGGGGTGGTGGGTGTGGGGATTGGTGTTGTGTGGGTGTGGGGATGGGTGTTGTGTGTGGGTGTGGGGATGGGTGGTGGGTGTGGGGTGATGGGGTGTGGGTGTATACTGGAGGCAGGTAGGTGGAGATATAGAGTGACTCTGGGTCATCATCCTCAGTAGCATCGCTCCTCGAGGATTAAGGGGACGCTGGTTGACTATTCAGATTACATGGACGAATGGCCTTTGTTTTATCCTTCCACCTTTCACCTCCTACAGCCACATCCTTCCTCCGCACATCCTCCCTCACGGCCACATCCTTTCTCCCCACGACCATGCCCCGTCAAACTTATCAAGGAGAAAAAACCGCGTAATGTTTCAGTGTGGTGAGATGGTTGCAATTTTTACATTTATTTCAAATTGTCTTGAGTATGGTGGTGGTCTCTGAACTATAGCTATTGACGCTGCTGTTGTTATTGTTATTATTATTATTACTATTATTGTTGTTGTGGAATAAGCTGGGAGGCTAATCTTCAAGTGGTACTAATGCTCTTAAAACGTCGTCTTGTTAGGCAGTTCGTGTACGGCCTTGAAGTGGACGTATTAGGATCCAGTAGCATAAGACTGTGGGGCGGAAGTGGTAGTTGGGTGAATGAAGTAGTAGTTCCGGCCAGGTAGAGAGAGAGAGAGTTGTGTGTGTGAGAGGTGGTAGTCCCTCTCACAATCAGTGTCCAGGTAAACTCAAATTCCTATCGATAGTCCGGTGGCTTGGTTAACATACTAGTTACTTTGTTGTGTTTGTCGAAGGTCATATTATATACCATTCAACATACAGCCTCACTAGTCACAACCCTTTCATCATAGCACCACACTTTTGGCTCGTCTTTTCAATTTATATATTTTTTTTACATGTATTTATTCTCTTACTATAACAAGCAGGTAAAATTTTCTGGCCATTGCTCGTGAGTGAGAAGCTTGTGCGTGTTGTGGAGGTGGGATGGGTCGTGGGAGAGAGGGGGCGAGGCGGGGAAGTGGTGGTGGTGGCGGCCGGTGGGCGGGGAGGTGTGGAGGAAGGGGGTGACGTAGGCTAGTGGACTCCCTCTGTATCAGGTAGCGGCAGTCAACACGCCCTCGCCCTTGCTGTCACCCTCCACCACCCAACTGCCACCCTCACCCCACCCACCCGCCACCACCCCACCCACCCCACCCACTGCCCTCATCCCACCCACCCTGACTGCCACCCCTCACCCCACCCACCTGACACCACCCCTCACCCCACCCACCCTGACTGCCACCCCTCACCCCACACCCTGACTGCCACCCCTCCCCCACCCTGACTGCCACCCTCACCCCACCCCACCCCTGGCTGCACACCTCACCCCACCCACCCTGACTCACCCCTCACCCACCCACCCTTACCCCCACCCACCACCCCTGCACCCCTCATCCCACCCACCCTGACTCCACCCCTCACCCCACCCACCCCGACTGCCACCCCCCCCCCACCCCACCACTCCCCCCACCCACCCACCCTGCTGCCACCCCCACCCACCCTACTGCCACCCACCCCACCCACCTGGCTCCCACCCCACCCACCCTTACCACCCCACCCCACCCCTCCCTCCCCACCCCACCCCCACCCCTGCCCACCCCCCCCACCCCCTCACTGCCATCCCTCACCCCGGATATATTACTTATATTCTTAATGATGGACTTCAGTCTTGCTGCCAGGCCGCTTATTAGCATTGGCCAATGGAATGTAGAAGCTCAAAGGCGTCTCTCTCTCTCTCTCTCTCTCTCTCTCTCTCTCTCTCTCTCTCTCTCCCGAAGACGAGAGGCTGGTCAACTTAGGCTCTGATGGACAAGAATGTAAACTGTGGAATATTTTGGAGCATTTTTCGCGGTAAAGGCTCCTCAACACCACCAGGGCCGAGACTGTACGCACATCCTGCAGCGATTGTTTGTGTTGTCATGTGATCTGCCAACGCCATTTTGTGTATATTGGTGAAGATTATATATATATATATATATATATATATATATATATATATATATATATATATATATATATATATATATATATATATATATATATATATATATATATATATACTAGTTTGATATGGGGTTGGTATAACTGAGTGTGGAGAGTCGAGGTGATGATAGTGGTGAGGATGGTGATGCTGGTGATTCAGACTGAAGTATTATTGTCGTATTTATCTTGGTACTGTAGTGTATGGGAGGGCCTCAAGGTGTCTCTTATTATGAGGGTTAATTTACCTGTACCTGCATTCAATAGTATGTCTCATTACTGTGCCATGTAACTTGTCTTTTTTTGCCTTCACTTGTACTGTAGCTCTCAGGTTATCCATGAGCCTAGGGGAAGGGGAAGGGGTTGTTCCTTGTTAGTCTCTGATATCAGGTGTGAGACTTTCGGCCGTGGGTTAGTGTGGGTGTGGACTGTGTGGGTTAGTGTGGGTGTGGACTGTGTGGGTGGAGTCACAGGGGATGGTTGTTCCTCACTGGGTCCTGTCCTCTTGTCATTTAGATAAGTATGTTTGGTTGATTCTCCCCCACACACACACACACACACACACACACACACACACACACACACACACACACACACCCTCTCTCTCTGCGCCAGGGTAGGGACTGACTGTTGTTAGGTTGTTGGTGGTAGAGGTGAGGGTCCGGGGGTCTATGTTTATCCTAGACATTAGCAAAAAGTTTGAGCCATCAGGTTGTTGTTGTGAGTTAGATTTAAATACTGTACTCATTTGTACGTCCACTATAGGAACCATTTTCCACGTTCTCTGGTATGAAAACCTTCCTTTAGGTAAAGTAAGGTTTAAGTAAATGTGGTTAGATTAGGTCAGGTCACGTTAAGTTAGGTTAGAGGTCAGGTTAGTTAGGATTAGGTTAAGTTATTGCTGAAGGTCGAAAAAATCTTAGGAAGTTCTACCTGTGAGAAGTGAGGACAGGCGAGAACACTTGTCACACCAATCTCTGTCACTCGGTGTCCCACTAATGTGACGGGATCTCGTGAAGCTTAGTCACACTAATTTATTTCAAATGAAGATTCGTCCCAGCTTATTTAACATAATGATTAAACACCCTAACGCTATCTGGGGGTGCCTAATGTTCAGGTGTAATAAGCTGGGGTGCTTAATGTTCAAGAGCTCCCTGCGATGCACTACCGTCTCCCAGCAACATGAGCCACCCACCACTCGTGGGGTGAGGGGGTGTTGTGTTTATACTGAAGCAACGTGATCACCCCCCGCTGCATCTAAACACTCAAGAGTCTTGTGTAAACGGTAGCGGTGGTGCTGCTGCTGCTGTTGCATGTTACTACCTCTCTCATAACAAGCCAAGACACTGAGACAATAATTCCCGGTCACTCATGTGTGTCGTTTGACCCCCAGGAATGTGTGTGACCAAGAAGGATTATTTGACCTCAAGTTGACCCCCGCGAGGATTAAATCATTCCTTTTGATCAAGTTACTACACAAAGGCAGCGACATAATCCCACAAGCTTATTTTCATTCGTGTTGAACCTCCAGTCTCTTGTTCTCTGGTATTTGGTAATTGTCTTAAGCCGCCTACAGTACAACGGTGGGTCACTGTGGCTATACTCTTCAACTCTCTGGTTTGCTTGTGTCGTCGCCACAGCCAGATGTCTAGTTGTGGGGTTAAAGTTTATGGTACGTTTATTTTTCTAGAGAAAGGTGGGGTGAAAGAATATTAGAGGCGGGGGAAAGAAGTTATAGTTCGGAAATTTAAGAAATTTAGGAGGAGGTAAGAGAGGGCGGGCTGACCGCCTAGCTAAGCTAATGGCGTGTTAGGGTTGTGTCATGGATTAGTTATTGTCTGTCGGTACAGGCACTAGACATCCTACCCTATCCCATATATGGGTGTTTTGAGGACCTTATTTCATATTTCGCCGACCCTACTGGCGGATGCTGGCCTAGGGAGGTTGTCTATTGCCTGGTCGTATAGATCGGGGGTGGTTATAGACCTTTTGAGATTTGGTAACTTTCTGGGAACCATGTATGGTTGTCGTTATCTGGTGTGAGTCTTCGAAGGAGTTTTTGCTCTGATCGTTCAATCTTTTGCCAGACGTTCTTGTGGGAGATGTGGAGAAGGGGGGAGGGGGCTTTGTTACTGGTATATGTAAACACACATACATACACAGTGCACACACACACACACACACACACACACACCCACACCCACACACACACACACACACACACACACTTACGTCACCCCATAAAGAAAAATGTAATTTTTTCCCAAGTGTGCATGTGGATGTTTGGATAAAACATGACAGGAAATGCGACAATGCTTTGTGTATGCAAGGAACAAATGTTGCAACAGAGACCACGTTTAACGAGATGACGAGTAACAAGGCTTGAGTCATTATTAAAGTGGTGCGTATATACTGTCAGAGTTGTGAGTGGACGTGGGAGTCGTAGGTTGTGAGTGGACGTGGGAGTTGTAGGTTGTGAGTGGACGTGGGAGTTGTGGGTTGTGAGTGGACGTGGAAATTGTGGGTTGTGGTGGACGTGGGAGTTGTGGGTTGTGGTGGACGTGGGTTGTGGGTTGTGGTGGACGTGGGGTTGTGGGTTGTGAGTGGACGTGGGGTTGTGGGTTATGGTGGACGTGGGAGTTGTAGGTTGTGAGTGGACGTGGGAGTTGTAGGTTGTGAGTGGACGTGGGAGTTGTAGGTTATGAGTGGACGTGGGAGTTGTAGGTTGTGAGTGGACGTGGGAGTTGTAGATTGTGAGTGGACGTGGGAGTCATGTGATAATTAGATGTACCAGGAGGGGAGTTGTGTGGTGCGGTGTATCTGAGGGGGCCTTTATAAGTGTGTATACTGTGAAGGGTTATGGTAGTGGACTGGCAGGCATGGAGGGAGCCCAGTGTCCGCACGATCTGACAGTACAGGGACTCGCTATGGTACCCCGCTAAAACTTGTCGCTGGTGTCGTCTGAAGTGTGGGAATTTTTAGCCCCCAGACACCTCTCCCTCACCCCCTTTCAACTCTCAGCCCTTTCCACCCTCACCCCTTTTCACCCTCACCCCTTTCCACCGTCACCCCTTCCACCCTCACCCCTTTCACCCCATCCCCTTTCACCCTACTTACCTTTTCACCATCATCCTTTTTCACCTATACTTCCTTTCAGCCCTCACCCCCTTTGCCTCACCCCTTTCACCCTCACCCCCTTCACCCCTCACCCCTTTCCCTCCTTCACCCTCCCTCCCTCTCCACCCACCTCCACCCCTGCTTGTTCTGAAGATGGTGCCTCCCTCCTGCCCCTCCCTCCCGGCATAAGATAAACTTATATATATATATATATATATATATATATATATATATATATATATATATATATATATATATATATATAATCCGTGTGATAGAGTGGTGGGGCGTAAGCACACTATATACAGCTTATAACCCTAACCATATAACAGCTTATAACCCTAACCATAAACCAGCTACATCATGTTAAAACTGGGTCATGATTTTTATTTAGTTTTTCCACTTTCGTCTCCACCTCAGCAGCAACAAGAACAACAAGTCATGCATATATATGAAATAGATTCATTAGTTAGGGTAATTTTTGACGTCTGGGGGATGAAATGACCTCAAGAACGGGGGGGATGTTATTTTGTTATTTTAATACAACTCGGACTCAGTGATGTTGTATGTTGCTCACGGCTCACCTGACTTACTTAACCTGTAGCTATTAAGAGAGAGGCCGCTGCAGGTATTGTACGGACAGGTGGTGGTGGCGGCCTGTCTGAGCGTAATGATTTATTTATATGTACTATGTGGTGGTCGTTATGGTTTCGCCTTGACATTTGGAACTATTGGTGGAGAGTATATGTAACGCTCTCTCTCTCTCGCCTGGTGTTCACTGGTCCATCCTCCATTTTCTCTTCCTCTTATGTTCCTTCTGTTCTTTCTCTCTTCATCACGTCTTCCTCCTTCCCTCCTCCTCCCCATTAATAATTAAGCGTAGAGGCTCAGGAGGAGGAGGTATGGAGAGGTATGGGTAGTGAGGGAGGACAGCTGGCATTTAAAGGTCTTACGTAAAGTTTAAGGTAAGGGCTAAGGTAGTGAAGGACATGTGTGTGAACCCTCAACACTCACTGATACAATCCTCAACACCTCTCTGATGGTCACGTCCGCCGTCTTATTGCCTACCTTCCCTCCCTAATACCACGTCTCGGCACTCTCCTCCACACTCCTCTCACGCCTATTCAAAAACACAATCTCTGGTTACTGCACAAAAGAGAGTTGTACGGACAATGACCCACTTGAAAAAACAGATCACACAAACGAAAAATTTGCTATATTGAAAATTTTAAAATTCGAAGATATTAACACCTACTGCTGTGCCCTCTTTGTTTACAAATCTATCAATCACTTGCTTGACAATAATTATTTCCAGTTCCGGAATAATCAGTGATACAACTTAAGGCACTCAGAGCTACTAAGACCACCCCTCATGCACTCCTCTCAGTCCCAGATCTCCATAAAATATCACGGTGTGAAGGTGTGGAACAACTTACCCCCACCCATCCGAGCAAAGACTACGCTCCCTTCCTTTAAATCATCTCTTAAAAAATATCTATTGTCTAAGTATTAATATTTCTAGTAACACCTACTATATTTACAGTACCTGCTTTTATTGTACACTCGCACCAAAAAGTATCGGTGCAGGGTGTGATCGACGACTTCCGAAACGATACGTATACACTGTGATATGTCGGGAAGGTTGGTAAGTGTATCCTCATAACCCCCCCCCCCCCACTAGGTGTTGCCATATGGCTGACAATCAGTGTGTTTGTTTCCTCTTTTCGGATTGTTGCTCTGTGTCGACTGAATGATGAGCGAGGGTTCGGTCTCGGTGAACGTGGGTATAAAACGGAGGTAATTTGAAGCAGTAGAGATCTATACATGCCAGACGACATGGAAACCTCAGAGGGAACACGAGGAACTATTATTGCCCTTCATAACGAAGGGTTCGGCGTCACAGATATTAGCCTACGGGTTGGTGTCCACAGGAACACCGCTGCACGATGGATTCGGCGATACCTCGAAACTGGTGCTACAGACGACAGGTCTCGGAGCGGCTGTCCACGCTGCACCACCCCTCAGGACGACCAGTGGTTTATTTGGAAGCATAAATTAATGTGGCAATATTCACAAGTATCACAAATAATTTCATACTGTCTATTTATCACTTCCCGACCTTAATTATAACGGTTTGTTTCACTTGACCAGGGCTGCCAACATACGGCTGGAACAACTCGCCTTTCCCAATACCTATCGTCACTGGTCTCAAATTGTTCACACTACAGTATGCACCGATACTTTTTGTTGCGAGTGTACCATCAAAACCGTTTTATCGGAAATTATCATGTAAATAAATAAGTAATTACCATTGCAATAAACATAATTGCCAACTAGACATAATCCTGACAGCTCTGTCCTCTTGTTCAACCTTATTACTGTACAACCCAAGTTGTACTGCTCCCCCATTATACTTGTTTTTCAATACCACTGTAATTTATGTATATATAAATAAAAAAAACAAATAAAATAAATTAAAAAATAATAAATAAATAAAATAAATAAATATTGAAGTGATAACCGTGGTAACATTATGAGATGTTCTTATTACCACCATGCTATTGTACTATTCCAGATGATACTAAATGTTACATAATATTTCCTTGAGATAAATGTATAGTATATATCAGGTGCCTAAAGAGAGCTCAGGTTCTCAACTGGCTCAGCCATGTTAATATTGTTATTATTATCCACTCTGTATCTGTGTTTTTAGGGCTAAATAAACTGTTTTAATTAATTCAAATCCCTCCCTCCCCTCCCTTTTACGTCTCCGTCCTCTCCACACTCCTCTCACCTCCTTCCCTCCCTACCACATCTCAGTCCTCTCCTCAGCAGTACCTTTACCTTTTTGGTCCTATCATTTCCATCCTCCCTATAGTCCTATCATTCCATCATCCCTATAGTCCTATCATTCCATCCTCCTTATAGCCCTATCATTCCATCCTCCCTATAGTCCTATCATTCCATCCTCCCTATAGTCCTATCATTCCATCATCCCTATAGTCCTATCATTCCATCATCCCTATAGTCCTATCATTCCATCCTCCCTATAGCCCTATCATTCCATCATCCCTATAGTCCTATCATTCCATCATCCCTATAGTCCTATCATTCCATCCTCCCTATAGCCCTATCATTCCATCATCCCTATAGTCCTATCATTCCATCATCCCTATAGTCCTATCATTCCATCATCCCTATAGTCCTATCATTTCCATCATCTATAGTCTATCATTCCATCATCCCTATGGTCCTATCATTTCCATCATCCCTGTAGCCCTATCATTTCCATCATCCCTATAGTCCTGTCATTTCCATCATCCCCTCATAATTCCTATCATTCCATCATCCCTATAGTCCTATCATTCCATCATCCCTATAGTCCTATCATTCCATCATCCCTATAGTCCTATCATTCCATCATCCCTATAGTCCTATCATTCCATCATCCCTATAGTCCTATCATTCCATCATCCCTATAGTCCTATCATTCCATCATCCCTATAGTCCTATCATTCCATCATCCCTATAGTCCTATCATTCCATCATCCCTATAGTCCTATCATTCCATCATCCCTATAGTCCTATCATTCCATCATCCCTATAGTCCTATCATTCCATCCTCCTTATAGTCCTATCATTCCATCCTCTCTATAGCCCTATCATTCCATCATCCCTATAGTCCTATCATTCCATCATCCCTATAGTCCTATCATTCCATCATCCCTATAGTCCTATCATTCCATCATCCCTATAGTCCTATCATTCCACCCTCCCTATAGCCCTATCATTCCATCATCCCTATAGTCCTATCATTCCATCCTCCCTATAGCCCTATCATTCCATCATCCCTATAGTCCTATCATTCCACCCTCCCTATAGTCCTATCATTCCATCATCCCTATAGCCCTATCATTCCATCATCCCTATAGCCCTATCATTCCATCATCCCTATAGTCCTAGCATTCCATCATCCCTATAGCCCTATCATTCCACCCTCCCTATAGCCCTATCATTCCATCATCCCTATAGCCTATCATTCCATCATCCTATAGCCCTATCATTCCATCATCCCCTGTAGCCCTATCCATTCACATCATCCCTATAGCCCTATCATTCCATCATCTATAGCCCTATCATTCCATCATCCTATAGTCCTATCATTCCATCATCCCTATAGTCCTATCATTCCATCTATCCCTATAAGTCTATCATTCCTCCTTATAGTCTATCATTCCTCATCCCTATAGTCCTATCATTTCCATCATCCCCTATAGCCTATCATTCCACATCATCCTGTAGCCTATCATTCCATCATCCCTATAGCCCTATCATTCCATCCTCCCTATAGTCCTATCATTCCATCATCCCTATAGCCCTATCATTCCATCCTCCCTATAGCCCTATCATTCCATCCTCCCTATAGCCCTATCATTCCATCCTCCCTATAGCCCTATCATTCCATCATCCCTATAGCCCTATCATTCCATCATCCCTATAGCCCTATCATTCCATCATCCCTATGGCCCTATCATTCCATCATCCCCTGCAGCCCTATGTTCCATCCTCCCTATAGTCCTATCATTCCACCCTCCTTATAGTCCTATCATTCCATCATCCCTATAGTCCTATCATTCCATCATCCCTATAGTCCTATCATTCCACCCTCCTTATAGTCCTATCATTCCATCATCCCTATAGCCCTTTCATTCCATCATCCCTATAGCCCTATCATTCCATCCTCCTTATAGTCCTATCATTCCATCGTCCCTATAGTCCTATCATTCCACCCTCCTTATAGTCCTATCATTCCATCATCCCTATAGCCCTTTCATTCCATCATCCCTATAGCCCTATCATTCCATCCTCCTTATAGTCCTATCATTCCATCGTCCCTATAGTCCTATCATTCCATCATCCCTATAGTCCTATCATTCCACCCTACTTATAGTCCTATCATTCCATCATCCTATAGTCTATCATTCCACCCTACTTATAGTCCTATCATTCCATCATCCCTATAGCCTATCATTCCATCATCCTATAGTCCTATCATTCCACCCTACTTATAGTCCTATCTCCATCATCTATACCCTATCATTCCATCATCCCTACAGTCCTATCATTCCACCTCTATATTCTATCATTCCATCATCCCTATAGTCCTATCATTCCACCTCACTATAGTCCTATCATTCCATCATCCCTATAGTCCTATCATTCCATCATCCCTATAGTCTATCATTCCACCCTACTTATAGTCCTATCATTCCATCATCCCTATAGTCTATCATTACCCTACTTTAGTCCTATCATTCCATCATCCCTATAGCCTATCATTCCATATCCCTATAGTCCTCATTCCACCCTACTTATAGCCTATCATTCCATATCCCTATAGTCTATCATTTCACCCTACTTATAGTCCTATCATTCCATCATCCTATAGTCCTATCATTCCATCATCCCTATAGTCCTATCATTCCACCCTACTTATAGTCCTATCATTCCATCATCCTATAGTCTATCTTCCACCCCTACTAGTCCTATCATTCATCATCCCTATAGCCCTATCATTCCATCATCCCTATAGTCCTATCATTCCACCTACTTATAGCCCTATCATTCCATCATCCCTATAGCCCTATCATTCCACCCTACTTATAGTCTATCATTTCCATCATCCCTATAGTCCTATCATTCCATCATCCTATAGTCCTATCATTCCACCTACTTATAGTCCTATCATTCCATCATCCCTATAGTCCTATCATTCCACCCTACTTGAGTCATATCTCATCTTCCCTATAGCCCTATCATTCCATCATCCCTATAGTCCTATCATTCCACCCTACTTATAGCCCTATCATTCCATCATCCCTATAGCCCTATCATTCCATCATCCCTATAGCCCTATCATTCCATCATCCTATAGCCCTATCATTCCATCATCCCTATAGTCCTATCATTCCATCCTCCCTATAGCCCTATCATTCCATCATCCCTATAGCCCTATCATTCCATCATCCCTATAGCCTATCATTCCATCCTCCCAGATGTGAGCGTCTAACCTAACCTAACGTAATCTAACTAAATAACATATAAACTAATTTGACCTTACCATACCTACAACCCGGCTTTATTCTTCTCTCTCTCTCTCTCTCTCTCTCTCTCTCTCTCCCCCTGTTACTCTTTTGTCACTTTTCTCTTTTTTTTTTGTCTATCTTTATCTCCCTTTCTTTCTCACTTTTTGTCACTTTTTCTCTATTTTTGTCTCTCTCTCTCTCTCTCTCGTTATCTCTTCCATCTCGCCTTTCTCATCACACGCAACTTCTTTTTTTGTTTTGTTTTAATTCGATTTAATTTTGCTCCGTTTTCTTTGTCGTCACTCTTGTTGGTCTCTCTCTGTGTCCTCCGTTTATTGTTCATTCTTTTGTTTTCCTTCACGACACGCAGCTGTTTCTCCGTGTCTGTAGAGTAGTGAATCCTTCTTCTTTTTCTTCTTTTCTTTTCTTTTCTTATTTTTCTTTTCTTCTTTTTTCTTTTTCTTCTTCTTTTCTTCTTTTCTTTTCTTTTCTTCTTTTCTTTTCTTCTTTTCTTTCCTTTTTCTTTTCTTCTTTTTCTTTTTCTTTTTCTTTTCTTTTTCTTTTCTTATATTTTCTTTTCTTCTTTTCTTCTATTTCTACTTCTTGTTTTTCTTTAACTGCTTGCCCTCCTCCATTCTCTAGCACATCCTCCTCCTCCTCCATCACCATTTTCTCTTCCACCTCCTCCTCCTCTTCCTCTTCTACTACCAACATCACCTCCTCCTCCTCCTCCTCCATCACCATCGTCTCTTCCACCACCACCGTCGCCTCCTCCTCCTTCCTGTCTAACAGTACCAATAGCTAAATGTTAGTCTCCAACCTCACCTCACATCCCCTTCAAGTTTACCTCACCTCACATCCCCTTCAAGTTTAACCTCCACATCCCCTTCAAGTTTACCTCACCTCACATCCCCCTTCAAGTTTACCTCACCTCACATCCCCCTTCAAGTTTACCTCACCTCACATCCCCCTTCAAGTTTACCTCACCTCACATCCCCCTTCAAGTTTACCTCACCTCACATCCCCCTTCAAGTTTACCTCCTCCACATACCCCCTTCAAGTTTACCTCACCTCATCCCTTCAAGTTTACCTCACCTCACATCCCCTTCAAGTTTACCTCACCTCACATCCCCTTCAAGTTTACCTCACCTCATCCCCTTCAAGTTTACCTCACCTCCATCCCCTTCAAGTTTACCTCACCTCCACATCCCCTTCAAGTTTACCTCACCTCACATCCCCCTTCAAGTTTACCTCACCTCATCCCCCCTTCAGGTTTACCTCACCTCACATCCCCTTAAGTTTACCTCACCTCCACATACCCCCTTCAAGTTTACCTCACCTCATACCCCTTCCAAGTTTACCTCACCTCACATCCCCCCTTCAAGTTTACCTCCTCATTCCCCTTCAAGTTTACCTCCTCACACCCAAGTTACCTCACCTCACATCCCCTTCAAGTTTACCTCACCTCATTCCCCCTTCAAGTTTACCTCACCTCCATTCCCCTTCAAGTTTATCTCACCTCACATCCCCCTTCAAGTTTACCTCACCTCATTCCCCTTCAAGTTTACCTCACCTCACATTCCCCTTCAAGTTTACCTCACCTCACATACCCCTTCAAGTTTACCTCCTCATACCCCTTCAAGTTTACCTCACCTCACATTCCCCCTTCAGAGTTTTAACCTCACCTCACATACCCCCCTTCAAGTTTACCTCACCTCTCACCCGTCTCTCAAGAGAAACGTGGCCTTTGGTGTTTTAGGATTGAATAACAAACCTGCCCGCCCTCCCCCTCCCTCTCTCTCTCTCACACACATACATTAACAAACCTGTATTAGTTAAGTAGCACTGTAGGCCTATATGGAGCGTTATGGACGATGGCTGGTGTACTGTAGTTGTAGCAGAGATGACGCCGCCCACCATTACTAAACACAGTACAGTATACAGTAATTACCCCCAAAACCATTATAGTTTGGTTTACGGCAGCACTCGGCGACAACCACACACACACACACACAAAAATTCAGTTATGGTTTGTTTTGATACTCGCAGACAACACCAGACGCCTCTAGGTTAATGGCGCACTTACCTTTGTGGCTCAGGTGTGGCCCGTGTTGGCAGTGACCCATAAATTACGTTGCTGTTTTTTTTTCTTCTTATCTCAAATAGGGAAGAATTTGTTGGGAGGTAATGATAAAGAGGTGGACATAATCTTACTAATTACCGGTATATATCTTGAGGTTTATTATGATTGTTGTTGCTTATTGTTATTATTGTTCTTGTAGTTGTTATTGTTATTGGATTTTTTTTTAATTATACATAAAAGTTACTGTTTCCCCATTTACTTGTGTGTGTGTGTGTGTGTGTGTGTATGTGTGTGTGTAGTTGAGCATTACCACTACACGGGCGGCTCATAAATTAGGCCTGGTAATTGTGTGTAGTTATAATCAACGTAAAACACCCAACACAGCCTAAAACAATCCCGGCGGTGTACCGTAGGCGTGCTTGGTGCTGTACTGTAGAGCCAGGGGGAGAAAATATACCTTATTACCTGTACAAATAAGGTCTAATTTAGCAGGGAATCTTCACTCTTATCCTGCCGACGAGGGGGAGGGGTGAGGGAAGAGGTAGGGAGGTAGGGGTGAGGGAAGAGGTAGGGAGGTAGGGGTGAGGAAAGAGCTAACGAAGGAGGGGTGAGGAAAGAGTTAACGAGGGAGGGGTGAGGGAAGACATAGGTCGGGAGGGAATTTAGGGAGAGAGGGAGGTAGGAGTTAAGGAGGAGGGGTGAAGGAGAGAGACGGGAGAGGCCAATGGGCATAATGGGTGGGGGGAGGGGGAAGGAGGGCGTGTATGTGCGTTAATGAAGCCTTGTGTGTAGTCTCTCTCTCTCTCTCTCTCTCTCTCTCTCTCTCTCTCTCCTGATCTGCCACTTATCTATGGTGTGCACAACCCTGGTAGCCACATTAACCTCCTGGTGGTGTGCTGCACATTCCCAGTACTGTACAGCTGCTGGTATTGTGCACATCCTTGGTACTACAGCTGCTGGTCCGGTTGTTGTTGTCTGGGAAGGTTAAGGTTCAGGGCGTGTGTGTGTGTGTGGTGAGGTTCATGTGTATACTGTATAGACTTTACCTGTGTGTGACCATCAACCAAGTGCCATTGGGCCTTGATCTACTATAAGTTTGTCAATGGTCGTGATAATAGACCCCTTAGTTCTTAAAGCTTATGGTAAGGATGAGAACTTGAGAGGCCCATTTGACTGTGAACCATTAGTACAGTAGGTGAGGGGTGTAGCCTGTTGTTACTGCTGTCCTGTGGTCAGTTGTGAGTGTGGTAGAGGATGAAGGGCGTCCACCACTGAGAGTCTTTATACCCCAGCTGGTGAGGATTGTATCTCACACACTCGCGCGCGCGCACACACACACACACACACACACACATTCACACATATATCACTCACTCACACATAAATACACACCCTCATTTACTCACACAGAAATACAAACACACACACACACACACACACACACACACACACACATCCTCCCTCCCTCCTTTGCTTCCTTCCCCATACACACACACACACACACACACACACACACATGTTAACAAGCGTAATTCGTATAATTATTCCGTTGTATGTTGCCAGAAGTGCTGTACAAAATACCAGCTGATTGTCTCAAGAGTGTGTAGAGAAGTTGTGATGACTTAATGATGTAACAACAGGGCCAATTATAGTTCTTGAACGAGTTATAAACTTGTTTTATGAATGGCGGGTCGTTGTGTGTTGTTGCTAACTACATATGTCAGTTGTGAACACATAATAATAGTGTGTGTGTGCGTGCGCGCGTGCATGTTTGCCTCTCTGTCTGTTTTTCTGTCTGTCCGTCTATCTTTGCGTATATATATATATATATATATATATATATATATATATATATATATATATATATATATATATATATATATATATATATATATATATATATATATGTGTGTGTGTGTGTGTGTGTCTTTCTGTGTATAAAGCAGGAGGATCTCTGCTTACCAGTCGTCTCCACTCTCTCCTGGAGAATATATGGGAGGAGGAGGAAATCCCCCAAGCTTTTAAAGACGCCTCCATTGTCAATATTTATAAGAACAAAGGAGACCGGCCAGACTGTGGCAACTACCGTGGATCTCGCTGCTATCCGTAGCTGGCAAGATTATCGCCCGAGTCCTCCTAAACAGACTTCTTCCTGAGGCGGAAAACTTCCTTCCAGAATTTCGATGTGGCTTTAAACCATCAAGTGTCACCACTGACATGATCTTTACTGCCCGCCAGATATAGGAAAAGTGCAGAGAACAGCGTCGTGACCTGTACATGACCTTCATCGACCTAATCAAGGCCTTCGACTCGGTCAACAGGGAAGCCCTCTGGCGGACCCTTAGCCGTTTTTGCTGCCCACCAAAATTCATCGCCATTGTGAGGCAACACCACGATGGCATGAATGGCAGTGTCATGCACAATGGCACCCAGTCTGAGTTCTTCCCCATCCAAACATGGGTTAAACAAGGATGTGTAGTGGCATCAACTCTCTTTTCCATTTTCTTACTCGTGCCGGTGCCAATTTAGTCGGTGGAGTGGACATCGAGTACCGAATGAAAGGTCTTTTCAACATAAGACGACTCCAGGCAGGATCAAAGGTGTCGGCAGCTTCCATTACTGAACTTCAATATGCAGATGACCTCACCCTTGTCGCTCACACTGAACGCGGCCTACAGGAGATCCTGAACACCTACGCAGATGCGCATGCACACTTCGGCCTTGAGGTGAATGTGGTAAGACTCAGATTCTCTTTCAGCCTGCCCCTGGTTCAGCCACACCTCCACCATCCAGCTAGCTTAACGGTACTACCCTCTCTAATATTACCCACTTTCAGTACCTTGGCTCCCACCTGTCTACCACCGCAGACATCGATGAAGAGATTCAACATCAGATCAGATGTGCTTCTCATGCCTTTGGCAGACTCCGTACCCGTGTCTTCAGCTGTAGGGAGCTGAAATGATCTGCAAAGTTACATGCACATCGAGCAGTGGTTCGCCCTACCCTGCTATATGGCAGTGAAACATGGGTCACATACAGGAGGCACCTCAAGGCACTGGTAAACTTTCACCTACGTAGTCTACGTTCCATCCTCGAGTTCGCTGGGAAGACGAGAGAACAAATGCCAGTATTCTCGCTGACACCAACTGTAGGAGCATCGAGGCTACCATTATCCCTGAATAACTATGTTGGACTGGCAATATTACCTGCATGGAAGACAGTAGACTACCAAAGCAGCTACTTTAGTCACCTAACGAATAGTAAATGTAACGCTGGTGGGCAACCAAAAAGGTATAAGGATAGTCTTAAGACAAAACTGAAAACGTGCCAAATCGACCCCCTCACTTGGGAGACGATTACTCCACATCGTAACGCTTGGAGGAGCATCATGCAAGAAGGTGTCAATACTTTCGAGTTAGCCCGACTGCATAGCGAGGTAGACAAGCGCCAACGCCGGAAAGACGCTGCCGCTGCCCCTCCCACTTTAGATGTAGCCCTCCACAAGTGCAACATCTGTGGACGGCCTGCCGGTCCCGTACCGGCCTCTTTAGTCACCTCAGAGCTCACCAACGAAGGTGACATCCTTAACTCGTATCATTTTATTATAGCTGGATGATCGTCATACTCGATTCCGAGTGACAGGAAAGCAGTAGTATCTGTATGCATGTGTGTGTGTGTGTGTGTTTTATGTGTATGTGTGTGGATGAAAAGAGTTAAAGTAAAAATCACTGATACATAGAAAGTCACGATGAACACAAGACTATACTACTAACACAATCTTTTTCTCCGCAGGTAAGGAACCACCCGTGTGGAGTGTAGCAGCGTGTATGGTGAAGTAAGGTTGGTCCAGGAAGTTAACTGGGAGCATGACAGCTGCAACTCTACCTCATGATCTCACAGCCAGGTGCATCACACTTCTGGCTCAAGTCATTAGCTGACACACACAAACACTGTACACACACACACACACACACACACACACAGGGGACCAAGATGGGACCACTGTGCTTCCTCATCCTGATCAACGACGCTCTATCGGACACTCCTCACAGGTGGAAGTACGTGGATGACTGCACTGCGGGGGTTTCAGTAGACAACACCGCACCAGACTACTCATCGCTACAAGGCACCCTGGACAGGCTGCAGGCATGGACTACGGAGAACAAGGTCACCATCAACCACACCAAAACCGTAGTCATGCACCTCAATACCGCCACCACTCCAGTGCAAGCCCCAGCAGTCACAGTGGGTGCCCATCCTCTCCAGCTGGTGCAGTCTGCCAAACTCCTGGGTGTTACTATAGACAACAAACTTGACTGGAAGGCCCATGTAAATAACACAGCCAAGGCAGCCTAGTACCGTCTCTACATGCTACGACGACTTAGGTCACTTGGGACACCCACGCCAGAGCTGAGGACCATCTACAATGCCTTTATTCTCCCCAAACTAATGTATGCGTCACCAGCCTGGTCGTCTTCTCTCAACTCCACCCAACAACGTCAGCTAGAGAAGGTACAGAAAAGGGCCTGCAGAATCATGCTCAGCGCAGAATACTCCGGCTACACCAACGCTTTCTCCACCCTAGAAATGCCAACACTCAGTGACCTCCACCACCAAGCACTGGAAAGGTTTGGCAACCAACTAATGCACCACCCTCGTCATCGCCACCTCCTGCCACCGGCAGCCCCCCACCCACCTCGCGCATTCCGGCACTACAACAAAATTCAGCCCATAAGAGCCCTCACCGATAGATATAAGAATAGCACCAGCCCATCTATTGTTAAAATAATAAACAACTCCTGATTTATGTACTGTACAGCCCTGTAAATATATTCAATGCATATTATATCATGTCTAAATCAAATGTAAGTCTGTAAATTTTCAGCCACCGGCTGCAACTCTATTAATAAACCGTTTACTATTATTATTATTATTATTACACACACACACACACACACACACACTGTACACACACACACTTTACACACACACTGTACACACACACACACCCCTGCCATCAGTCACCAGGTAACACTTGGGCCTCAGTGAAGGTGTAATTAATTCCACGTGTGATCTAATCTGAGAGGCTGGCGCTTTAGGGAGAGACTCTGTGTAGACTTTGTGTACATTGTGTGTGTGTGTGTGTACAGTTTGTGTGTGTGTGTACAGTGTGTGTGTGTATGTACAGTGTGTGTGTGTGTGTGTGTACAGTGTAATAATAATAATTAACGGTTTATTGAAAGAGCTTGGCAGCCAGAAGGCTGAAAATATACAGTTACATATTTGGGGAATTGGTTTTGAATTACAAATAGTATACAAATAACATAAGTGATATAAATAAGACATATAATAACTAGATGGGGAAAAGCTCAAACTACAGGGCATTTCAACATAGTGACAGTGCAAGTAGTAGTATTTACTGGGAGTGAATACACTGGTTTGTTACAAGTTATTGATAATTTTTACAATGGTTGGGACTGGGCTGTTCGTATAGCGATCAGTTCGTGTTTGTATGGGCTGGATGCGGTGTGGTGTCGAACAGCAATTCTCGGGCTAGGGATCTCAGGTGGTAGTAGGAGCCGGTGTCGAGGATTGTGTAGAAGCTTCTTACCAAATTTGCAAATGAGGTCGTGGTGATGGTCAGTGAGAGTCGAAAGGGTCAGCGTGTTGAGCGCTTCTTGATATGTGGAGTAGGAAGGGGAGAGAATAATCTTGCATGCCCTCTTTTGCACATTTTCTAGGTGTTTACGTTGTGTGGCATTTAGGGAGGAAGACCAGGTGGGGGAGGCATAGGTGAGCTTTGAAGTAGAATGTTGAGTAAACACTGAGGAGCTCGGGTGCAGGAACTCCGAGGGATTTGAGTCGGCGGAGGAGGTGGAGACGGAAACTGGAGGATTTGACAACTTCACTGACGTGTGGTTTCCAATTTAGTTTGTTGTCTATGGTGACACCGAGGAGCTTCGTGGAATCTACAACCTGGAGTGTGTTCGGACCTAAAGTAATGGAAGGAGGTGGGACAATGTCGGAGGAGAGGTTGATGTGCATAACCATGGTCTTGGTATGGTTGATGGTGACATGGTTGTTGGTGGCCCAGTCTTGGAGACTGTTCAATAAATCCTGAAGGGCGGTATAGTCGGGAGCAGAATTGTTGACGCTGAACCCAATGGTGGAGTCGTCGACATATTTCCAGCGAGCAGGGGTTTCTTTTAGGGCATCATTGATGAGCATAAGGAAGCAGAGTGGTCCCATCTTGGTGCCTTGGGGGACGCCACAGGTGAGTGACTGAAAGGTGTGTGTGTGTGTACAGTGTGTGTGTGTGTGTACAGTGTGTGTGTGTGTATGTACAGTGTGTGTGTGTACAGTGTGTGTGTGTGTGTACAGTGTGTGTGTACATTGTGTGTGTGTGTGTGTGTGTGTGTGTGTGTACAGTGTGTGTGTGTGTGTGTGTGTGTACAGTGTGTGTGTGTGTATGTACAGTGTGTGTGTGTGTGTACAGTGTGTGTGTGTGTGTGTATGTATGTATGTATGTATGTACAGTGTGTGTGTACATTGTGTGTACAGTGTGTGTACAGTGTCTGTGTGTGTGTACAGTGTCTGTGTGTGTAAGCAGCGTGTAGTGTGTGTGTGTGTGTGTGTACAGTGTGTACAGTGTGTGTGTGTGTACAGTCTGTGTGTACAGTGTGTGTGTGTGTGTGTGTGTGTGTACAGTGTGTGTGTGTATGTGTGTGTGTGTGTGCAGTGTGTGTGTGTGTGTGTGTGTGTGTGTGTGTGTGTACAGCGTGTAGTGTGTGTACGGTGTGTACAGCTTGTGTGTGTGTGTACAGTGTGTGTACAGTGTGTGTGTGTGTGCGTGTGTACAGTGTGTGTGTGTACAGTGTGTGTGTGTGTACAGTGTGTGTGATGGAGACAGTAACAACACATCCTCCGGCCAGGCCTCAGGTTGCCTGCGCCACACCTACAATAATGTGGGAATATTATGTACACTGGCGCTGACCCAGATACTTGTAATGGCCAGACTGACGTTGATTATAAACAGGAAACTAATGATAAACAACTGTGTTCTTTTGTTGTTTTCACTTACTGGGGAAAAGTTCGTTTAGGGATATTTGTGACACATCCGGCCACCACACACGCCCGGCCACCGCACACGCCCGGCCACCACACACGCCCAGCCACCACACACGCCCGGCCACCGCACACGCCCAGCCACCACACGTGTACACACCCGGCCACTACACACGCACACACGCCCAGCCACCACACGTGTACACATCCGCCCACCACAGACGCACACACGCCTGGCTACCACACACAGATATGAGCTGGTGTGGGCCACGTGTGAGCCTTGAATGAAACACTGAATCAGGATAATAAAAGCTTCAATATTTCAATACCAGTTGGGATAGTTGGACTCGCGCCCAGGTTCACCATTATAATAAGTGTGTGGTGTACAGTGGTGTAGGTGTGGTGACGTCTGTTAAAAACTCAATTGTTATTATCTCCAGAAGGTTCGGTGTGAGAGCATGCGTGTGTGTGTAAGAGAGCATGTGTGTGTGTAAGAGAGCATGTGTGTGTGTGTGTAAGAGAGCATGTGTGTGTGTGTGTGTGTAAGAGAGCATGTGTGTGTGTGTGTGTGTAAGAGAGCATGTGCGTGTGTGTAAGAGATCATTAACGAGAGAGAGGTGTGAGTGAGGGGTTTAATGTGTAGTGTTTCCTGTGTAGATAGTCTTGATAACTGTATTGCTGCTCCCGGCCACTGCTACTGCTTGATGGTGGCGCTGTAGTCTGGCCAGGTTGACCTCTCCCCTTCCCTCACACCTCATCATCATCTCTCTCACACACACACACACACCTCCTCCCGCCCCCACACTTCCTCACCCACACCTCATCTCCCAGACTATAATTATTAATGTTGAAGTGATCTATGAAACATTTAAGCTAGTGGTTCCTTTCTCAGTGTAGACATGGTGGTAGATAAGCAGTGGACCACGTTATTATAGGTGTTTCGTATTATGAATTATTGCCCTGGGAACGGTAGTGTGGGATGATAGTGTAGTGGTGATGGAAGGGATGAAGGTTAGTCAAGGTGTCCTCGGTTAGTCAGTGCTGGGGGGTGGGGTTGTATTTTGCCGTGTGGTCTGATGAGTAATGGTTTCCAATATCCAACGATTTCGCTGTAATGCCTTAAGTGTACACGATAATGCTCTACACTGTAATGCTTTACATTATAATACTTTACACTATAATACTTTACACTAATGCTTTACACTATAATGCTTTACGCTATAATGCTTTTACTATAATGCTTTACACTAAAATACTTTCCACTATAATACTTCACACTATAATACTTTACACTGTAATGCCTTACACTATGATGCCTTAATTTAATCATTTACATAATATGATACTAACTATAATGATTTACACTAATACCTCACTAAAATACTTGACTCACTATAATTCAATAATGTACAAATATCATAAGTTTGTAGCTATGTAAAAGGTTAAGTGAAGTCAATAAACTACTACTATTTGTTTTGCTTCACGTGAAATATTTATCACTGAGTTGCGTCATAAGGTCACACAGTCTTGTACTCAGCTAAAATACTTGTGTAAGATTATTTCAGTTTTTATTTGTTTTGTTATTATTTATATATATATTTTTTTTAGCAGTTGTTGGTTTTTTTAATGAGTAAGTAAATCCCTTTGACTTTGTTTACATACTTGGGTGTCCAACTTGTTACTGGTAAGACTTTTTTTTTTTTTTTTTTTTTAGATTTCGTGAGGGTAAAAGTAAGGTATGTTTTGTTGTGTTATATATACGGGGTGAGAGGGTTAATAATTTCCCTTTTGATGGTGTGTGTGTGTGTGTGTGTGTATTTCCAGGAGAGAGGAAGGGTGGGGAATTATAAAGTACAGTGAAGTGGTTCTTCGATAGTGAGGAAGTGTGTAGAGGTTTGTTAAGTACTTCCCAGACAGGAGTAGGTAACGATGAGTGGTTGATGGTAGTGGAGTGTTATTGGTTGATGGTAGTGGTTATTGTGTGGTTGATGGTGGTGATTGTGTGGTTGATGGTGGTGGTGTGTGGTTGATGGTGGTGGTGTGTGTGGTTGATGGTGGTGGTGTGTGGTTGATGGTGGTGGTGTTGCGTGTGTGGTTGATGGTGGTGGAGTGTGGTTGATGGTAATTGGGTGTGTGGTTGATGGTGGTGGTGTGTGGTTGATGGTGGTGGAGTGTGTGGTTGATGGTGATGGTGTGTGTGGTTGATGGTGGTGGTGTGTGTGGTTGATGGTGGTGGTGTGTGGTTGATGGTGGTGGTGTGTGTGGTTGATGGTGGTGGTGTTGTGTGTGTGATTGATGGTGGTGGAGTGTGGTTGATGGTAGTGGAGTGTGGTTGATGGTAGTGGAGTGTGTGGTTGATGGTGGTGGTGTGTGGTTGATGGTGGTGGGTGGTTGATGGTGGTGGTGTGTGGTTGATGGTAGTGGAGTGTGTGGTTGATGGTGGTGGTGGTGTGTGGTTGATGGTAGTGGGCATGTGGTTGATGGTGGTGGTGTGTGGTTGATGGTGGTGGTGTGTGTCTGTGTATGTATTGATGGGTGGTGGTGTGTGTGGTTGATGGTGATGGTGGTGGTGTGTGGTTGATGGTGGTGGTGTGGGGTTGATGATGGTGGTGGTGTGTGGTTGATGGTGGTGTATGTGGTTGGTGGTGGTGGTGTGTGTGGTTGATGGTGATGGTGATGGTGGTGTGTGGTTGATGGTGTATATGTGTCGTGATGGTAGTGGTTATTGGTGATGGGTGGTGTGTGGTTGATGGTGGTGTATGTGGTTGGTGGTGGTGGTGTGTGGTTGATGGTGGCTGTGTGTCGTGATTGATGGTAGTGGTTGTTGGTGATGTGTGTGTGTGTGTGTGGTTGGTGGTGGTGGTGTGTGGTTGATGGTGGATGTATGTGTCATGATGGTCGTGGTTATTGGTGATGTGTGTGTGTGTGTGTGGTTGATGGTGGCTGTATGTGTCGTGATGGTAGTGGTTGTGGTGATGTGTGTGCGTGGTTGATGGTGGCTGTATGTGTTGTGATGTTAGTGGTTATTGGTGATGGTGGTGTGGTTGATGGTGGCGCCCATGTGTCGTGATGGTAGTGGTTATTGGTGATGTGTGTGTGTGGTTGATGGTGGCTGTATGTGTGTCGTGATGGTAGTGGTTATTGGTGATGGTGGTGTGTGGTTGATGGTGGCTGTATGTGTCGTGATGGTAGTGGTTATTGGTGATGTGTGTGTGTGGTTGATGGTGGCTGTATGTGTTGTGATGGTAGTGGTTGATGGTGATGGTGGTGTGTGGTTGATGGTGGCTGTATGTGTTGTGATGGTGAGTGGTTGATGGTGATGTGTGTGTGTGGTTGATGGTGGCTGTGTGTGTCGTGGTAGTGGTTGATGGTGATGTGTGTGTGTGTGGTGATGGTGGCTGTATGTGTCGTGATGGTGGTGGTTGTTGGTGATGTGTGTGTGTGTGGATTTGGTGGCTGTGTGTCGTGATGGTAGTGGTTGGTGTGGTGATGTGTGTGGTTGATGGTGGCTGTATGTGTTGTGATGGTAGTGGTTATTGGTGATGTGTGTGTGTGGTTGATGGTGGCTGTATGTGTCGTGATGGTAGTGGTTGTTGGTGATGTGTGTGTGGTTGATGGTGGCTGTGTGTCGTGATGGTGAAGTGGTTGTTGGTGATGTGTGTGTGTGTGGTTGGTGGCTGTATGTCGTGATGGTAGTGGTTGGTGGTGGTGATGTGTGTGGTTGATGGTGGCTGTATGTGTCGTGATGGTAGTGGTTATTGGTGATGTGTGTGTGTGGTTGATGGTGGCTGTATGTGTTGTGATGTGGTAAGTGGTTATGGTGGTGTGTGGTTGATGGTGGCTGTATGTGTCGTGATGGTAGTGGTTATTGGTGATGTGTGTGTGTGGTTGATGGTGGCTGTATGTGTTATGATGGTAGTGGTTGATGGTGATGGTGGTGTGTGGTTGATGGTGGCTGTGTTGTGATGGTAGTGGTTGATGGTGATGTGTGTGTGTGGTTGATGGTGGCTGTATGTGTCGTGATGGTAGTGGTTGATGGTGATGTGTGTGTGTGGTTGATGGTGGCTGTATGTGTCGTGATGGTAGTGGTTGTTGGTGATGTGTGTGTGTGTAGTTGGTGGCTGTATGTGTCGTGATGGTAGTGGTTAGTGGTGGTGATGTGTGTGGTTGATGGTGGCTGGCATGTGTCGTGATGGTAGTGGTTGTTTGGTGATGTGTGTGTGTGTGTGTGGTTGGTGGCTGTATGTGTCGTGATGGTAGTGGTTGGTGGTGGTGATGTGTGTGGTTGATGGTGGCTGTATGTGTCGTGATGGTAGTGGTTGTGGTGATGTGTGTGTGTGTGGTTGATGGTGGCTGTGTGTGTTGTGATGGTAGTGGTTATGGTGGTGTGTGGTTGATGGTGGCTGTACTGTCGGCGATGGTAGTGGTTGGTGGTGATGTGTGTGTGTGGTTGATGGTGATGGTGGTGGTGTGTGGTTGATGGTGGTGGTGGTGGTGTGGTTGATGGTGGTGGTGGTGTGTATGGTTGATGGTGGTGGTGTGTGTGTGGTTGATGGTGGTGTATGTGGTTGGTGGTGGTGGTGTGTGTGGTGTGTGTGTGTGGTTGATGGTGGTGTGTGGTTGATGGTGGCTGTATGTGTCGTGATGGTAGTGGTTGGTGGTGGTGGTGTGTGTGTGTGTGTGGTTGATGGTGGTGGTGTGTGGTTGATGGTGGCTGTGTGTGGTTGATGGTGGCTGTATGTGTCGTGATGGTGGTGGTTATTGGTGATGTGTGTGTGTGGTTGATGGTGGCTGTATGTGTGATGGTAGTGGTTATGGTGGTGTGTGGTTGATGGTGGCTGTATGTGTCGTGATGGTAGTGGTTATGGTGGTGTGTGGTTGATGGTGGATGTATGTGTTGTGATGTTGATGAACATGGTGGTGTGTGGTTGATGGTGGCTGTATGTGTCGTGATGGTAGTGGTTATGGTGGTTAGCAAGTTTGATGGTGGATGTATGTGTCGTGATGGTAGTGGTTGTTGGTGATGTGTATTATTATTGTGGTTTGGTGGCTGTATGTGTCGTGATGGTAGTGGTTGGTGGTGGTGATGTGTGTGGTTGATGGTGGCTGTATATTGTCGTGATGGTAGTGGTTGTTGGTGATGTTATTATTATTATTATTGTGGTTGGTGGCTGTATGTGTCGTGGTAGTGGTTGGTGGTGGTGATGTGTGTGGTTGATGGTGGCTGTATGTGTCGTGATGGTAGTGGTTATTGGTGATGTATTATTGTGTGGTTGATGGTGGCTGTATATGTGTTGTGATGGTAGTGGTTATGGTGGTGTGGTTGATGGTGGCTGTATGTGTCGTGATGGTAGTGGTTGGTGGTGATGTGTGTGTGGTTGATGGTGATGGTGGTGGTGTGTGGTTGATGGTGGTGGTGGTGGTATGTGTGGTTGATGGTGGTGGTGGTGTGTATGGTTGATGGTGGTGGTGTGTGTGGTTGATGGTGGTGTATGGTTGGTGGTGGTGGTTGTGTGTGGTGTGTGTGTGGTTGATGGTGGTGTGTGGTTGTTGGTGGCTGTATGTGTCGTGATGGTAGTGGTTGGTGGTGGTGGTGTGTGTGTGTGTGGTTGATGGTGGTGGTGTGTGTGGTTGATGGTGGCTGTGTGTGGTTGATGGTGGCTGTATGTGTCGTGATGGTAGTGGTTATTGGTGATGTATTATTGTGTGGTTGATGGTGGCTGTATGTGTTGTGATGGTAGTGGTTATGGTGGTGTTATTGTGGTTGATGGTGGCTGTATGTGTCGTGGTGAGTGGTTATGGTGGTGTGGTTGATGGTGGATGTATGTGTTGTGATGGTAGTGGTTATGGTGGTGTGTGGTTGATGGTGGCTGTATGTGTCGTGATGGTAGTGGTTGTTGGTGATGGTGGTGTGTGGTTGGTGGCTGTATGTGTCGTGATGGTAGTGGTTGATGGTGGCTGTATGTGTCGTGATGGTAGTGGTTGGTCAGTGATGGTGGTGTATTGTTCCATGGGCGGCGTTGTCTGCCTTTATTATAAGGCGGGAGGGGGCGGAGTCTGGGCTGTTCGGTAATCACTCCCCGAGAACGTCGCGTGTGTGTGGATAGGGAGGCGGGAATAGGGTGATGGTGGAACGTGGGGGTATGCGGGTGCAGATAATGATAAGTGTCAATGGATGGGTGTATGGAATATTGGATGAGAGTGGATGGGTGTGAGGGAGTCTCGTTGGGTGGGGTGCAGGGGTGTAGGATGGGGGAGTCAGGAGGGTGTTGGGTGGGGGTTGTCTCCTCCCCTCACTAAGGACCCTCCGACAGCTTCTGATAGCGCCACCACACACAGCCTCTGGTTACTCACTACTCTTTAGTCAAAGGAAATTGCCCACAAAAATATTTCCTCTCCTTCCTGTGATTATTTGTATTTACTGTTGTTGTTTACATTATCTCACTGTGCATACATAATTTATTTATAACATATACAGGTCAGAAATACAGGATGGTATGGATTATTGAATAGTAGAATACTTAGCAGCTTTGTTTTTTATATCAGTTAGTAATTTAAATGGTAGAATTATATATATATATATATATATATATATATATATATATATATATATATATATACTCTCTTCACTATATATATATATATATATATATATATACATACGATATATATATATTGTCCATAAGAATCGTGGTGCAGTTTAAAATATTAATAACTTGGGTTCTATAGGAGATAAAAACAATCTGCTGAGTGTCAACATAATCACCATCGTTACGGATACAAAACATAATACGATTTTTCAGTTCTAAAATGTTCAACTGTTGTGTTTCAGTTATGGCATTGAACACATGAGTTATCTAACACGACTAAACGATGGTGGATATGTTGTAACCTAGCAGTCCTAATATTAAAGAAGCTAATACTTGAATAAATTACCTGTCCATGTATAAACTGATTGTTTTTATCTCATATAGAACCTAAGTTATTAATATTTTAAACTACACCACGACTTTATGGACACCCTGTTTATATATATACACTCACCATATTTCTGTGTGTAATGATTTCCGAGAGTAGTTTATCTGTATGGATCACACGAAGATTAACCACCTATTTTCTTTAACTTGATGATTTAACTGTCAAACGATACCTGTGGGGATTAGGTTAGGTTAGCATTAGGATGGTTAATCTTAAGGTAAATTTAATTGGGAGGTTAATCTTCAGGCATAACAACACCTGGTCGTGGGGCCCTGGGGGGTGAGAGTGGCCGTGTTGAAGGGAGGCGGGCCATGTTAGGTGACAGTCTTAGCGGGTCGTTAGTCAGTACACAGCACCTCCTGGACTCACCTGATAAGGCTAGTGTGAAACAGACAGCCGCTTATCACACCATCAGTTGACGCACCTGATAACTCTGACGGCCTCCTTCATGTGTTGACGGCTATTACACCCCATGTGTTGACGGCTATTACACCCCATGTGTTGACGGCTATTACACCCCATGTGTCACTGTAGGCGTGTGACCTTCGCTTATACACTGTAGGTGAATTTAATCTAATATTCACAGTGGTATGGTAATTAATGTGTAAGTGTAATTGTACCTAGTTTATTTAATAACCTCTAAATTACACCTTTATTATTATTATTACGAAAGGTGTTATTTTGGGCCAACAAGTTTGCGGTGTGTTGTGACTTTACTTCTTTGGTAATGGCTAAATTATTATCTAAGGAATAACATTATGTTCTAGATATACATTTGATAGGAAATAATATTCAAGATTTACCTGTACTTACAGCCCAGGTGAGGTACCGCAGAGTGAGAAATATTATGGTTATGGTGTGTAGCTGGTCCACTTGAGGCACCATCTTTGTACCGCAGATGGTTCATATAAGGTGTGACAGACTGTACCATGTTGCCGACATAAGGTCTCCATCAGCTGACTCGGGAGTGACCTTAGGTATTTTGTCAACACCAGATCACACATGGGGCGTGAGTCATGGCCCTGGTACTGTAGCTTGGTCGAGACTCACTGCATGACGACCGCTCCTCTATTTAGAAGTATACAGTATATCCTTCTTCGTGGTTCGCGTGAGTTATGTGCTGGGGTATATCCTATAACAGTCATGTCTTGATAAACAGAGAGAGAGAGATTGTCGTCACTTGTTTCATGATGTGCCCGACTACTTGTTTTGATGGATGACTTGGGGTGACGTGGATGTTTTGATGGATGACTTGGAGCTGACCTCGATGTGTTGATGGATGACTTAGGGATGATTGACGTAACCTTAACACACACAAAAAAAACATACAACAACAGCAATGAACAGATCACGAGGCAGATATACATACATACTGTAAATACATACATACATACATACATACATACATACATACATACATACATACTTGGGGGGGGGTCATCGTCCTTTCTCTGAAGATACAACAACACAACACATACCCAGGGGACGGGTTTAGTTGCTTCATCATCACCCACTGCCCAGGCATAAACCAGACCACTCAAGAGACCAGTTCAAATACTTCCTAAGAGATATATTTATACTCGTTGATAACATTGTGTGGCGTCTCTTGGCTAACCTAACCTAACCTAACCTAACCTTACATAACCTTAGCTTACCTTTCCTAACCTTACCTTTCCTTTCCTAACCTTTCCTTACCTTACCTTACATAACCTTAGCTTACCTTTCCTAACCTTACTTAACCTAACCTTACCTTACCTTACCTTACCTTACCTTACCTTACCTTTCCTAACCTAACCTAACCTTACCTTACCTTACCTTACCATACCTTACCATACCTTACCATACCTTACCTTACCTTACCTTACCTAACCTAACCTAACCTTACCTAACTTCTTTAACCTTACAGCACCTAACTTACCTTACCTTACCTTTTTGTACATACCTAACCTAACATACCTTACCTTGTACCTTACCTTACCCTAACCCCTAATAGCATACCTTCCTAACTATATACATACCTTACCTTACTAACCTAACTTAACCTTACCTTTCCTAACCTTACCTTACCTTACCTTACCTTACCTTACTAACCCTAGCTGCTTACCTTTCCTAACCTTACCTAACCTTACACTTACACTTACATACCTAACCCTAACTAACCTTACCTTTACCTTACATACATACCTTACCTTACCATACCTTACCATACCATACCTTACATACCTTGCAGTTTTCTTCTAACTTAACTTATACCTTTCCTAACCTTGCCTTACCTTACCTTACCTTACCTTACCTTACCTAACAACCTAACCTAACCTTACCTTACCTTGCCTAACCTTACCATACCATACCTTACCTAACCTTTCCTAACCTAACCTTACCTTACCTTACCTTTCCTAACCTAACCTTACCTTACCTTACCTTAACATACCTTACCTTGCCTTGCCTTGCCTTACCTTACCTTACCTTACCTTACCTGTCCTTACCTTACCTTACCTTACCTTACCTTACCTAGCGTAACCTTGCCAAAGTAAAATATACAAACAGGTGAGATCAATGATAGTGTTTTTTCAGTATTTTCTTAAGTGTTGGGATGTGTAAGTGTTAAGTGGTGGTGTAGTATTAAGTGGTGGTGTTGTGTTAAGTGGTGGTGTTGTGTTAAGTGGTGGTGTAGTGTTAAGTGGTGGTGTAGTATTAAGTGGTGGTGTAGTGTTAAGTGGTGGTGTTGTGTTAAGTGGTGGTGTTGTGTTAAGTGGTGGTGTTGTGTTAAGTGGTGGTGTAAGTGGTGGTGTTGTGTTAAGTGGTGGTGTATTGAGTGGTGGTGTTGTGTTAAGTGGTGGTGTAGTGTTAAGTGGTGGTGTAGTGTTAAGTGGTGGTGTTGTGTTAGTGGTGGTGTAGTGTTAAGTGGTGGTAAGTTAAGTGGTGGTGTAGTGTTAAGTGGTGGTGTTGTGTTATGGTGGTGTGTATAGTGTAAAGTGGTAGTATAGTGTTAAATATAGTGTAATGTTGTTAAGTGTATTGTGTAAAGTGGTAGTACAGTAGGGGGCAGTGAAATTTTGCTCAAAGCTGCACTCTTCAGGCATTGTTCCTTATACATATCTAAGACTCCATGCCAAATTTGAAGCTGATATGTCGAGGTTTAGTCTGCCGCATTTTCTACTGAAATTTTTAAATTTACCTACAGTACTTGCCAAACAGCCGCTGTGGCGGTGCAATGTTCTGTTCAGTGTTTATCAACTTTTTTCATATCTCTTATTTCATTTAAGTTGTCTTG
>NW_024721079.1:8670901-8683631 GCF_018991925.1 Homarus americanus | reverse complement strand
GCGCATGATGTATGTGTGTGTGTGGGGGTATGTATGTAGCGCGCATGATGTATGTGTGTGTGTGGGGGGTATGTATGTGCACATGATGTATGTGTGTGTGTGGGGGGTGATGTATGTACGCGCATGATGTATGTGTGTGTGTGGGAGGTATGTATGTGCGCGCATGATGTATGTGTGTGTGTGGGGGTTATGTATGTGCGCGCATGATGTATGTGTGTGTGTGGGGGGTTGCTGTGTGCGCATGATGCATGTGTGTGTGTGTGTGTGTGGGGGTGATGTATGTGCGCATGATGTATGTGTGTGTGTGGGGGGTTATGTATGTGCGCTCATGATGTATGTGTGTGTGGGGGGTGATGTATTGTGTGTGTGTGGTGGGGGTGATGTATGTGTGTGTGTGGGGGTGATGTATGTGCACTGATGTATGTGTGTGTGTGTGTGGGGGCTTATGTATGTGCGCATGATGTATGTGTGTGTGTGGGGTTATGTATGTGCGCATGATGTATGTGTGTGTGTGTGGGGGGGTGATGTATGTGTGTGTATGGTGGGGGGTGATGTATGTGTGTGTGTGGTGGGGGCCAAGATGAGTTGAAATGTACTGTCGTCCAGGGTCAGCAGGACATTCTCCCTCTCTCTCTCTCTCTCTCTCTCTCTCTTCTCTCTCTCTCGTTATGTAACTTCACAATCACAAAATATAACTACAGTCTCACCCAAAGAGTTAACTCTCCCAGTCAGTTATTACTGCATTGCCTGCTTCATACATCTGGGGCAGGCAGTGTAATAGCTGGCTGGGAGAATCAACAACTTTGGGTGATACTCTACAATCCAGGTACAGGAAGTCACGTGTGTGTGTGTTTCAATAACTGGTACACCTGTCTATAGCCGTAAGCGAGGGGACACACACACACACACACACACACACACACACACACACACACACACACACACACACACACACACACACACACACACCTTCGTCTTGGAATTATGCATGTGAGGGGATGAGGGAGAGAGTAATGAGGAGGGTGAGTGTGAGGAGGATGAGATAATTACAGTGTGGGTAATGAGGAGGGTGAGGTGTGGGAGGATGAGATAATTACAGTGTGAGTAATGAGGAGGGTGAGGGTGAGGAGGATGAGATAATTACAGTGTGGGTATGGTGGGTGAGGGGTGAGGAGGATGAGATAATTACAGTGTGAGTAATGAGGAGGGTGAGGGGTGAGGAGGATGAGATAATTACAGTGTGGGTAATGAGGAGGTGTGAGGGTGAGGAGGATGAGATAATTACAGTGTGGGTAATGAGGAGGGTGAGGGGTGAGGAGGATGAGATAACTACAGTGTGGGTAATGAGGAGGGTGAGGGGTGGGAGGATGAGATAATTACAGTGTGAGTAATGAGGGTGGGTGAGGGGGTGGGGAGGATGAGATAATTACAGTGTGGGTAATGAGGAGGGTGAGGGTGAGGAGGATGAGATAATTACAGTGTGGGTAATGAGGGAGGGTGAGGTGTGAGGAGGATGAGATAATTACAGTGTGGGTAATGAGGAGGGTGAGGGGTGAGGAGGATGAGATAATTAAAGTGTGAGGTAATGAGGTGGGTGAGGGGTGAAGAGGATGAGATAATTACAGTGTGAGTAATGAGGAGGGGTGAGGGGTGAGGAGGATGAGATAATTACAGTGTGAGTAATGAGGAGGGTGAGGGGTGAGGAGGATGAGATAATTACAGTGTGGGTAATGAGGAGGGTGAGGGTGAGGAGGATGAGATAATTACAGTGTGGGTAATGAGGGAGGGTGAGGGTGAGGAGGATGAGATAATTACAGTGTGAGTAATGAGGAGGGTGAGGTGTGAGGGAGGATGAGATAATTACAGTGTGGGTAATGAGGAGGGTGAGGTGTGAGGAGGATGAGATAATTACAGTGTGAGTAATGAGGAGGGTGAGGGGTGAGGAGTGAGGTAGTGACCCAGATAATATATACACAGCTGGGTGTAGTTGTATCCTCTGGTCAGGAAACTAGTCACGTAGCCCCTGTGTTTGTGTGTGTGGTGATGTAGTGTTGTGGTGGTGTAGTGGTGATGATGTAATGGTAAAGTGGTGGTGTTTGTGGTGGTGTAGTGGTGATGATGTAATGGTAAAGTGGTGGTGTTTGTGGTGGTGTAGTGGTGATGATGTAATGGTAAAGTGGTGGTGTTGTGGTGGTGTAGGGGTGATGTGTGGGTAAAAGTGGTGGTGTTTGTGGTGGTGTAGTGATGATGTGGTGGAGTGGTGGTGTTTGTGTTCTGGTGGTGGTGGGTGTTGTTGGTGGTGGTGGTGGGTGTTGTTGGTGGTGGTAGTGGGTGTTGTTGGTGGTGGTAGTGGGAGGTTGGTGGTGGTGGTGGGTGTTGTTGGTGGTGGTAGTGGGTGTTGTTGGTGGTGGTAGTGGGGTTGTTGGTGGTGGTGGTGGGTGTTGTTGGTGGTAGTGGTGTAGTGGTGGTGGTAATGGTGTAGTGGTGGGAGTGGGTGTTGTTGGAGGTAGTGGTGTAGTGGTGTGGTGGTAGTGGTGTAGTGGTGGTGGTAGTGGGTGTTGTTGGTGAGTTGGTGGTGGTAGTGGGTGTTGTTGGTGGTAGTGGTGTAGTGGTGGTGTAATGGTGTAGTGGTGGTGGTAGTGGGTGTTGTTGGTGCTAGTGGTGGTGGTAATGGTGTAGTGGTGGTGGTAGTGGGTGTTGTTGGTGGAGTGAAGGTGTTGTTGGTGGTATGGTGGTGGTAGTGGGTGTTGTTGGTGGTAGTGGTGTAGTGGTGGTGGTAATGGTGTAGTGGTGGTGGTGGTGGGTGTTGTTGGTGGTAGTGTTGTAGTGGTGGTGGGTGTTGTTGGTGGTAGTGGTGTGAGTGGTGGTGGTGGGTGTTGTTGTTGGTGGTGGTGGTGTAGTGGTGGTGGTGATGGTGGTGTGGTGGTGGTAGTGGGTGTTGTTGGAGGTAGTGGTGTAGTGGTGGTGGTAGTGGGTGTTGTTGGAGGTAGTGGTGTGGAGTGGTGGTGGATGGTGTAGTGGTGGTGGTAGTGGGTGTTGTTGGGTGATGGTGTAGTGGTGGTGGTAGTGGGTGTTGTGGAGATAGTGGTGGTGGTAGTGGGTGTTGTTGGAGGTACTGGTGGTGGTAGTGGTTTTGTTGGAGGTACTGGTGGTGGTAGTGGGTGTTGTTGGAGTAGTGGTGGGTGTTGTTGGAAGGTAGTGGTGTAGTGGTGGTAGTAGTGGGTGTTGTTGGAGGTGGTGGTGGTGGTGGTGTGGAGTTGTTGGAGGTAGTGGTGTAGTGTTGGTAGTAGTGGGTGTTGTTGGAGGTAGTGGTGGTGGTGGTGTGGGTAGTACGTGTAAGCCTCACAGTAAGTTATTTATGAACTTGAGGGGTACAAGCGACGGATGTATATCTGTCATGGTAGTGGTCTCATGGGGGATAGGACAGGTGGAGAAGGGCTGTAGTGGTCCTCATGGGGGATAGCACAGGTGGAGAAAGGGCTGTAGTGGTCCTCATGGGGATAGGACAGGTGGAGGGCTGTGGTGGTCCTCATGGGGATAGGACAGAGTGGAGAAGGGTTGTAGTGGTCCTCATGGGGGTTGAGAACAGGTGGAGAAAGGCTGTAGTGGTCCTCATGGGGGATAGCACAGGTGGAGGAGAAGGGTTGTAGTGGTCCTCGGGGGATAGCACAGGTGGAGAGGGTTGTAGTGGTCCTCGGGGGATAGCACAGGTGGAGGGTTAGTGGTCCTCGGGGGATAGCACAGGTGGAGAAGGGTTGTAGTGGTCCTCATGGGGGATAGCACAGGTGGAGAGAAGGGTTGTAGTGGTCCTAGGGGATAGCACAGGTGGAGGGTTGTAGTGGTCCTCATGGGGGATAGCACAGGTGGAGAAAGGGTTGTAGTGGTCCTCATGGGGATAGCACAGGTGGAGAAGGGTTGTAGTGGTCCTCATGGGGGATACTACAGGTGGAGAAGGGTTGTAGTGGTCCTCGGGGGGATAGAACAGGTGGAGAAGGGTTGTAGTGTGGTCCTCATGGGGGATAGCACAGGTGGAGAAGGGTTGTAGTGGTCCTCGGGGGGATAGCACAGGTGGAGAAAGGGTTGTAGTGGTCCTCGGGGGATAGCACAGGTGGAGAAGGGTTGTAGTGGTCCTCGGGGGATAGCACAGGTGGAGAAGGGTTGTAGTGGTCCTCGGGGGATAGCACAGGTGGAGAAGGGTTGTAGTGGTCCTCGGGGGATAGCACAGGTGGAGAAGGGTTGTAGTGGTCTCATGGGGGGATAGCACAGGTGGAGAAGGGCTGTGAGTGGTCCTCATGGGGATAGCACAGGTGGAGAGAAGGGCTGTGGTGGTCCTCATGGGGGATAGGACAGGTGGAGGGCTGTAGTGGTCTCATGGGGATAGGACAGGTGGAGAAAGGGTTGTAGTGGTCCTCATGGGGATAGAACAGGTGGAGAAAGGCTGTGAGTGGTCCTCATGGGGATAGCCAGATGGAGAAGGGTTGTAGTGGTCCTCAGGGGATAGCACAGGTGGAGAAGGGTTGTGAGTGGTCCTCGGGGGGATAGCACAGGTGGAGAAGGGTTGTAGTGGTCCTCGGGGGACACAGGTGGAGAAGGGGTTGTAGTGGTCCTCATGGGGGGATAGCACAGGTGGAGAAGGGTTGTAGTGGTCCTCGGGGGGGATAGCACAGGTGGAGAAGGGTTGTAGTGGTCCTCATGGGGGATAGCACAGGTGGAGAAGGGTTGTGTGAAGTGGTCTCATGGGGGGATAGCACAGGTGGAGAAGGGTTGTGAGTGGTCTCATGGGGGATAGCACAGGTGGAGAAGGGTTGTAGTCTCGGGGGATAGAACAGGTGGAGAAGGGTTGTAGTGGTCTCATGGGGGATAGCACAGGTGGAGAAGGGTTGTGAGTGGTCTCGGGGGGGGACACGGTGGAGAAGGGTTGTAGTGGTCCTCGGGGGATAGCACAGTGGAGAAAGGGTTGTAGTGGTCCTCGGGGGGATAGCACAGGTGGAGAAAGGGTTGTAGTGGTCCTCGGGGATACTGGAGTGGAGAAGGGTTGTAGTGGTCCTCGGGGATAGCACAGGTGGAGGGTTGTAGTGGTCCTCATGGGGGATAGCACAGGTGGAGAAGGGTTGTAGTGGTCCTCGGGGGATAGCACAGGTGGAGACGGGTTGTAGTGGTCCTCATGGGGGATACTACAGGTGGAGAAGGGTTGTAGGTGGTCCTCATGGGGGATAGCACAGGTGGAGAAAGGGTTGTAGTGGTCCTCAGGAGAATAGCACAGGTGGAGGGTTGTAGTGGTCCTCGGGGAATAGCACAGGTGGAGAAGGGCTTGGTAGTGTGTCCAGTGGCTTACCAGTGATGCAACTTATGTAAACACTTTTATCCAGAGGGGAAGAAATGACATACTACGAATATAATAATAATAATAATAACGATGATGATAATGATTGATGACGGTATGATGATGATGATGATGATGATACTAATACCATGGTACATTACAGGCTGGAGTGGGTGGAGATCATCGAGCCCAGCTCCAGGAACATCATGTACGCCAACCTGACCACCGGCCAGTGTGTGTGGGACCCTCCGCCTGGCGTCCATGTGTGAGTACTGTTGTGTTGCCTTCCTTGTACTGTGTATCTCTCACCTTCCTTCCTTTTACCTCACTCCTTCCCTTCCTTTTACCTCATACCTTCCTCCCCCTGTACCCACACGAGTTTTCTCAGAGGCACGTTTTCAACCGCCCCTTTCCCCTCCTTCCTTTCCATCCCTTCCCCATTCGACATTTCCCTTCCCCATCGCCTCCCTTCCTCACCCCTTCATCCCCTTTCTCCCTTCCCTCTCCTCCTTCCCCATTTCTATCATTCTCCCATTCTCCTCCCCCACACAAATTTGCATGTTAGGACGGTCGACCTCTTGCAATATTTCACAGGCGGGTCATGTCACAAGAGTCGGCCTCCAGCAGCGATATACCGCTCCATTATACGTTATTTTGTGCTCTTGACGTCACCAGAGCCTCATGACGTTAACAGGGGCTCATGACGTCACCAGGGCCAACGTGACGTCACCAGGACCATCGTGACGTCAGCATGTCAACATTACTTTATTCACGATGATGGAAAACTCTTTATTATTTATAACTCCAAGATGATTGATTGTACCCGAGCATTATATTATTATATATATTTAAAGGGTGTCGAGGAATCACTACTGTATATCTACCATTAGGAGTGTTGGTAGTAGTGTTAGTAGTGGTCAGTACATGTTTTAGAAAGGTGTTGGAAAAGGTCTCTGGTCTGGTCCCTGGGGTGTACTGGAAACGGTCAGCTACCTTGTGTTTCCTGATGCGCTCACTCACTCACTGACAGACGGCGGCTTGTTCTCAATACTTAAATCCCATTAAATTGGTGAATTATATGAGAGACTAGAACGGTAGGGAGGGCTGGACTGTGGTGATGGTGGTAGTGCTGATGGTGGTATTGGTGGTGGACACGAGAGAAAGAGTTCACGCTCTTTTGAGGTCAACCTAACGGAGAGATTCACTACTTGTGTGTGTGTGTGTGTGTGTGTGTGTGTGTGTGTGTGTGTGTGTGTGTGTGTGTGTGTGTGTGTGTGTGTGTGTGTGTGTGTGTGTTCTGGAGACGTGGAGGCTGTAGAGGTTATACTGTACATTGCAGAAGCTCCTGATTGTACAGTATATACGAGTATACAGTATATATAGAAAGGCAAAAAGCTGTTGAGGCGGGGGAGGGGAGGGAGGGAGGGGTTCAGTGTTGAGGAGGTGGGGGTGCAGGGAATAAGTGATGAGGGGGAGAGTGAGGGGAAAGGAGGAGGGTGGAGGAGCAGAGGAGTTAGGGGGGGAAGGAAGGGGAGAGGGACAGGAGGTCTTTTATGTGTCGTAGTATTGCAATGGCGTGTTGGTGTCTCTGTAATATGAGGCAGTGATTGTTAGTGTGATGCTACAGTGTATGATGGGGTTGGACCTGATGTCGTCTCTTGGACTTGATGGCGGACTTTATATCTTGTTTTAGACTTCATGGTGGAGGTGGTGGCGGGAGTGGAGGTACGTCACTCTCAGCAGGGGGTGTTGGGTTGGGGTGATGGTGGGGAGGAGGATGGGTTTTATTGCTTGCCGTATCAACACGTAACCCGTCAGTCTACGGTGCTAGGCCAGGCAGTAATTGAGTGCCGGGCCCTTCACAGTCTGTCTCAACCAAGAATATTAAACGTTTCACCTAACCGTATAGCTTTATTGTCAATCACCACGACAGACAGACAGTATAGTACAGTCCATGTCACGATTTTCACACACACACACACACACACACACACACACACACACACACACACACACACACAGCTATGGGTAGTGGTTCAGGATTGCTGAAGCCTTGTGGCACATTCGCCTCCGATGTTGTGGTGAGCCTCGGGGTGGGGGTTAGCGGTGGAAGGTCATTTTAAGAGACAATAGACATAGGGAGGGAGGAGGGCCATGGCGGTAGGGAGGGGCCATAGAGGGAACAAATAGGAGGGACATGTTTTAGGAAGATGGGATACAAGTAAGGGAGGCCATGGAAAGAATGGAACGATAGGGTGTGAGGGCCTTGAGGTAGGAAGGGAGGCCATGTTGAAGTAGATGCTACAGAGGTAGGGAGGGCCATGGAAAGAGCGGGGTCATATGGAGTGAGGAGGGCCATGTTGAGGTAGGTAAGAGAGGTGGGTCAGGTATGGGGGAGATTCTTCAGGTAGAGGAAGGAAGCACATCGAACGACTCAGGTATCGGGTATTGGCTGGAATGAACAACAGGACGTGAGAGATGGATAAAAAATTGTTTACGATGGAGCAATGTGTGTGTGTGTGTGTGTGTGTGTGTGTGTGAGAGAGAGAGAGAGAGAGAGAGAGAGAGAGAGAGAGAGGTGTTTGTAGAAAAAAAGCTTAACTACAGCAATTAATGTCACCTCCTTGTCCCACCTCCTCCTTTCGCCTTCTCCCGAAACCCAACCCAACCCAACTGGAGTAAATTGTGAGCCTATGGGTAAATTGTGAGCCTATGGAGTAAGAATTGTGAGCCTATGGAGTAAGAATTTTGAGCCTATGGAGTAAGAATTGTGAGCCTATGGAGTAAGAATTGTGAGCCTATAAAGTAAGAATTTTGAGCCTATGGAGTAAGAATTTTGAGCCTATGGGTAAATTGTGAACCTATGGAGTAAGAATTGTGAGCCTATGGAGTAAGAATTGTGATCCTATGGAGTAAGAATTGTGAGCCTATGGAGTAAGAATTGTGAGCCTATGGAGTAAGAATTTTGAGCCTATGGAGTAAGAATTGTGAGCCTTTGGAGTAAATTGTGAGCCTTTGGAGTAAATTTTGAGCCTATGGAGTAGGGTGTGAGCCTATGGAGTAGGTTGTGAGCCTATGGAGTAAAATTGTGAGCCTATGGGTAAATTTTGAGCCTATGGGTAAGAATTGTGAGCCTATGGAGTAAGTGTGAGCCTATGGAGTAAATTGTGATCCTATGGAGTAAGAATTGTGAGCCTATGGGTAAAATTGTGAGCCTATGGGTAAAATTTTGAGCCTGGGTAAGAATTTTGAGCCTATGAGTAGAGGATTGTGAGCCTTTGGAGTAGAGGTACGAGCCTATGGAGTATGAATTGTGAGCCTATGGGTAAAATTGTGAGCCTATGGAGTAAGAATTGTGAGCCTATGGAGTAAGAATTTTGAGCCTATGGAGTAAGAATTGTGAGGCTATGGAGTATTCGACCAGTGGAAGATGCGTCAGCAGCAGGAGTAAGCATGTTGATGGCCAGCTTATAGACCATTATTGCCACAGCTTCAACGTATACGATTTAAGTGACCCTTCTTGCCCAGGGTGAGAATTCCAGAAGTAAGAGGCTGTTCGAGTGACTAGTGAGGTTGTGCGTGGCTAGTGGAGTGTGTGTGTGGCTAGTGAAGTGTGTGCATGGCTAGTGAGGTGTGTGTGCGTGGCTAGTGGTGGCTAGTGAAGTGTGTGCGTGACTAGTGAAGTGTGTGCGTGGCTAGTGAGTGTGTGCGTGGCTAGTGAGGTGTGTGTGCGCTGCTAGTGAGTGGCTAGTGAGGTGTGTGCGTGGATAGTGAGGTGTGTGCATGGCTAAAGAGTGGCTAGTGAGGTGTGTGCGTGGCTAGTGAAGTGTGTGCGTGGCTAGTGAGGTGTGTGCGTGGCTGTGAGGTGTGTGCATGGCTAATGGTGGCTAGTGAGGTGTGTGCGTGGCTGAGTGGAGTGTGTGCGTGGCTGAGTGAGAGTGTGTACGTGGCTAGTGAGATGTGTGCGTGGCTAGTGAGGTGTGTGCGTGGCTAGGTGAGGTGTGTGCGTGGCCTGAGTGGTGGCTAGTGGAGTGTGTGCATGGCTAGTGAGGTGTGTGCGTGGCTAATGAGGGGCTAGTGAGGTGTGTGCGTGGCTTGTGAGTGGCTAGTGGGGTGTATGCATGGCTAATGGGTGGCTAGTGAGGTGTGTGCGTGGCTAGGTGTGTGGCTAGTGGAGGTGTGTGAATGGCTAGTTAGGTGTGTGCGTGGCTAGTGGGGTGTGCGCGTGGCTAGTGAGGGTGTGTGAGTGGCTAGTGAGGGTGTGTGCGTGGCTAGTGGTGGCTAGTGAGGTGTGTGCGTGGCTAATGAATGGCTAGTGAGGTGTGTGCGTGGCTGAGTAGTGGCTAGTGAGGTGTGTGCGTGGCTAATGAATGGCTAGTGAGGTGTGTGCGTGGCTAGTGGTGGCTAGTGAGGTGTGTGAATGGCTAATTAGGTGTGTGCGTGGCTAGTGAGGTGTGCGCGTGGCTAGTGAGGTGTATTTGGCTAGTAATGACGAAATATTTAAAAAATTATAGAAAAATGATTGAAAGACCACACACACACACACACACACACACACACACACACACACACACACACACACCTTTTACAACACTGTGTTTATATACCGTTATCTTACCCTCATACAAATATACATCACTAGTCTCTACGAACCTGTATGTATATTTTGGTCATTATAATATACATAAACAATATGTATAAGCCTTTAAGATTAATACATACTAATATATAAACTACGACGTTATTGTTCCTATACGACACATGTATCACCCAGGACAATGCCGCAGGTGATTGATAGGTCAGGTGATGGTGGTAGTGGTGCTGATGGTGGTAGTTGTGATGTTGGTAGTTGTAGTAGTGAAGATATTGATAGACTGATAGTAGTAGATGTGGTGATGGTAGCATTGGTCGTAGTGGTTGTGGTGATGGTAGTAGTAGTAGTGGTAGTGGTAATGGTAGTAGTAGTGGTGGTGGTGGTGGTGTTGTTGTTTACTATTTAGCAAGGCAGCGAGGATGCGGTTGTTGTTGTTGTTGTATCGTCAGCTATAATGGATCGTCTTTTCTTCTGGTCGTCTCGTCGTCACCCTGGTCTTGGTTCACCTGACTCTACCTGTTTGTGGCCCCTACACCTGTCACACCCGTTTGTCTGTCTGTCTGTCCGTCCGTCCGTTTGCCTGCCTGTCTCTCTGTATTTCTATCCTGTGTCTGATAGTCTCTCTATCTTTTTATCTTTCTCTCTTGTGTCTGTCTGTCTGTCTCCTGGTTCCTTTAACTCTCTCTGTAGAGGGAAGGAATATGTAGAGGAGAGGACGGGATGGATGGTAGGAGATGAGAACAAACGATTTTTAGTTTTTTTAGTTTAACAAATTTATTGGCAAAGCTTGGAGTACAGTTTGTCTATTCTGAGTAATTCAGTCAGGTCTTGACACTGAGGGTGGTATCACTTCTCACTGCCACGCAGGACAGAGGTTCATACACAAAGAAATACATCATATTCATTAACAGCTATAAATGTATAGAGGTCAGATTCATATGGGTAATGTCACTGTTCACTGCCATGCAGGACAGAGGTTCATACACAAAGAGATGCATCATATTCATTGACTGTACATATACATATATATGTACACACACATACACACATATATACATTACATATATACATATACATATACATATACATATATATACACATATACATACATACATACACATACACACATACATACATATACGTAGGTCAGATTCATGTGGGTAATGTCACTGTTCACTGCCATGCAGGACAGAGGTTCGTACACAAAGAATGCATCATATTCATTGACGCTATATATAGGTCAGATTCATGTGGGTAATGCCACTGTTCACTGCCATGCAGGACAGAGGTTCGTACACAAAGAATGCATCATATTCATTGACGCTATATATAGGTTAGATTCATGTGGGTAATGCCACTGTTCACTGCCATGCAGGACAGAGGTTCGTACACAAAGAAGGAAATACAAACGATGATAATAGTGAAGAAGAAGAAGAAGAAGAAGAAGAAGAAGAAGACACGGGCGAGAGTATTGTAAGTGTGTGTGTGTGTTTTAACAGATAAGATCGCCGATAACACTTGTCTGAGGTGGTGTGTCAACAGGTCGTGGTGGACAGGTGAGAGACCACGGGGACAACAATGACTCGTGGCATCTGCAGGTAATCTGGAAGTAACTTGAAGGTGGTGGGCGTGGGTGGTGGGCGAGGGTGATGGGCGTGGGTTGTGGGCGTGGGTTTTGGGCTGTGGGTATGGGTTTTGAATTGAGGGTGGGTATGTGTGTGTGGTCTTGGATGTGGGGTTTGAGGGGTTTTGAGTGTGGGGGTGTTGGATGTGGGGTATGTGGGTGTGGGGGATGTGGGTGTGGGATGTGTGGGGCTGTGGGTATGTGGGTGGGGGACTCACCTCTATGGCCACTTGCTGCTGGCGTCACGCACGAAATACTTCACTCAATTTGTAAATGAGCCACTGTTGTCAGCCAACCACTGTTGTCATCCAGCCATTGTTGACAGCGAGCCACTGTTGTCAGCTAGCCACTTGACAGCCAGCCACTGTTGTCGTCACCCAGCCACTATCGTGGTCACCCAGCCCACTGTTGTCGTCACCTAGCCCACTGTTGTCGTCACCCAGCCACTATCGTCGTCACACAGCCCACTGTTGTCGTCACCCAACCCACTGTTGTCGTCACCCAGCCCACTGTTGTCGTCACCCAACCCACTGTTGTCGTCACCCAGCCCACTGTTGTCGTCACCCAGCCCCACTGTTGTCGTCACCCAGCCCACTGTTGTCGTCACCCAGCCCACTGTTGTCGTCACCCAGCCCACTGTTGTCGTCACCCAGCCCACTGTTGTCGTCACCCAGCCACTATCGTCGTCAGCCAGACCACTGTTGTCGTCACCCAACCACAATCGTCGTCAGCCAGACCACTGTTGTCGTCACCCAGCCACAATCGTCGTCACTCAGCCACTGTTGTCACCCAGTCACTGTTGTCAGCCGGACCATTGTTGTCAGCCGGACCACTGTTGTCAGCCAGATCACTGTTGTTGTCAGCCGGACCACTGTTGTCAGCCGGACCACTGTTGTCAGCCAGAGCACTGTTGTCAGCCGGACCACTGTTGTCAGGCGCCACACAGCAAAGTTTTCGTCTATTACATCAGTACACAAGACCCCGGAGGTCGTGTTGGTCTTGTTTATATACGATACAAGGTGTTGGTGGCGGCGCTGCTGCTGTATATACACACTCTTGTTCTCGGCTCCACCAAGTATACATCTCGGGAGGCCTCTGAAGTATACTGTAGTGGTGTATTAACCTGTGTATACTGTAGGTCTCTTGACTGTCAGCCTCGTGAAGGTTTAGTTAGAAAATTGAAATCTCT
>NW_024721079.1:8645901-8665901 GCF_018991925.1 Homarus americanus | reverse complement strand
GTCATCGCCATCTCCTGTCACCGGCAGCCCCCCACCCACCTCGCCCAGTCTGCCACTACAACAAATTCAGCCCATAAGAGCCCGCACCGATAGATATAAGAATAGCACCATCCCATCTATTGTTAAAATAATAAACAACTCCTGATTTATGTACTGTACAGCCCTGTAAATGTATTCAATGCATATAATATCATTATGTCTAAATCAAATGTAAGTCTGTAAATTTTCAGCCACCGGCTGCAACTCTATTAATAAACCGTTTATTATTATTATTATTATTATTATTATTACTCTAACCTGTTATGTGTACCAGGTGATATGACACGTATATACACTAACCTGTTATGTGTATCAGGTGATATGACACGCACACACACACACACACACTAATTTGTGTGTTCCGGGTGATATGACACGTACACACACTAACCTGTTATGTGTACCAGGTGATATGACACGTACACACACTAACCTGTTATGTGTACCAGGTGATATGGCACGTACACACACTAACCTGTTATGTGTACCAGGTGATATGACACGTACACACACCAATCTGCTATGTGTACCAAATAATGTGATACGTCCATGATGTTACGTAATCCTGAGAGATGTTTCTAGCCAAGTGTCACAAATAAAAGCCATGTACCTGTAGCTGTCTCTCTACCTGTACCCTTGTTGAGGAATTAATAATATAACATAAATGAGAGAGAGAGAGAGAGAGTCGTCAGCAGGCAGACGGGGCGGGCTGGTGGGCGGGCGGTCGGTCGGGCAGCAGGTGGTGGGGGAGGCCACTTGCTCGCCAGCTGGGGAAGCTCCACCACTTAATTTCCTCCCTCCGCTGCTGCCGACAGATGGAGGCTGGACCATCTCGAGACAGAGTGCACCTAATATATACTGTTTTATACGTTAAGATTATGGAGGATATAATGGTGGAGTAGGGTGACCGCTGGTAACACACACACACAGCCTGATAACCTTGTGTGGGGTGTGGTCACGTGACACTGATCTTGGCCTCTCGATCGGTAATTAATTCGATAGGTGTGCGGTGACCTCTCGTGTACCTGGGGAAGACAATGCTTGGTGTGGAAGCCATATGGAAATAAGCTACAGGGGTCATAGTGGCCTTAACCTTTGATTAAATATGACATGTTTTTGGTGTGTGTGTGTGTGTGTGTGTGTGTGTGTGTGTGTGTGTGTGTGTGTGCGCGCGCGCGCGTGCGTGTGTGTGCGCGCGCGCACCTTCACCCTTATGGTTAACTCATACACTGGATCAAGTCGGGAACCAGTTCGGCTGGGCAATATAGTGTCCAGCCGAGGCTTCCTGCCCTACCCCTCGTATGTTGTTAGTATTGAGAGCAGCTGAGAGAGACAGACAGACATGGAAACTTATAGATACAGACAGACAGACAGACAGACACATACGTACAAACAGAGAGGGAGACAGAGAATCATAAACAGATGTATTGCATCTGGAACTCTCCCCCTCACATTCATCTTGTCGCTATATGCAACTTGCCGACATAATCCTTGGCCCTTTAGGCACTTACGTCCTTAAATGCATGAGTCAAGAAGGCAAGCATGAACTCTGCATGCTTCCCTGTTGAGCCCTGTAAACGCATCCTGTGCAAAGCGAGGCGCCTTGCATAGGATGCAAGGGGGTGCCCAATAAACTAGTCCCTTCGTGGGGCAAATCTGAATTCTGAGACAGATACTGACAGGCAGACAGATATGTTAGAGAGATATGACAAAGATTTGGTTGGGTGGGACGGTAGAGGAGAGTATTGTAGTACAGGTGTGTGGCCAGTAACAGGTGTGTGGCCAATGACAGGTGTTGTGGTACAGGTGTGTGGCCAACAGCAGGTGTTGTGGTACAGGTGTATGGCCAGCAGCAGGTGTTGTGGTACAGGTGTATGGCCAGCAGCAGGTGTTGTGGTACAGGTGTATGGCCAACAGCAGGTGTTGTGGTACCGGTGTATGGCCAGCAGCAGGTGTTATGGTACAGGTGTATGGCCAAACAGCAGGTGTTGTGGTACAGGTGTATGGCCAACTGCAGGTGTTGTGGTACAGGTGTATGGCCAACAGCAGGTGTTGTGGTACAGGTGTATGGCCAGCAGCAGGTGTTGTGGTGTATGGCCAGCAGCAGGTGTTGTGGTACAGGTGTATGGCCAGCAGCAGGTGTTGTGGTACAGGTGTATGGCCAACAGCAGGTGTTGTGGTACCGGTGTATGGCCAGCAGCAGGTGTTGTGGTACAGGTGTATGGCCAACAGCAGGTGTTGTGGTACAGGTGTATGGCCAACTGCAGGTGTTGTGGTACAGGTGTATGGCCAACAGCAGATGTTGTGGTACAGGTTTGTGGCTAGCAACAGGTATGGGCCAGGAGAACATACACACATGCATACAGAGGGTGATGGTGTGGTGTGTGGCAGCTGGGAACATCATCACCAGTGTCAACACACCCACCCAGGACTAGACCAGCGACCCTCCACCAAAACCACAAGTTTCATTATAATTCCCGCCAAGACCTTCACGTTCCGTTGACTCCACAAACAAGAGAATTATCTTGAGAAAACAAAAACTCATTCCCCAAGTAGTTTTATCGTTGTCATTACCGGGGGAAGAAGTTAACAGAATTCATTAGCAAATTGAAATAAATTGGCAGACTAGTCGTTTTTTCTTCTCATCTTCTTTGTAAAGACTTCAACCTCTGGCCGCTCCTGGGTAACGTCATCACGGAACACCCCCCCTCCCCCCCATACACCCAGGCTACTCATATACTCAGCATGTATGAATATTACTTCACTTTCATCTTTAAGTTCACCTCTGGTTGACTTTGATTGTCCACTATGAATAATTCCAAATAACTAAAGTCGTCTTCAGTACGAGAGATTGTCCCCTTTTTTCATGGAAATTGCGGCCATTTGGTTTTTTTTTTCCACTAACATTCAGGAAAAAATATCGTTCGTAGAAAATGTTGGTGTGTGGTGCAGATTATCACGGCATTCCTGTAAACTAACTCTGAGTAAACCACACACACACACACACACACACACACTCTCTCTCTCTCTCTCTCTCTCTCTCTCTCTCTCTCTCTCTCTCTCTCTCTCTCTCTCTCTCTCTCTCTCTCTCTCTCTCTCTCTGTGGCTGGAGGGACAACAACACCAGCAGTTGAAGCTAACCATTCTGAGTCATATGATGTGACGCACAGTATGAGTTTAAGAGTTTAAATTAGGGGTGATAACAACAACAATGATAATAATAATAATAATAATAATAATAATAATAATAATAATAATAATAATAATAATAATAATTCTTATCAGCCGCTTGTATCTCAGTGGCTGGGAGGGAGAGAGAGTTTTATAACAACACATCAAATAATTCCAACAGTTACTTCACATGTTAAACCTTTTTTCTATCAGTGATTATCCTCGACACAGAACTTGTTCGTGGTGGTAAATTAGTTTAAAATGGCGCCGTTCTTTTTGTCTCGGGAGTCGTAATGGGTGTATTATGTAGTGTAGCGGGGACCCTTGACGACACTACCCGTCTGACAGCACCACATGTCTGACAGCACCACATGTCTGACAGCACCACATGTCTGACAGCACTAGATGTTTGAGAACACCACACATCTGACAGCACTACATGTCTGACAACACTACCCGTTTGACAGCACTACATGTCTGACAGCACCACATGTCTGACAGCACCACATGTCTGACTTCACTATGTGTCTCACTATGTGTCTGACTTCACTACATAAGAACATAAGAATGGAGGAAACTGCAGCGGGCCTATTGACCCATACTGGGCAGTCCCATTTACACCCAGCCCCTATTGCTCATATAAGCATCCAACCTATGTTTGAAGCTATCCAGCGTATTCGAGTTAATGATGATATTTGGTAACTTGTTCCATTCATCCACTACTCTGTTTCCAAACCAGTGTTTACCTATTTCACGCCGAAATCTAAATTTGTCTAATTTAAAACCATTGTTACGAGTTTGCTCCTGGTTGGATAGCTTGAGTACCTTTGTAATGTCCCCTTTGTTTAACCCTGACTTCCATTTATATACAGAACACCTCTATCATGTCGCCCCTCACTCTACGTCTCTCGAGGGAGTGCAAATTAAGATGCTTTAACCTGTCTCTGTACTCAAGGTTCCTAATGCCCGGGATTAGTCTTGTCATTCTCCTCTGGATTCTTTCCAAGGATTCTATATCCATTCTGTAATACGGTGACCAGAACTGAACTGCGTAATCCAGGTAAGGTCTCACAAGCTCTAGATATAATTTTAAGATGACCTCGCTAGTCTTGTAACTAACACTCCTTTGTATGAACCCAAGTACTTTATTAGCCTTGTTACGAGCAAAAACACATTGTTTACTTGGTTTAAGATTCCTACTTATCATTACTCCTAAATCTCTCTCGCAGTCGGATTCCACAATGGCATCGTTGTTCATCTGGTATCTGGTTTCCCTGTTTACATCTCCTATACTGAGTACTTTACATTTTTTCCACATTGAATTTCATCTGCCATTTTTCCGACCATTCGAAAAATTTGTTTAGATCTTCCTGTAGTTTTGCAGAGTCCTCGTCAGATTTAATTACACGTCCTATTTTAGTGTCATCAACAAATTTACTTATGTTGCTGTCTATGCCGATATCTATGTCGTTTATGTATATAATAAATAATAATGGTCCAAGTACTGAGCCTTGGGGAACTCCACTAGTGACGTTGCTAATGCGATTTAGTGCCGTTTATGCTCACTCGCTGTTTCCTGTCCCGTAACCACGCCCTAATCCATTTAAGGATATTACCTTTGATGCCTTGCGCTTCTACCTTTCTAATTAGTCTTTCGTGGGGGACTCTGTCGAAGGCTTTGCTAAAGTCGAGATATACATCATAATTGTGCCCCTCGTCCACCGATTCGAAAACTGATGAAAAGAATGTTAATAGATTAGTTAGACATGAACACCCGCTTGTGAAGCCATGTTGGGAATCATTGATCAACTTGTGCTTCTCCAGGTGGTTTCGAATAGAGTTTGAAATGATTGATTCTAGTAATTTGCCTACTATTGATGTTAGACTGATTGGGCGGTAGTTAGAGGATAGTGATCTATCCCCCTTCTTGAAAATCGGTATTACACTCGCTATCCTTCAGGATTCTGGTACTACACCTGTTTTTAATGACATGTTAAACAACTTTGGTTGGGACATACTAAGCTCTTCCTTACATTCCTTTAATACTCTGGCAAATATCTCATCGGGACATGGCTGACAGCACTAGATGACTAACAGCACTAGATGTTTGAGAACACCACACATCTGACAGCATTACATTTGTGAGAACTCTATATGTCCGACAGCACTACATGTCTGATAGCGCATGTCTGACAGCACTACATGTCTGACAGCACTATATGTCTGAGAACTGTATATGTCTGACAGCACCACACATGTAACAGTGATCCCTTGCTCCTCACCACACGTGTCTCCCTACTGTTGTCGTTCTCAGCAGCTGTGACCATAATGGGTGACCGCTGGTCGTCTACCCAGGAGGCGGCCGCCACGTGGTTTATATAATTATTATTTTATTTATCTTTTTATTGGTTTTGATGTTGATTGTTTTAGCTGAAGATATAGTTGATAGTCAAAGGCAGTTAGTTATAGATAATAGTGTATGGTGAGTGGTGATTTAGCTGGTTATTTGTAGGTTTAATCTTGTGGTCAGGCTAAAGGGAAGGTCTTAGTACTGAAGCTGTCTCACATACTGTTCGGGTTTCTTAATGAGCAGCCGTGAGCCCTTGTCATAACAGTGGCTTACTGTCTCGTGTCTTCGTCTCTCAGTCAATAATATTTTTTGTGCCTCACTATATTATTTCAATTATCAGCTTGTGGCTTTGAGCTAAGGTGTGTGTGTGTGTGTGTGTGTGTGTGTGTGTGTGTGTGTGTGTGTGTGTGTGTGTGTGTGTGTGTGTGTGTGTGTGTGTGTGTGTGTGTGTGTGTGTGTGTGTGTGTGTGTGTGTGTGTGTGTGTGTGTGTGTGTGTGTGTGTGTGTGTGTGTGTGTGTGTGTGTGTGTGTGTGTGTGTGTGTGTGTGTGTGTGTGTGTGTGTGTGTGTGTGTGTGTGTGTGTGTGTATGTGTGTGTGTGTGTGTGTGTGTGTGTGTGTGTGTGTGTGTGTGTGTGTGTGTGTGTGTGTGTGTGTGTGTGTGTGTGTGTGTGTGTGTGTGTGTGTGTGTGTGTGTGTGTGTGTGTGTGTGTGTGTGTTGTTTTGCTGCAGCCCACAATGGGGTGTGACGTTACCCTCGCCAACAAATTATCTTAAATCATCTTAAGAGTGAAGCTTAAAATACCCTCTTAGTTCAGCATATTAACAGTGAGGATCAGGCGAGGCAACAGCCTCTAGTGTTGGGGTTTATTATTGGTTTATATTTATAACCTCACCTGACCCACTCGGGAGGTTATATCCTCCTCGTCACCAATCACCGGTAGGCCGCTGCCACCACCCCTTACCAGCGGTGTTGGTGAGTATGAGGACAATAATTAGTGTCAAGGTCACTGTGGTACAAGTCACTTGGTATTTCTCACAAGTGGTGTAATTATAAGATCACAGGCTTATGTAAATAACAAATTACACTATTTACATTTATTAACAAAATAAACTATATTTATATCAAAGAAGATGACTAGTTATTGTGAAAGGTCTCACTATTAAATACACTTAGGTTTACCTTCTTGGTCATCCACTTAGAACTCCTTCGGATTAATGCGCCAGATTCCACAAGTCTCGCAACTAATGGTGAGGGCTCAGGGCTGTGTGTGTCACGTCTGATCGCACACCCTTGCTAAACATATATTTACATATCTGAGACACTGCTGGCCATTGCCTTGGGCCACCTGGACCACTTGGGTCAGATTCTCTTCAAGGTCTTATGAGTGTCAGTAATGGAAATCTGTTGCACTTTGCTACAGCTGAAACCAGTTACAGGCTAGCCACCTCCGTCACAACAACATAACCGTCAACGCCTCTCTTGGTCAACAAGTTATATTCAATACCTCCCACACTAACTTCCTTAACTAACTACTACACTATCCTTTCACGTTTTTAATCAGTGTTACCCATGTTATACCCTGAGTGAGCCTTAAACACCGCAGTTAATTCACTTGAGATGAATGATATAAACACCGTTGTCTTAATGACACCGAGTCGCTTCTTAGCTGGGCTGACCACGGTGCGTTTAGTGTTTGTGGGCTGAGGTGTTTAGACCAGGGGAGTATGTTGTGGTGGGTATTGTTATTATTACTGTTGTTGTTTACCTTATTATTATTATTATTATTATTAATAGTAGTAGTAGTATTATTATTATAAGTTCTTGTTGTCGCTGTTCCTACCTCCACGTTTCTCTGTTGACCTTTGACCTACTCGTCGCTGCAACTACCGACACACGTCATCACACTAAAAGGTTTGTCCCTTAATACTGTCAGTGCCTCTGTGCCTCCCTCCACCCCACCATGCCTCTCCTACCACAGCACAGTCCCCAGCCGTCACCAACACCCTTCCTCCTGAACAAATATCCCTCCTCCTCCAGACAGGCCTGGCACTTGACTTATAAGGGACTTGCCATAAACAGATGTATTGCATCTGGAACTCTCCCCCACACACTCATCCTGTCGCTATTTGCCGACATAATCCTTAGCCCTTTTGGTACTTACGTTCTTAAATGCATGAGTCAAAAAGGCAAGCATGAACTCCGCATGCTTCCCTGTTGGGCGCTGTAAACGCCTCGCCTTTCACAGGATGCAAAGGGTGCCCAATAAACTAGCCCCCTCGAGGAGGAAATCTAAATTTGAAAAATAAAATACTAAGTCGTACATGAATATAACCCAACCCAACCCAACCCAACCCAACCCAACCCAACCCAACCCAACCCAACCCAACCCAAGCCAACCTATATATTTGTGTTGATATACATAACTTAACCAGACTTACTATGGCAGCTCCCAACAGGGGGTGGGAGGGGAGACTCAAGAGGTGTTTATATACAAGATCAACAAACAGTTTTATGCAGTAGTTTTTGGTTTCTTATACAATTATTCAGAAATTTGTTCATTTACACAGCTGGGAGGACTTACCTTAAATAACAAAATGAAGTTAATATCTTTATCTTATATAGTATATCTTGCGTCAATAGCTGGAGTGGTTCATAAATCGAGTAGGTTTAGGTATGACCAGGATGATATATAATACATAGTGTTGTCCTGTTTCAGATGATTATCTTACGTATGATGATAAATTATACAGGTGAATCTCTGCCAACCTTATTTGTTTCCATACTTATTAATGACGAACTCGATGGCATTAAAAAAAAGTCAGATTTATGATGATTTTTAATGAGTGAAAAAATAAAGTCGTCGGCATAGGTTTGGAAATGGCGTATTGTCACACATGTTCGTCCGTCCGTCTGTTCGTCCGTCCGTCTGTTCGTCCGTCCGTCCGTCCGTCCGTCCTTCCGTGACTCAAGTACTCGTTGATCAATACCAGAAGAATGGATGGACGGATGGAAGTGAAACGTGATGCATAACCTATATGACCCGAGACCACCAGTGTCCATCTGTAGGTGCCTTAGCCCCTGCCCTGCCCTGCCCTGCCCTGCCCTGCCCTGCCCTGCCCTGCCCTGCCCTGCCCTGTACAGTTGGTTAACAGGGCCGCGCCACTAGGAGATCCCTCTTACTGACACAAAATAATACCCATTGTGATTACAGTTGACTTAGTCGTCGGTACTGGCGGCGGGTTATTTCTTGAGTCTCGTGATTGTTAGGTCTCAGGTCACATATAATGTAAGTAAATGTATATGGTTATTATTATTACATTGAAGCTGATTGTTTTGTTTTGCTTGTGCTGATGTGGTGGCAGTGTCGGCATTAATGTTGTAACTATCTGCAGGTGTGATTTTTTATTTTTGGGCAGGAAGATATTTATCGAAATTTCGGTTGATGAAATTATTTTTTTGGGGGCGAAGGCAGGGATATGGATGTTTGGTATCATTTGGTATGTATTTGTGGTGGCACTTGATCACCTTGTTGGGGGGTTGGTGTTAGACAGTGACGGTAACGAGCGGGACATATTTTCCGGCGTCGTGCCATAGCGGAAGTGGGAAGCCTTGATGGTGGCGGAAGTGTAGGGCAGCTACACCACATGATACTGGGGGTCCGTCCCCTTCCTCCCTACCCCTCACTTCGCCCCTCCCATACCACCCCATTCACCAGAGTCCATAACTTCCTTCTCTTCCCCCCTCTCCTTTTCCTCTTCCTCCTCTACCTCAGCCCTCGTACCCTCCACAATTCAAATCTTTCCTCTTCTCTCTCGTCTCTCGTTTATTCTCCATCTCTTTGTTTAATTCTTCTTCTCGTCTTCTCGCCCATTTGCAACATCCGCACACTTTCCCTCTTCTTCCTTGTCCACTGTCCTCCCGTGTCCTCTATCCCCCAACAGCTTCTTCCTCCCGCCCTGTGACATATGGCAGCGTCTCCTAGCAGCCATCTTCCTCCCGCACACAGTCATCTCTTGTGTGCTGTTCCTGGATCTAATAATTAACACAACAGCCCTAATTATTCTTAACTAAAGTGACTAAAAAAAAAGCTTGATTTGCATTGTTTATCAGATGACGTCATTCATCATTCCTGTGTTGCTGATGAGTGAACGTTGCTCCTGTGTTCTCGGACACACCAGCTCTGTACAGTCAGCACACACACACACACACACACACACACACACACGTACAAACATATAATACTTGTCCTATGAGTCTAAACGTATTTATTGTAGTTTTGTTTCTGAATCCATATACAGTAGACACCCCAGCGACTGTGTGTGTGAGGAGAGCATGGTGGCTCCGAGAGCCGGCAAGTTAGTCAGAGAAAATGGTGTAGTGTGGTGGAGGGACGGAGGCTGACTGTCTTAGTTTAGTGTAGTTAGTTTAGTGTAGCCTCCGTCAGGGTCCCACAATAGACAGTACAGTACATTTTTCTTACGGGGATTAGCCCACCCAGGCTAGGTCACCGACCCACTTCAGGATCTAGGGGCGAAACAAAAAGAAGTACAGAAATGGAAAAATTAAACAAAGCAAAAGTGAGAAACAATATATGTATGTTGTGTTGTCAATGGTAAGAGAAACAATTGAGACCCTGCAATTGTGTGTAAATGAGGCAGAAAGTCAGATCAGCAACCTGGGACTTGGTCACAATTTTTGTGATGCCACATGGCAGCAGGGTCTAGGTAGTACCTCCCTGTTTCATAGCTGCCAACTACCTCTCAAATAATACCGTACTAAAAAGATATCAGATCTCTCTCTCGTGGGAACAAGTGTAAACCTTAATTACTACAGGAATGACCCCGTTACTCTGTCCACACCAGAGCTGTCTTGAAGGCTTCTCGGGAATAAATATCGTTTCTGGAATCTCAAATTACCTGGATTTTACGTGTATGTAAACAACGTGAGGATCAACTGAACAATCTCCATCCCAGCTTATATTACCTAAACATTAATCACCTAACGTAACCTCCCCACCCCCCATTAGTGTTAGGGTGGTTAATCATTAAATTATAAGCAGAATGGAAAACAAATGATCCCAAAATGCGCTTATGTGGGTTGAACCTCTGTCAGCCATCAGTCAGTGGTGACAGGTCGCGGACTGACTGGAAGCAGATTATCTTAGTGGCTGATCTGGAGAGTCAGGTCAGGTTTATCTCTGTTCAGGTTGTAAACATCGCTTCTGGGAATGTCCTCTGTTGGGTGTTGGAGATAACATCATCACCTACTCCTACCTCGCCACCTACCACCTCCACCCTGTCCTCCCCTCCACCTACCACCACCTCCACCCACCTGTCCTCCTCACCCCCATCCTCCACCCCTACCACCTCCACCCACCTGTCCTCACCACCTCCACCACCACCGCCTCCCACCCACCTGTCCTCCACCACCTCCACCCCACCTGTCCTCCACACACCTACCTGTCCTCCCACCTCCACCTACCACCACCACCTCCACCTGCATCCCACCTACCACCTCCACCCACCTGTCCTCCACCACCTCCACCACCACCACCTCCCACACCCACCTGTCTCCCCACCTCCCACCCACCCTGTCTCCACCTACCACCTGTCCTCACCACCTCCACCTACCCACCACCACCTCCCCCCACCTGTCTCCCACCACCCCACCTCCCACCTACTCACCCCTTACTCCTCACCTCCCACCTACCACCCACCACCTACCTGTCCTCACCACCTACCACCACCACCTACCTGTCCTCACCACCTACCACCACCACCTACCTGTCCCTCCACCACCTACCTGTCCTCACCCACCTACCTGTCCTCCACCTACCTCTACACTCACACCCTCCACCACCTACACCCACCTACCTGTCCTCTACCACACCACCACCTACCTGTCTCACACCTACCACCACCTACCTGTCTCACCTACCACCACCACCTACCTGTCCTCACCACCTACTGTCCTCCACCACCTACCACCACCTGTCCCTCACCACCTACCACCTCCCACCTGTCTCCCACACACCACCCCTGTCCTCACCACCACCTCCACCTACCTGTCCTCCACCTACCACCTGTCCCACCTACCACCACCCACCTATAATCACCTCACCACCACCACCTACTGTCCTCACCCCACCTGTCACTACCTACCACCACCACCTACCTGTCCTCACCACCTACCACCTCCACCTACCTGTCCTCACCACCCCCCACCACCACCTACCTGTCCTCTCACCTACCACCTCCACCTACCTGTCCTCCCACCCACCACCACCACCTGCCTGTCCTCTCCACCACCTACCTGTCCTCCACCACCTACTCCACCTACCTGTCCTCCACCACCCACCACCACTACCTGTCCTCCACCCTACCACCACCCACCTGTCCTCACCACCTACCTCCCACCTGTCTCCCACCACCACCACCCACCTGTCCTCACACCACCTACACCACCTCCTGTCCTCACCACCCACCACCACCCACCTGTCCCACCTCCCACCCCATCCTCCTCCCACCACCTCCACCCACCTGTCCTCACACCTACCACCTCCACCTACCTGTCCTCACCACCTCCACCTACTGTCCTCCACCACCCACCTGTCCTCACCACCTACCACCACCACCTACCTGTCCTCACCACCTACCACCACCACCCACCTGTCCTCCACCCACCACTCCACCACCACCACCTACCTATCTCCCCACCCACCTACCTGTCCTCTCCCCCACCGTCCACCACCCACCTGTCCTCACCACCCACCACCACCCACCTGTCCTCCCACCACCCACCTGTCCTCCACCCACCTGTCCTCACCACCTGACCTCCACCACCCACCTGTCTCCCACCTGTCCTCACCACCACCCACACCACCTACCTGTCCTCACCACCACCACCCACCTACCCTGTCCTCACCACCCACCTGTCACCACCACCTACCTGTCCTCTCACTACCTCTCCACCACCTACCACCTCCACCTACCTGTCCTCACCACCTACCACCACCACCCTGTCCTCACCACCACCACCCACCTACCTGTCCTCACACCCCCCACCACACTACCACCACCCCTACCACCACCACCTGTCCTCCACCACCTACCACCACCACTGTCCTCACCACCTGTCCTCACCACCTACCACCTCCACCTACCTGTCCTCACCACCCACCACCACACTACCTGTCCTCACCACCACACCACCACCACCTGTCCTCACCCCTACCACCACCTACCTGTCCTCACCACCTACCACCTCCACCTGTGGGTGATTTCAGGTGAATGAGGGGTCCCATGATGGAGGTTGAGTACTGTGGGAGATTTATGACAGGTGGTGAGAGCTGTACTAGGGCCCATGATGGAGAGTTAGTACTGTGGGTGATTTGACAGGTGAGTGAGGGCTGTACTAGGCCCATGATGGAGGGTTGAGTACTGTGGTGATTTGTCAGGTGAGTGAGAGCTGTACTAGGCCCCCATGGAGGGTTGAGTACTATGGGCTTACTAGGGTCCATGATGGAGAGTTGAGTACTGTGGGTGATTTATGACAGGTGAGTGAGGGAGCTGTACTAGGGCCATGATGGAGGGTTGAGTACTGTGGGTGATTTATGACAGGTGAGTGAGGGAGCTGTACTAGGGCCATGATGGAGGGTTGAGTACTGTGGGCGACAGGTAAAAGCTTAAAGTTTTGGCGGCCAGATGGTGATCGTTTACGTGAATACAGGGAGGGAGGTAAGGCGTTACTTTTAGAGCTTGAAGATTAGCCTAACTCCAATTCCAACCCAACCCAACCCGGTGACATTTAACTACGGAAATAAATATAGTGGTTACGATCAGCTTCCTATCAACACAAATCCTGTACTGTCAATTACCCCACGGACGGTCGCTCATCATCACTATACAGAACACCTTCGTTTTAATGGACATCGTTTCTAGAATGGCCAACACTTTATATAAGATTATTTATTTATTTTTTATTTATTTATTTATTTTATTTTATTATTATTTTTTGTTTACTCTTATAATGTATGGAAATTGGTGGTTGTTGACAAGACGAGAATATTGTGGTGTTTATCTTGTGTTCGCTTCTGACCTGTGGCGAGGAGAGGGGGCTATACCTTACTGTGGTAGGGGTGGGTTTGGGGTATGGTAGGGGGTGGGTTGGTATGGGTGGAGGGGTAGGGTTGGCTTGATTGGTATGGGTGAGGGCAGGGTGGGGTTGTTGGTGGGTGAGGTTAGTGTTGGTTGGTATGGGTGAGGTAGGGTGGGGTTGTTGGTTGGGTTGGGTGAGGCTAGGGTGGTTACAGTATGGGTGAGGGCAGGGTGGGTTGGTTGGCGGGTGAGGTTAGGGGTGGCTTGGTTAGGGTTAGCTGTAGAAAGTAAAACATTCTCGTTGTCTATATGATGTGCTGAAGGAGGAACATTAATATCACCAGGATGTTTGATATGACTTAACACACACACACACACACACACACACACACACACACACACACACACACACACACACACACACACACACACACACACTAGGTCAGGACAGGACATTACGAGCCATTAGACGTATAGAAGTGAAGAATGGACCTATTGAAATCCATGAAAATGTTTATGAATGTGGAGAAGTAAGAAGGAAGGAAATGAAGGAAGGAAGTGAAGGAAGGAAGTGAAGGAAGGAAATGAAGGAAGGAAGTGAAGGAAGGAACCTTTATACTTCACCTGAACGTCACTTTAGTACGAATCTGTGAGGGATAACGAGGTGGGCCACGGGGAGCTCTGGGGGAAGTCTGGAGAGGAGGGGTCTTGAAGGGTTGAGGGGGTGGTGGGGAGTGTCTTGAAAAGGGGTGTAGAGGAGGGTCTTGGAGGGTGGGGGGTGTCTTAAAGGGTGGGGGGTCTGGGGGAAGATTAATAGAAAGCTTGTCACTAAAGGCACTGAAGGTATTCCGGCAGACACCCACCCACCACTTACCTGCCTGCTGCTGGGTGATGATGCACCTCTCTACAACTCCAGCCAATCACCACCTACACTACACCCTCCCAGGTGACCATACTGCACACCACCACCACTCCTATTTCTCACCTCTTCTTCCTCCCTCTTCGTCCTCTTCCTCCTCCTCTTCCCCCTCTTCTTTCTCCTTCTCCCCATCACCTCCCCCCTCTCCTCTTCTCCTACTCTTATTCCTCCTCTTCCTCCTCCCTTTCCTCCTCCCCACATCACCAATCTGACTTTTTGGCCTTAAATCTCTTCGCTCTTAAGACTGAAACATAGATGGTTTAGTCTACACCAGGAGATGTACTGTACTGGGTGTTGTGTGATCCTCTCCTTAAAACCCCATTGGACGCCGTGATAGAGGGGGAGGTGACCCGAGGTTTGGTTAGGTTAGGTTTAGGTGGTGAGTGTAGGAGAGGAGGATGGTTAAGTTGGTGTACAGGACCATGGTAGGGGCCGACAGGTTGTTGAGAAGAGTCTTGGGACCATATAGTTAAGAAGGATTTGGGTGTTGTTGTTTGTGGTGTAAAGTTATTAATGGAAGTCGGGGATACAAAAGGATAGGGCAGGGCAGGTGGGTGTGGACAGTGACGGTGGTAGTGATGGTGGTAGTAGTGACGGTGGTAGTAGTGGTAGTGACGGTGGTAGTAGTGGTAGTGATGGTGGTAGTAGTGATGGTGGTAGTAGTGACGGTGGTAGTAGTGGTAGTGATGGTGGTAGTAGTGGTGGTGGCGAGAGAGTTGTTTGTGTGGTGGGATAATGGACACACTCAGGTATTCATATGGTCGACTTACTCAAGAGAAAGTCGCCCACACTCGTTACCTGGACGTGACATATGGCTGGGTGGTGGCGGGGCGGGGCGGGACGGGGCGGGATGGGGCGGGGCGAGACAGGGCGGGATGGGGCGGAGCGAGACAGGGCTGGGTGGGGTTGGGTGGGATTAAGTGAGGCGACTGATTACTGTACTTAGGTGATAGTGTAATCCTCTCCCTCCACCCCTTCCTTCCTTCCACCCCTCCTTCCCTTCCACCCCTCCTTCCCCTTCCATCCTCCTCCTCATCTCTTCCTCCCTCCTCACCCCGCCCTCCAGCCTCCCTCCTCCCTCTCATCCCTCTCCACCCCTCCCCACATGTACCGTCATAATTATACACCTGTACCAACACCTTCACGCACCGTCCCTCTCTGTACCACCAAACTACAGACGAAGAAATTAAATATATAGACACAACCTCGAGCATTGAATGGTTCTTACCTTTGACGTCAAGGTACAGTAGCTTGCAGGTGGGGGTCGATATGCTCCGAAATTTGACGTGTGACAAGTGACCCTCATATACCCAAAATTTATCGTCCATGGTCTCATATTGTTCAAAGTATGCACATATAGTTGTTTTAGCTACTGTACACCGTCATGATAATTATAGGTGTTAGTAAATTAGTTTATCTGTTATAATTGATGAATGTTAACCACGCCGATTATATTATTAAATTTGTTTCCCGCTGATTATTATTTTAACCTAAACTAAACTAACCTAACCTAACCTAACGTAACCTAACCTCGTCACCCAATTAGCGTTACGGTTGTGATTTCTTCAGGTGATCCAATACATTTTCTTGTAATGGTTGTTGTTGTTGATGTTGTATGATGGGAAGGCTTGAATTTATAGGTCATCACCGTCACTACCATCACCACTACCTTCATCATCACCACCTTTATCATCATTACCGCCACCACTACCTTACTGCCACCATCACCGCCACCGCTACCATCACCACCACCGTCACCACCACCACCACCGTCACCGTCACCACCACCACCACCGTCACCACCACCACCACCGTCACCACCACCACCACCACCACCGTCACCACACCACATCCACCACCACCACCACCGTCACCACCACCACCACCGTACCTCACCACCACCACCACCACCACCACCGTCACCGTCACCGTCACCGTCACACCACCACCACCACCACCACCACCACCATCACCACCACCACCACCATCACCATCACCACCACCGTCACCACCACCACCACCACCACCACCGTCACCACCACCACCAACACCGCCACCACCACCACCACCACCACCACCACCGTCACCGTCACCACCACCACCACCGTCACCACCACCACCACCATCCACCACCACCACCGTCACCGTCACCACCACCACCATCCACCACCACCACCACCATCCACTCACCGTCACCGTCACCACCACCGTCCCACCACCACCACCATCACCGTCACCACCACCACCACCACCACCACCGTCACCACCACCACCACCACCACCACCACCGTCACCACCACCACCACCACCACCACCACCACCACCACCACCACCGTCACCACCACCACCACCGTCACCACCACCACCACCGTCACCACCACCACCACCGTCACCACCACCACCACCGTCACCACCACCGTCACCACCACCACCGCATGACATTTATTTTAACGAACACACACACACACACACACACACACACACACACACACACACACACACACACACAGTAGCTCCAGATACTGTCATGGTATTCCCCCTGAGAACTAATGGCCGATCGTCTTCTTGTCTGACGTTCATCTGATACTGTGCATGTGTCAGCGGCTGAGGGTGATGGAGTCGTCTTGGAGCCACCTGGTGTTGGTCGCCGAGTGTTGCGTGAGGGAGGAGGCGGCTGGCTGGATTACCGGTCGACAGTGATGGTGATGTAGTGGTGTCCTGTCCGCTACGTCTTGGTGTGTGTGTATGTATGTTGGAGATAATGCTGGTGGTGAGGTAGTGAGGAGTGGTGGTGTTGTGGTAATGGTGTTGGTAGTGTAGGTGTTGGTGAGGGTGTGGGGTGAGGTAAGTGGTGTTAATGAGGTAGTGGTGTTGGAGAATGGTAGTGGTGTTGGTGAAGTAGTGTTGGTGAGTGTAGTAGTGGTAGGAGGTAGTGGTGTTGGTGAGGGGGTTGGTGGTGGGTGGTGTGGTGAGGAGTAGTGAGGGTAGTGGTGGTGGTGGTGATGTTAGTGAGGGTGGTAGTGGTGTTGGTGAGGGGAAGGTAGTGGTGTTGGTGAGTGGTAGTGGTGTTGGTGGGGTGGTGGTGGTGTTGGTGAGGGAGTGGTAGTGTGGTGAGGGAGGTAGTGGTGTTGGTGAGGGTGGTAGTGGTGTTGGTGGGGAGGTGGTGGTGTTGGTGGGGTGGTAGTGGTGTTGGTGGGGAGGTAGTGGTGTTGGTGAGGGGTGGTGAGTGGTGTTGGTGAGGGTGGTGGTGGTGTTGGTGAGGTGGTAGTGGTGTTGGTGAGGGTGGTAGTGGTGTTGGTGGGGAGGGTGAGTGGTGTTGGGTGAGGGGTGGTGGTGGTGTTGGTGGGGGGTAGTGGTGTTGGTGGGGAGGTAGTGGTGTTGGTGAGGAGGTAGTGGTGTTGGTGAGGGGTGGTAGTGGTGTTGGTGAGGAGGTAGTGGTGTTGGTGGGGGTGGTAGTGGTGTTGGTGAGGAGGTGGTGGTGTTGGTGAGGGAGGTGAGTGGTGTTGGTGAGGGTGAGTAGTGGTGTTGGTGGTGGGTGGTAGTGTGAAGGGGTGTAGTGGTGTTGGTGAGGGAGTAGTGTGGTGTTGGTGAGAGTGGTAGTGGGTGTTGGTGAGGAGTGAGTGGTGTTGGTGAGATTGGTAGTGGTGTTGGTGAGGTGGTAGTGTTGGTGAGGGAGTAGTGGTGTTGGTGAGGGTGGTAGTGGTGTTGGTGTGAGGAGTGGTAGTGTTGGTGAGGTGGTAGTGGTGTTGAGTGGGGAGGTAGTGGTGTTGGTGAGGGTGGTAGTGTTGGTGGGGTGGTGGTGTTGGTGAGGGGTGGTAGTGGTGTTGGTGGGGAGGTGGTGGTGTTGGGTGAGGAGGTGGTGGTGGTGGGGAGGTAGTGGTGTTGGTGAGGGTGGTAGTGGTGTTGGTGAGGGGTGGTGGTGTTGGTGAGGGGTGGTGGTGGTGTTGGTGAGGGAGGTGGTGGTGGTGGTGGTGAGGGGTAGTGGTGTTGGTGAGGTGGTAGTGGTGTTGGTGTGAGGAGGTGGTAGTGTTGGTGAGGGTGGTAGTGGTGTTGGTGGGGAGGTAGTGGTGTTGGTGAGGGTGGTGGTGGTGTTGGTGAGGGAGGTAGTGGTGTTGGTGGGGTGGTAGTGGTGGTGGTGGTGAGGGTAGTGGGGTGTTGGTGAGGTGGTGGTGTTGGTGAGGGGTGGTGGGTGGTGTTGGTGAGATGTGTGGTGTTGGTGAGGGGTGGTAGTGGAGTTGGTGGGGAGGTAGTGGTGTTGGTGGGGAGGTAGTGGTGTTGGTGGGAGGTAGTGGTGTTGGTGAGGGTGGTAGTGGTGTTGGTGAGGGTGGTGGTAGTGTTGGTGGGGAGGTAGTCGTGTTGGTGAGGTGGTAGTGGTGTTGGTGAAGGGAGGAGTGGTGTGTTGGTAGGGGGTGGTAGTGGTGTTGGTGAGGGTGGTAGTGGTGTTGGTGAGGGTGGTAGTGGTGTTGGTGAGGGTGGTAGTGGTGTTGGTGAGAGTGTTGGTGGGGTGGTAGTGGTGTTGGTGAGAGTGGTGTTGGTGAGGGTGGTAGTGGTGTGGGTGGGGAGGTAGTGGTGTTGGTGAGGGTGGGTAGTGGTGTTGGTGGGGAGGTAGTGGTGTTGGTGAGGGTGGTAGTGGTGTAGGTGAGGGTGGTAGTGGTGTTGGTGGGGAGGGTGGTGGTGTTGGTGAGGGAGGTGGTGGTGTTGGTGGGGAGGTGGTAGTGTTGGTGGGGGAGGGTAGTGGTGTTGGTGTGAGGGTTGGTGTGGGTGGGGGGGTAGTGGTGTTGGTGAGGGAGGTAGTGGTGTTGGTGAGGGTGGTAGTGGTGTTCGTGAGGGAGGTGGTAGTGTTGGTGGGGAGGTAGTGGTGTTGGTGAGGGTGGTAGTGGTGTTGGTGAGGAGGTGTGGTATGTGAGGTGGTGGTAGTGGTGTTGGTGGGGAGGTGGTGGTGTTGGTGAGGGTGTGGTAGTGGTGTTGGTGGGGAGGTGGTGGTGTTGGTGGGGGTGGTAGTGGTGTTGGTGGGGGAGGTAGTGGTGTTGGTGGGGAGGTGGGTGGTGTTGGTGGGGAGGGAGTGGTGTTGGTGAGGGTGGTAGTGGTGTTGGTGGGGAGAGTGGTGTTGGTGAGATTGGTAGTGGTGTTGGTGGGGGAGGTGGTAGTGTTGGTGAGGGAGGTAGTGGTGTTGGTGAGGGTGGTAGTGGTGTTGGTGAGGTGGTGGTGTTGGTGGGGTGGTAGTGGTGTTGGTGAGGAGTAGTGGTGTTGGTGAGGGTGGTAGTGGTGTTGGTGAGGAGGGTAGTGGTGTTGGTGAGGGTGGTAGTGGTGTTGGTGAGGGTGGTGGTGTTGGTGGGGAGGTGGTGGTGTTGGTGAGGGTGGTGGTGGCAAGGGTAATGTGTAGAGATGGTAGTGGTGTTAGTGGAGATAGTGGTGTTGGTGAG
>NW_024721079.1:8579573-8644573 GCF_018991925.1 Homarus americanus | reverse complement strand
AGTTTAGAGTCAGATTGTTATGTTAGAGGTATGTTACACCTTATAATTTGGGTTGAATTGGTGTAAGGTCAAAGTTCTTAAAGCTGCCGCCTGGGTCCCTAACCATTGAACACCACGTTACTGTAAGCATTGTGACGATATTACTACCTACATTAACTGCTGAGTCAAATAGTGAAATTATCCTAAACTTACCTAAAAATCTTTAACAGCACAATATTTTCTGTAGTCATGATACCAAAAAGAAAAGAAAACACAGGTACAACACATTTTCTCCTGTGTGTGGAACCAGAAAGAATTATGACGGTTTGTTTGGAGATACAGTATTGTTGTCAGAGGTAATAAAACATCAACAATAATAAATAATAACACCAATGCTAATGATAATACAATAATAATAATAATAATAATAATAATAATAATAATAATGCTACAACAATAATAATAATAATAATAATATTAATAATAATAATGCTATCAACAATATTTATAATAATAATAATAATAATAATAATACTAATAATACTGGTAATAGTAGGACGATCTCTGTCCCACGTGGAGACAGAGAGTGAGAACAGTGTGTTGTAGACAGCGACAAAAGGATTCCTTCTGCACAGTATTTCAGGTGACTCAAATCCACACCTTTAGTTGTTAGTTTGTGTGTGTTGACTCCTTCCACCTCCACACACTGGCCTCCCCCCACACACCACCTGCCCCCACCCCCACACACACTCCACTGCCCCCCCCCCCCCCACACACACCACTGCCCCCCCACACACACACACTCACTCGCCCCCCACACACACCACTCCGCCCCCCCCCACACACACACCTCCCCCCCCCCACACACACACCCACTGCCCCCCACACACACACCACCTGCCCCCCCACACACCACCGCCCCCACACACACCACCTGCCCCCCCTCACACACACCTCACCTGCCCCCCCACACACACTCACCTGCCCCCCACACACACTCACGCCCCCCCACACACACGCTAACCCCCACCACACACGCTAACCCCTCCACACACACCAACTTCCACATACATGCTAAGCCCCCACACACAAACCTCCAACACACACACAAACTCCCCCAACACACACACACACAAACTCCCCACACACACACACACAAACTCCCCCAACACACACACACACACAAACTCCCCAACACACACACACACACAACCTCAACACACACACACACACACAAACCCCCAACACACACACACACACACAAACTCCTGCACACACACACACACAAACCCCCAACACACACACACACACAAACCCCCAACACACACACACACACAAACCCCCAACACACACACACACAAACCCCCCCACACACACACACACATCCCCAACACACACACACACTCCCCCAACACACACACACACACACACACAAACTCCCCCAACACACACACTCACAAACACCCCTGAACACACACACAAACACCCCCAACACACTCACACACAAACTCCCCAAACACACACACAAACTCCCAACACACACTCACAAACACCCCAACACACTCCACACACAAACTCCCCAACACACACACACAAACACCCCAACACACACAAACACCCCCACCACACTCACACACAAACACCCCAACACACACACACACAACACCCCCAACACAAACACACACCCACACACAAACACCCCAACACAAACACACACCCCAACACAAACACACACCCAACACACACACACAAACACCCCCAACACACAGAACACACAAACACCCCAACACACACACACACCCAACACACACACACAAACACCCCCAACACACAAACACCCCAACACACACAAACACCCCAACACACACAAACACCCCCAACACACACAGACACACACAAACACCCCAACACACACACACACACCCAACACACACACAAACACCCCCCAACACACACAAACACCCCAACACACACAAACACCCCAACAACACACACACAAACACCAATGCACTCACACACAAACACCCCCAACACACACACACAAACACCCCAACACACACAAACACCCCAACACACACAAACACCCCCAACACACACACACACAACACCCCCAACACATACAAACACCCCAACACACACAAACACCCCAACACACACACATAAACTCCCCAACACACAAACACCCCCAACACCCCCAACACATACAACACCCCCAACACACATACACAACTCAACACACACACACTCACAAACACCCCAACACACACTCACAAACACCCCAACACACACACAAACACCCCACACACAAACACCCCAACACACTCACACACAAACACCCCAACACACACACACACAAACACCCCAACACACACACACAAACACCCAACACACAAACACCCCCAACATGCACAAACACCCCAACACATACAAACACCCCAACACACACAAACACCCCAAACACACAAACACCTAACACATACAAACACCCCAACACACACACAAACACCCAACACACACAAACACCCCCAACACACACACAAACACCCCAACACATACAAACACCCTAACACACACAACACCCCAACACACACAAACACCCCCAACACACACAAACACCCCCCAACACACACACAAACACCCCCAACACACACAAACACCCCAACACATACAAACACCCCAACACACACAAACACCAACACACAAACACCCCCCAACACACTACAAACACCCCAACACACACAAACACCCCAACACACAAACACCCCACACACACAAACACCCCAACACATACAAACACCCCCAACACACACACAACACCCCCAACACACACAACACCCCCTAACACACACACAACACCCCAACACATACAAACACCCCAACACACACAAACACTCTAACACACACAAACACCCCTAACACACACAAACACCCCCCAACACACACAAACACTCCCCAACACACACAAACACCCCTAACACACACAAACACCTCAACATACAACACCCCCAACACATACAAACACCCCAACACATACAAACACCCCAACACACAATAAACACCCTAACACATACAAACACCCCAACACATACAAACACTTCAACACATACAAACACCCCTAACACATACAACACCCCCAACACACACACAACACCCCAACACATACAAACACCTCCCAACACACACAAACACCTCTAACACACAAACACCCCAACACACACAAACACCCCAACACACACACAAACACCCCAACACACACAAACACTTAACACACACAAACACCCCTAACACATACAAACACCCCACACATACAAACACCCCCAACACACACAAACACCCCAACACATACAAACACTCCCAACACATACAAACACCCCAACACACACAAACACCCCAACACACACAAACACCCCAACACACACAAACACCCCAACACATACAAACACCCCAACACACACAAACACCCCCAACACACACAAACACCCCAACACACACACAAACACCCCCAACACACACAAACACCCCCAACACACACAACACCCCAACACACACAAACACCCCCAACACACAAACACCCCCAACACACACAAACACCCCAACACACACACAAACACCCCCAACACACACAACACCCCAACACACACAAACACCCCCAACACACACAACACCCCCAACACACACAACACCCCAACACACACAAACACCCCCAACACACACAACACCCCAACACACACAAACACCCCCCAACACACACAACACCCCCAACACACACAAACACCCCAACACACACAAACACCCCAACACACACACAAAACACCCTCACAAAACATCCACTATCTTAACTGGAAGTGACGTCATCGCCTCAACAAGTGAAACTTACAGCACAAGTTAGCGCCAAATAACAGATGTACATAAAACAAAAAAATTCTGAAAGAAGTGAAATTTCTTCAATTTAGTGATAATTAGACTTAAATTTGGCTCTTATATCCCTCACGTGCTGGAACAGAGAGGCGGGTGTACGGTGGCAAAAAAGGACTCGAGGTGAAAATAAGTGAAATAGCAGAAAATAACACTAACATCCGGGAACTTTCCAGTGTGTTGTGTTGCCAGTTAGTGTAATAATGAAACTTGATAAGGAGAGAAATGTGTGTTTTGGTGAGGAAGGGAGGGAGACGCTTTCCTTGGGGGGGTGTGTTCATACTTGGTTGTCAAGTGATATGTCACAGAACCACTGCGGAGACCCCACGCCCACACCACTGACACGCCCACACTATCATCATACCCACACCATCATCATACCTACACTACCATCATACCCACACCATCATCATACCCACACCATCATCATGCCCACACACTATCATACCCACACCATCATGCCCACACCACCATCTGCCCACACCATCATCATGCCCACACCATCATCATGCCCACACCACCATCATGCCTACACCATCCATACCTACACCATCATCATACCACACCATCATACACCACCATCATGTCCACACACCATCATCATGCCTACACCACCATCATGCACACCATCATCATACCCACACCACCATCATACCCACACCACCATCATACCCACACCATCATCATGCCCACACCACCATCATCCCACCATCTGCCCACACCACCATTATACCTACACCATCATACCTACACCATCATCATACCCACACCACCATCATACCCACACCATCATCAGCCCACACGCTCATGCCCACACCACCATCATGCCCCACCATCCTCATACCTCACCATCATCATGCCCACACCATCATCATACCCACACCACCATCATACCCACACCATCATCATGCCCACACCACCATCATGCCCACCACCATCATGCCCACACCACCATCATACCTACACCACCATCATACCTACATCATCATACCTACACTACCATCATGCCCACCCATCATCATACCCACACCTACCATCATGCCCACACCAATAACACGTCCACACCACCATCATGATTACACACCATCATGCCCACACCACTGACACGCCCACACTATCATCATACCCACACCATCATCATACCTACACTACCATCATACCCACACCATCATCATACCTACACTACCATCATACCCACACCATCATCATACCCACACTACCATCATACCCACACCATCATCATACCCACACCATCATCATGCCCACACCACCATCATACCCACACCACCATCATGCCCACACCACCATCATACCCACACCATCATCATACCCACACCACCATCATGCCCACACCACCATCATACCTACACCATCATACCTACACCATCATCATACCCACACCAATCATGCCCACACCATCATCATACCTACCATCATCATGCCCACACCAATAACACGTCCACACCACCATCATGATTACACACCATCATGCCCACACCACCATCATGCCCAGACCACCATCACGCCCACACCATCATTATGTCCACTCCACTATCACGCCCACACCACCATCATGCCCCACACCACCATCGCATCCTTACACCACCATCGCGCCCACACCACCATCAACGCCCACACCACCATCGCGCCCACCACCATCACGCCCAGACTACCATCACGCCCACACCACCCATCGCACCCACCACCGTGGTGCCACACACCACCATCGTTGCCCACACACCACCATCGCGCCCACACCACCATCGCGCCCACACCACCACTATCATGCCCACACCACCACCATGCCCACACCATCATCATGCGCACACCATCATCATGCTCACACCACCATCATGCCCACACCATCATCACGCTCACACCACCATCATGCCTACGCCACCATCATGCCCACGCCACCATCATGCCCACACCATCATCACGCCCACGCCCACCATCACGCCCACTTCTAGATTTTATTAATTGTTGGCAATGGTTAATTTCTTCAGACTGCCTCTCCAATAATTTCACTCAGGTGTGTTGTAACAGGTGTGTGTAACATGTGTGTTAACAGTAAAGGCGGTGTCACACTGGCATTCTTTCGTGTGTAATAACCGTAACGTATGGAATAACAATAACAGGTGTGCATTAAGTCATGTGTGTAATAACAGTTACGTGTGCAATAACAGTAGCATGTGTGGAATAACAGTAACGTGTGTATTAACAGTCACATGCGTGTAATAACAGTAACAGGTGTGTAAGATGGGACACCAAGGTCTTCCCCCACTGTTCGTCACATACCATACGCATATACTGTAGCCAATTTGTATTCCCACAGGTGTGTTATAATGTCAGGTGTAGGTATGTTTTACAGGTGTAGGTATGTCTTACAGATGTAGGTATGTCTTACAGGTGTGGTATGAAGTCAGGTGTAGGTGTGTCAGTTTGTATTTTTACAGGTGTAATGAAGTCAGATGTAGGTATGTCTTACAGGTGTGGGTGTAGTCAGGTGTAGGTATGTCAGTTTGTATTCTCTGTAGTGGGAAGTCAGGGTGGGTGTGTCAGTTTGTAGTGGTATGAAGTCAGGTGTAGGTGTGTCAGTTTGTATTTTTACAGGTGTGGTATGGTCAGGTGTGGTGTGTTTAGATCACTGCTGTAGATATTCTTTGGGATCACCTGAAAATTAGCAACCCCAGCTTATTTCACCTGATGATTAACCCCCTTGTGCACGGGGTCTCTCTGTGCTGAGTAAAATCGTCTGGCGTCAGCTAAATAAGATGCTGAAAGTGACACTCCATTGGTGAAGGGGTCAAACATACTAATTCTACTTTAAGAAGTTAGGGTAGATTAGGCTAGGGTAGTTAAATTGGGTTAGGTTAGATGAGATTATAGGAGGTAAGGTTACATTAAGATGAATTAGGTTAGGTTATTAGGATGGTTAGATTAGACTAGCATTAGGATGGTTAATCTTTAGGTGAAATATGCTGTGGGGCTAATCTTAAGGTGATCCCTTCTATTTACCATAAAGGTTAACTCTAAAAAGGTGTCCAGTAAAGAACATGACAACTTGCACGCCGTCAGGGGGAAAGACTTATTACTTGAGTGCTATGATTGTAGAGTTAAGTGACAAGTAAAAAGTTGCAGACATATATATTATTTATACTCTACTGTACAAGGTTTTGATAACTATAATGAGTTTAGGCTTAGTTTTTTCACCTGGGATGGAGTTTACCTGAAGGGTAGAGGTGTTTTAGAGGCATGTTACTTGGTGGTGGTGGTGGTCACTTGATATGTATATGGTTCCTCCTCCATCCTAGAGTCAGTTAAACTTTGTAAGGATTTATTATGTCTGCATTAGTTTATCTCTTGTACTGTACTCGTATCAAAATAAAAACTTCAGTGAGAGTATAATTTCTTTTATGTATTTTTGCTATTTGTGTGATTACAATGATAATAGGATGTCCTTCACAGCATGGTTTATGTATCATTGGTGCTGTTATATGCTGTACTGTACATATTTCATAGTACAGTAGTTGTGTCAAAGTGCTTACGGCATTGATTATTTGCTAGACTAAGTGTGTTGTTTGTCCCCTCAACAGGAAAAAGTTCGATGACAACCAGTGGTGGGAATTGTTCGACACCAACACGTCGAGGTTCTACTACTACAACGCCACGTCACAGAAGACTGTCTGGCACCGACCACAGAACTGTGACATCATCCCACTTGCCAAGCTGCAGGTTAGCCCACTACTGCTTGCTCAACTTTAAATGTTCCTCTTTATGCTTAGGACAAAGCAGTTACCATATGTGGTAGTTGGAGGGATTTAGATATTGTTTGACCAATTTTGTACTGTCTTATTGTCTGGATAATGTTTGTATGATGTTCAAAGCCTTTAGCCTCTGTTGTTCTTAAGAGAGTTTCCGACACTAATTAGAAAAGCGTCGTGATGGCTCATGTTAGTACAGTACTGAGTCATAGAGATTACCTGCCCAGGATTAGGTGTCCCCTGTTAGGATGTTGCTCTTGGTGTTGTCAAATCTTGCCCCACTGCTCAATAAGGGGATTTATACCTTGACTCTGATATTTGTTGTCAGGATTAACTGTAAAGCTTTCATTGTAGAACAAAGAATATTTGTACCCCTCTGTTGCTACAACACTATATGCCAAATTACAATATCAAGGTATTTAAATGATTTTCACAATATTATCATAGTTATCCACAACTTGTGCACTGACATTTTTCTGAAAATTTAAAGCATTTTACTTAGTTCCTTTTATTTCTTTAGCTCAGCCTTAGCAGGCGGCCCAAATGCGTAAGTAAAAGTGTCATTAAGTTGTCGACCACCTGCTGCTGTGAACCCTCTTATGGGCACATACATTGTAAATGTTTTCAGGTCACATTTACTGCCAATCTTACCCACAACTTTTAGTCCTTCATATACATGTATGGTTATTTCATGAATTTGCATGTACAGTACTGTATCTTAGGTGAGATATAACCTGGGAACACAAGCTACCACCTTATTTACCAGTCAACAATAGCCATAGACTCTTAAGTGTTTATTTTGCTTTGTATTATTTATTTACCTCCTCTCCTCAATGTTATCCTCCTTCCTTCCTTCTCCTTATTCTACCTCTCCTTGTCTACCCCTCAACTACCACAATGTTTATGATATTGTGATGACCAGGGACAGAGTGAGAGGAGAGAGGGGCCTAGAAAATGGTGCTTATGTATTCATAATTCTGATACAATTAAGACAGTTGTTCCTGTGAATAACATCTGAGAGTACAGTTTCAGATCACATGTGCCAGCTACTCTACTTTGCTCTGTGTTTAAGTGAACTGTCAATGCAAATTACAGCTATCCATCTAACCTCAGGCTTCACTGTGATGACCAACAAGTCATTTATTAAATCACAAGTTTTGGTGCTGTTGTTTCTTCACCTCAAGATACTGTATAAGCTTGGTTTGTATATCACGAGGATGTGTTGTTCTCATGGTATGGTGGTTTCCAATGCCCTTGTCTTAATAAATGACTGAGGTTGTTACACTGCCTCCCTCAAATACTGTAAGGTTAAATGTCATGTTGGTCATTTACTGAATCCCCTGGACACTGTTGACCTCCAGATACTGTAGTAAAGTATAGGACAACACATCCATGAATAATGATAATATAATTCACAAATCCATAAGTGGAAAATGACTGCAAAAAAGTGATATTATTATTATTATTATTATTATTATTATTATTATTATTATTATTATTATTATTATTATTATTATTATTATTATTATTATTATTATTATTATTATTATTATTATTATTCATGTCCTTTCCCCATCTTCTCTCTCCCATCTCCACTTTTTCTCTCACCCTCAGTGTGAGGGAAAACATTATACTTTGGAGGCTTCAAACACTCACCCCCTCACCCCCCCCCCTAATAAAATAAAATAAAGTATAGTACCGTAAATAAAAATAACAGCACCTTACTTCACTGGTGTCTCCTGTTATTCATGTCATAAATATTGAATTATTTTAAATACTGTGCAGCCTTTATTGTTATGTCATTAACTTTTTATTTTATTTTTATTATTTTTTTTTACGGGGATTAGTCCACCCGGGCACAGGTCACTGACCCACATCGGGGTCTGGGGGGCAAAAATTTGATAATAATAAAAATAATAATAATTATTATTCATATTAAGTGAAATTTATAATAAAATAAAAACAAATTAAAAATAATATAATAGTAATAATAAAGAACCATAAAGAAAAAAAGATCAAAAGTGAGAAACAATGTACTCTATATATGTTGTGTTGTCAATAGTAAGAGCAACAATTGAGACCCTGCAATTGTGTGTAATTGAGGCAGAAAGTCAGTTCAGCAACCTGGGACTTGGTCACAATTTTCGTGATGCCATATGGCAGCAGGGTCTACCATTAGACAACACATTATGCTTCCAATATCTTCCCAGGTGGTAGTACCTCCCTGTTTGGTAGCTGCTTACTACCTACCTGGACCTTAATATTAATTCATTTCCTAATGTACACCTCTGCAGCCTCTGTCTCGAGCAACACTGTGGGAGGAACGTGCATTTATTTTTAGTAAACTAATTGATGCTCTGCGCCTGGTCATGACTCATCATCTGTGAATCCATCCACCTCTCTTGTTTATTTAATTTTTTTCTACTCGGGTTTTTCTTTAACTATAATAAATAACCCAGGAATACAGGTACTGTAAGTTATGTTCCTAATGCCCACAACCTTGGTATCCTGTTTTAAGGTGAAAGAAGTAGGGGACCCAAATGATTTTCATAATTTGTCATTGCTACACACTGACCTTGGATCACTAGTGGTTGTCCATTGATTCTTCCTCAGGGAACTTAAGTCTTAGGAAACCACTTTTTAATATTTTTTTATTGTCATGATCTCTTGATATTCTTTTCAAAATTAAATTCACTTGGGGTTCCCTACTTTACATAATATAAATCTCTTAAAATATTTGGTCTGGCTTCTGTCTTTTCACTTTTTTCTGCTTAAATCCTCCCAAATTAAGATAAATGACTCTTGGAAATCCTATGTACAGTACTGTACTGTACTTTAAATTCCCATGACCCCTGGGTGTAAGTCCACCTGTGGTAAACTGGTGATTTCTGAGGCAGTAGTACAGGGTAGTTTCGTTTGTTACTCCTCTATATCTATAAATATTTTGATGACAGTTCCTATGAATGTGTATTATTACTAGATAAAGTTTCAATTTTCAGATTATTTTTTTTAATACTGTACCTATGTTTTTTTATGAAACAAGAAGCATTTCATACAATGCATTTTTAGTTGGTTTGTCTTATTTTAAATCTTTATTCTGGTGAAAAAAATATTTTATTCAATTTTATTTTTAAAGAGTGAGTACGGGGTACCAGTATGAGGTTTTTTGAGTTGATACTTTTTTATATGGTAGTTCCTGGTGCAGACAACTGATGCTGTACTGTATATGGTCAGACAAGTGTGTGGGGTGAAAGGTACTGTACATTATTCCCAGGTCCCATCTAATAAGAGTAATTAAGCCCAAAATTAGTTTATACCTTCCTCTCATTCCTGGGTTTTAAAAGACCTGTTGGATATATAAGTCCAAAACAGAAGGCAGAATGCTGTGAATCTTTGCCACCACTCAGACACATCCACTCCATCCATGATCATCATCAGTGAGGTTCAGCAAGCTGTTGGCTAGTTCTGTCTGGCTAGGTAGAATTTCACATCAAATAAATTGCCTTTTATTCTTAATCAAGGAAATAACTGGTCCTTGTTTGGGAACCACATGTCAGAGGTTACTGAGGTCGGGTCTTCTATGTTATGTCAGATTGTAAAACATAACTACAGTACAGTACAAGGATATTGGTAAATTTTGTATCCATCTGGTTTATAAAGTCCCGGGTGAGTTGGGGGCTAAACATTGATTTTCAGAATAGTTGCAGTGTCTAGATGGGTCTTAAGAACTCTGGGTTTTCACCTCATAAACTTGTCTTAGTACAGTATACAGTACATGAGTCACCAGTCCAGTCATGACTATGAAATGGGATTTCTGGATCAATTCCTTAGTGTCATGAGTCATGTCGTCTGTGTGTCTGAACGTTTGTCTGTCTGTGTTAACTCTTTTTTTGCTTGTTTCCTCCTAAACAAAGATAAACAACCCAAGGAAACCACTTAATTCCTGTACAGTATCCCCAAGACCCCTCACTGTTCCTTCTGAAGGTAAAATCAATAAGGGGATCTCAGTTTGTATAATTTGTAATTTCTGAAATACAAGACTTGGTCACTAGTAGTGATACACAACTGTACTTGTTGTCTGTTAGAGTCCTCCTTAATGCAGATGAATGCTTTAAGATTTTTTGTTCACATGCTCCCCAGATGTACCTCATGATGGTAACACCAGTAAGGGGTCTCCCTCATTTGTGTAGTGTGTTTTCTTGTGTCTTATGTAGAAGCAGTGTGTAGTGTTGCAAACAAGAACCACATCTTTGGCCCAGGGATTGACATTAGAGATACACTTTGAGTTAAAGAAAAATTTTCATTGTTCTGCAACTTTTCAACTGTCCTTAACAGTGTAATGAAAGATCAAACATTTATGTATCATTGTCAGACTGTTTTGTGAACAAGAACTTAGATTTGTACATTAGAGGTCAAGGTCACAAATAGCATTCAAAGGGTTGGAGAGATATGATTTTGAGCTGTGTTGTTAGTCTGTCTGTTGGGCCATCCATCCCCAATGTTGTCTGACTCCCCGGTGAGATCCCTCAGGGTTCCTCATAATTTGTATACAGGTACACTGGTAGTTACTTAGCCCTCAGCCAGTGACGGGTCATCCACAATTTGTACACATTTTCTTGTTATGAAAAGATTATAAGACTATGAAGTTATTACTTTTGGTTTCTTTGTTTGCTGTTGCACTTATCAGCTGTCCCTCTCAGTCTTTTAATTAGAAATAAATACTATTTTAAATAGCAAAATGTTATCCCATTTTTCCATTTTTAAAGATACTGTATTGCTTATGTGTGACCATTCTGGGTGATATATTATCATGGGAGTCTGCTTTTACAGCAAATCAAGCAAAACACAGAGGTGGCAGAGGATGAGGACGGACGCAAGGTGGTGCGGGAGTCTATTGGCACACAGACACCCTCCAAGCCAGGCCCGGTAAGTGGATGTTCTCCCTCCCTCCTTCCCAGTCTCTCTCTAATTCTCTGATGATTAACACACTCACTCACTTGTCATACTTGGTGTACTTGCAGTTCTTCTAGCTTTTACTTGAGGATGTAGAGTCTTGTAAGCTTCTCCAGCATACCTTTATGTTTCTTCTCATAGTCTTGTTACTGTACCACTCTTCTACAGCACAGTACTTTATATTTGCTTCTTATGTTGATGCTGTAGCTAGTAATGCTATTAATGATGTGGGTAATGCTGTTCTCACTTTAGTACAGTAAATAGAATACCCTGTACAGAACTGTATTTGGGAGTGATGTTAGGTAAGAATAATATAGTACATACTGTACAATAGAGGGTGCAATCAGGGAGAGGATTACTGAAGTGTAAGGCAGCATCACTCAGAAGGAATGCAAACTTGGGGGTAAAGATGAAAGTGAGGGGGACTATAGTACTTCCTACCATGACAGATGGCAGTGGTACATGGACATGGAATGAAGTAGAATGACCTTAAATTCAAGCTTTAGAAATTAATTACTTTTAGGATGACTATAAATGGAAGGTGGAGAGAAGTAGCAAAGTGTATGGGGGTACAGTATTTAGAATGGCAGAGAAGGCAGAAGATGTATACAGTATTGTGTAGTGGTGGAATTCGTGGAGTGGTTTCATGAGTTTGATATTTTGCTATGTGAGTAGGATAACAAGAGCCTAAGTTAGTAGGGTGGTTTGTACAGTACAGGGGTTGTGTAGTAAGTGCAGTAGGGGAGAGGGAGGCAACAGTTCTTTAGGGAGAGAATGGGAGAAGGGAAAAAAGGAGAGTAGAGTACAGTAGAGGTCAAAGGAGATACTTTAACAGATAGAGGTGGAGTGGGATGGAGGCATGAGGTGTAAGAAATAACTCCTCTTTGTACCATAATGCCGTCAAGATAGTACTGTATTGTTCTTGCTGTGTTTAGCTGATAATGTCTTCATTGTAATAGGATGTAAACAGTGATGCTCTTACCTTCATTCATACACAGTGTAGATAGTGAGTCCATCTGCTTTACTTCCTGCATTTTGGGGTACTGTACATTTCTTCATACTGTATGTACTAATAACTTTTACAGTATCATGTTTCATATCTCTAGGTATTACTAGACTATGACCATGATAATACATCCATCAAACTTGTTTTTCATTCTCTTTCTCATTCTTTTTTTTTATCCTCCTGGGCAATTTATTTCCTTAGTAGTTTGTTAGTATATCGTCATCTTGTTCATCGATTCTTTTATCTTCTCTGTGCATCCTATTGATTGTTTGTGTTCATAATACCCTGTACCTGTGCTGGGAATCTCACTAGCTTTACTTGTATGCTTGACACTTTAGCTCTGCTCCTCTCACACAGCCCCGCTTATATTCATGTTTGTTATTTCTCTCCTTGGATGACTGTAGATGGTCTTGCCGCCTGTACTGTACCTGTAGTGTAAGCTGTACTGTATTAATGGAAGCTCTCTAGTCTGGTTTCTCAAAGATGGGTTCATTAAGTTTATAAGATTACCTGGCATTATGCACAGCTTATTTCACTGCAAGATTAGCAACCCCAGCTTATATCACATGAATTTTAGGCACTAAACTTAATTCACCTGAAGTTGAGACAACCCAGCTTATTTCACCTGAAGTTGAGACAGCCCAGCTTATTTCACCTGAAGATTAAGCACACTAATGCTAACCTAACCTAACCTAACTTAAGCTAACCCAACCTAACTCCCCACCCAGATAGTAATAGAGAGGTTAATAATCAGGTGAAATAAGCTGGGGTACCTATTTTTTCCAAGTGAAATAAGTGGGAAGCCTAATTTTCATGCAAAATAAGTTGAGGAGCCTAATCTTCAAGGAAATAAGCTGGGGTGCCGATTCTTCAAGTGGAATAAGGTGGGGTGCCAAATCTGCAGGTGAATAAGTTTATCAGCTGGGTCTAGTTTCTAAGACAACTCAGCCACAGGTAAGAGTGATCCAGGGCAATTTAGACTGCTTTGTTCATACCACAGTTGAAGTCACTACTACCTGTACTCGAATTAGGGGGGAAATATGAATGTGCAGTACAAGCCTTAGAGAATCCACACCCTGATGGCTTCCATAGTTAACTCTGTCATCTTGTAGTTCGTCAAGTATGTTTATGTATATTTTTCAGCTGATTAACTCCCCATGCACTTTCTTTATGTCTAACTACATCTACTATTTGTTATGTTTTTATTTATTTCTTATTTATTTATTTTTACTTAATTTACTATCTTGATCTGTTTATTTATGAAGTACTGTATTTGATTCATGTTAGTGATGAGGAAATGCCTTTTAGCTTACAAATACTGTATAGTACCTGTTCTCTGAGATGAAATTTCTGTTTTTAACCATTGATAATTATACATGGGTAGATAAATTGCATTACACTGTTCAAAATTTAAGTCTTTAAGAACCAATTTGTACAGACAGTAAAGTTACTTTAGTTCTTTAAGTTTTATATTATTTCTGATAATTGGTATTCTGTAGTTACTGTACAGGGCATAAGACAGCGTACACTTCAGTACAGTATTGTAATTTGTATTTGTTTATCAGGCACTTCTATATATTATTGATAAATATGTACTGTATATTGATAAGAAAGTACTTCTTTTATTAAGGATATCTAGAAAATAATAATTATTGAAAAATAAATTATTCACTATGTATATTTCAAAAAGGTTTATTATTTTCACAGAAGTCGGTGCTTCCATTCATAATACAATACTGTATACTGTATTATGCATTAAGTAATGTTTGATTACTACAGTAATTGTTTATGCAGTATTATGTGAATGTTAGGAAGACACTGTACCAGGGGTGTTGATGAGACCTGAGACACTGTACTAGGGGTGCTGATGAGGGACTTGGGACCTGAGACACTGTACTAGGGGTGTTGATGAGAGACCTGTGACCTAAGACACTGTACTAGGGGTGTTGATGAGGGACTTGTGACCTGAGACACTGTACTAGGGGTGTTGATGAGAGACCTGTGACCTAAGACACTGTACTAGGGATGTTGATGAGACCTGAGACACTGTACTATGGGTGTTGATGAGGGACTTGTGACCTGGGACACTGTACTAGGGGTGCTGATGAGAGACCTGTGACCTGAGACACTGTACTAGGGGGTGCTGATGAGGACTTGGGACCTGAGACACTGTACTAGGGGTTGATGAGGGACTTGGGACCTGAGACACTGTACTAGGGGTGTTGATGAGAGACCTGTGACCTAAGACACTGTACCAGGGGTGTTGATGAGACCTGAGACACTGTACTAGGTGCTGATAAGGGACTTGGGACCTGGGACACTGTACTAGGGGTGCTGATGAGAGACCTGTGACCTGAGACACTGTACTAGGGGTGCTGATGAGGGACTTGGGACCTGGAGACACTGTACTAGGTTGATGAGAGACCTGTGACCTGTGACCTAAGACACTGTACTAGGGATGTTGATGAGACCTGAGACACTGTACTATGGGTGTTGATGAGGACTTGTGACCTGGGACACTGTACTAGGGGTGCTGAGAGAGACCTGTGACCTGAGACACTGTACTAGGGGTACTGATGAGGGACTTGGGACCTGAGACACTGTACTAGGGGTGTTGTACTAGGGATGTTGATGAGAGACCTGTGACCTGAGACACTGTACTAGGGTGTTGATGAGACCTGTGACCTGAGACACTGTACCAGGGGTGTTGATGAGGACTTGGGACGAGACACTGTACTAGGGGTGTTGATGAGGGACTTGGACCTGAGCCGTTGTACCAGGGGTGTTGATGAGACCTGTGACCTGAGACACTGTACCAGTGGTGTTGATGAGAGACCTGTGCCTGGGACACTGTACCAGGGGGTGTTGATGAGAGACCTGTGACCTGGGACACTCTACCAGGGATGTTGATGAGAGACCTGACCTGAGACATTGTACCAGGGGTGTTGATGAGACCTGTGCCTGGGACACTGTACCAGGGGTGTTGATGAGACCTGTGACCTGAGACATTGTATCAGGGTGTTGATGAGACCTGTGACCTTAGACACTGCACCAGGGGTGTTGTTGAGTGACCTGAGACACTGTACCAGGGTGTTGATGAGAGACCTGAGACACTGTACCAGGGGTGTTGATGAGAGACTTGTGACCTGAGACACTGTACCAGGGGTTTGATGAGAGACCTGTGACCCAAGACACTGTACTAGGGATGTTGATGAGACCTGAGACACTGTACCAGGGGTGTTGATGAGGGACTTGGGACCTGAGCCGTTGTACCAGGGGTGTTGATGAGAGACCTGAGACACTGTACCAGGGGTGTTGATCAGAGACTTGTGACCTGAGACACTGTACCAGGGGTGTTGATGAGAGACCTGTGACCTGAGACACTGTACCAGGGGTGTTGATGAGACCTGAGACACTGTACCAGGGGTGTTGATGAGAGACTTGTGACCTGAGACACTGTACCAGGGGTGTTGATGAGAGACCTGTGATCTGAGACACTGTACCAGGGGTGTTGAGAGACCTGTGATCTGGACACTGCACCAGGGTGTTGATGAGAGACCTGAGACACTGCACCAGGGTGTTGTTGAGAGACCTAAGACACTGCACAGGGGTGTTGATGAGAGGTGGGACACTGTACCAGGGGTGTTGATGAGAGACCTGTGACCTGAGACATTGTACCAGAGGTGTTGATGAGAGACCTGTGACCTGAGACATTGTACCAGGGGTGTTGATGAGAGACCTGTGGCTTGGGACACTGTACCAGGGGTGTTGATGAGAGACCTGTGACCTGAGACATTGTACCAGGGGTGTTGATGAGAGACCTGTGACTTGGGACACTGTACTAGGGGTGTTGATGGAAGACCTGTGACCTGAGACATTGTACCAGGGGTGTTGATGAGAGACCTGTTACCTGGGACACTGTACCAGGGGTGTTGAGGAGGGACCTGTGACTTGGGACACTGTACCAGGGGTGTTGTTGAAGGACCTGTGACCTGAGATATACTGACCATTCCACAGCTGTTGGCTCGACTGTATACAACTTAATATTTGACCAGTTACTTTCAGATAATAATTTAACTTATAACCAATAGGTGGTAGTTAAAATGTATTTGTATTTCCCTTTTAATTTTAAGGTATGTTAATGAAGGTATGGGTAGTTTTAAAGATTGTATTCTATTCCTAATACCAAGACTAACAAGAAAACATAATGTAGGTCTATATCCACCATTTCGGGCCTCCCAATACTAATAACAGCACTGTATCTTATTTGGATACTTAACCCAAGCTTTATTATGGAGAACTAATTACAGTGTATAAATTGACCACTATTTCATGGATGAAACTATTGTATAACGTTGACTAAATTTTACCCAAATTCTATAAGAGTGGATCAAATTGTTAACCTTTCATGAATTGCAGTATTGTCCCAGTTCAGTGAATATTGCATCTAAGTGTTACAACAGAATCTCAACACAGAAGTAGGCAATGCATCTTGAATCACATTTTTCAATAGGATTTTTATTTTTGTGATTTCTAGTGTAAAGCAGATTCATTTTATTGCTTTAACTTTGAGAACTTAGAGACAGCCAAACAGATATTTTGTGAGCATATGTTAACATTTTATTTAGCCATTGGTGTTCATGGGAAAGGTTTAGTTGATACAATATAATTATGATATAAGCTCTGGTTTTGCCCACCACACAACCCATGTTCATTATGTATGTGGTTTAAGCCTGTACTGTACCTACTAGTGCAACGCCACAACTTTTACATAATTCTTTGTTTGTATTATTTAGTTGCTTATATTAACATGCTTTGCTTTGTTGCTTGCTTCACTAGTTAGTTTAGAAGGTCTGAGCATCTTATTACAGTTGATTACAGCATCTCAGCATCTCCCGTGTTTAGTGTTACAGGACTTGACCTCTATGTAACGAGTTCCTTTTTCAATTAGAGATGGTAACGAACTTAGAATAACAGTTATAATACAGGTATACTGGTAAAAACAAATTGAACAGTGAATCAGTGCAGTTGATTGTTGTTTTGTCACAGTAATCAGTTAGAAAACACAAGAATTTTTAAAGCTGGAACCATCTTAGTCATAATCGTCAACATGAAACACACTTGCAACACTAACTTTCTCATATGATGCCAGAAATTATTTGAACGTGTGGCTCTTCCCATGTGTGTACTGGTACAGTAGTAACTTGATAAACATGATGAGGCAGTGACAATGTGATGGGGCATTGACAACATGATGAGGTATTGACACCGTGATGAGGCATTGACAATATGAAGAGGCATTGACACCGTGATGAGGCATTGACACCGTGATGGGGCATTGACAACATGATGAGGTATTGACACCGTGATGGGACATTGACAACATGATAAGGTATTGACACCGTGATGAGGCATTGACAATATGATGAGGCATTGACACCGTGATGAGGCATTGACACCGTGATGAGGCATTGACAACATGATGAGGCATTGACAGCATGATGAGGGATTGACAATACGATGAGGCATTGACAACGTGATGAGGCATTGACACCGTAATGAGGCATTGACACCGTGATGAGGCATTGACAATATGATGAGGCATTGACACCGTGATGAGGCATTGACAATATGATGAGGCATTGACAACGTGATGAGGCATTGACAACGTGATGAGGCATTGACACCGTAATGAGGCATTGACAGCATGATGAGGCATTGACGACATGATGAGGCATTGACAATACGATGAGGCATTGACAATATGTGATGGTTAGTGCAGGTGTGTGATGGTTAGTGCAGGTGTGTGATGGTTAGTGCAGGTGTGTGGTGGTTAGTGGAGGCGTGTAATGGTTAATGTAGGCGTGTGATGGTTAGTGCAGGTGTGTGATGGTTAGTGCAGGTGTGTGATGGTTAGTGCAGGTGTGTGATGGTTAGTGCAGGTGTGTGATGGTTAGTGCAGGTGTGTAATGGTTAGTGTGTTAGTGTTGGTGTATAATGGTTAGTGCAGGTGTGTAATAGTTAGTGCAGGTGTGTAATGGTTAGTGCAGGCGTGTAATGTTGAGTGCAAGTGTATAATGGTTAGTGCAGGTGTGTAATGGCTAGTGCAGGTGTATAATGGTTAGTGCAGGTGTGTTATGATAGTTGACAGGAAGGAATCACAGGTGTTAATGGTTCAGTAGGGTATTGCTTATTTAAACTAATTGGGGCATCTCTGCTTTTATTACCTACTAATGACTGTTTGCTTTCATAGTCTGCTCCTAACTGTTTGTGCATCTTTTATTATTTACAGTATTATTATTGCTGCTGATGGGAATTTCTTCAGTTAACCTCTATGTTGATTATTTGGGGTATTTTTTTAATGTGTTGCTTTATTTTATTTATTTTAATTTTTTTATTTTTAGTGCTTCTTTTTTGTTTAGCTTCAGTAATTTTGATTTTTTTTTATGTTGTGTTACTGACTTTGGCTCTCCTGGGTGGCGGTTTGTGGTTGTGTTGGTGACGGGTCCTAACCAGCAGCTTCCCCTGACCCTCCCTGCGGCTGTGGCTTCCCATCCCTCTCTCGGCCTTCAACACCACCGTGCACCTCCCAGCAAGAATGGTCCACTCCCTACCGGGCGAGCATCCCCCAAAAATAGTCCACTACAAACATTTCGAGTTCCCTCTAATAGTGGTTCACTTTCCTCACCTAAAGTATCTCCCAGTAGTTCACTGTCCTCCTCCCGGTCATCTCTCAGCATGGTTCCCAGTCCAGGGTCACTTCAGAGATGTCACAGTTCTCTTCTTGGGAGAAGAGGAACAAGGGGATCTTTACCAGGTATAGGCAGTGGGACGAGAGGTTTGGTGACGGGGCTGGGAAGTGGCCCCCGGGGATCTCAGCCAGGAAGTGGGAGTGGAGCTCGGGGACAAGGGGTTGAGAGTGGACCTTCGAGGGGGCAGCAGCGGTGGTCAGGCGGGGTGTCACACTCACGCTCCTCTGGCCTGGGATCATTGCAGAAGAAAGAAGGTGGACCGGAGGTTCTCTCATTACCACACTCCTTATCCAAGAGGGTGATCAGCTCCACAACACAGACGTCTCCAGTGCCCTCTCCACGGCCCTCACGAAGATCTTCTGCCCACAATGCCCCCACCTCCAGCTCAACAGGAGGAGGAGGAGGAGGAGGAGGAGGTGGTGGTGGTGGCAGTACTGGTGGGAGTGGGAGCAGTAGTGGCCATCATCACCACCACCATCATCGCCACACTGGTTCATGTTCCCACCACCACCACCATAGTGATGCAAATGGGGACACAGGTGGTGTCAGGAGGGTGCGGCGGAGCTCTCAGTCCTCACAGGGATCTTCACTCTCCTATTCTCGGCCATACAGACAGGTTAGACATATTTTACTCCTAACAACTAAAATTGTTTGTGTAATGGGTAGTCAGCAATGTTTGGAAAAGAAGGAATGTAGAAAATAGGTAAAAATACTAACACAAAATCCTATCCTTTTTCTCCTAATATTCCCATCTTTGGTGTGAACTACTGTACTGGTATGCATAGAGTGTGTTTCTACTTTTAAGAGTTCACAGAATGTTTCAAAACTGTACCTTTACCCACTGAGCATATGTTTATGATTAAGAAATACAACTTTTTATACTGTACTAGAGGTTTGTCCTTAGGTGTTATAAGTAGGACTCAGGAATTCATGTACAAGTAGTAACTAGCGAACAAAGGTATTTAATGGTCAGTGTTTTGTGAATTAAATGTATTTATTCTCATGAAAATGTTCTCTGTAATTGTAAATCTCTACAGGAGAAAAGCTATTGTATACTGCTTGTTAGAGTCAAACTTCAACATGTACTGTATTATCCTTAATTTGTAAATGGTATTAAAGTTCTGTTAATGAGTCAGAAAGTTGAGGTAATAAATGCACCTTAAGACAAACACCTACAGCTTAACATGTACACTCTGGACCTTAGCATGCTGTACAGTACAGTACAGTATGGTACTCTACAGTACAGTACGGTACAGTACAGTACAGCACAGCACAGCACAGCACAGCACAGCACAGTACAGGGAAGCTTACATAGTGGGTACCCTGTTACAACTATACAATATGTCTTCCTTGGTATTGTTGATGTATTCGTTTCCAGCAGTTTTTTAGTGGGTTTGTGATGTATCATGTAATACTGTATTGGTTGTTGATGTTGGACAGCACAATTAGTTGTCTAAATCAGTGATTCTCAAACTGGGGTCCGCGAAAAGTTTTTGAGAAATAGTGCGTTTAACATTTGTGAGAGATTTGGCGATTCCAATTCACAGGATATTTTGGATTTGGGTTAAAATGAACATTTGCTTTGGACTATGATTTATTCTTTGATTATTGACAATATTTGTATGCGTCATGGTATATAAGGGGTCCTTGGTTGAAAAAAGTTTGAGAACCCCTGGTCTAAGTGGACAAAAAGGAAGCCTAGTTGAGAAGTGATTAAAAATGATTTCAGGGAGAATGGCAGAAACTTTACTTTAATCAACAGCTCAAAAATCAGTTGTATCACAATTGATGGAGGTGTTGAGACATACAGTACTCCTCATTGTAGAACAAGTGCAGTAGATTCCTCTGGTGACTCATATGGTGCAACTTGTTAAAGGAAAAGATTCTCTGAGTCATTTTAGTTTTAAGTTATTTAGGCTGTGGACTTGATAATTTGGGGATTGAAAGCAGTTCCAGTCTTTTGTACCATTAGGGATCTTCTGAATAATGGCAATGATATTACAGTTCAGGTGCTGGAGGCTGCTCAGTTTATTATTGACACATAAGTACAGTACCATTCTTTTGACTAGAAAAGGGGTCTAGTCACCTCTCAGTAGGGGAAAGAGAAACAACAGAACTGTAGTAATGAACAAAGTATAATATTGTATAATGTCCTATGGATAGCATAATATTAGCTCATTTTATAATTGTAAAAACACCAAGTCATCCGCCTCTACCTCAATTGCTAGAAAAGTTTGGATCCACATTTAAGAACACAACTGATGGTCAGAACTCTGGTCTTCTACTCTGTGTCTTTGTGGAACATCATCATATTTACACCCAGTTGAATTTACTTGTAGTTTGTGTAGCTCTTAAACAAATCTTGGCCTGATATGCTATGATAGGTTCATGAGGTCCCTTCAGAGATGTAAATTTTGTTCCTCCTTTGTTCTCAGTCATGGAGTACAGGACAGTTTATAAGTGTAGTGAAAGCATCTCTCACCTATAGGGAGAAGCAGGTGTGTTCTTTACTCTAATAATTAATTCTTTAATGTTGGGCTATTGTTCAGATATTACTGTATAGGGATCCAGTTTAGTGCACAACAGTGATATAAATAGTATACAGTCCTGTATACTCATAAGAGAGTATGGTACAATACATTGTCTGGCTTTTCATGTGTTTGAGTCACATAATCAGATTATTTGAACATACATGTACCACAACAAAAGAAGTGAAATTTGTCTTGAGTACATAGTTATTGCTTTAAGTGCTTATGTAAGTGTGACTGGCAATACTTCTGATAAATTATAGTTTACTTCTTCTTCTTAAAATGAAACTAGTTTACCTGATCCATAGGTGACAGCCACAGCAAATGTCTCAGTTTTCACAAATTAATTCTCCTCTATTTTTTTATTCCTTGCTACTTTCAATATGGGATGTACAGTAAAGTACAGTATAGTTTGCATTTACGCAGTCAATTGAACCCGTGGAGGTCCGCGTAAAACGAGAAACGCATAAACGAAATAACAGAACATATGGGATTAATTGAAATAGAGACTGGGCCGACTCCCAAACTCCACTTTTTCCGACACAATACGTACCTTGTAGTAAAAATAACATTATAATTTTATGATGGTATTGACACACATAATATCTAAATAAAAAACTACACTACTATACTAAAGGTGTTTAACACTTATGTTAGTACAGTAAAAGTCCAAAAATCCGGATGCCAGAAATCCGGACCACCCGAGAATCCGGACTTTTCAAAAAAGATTTTTTTTTTTTAGCGGGCATTTGTGTGCATGTGCGCATGCGTGAGCGCCACAGCTGCACAGCGACAACAAGCGACCACGTGGTCGCCACTTTAAAATGGGCAATCAAACTGTGACAACATACCGTATATACTCGTCTATAACCCCCCCTCGTTATCAGTCGACCCTGATTTTTTTACCAAGAAATCGTTAATTTATGATATTCCTCGTTTATAGTTCCACCCACGTTTTTGAGGGTAATGGAACAACAAAACCACTAAAAACGCTCTACGTCCTATAAACTGAGGCTCGCCGTGCATGAAACATAAGTGCTGAAGGCAAATTGTTTACCATTTATTATTACGACACTTTACACTGAAACCCAGGTAGTTTCAACAAAAATATTGTATATTTCCATTCAAGTATTTATTCAAGTCAATTAGGAGGGAATATTATTGAAATACAACAGTTTTTAAACTAAACCATTCGAAAAGCGATTACGGTAACATCTTTTGAACGAAAGAAAGCGAAAGTCATTGTTTTCGTCATGATTTTATCCCACTTTCCACTGTAATACGTATGTAATTTCAGGAAAAATATTACATTTCCGTGAATGTATTATATCAAGCACAGTATGAATAGAATATCATTGTAATATATCAGAATTTTAACCGAAAACTATTAAAAAAACGAGTAACATCTCAAGAACATCGGAAGCTTAGGTAAAGTCTTTTGTTTTCGTCATGTATTTTATCCTATTTTACATTGAAATACGTCACGTTTCCACAAAACTACTATTTATCTCCGAGAATATATTCATTCAGGCGCAGTTTAGGTAAAATAGACGAGTGATGTAATAGTTTTTTAACTGAAAACGATTCGAAAAACACGTACCCTCTAGCCCTGTTCAAAGAGAGGACTGGGAGAAGCTGTTTGGTGCTGCAGACGATGACAAGGAAAATGATTTTGATGGATTTTAATGAAAATATTCAGAAATATGGTATCGTAGTATTTATTCAAGTCAATTAGGATAGAATATTATTGTAATACAACAGTTTTTGAACTGAAAACCATTCGAAAAGCGATTACGGTAACATCTTTTGAACGAAAGAAAGCGAAAGTCATTGTTTTCATCACGATTTTATCCCACTTTCCACTGTAATACGTACGTTCAGCAAAAATATTACATTTCCGTGAATGCATTATATCAAGCACAGTATGAATAGAATACCATTGTAATATAACAATATTTTGAGTCCTACTCTTTCCATTTACAGAGTACTGTACAAGCCCATAATAATGGCTCCTAAAGTAGATAAACTTCGTTGTGTGAAGAGAAAGAAGAACACATTGAAATTGAGTGACAAACTTGAAATAATTAAGAAACTAGATCGTGGTGTGAGCAATACTGTTCTAATGGAAACATACGACATTGGAAAGTCTACAATTTATGATATATAAAAGGCAAAGAATAAAATTTAGAATTCACAGCTTTTTCATTAAAACTGCTCGTTTTGATAAATGAAGCATGCTATATTTGCAAATGAATAAACTATCAAAATGTACCTGTTCATTTCTTCTTTATTCTTCATTAAATTTGAATTTTAAAAGTACTGCCTGAGAATCCGGAAAATCCGAAAATCCGGACCGACCCAATCCCCAAGCAGTCCGGATTTTTGGACTTCTACTGTAGAAGAGATGGGTCGGCACACATGGATGGCGGCTGGTTCCAGAGGGCAGATTAGTGGCCCTCCGGTGAATCACTATCACTATTCACAGAGGTTTGCATGTCTTCCCTGACAAACCCCTCAAAGTCCATATCCTCACTGTCACTATCACTGACTTGGGCTGGCTGTGGTTGTGGTGGGTTGCGGGCAAAGAAGTCCGTAACACTACGTTGATGACTAGCATTGATGTTGTCGTGATACATCTGGACATACAGCTCCATAACTTTCGACAGAAGGTTATGAAACACTTCATACTGATGCTTGACTGTGTCTTTGTCAAGGATGAGCTTGATTTTCTCCCCCAACTCGATGACTTCCTTCGCATAACCATGGCTTGGTCCAGGTAGTTCAAGATTTCTCGGGGGTGGTGGGGGTCCAGCGGAAGCCATTGTGAGGGGAATAGCGGGCACAAGAGAGAACAGTATATACGCGGAGAACTGAGAACAATGAGACTGGCCCGGCTAGGTCAGCGACTTCTTCCCTCTGGTGGCAGGGCATGTCATGTTACATCAGACCAATCACAGCTAGCGGTGGAGGGAGGTAAGGATGCGTGGCCCAATCACAGTCTGATACGTCATATGACGTCAGCGACAACGTAAGAGCGACCTAATGCGCACCCTCCAGGCGCCGTTTCCCGCGTAAATGATGGAATGGACCGCGTAACTTAAAATATTCATTCTGGCAAGGTGCCGCGTAAATGACCAAACACGTAAACCAAATCCGCGTAAATGCAGACTATACTGTATAGTGTTAACCTTATCGGTTCGTCTGCTTGTATTTAATGTCACTTCTGTTGTGTAACTTGAGAGGGCTACAATATGAAATTATTATGTATTGTTGTATCATAAATATCTAGGTTGGGTTGGGTTAGGTTGGGTTGTGTTGTGTTTTGTTTGATAATCATCATTTTCCATCTATTTCCCAGTTATGGGTCATTTTCTACTTAAATATATCGTGCAAGATATAGGTATGGCAGTCGTATGCGAAACATCAATGTCTATTGGTACGGCATCCTAATGCTCATGCGTGAGCAGATTATACAATGATAGCTACTAAGATGGCCTTCTTTCTGACTAACTAACCTCTCTGTCCAAGAGGAAGGAAGCACCGTATACCTCAATTTGCACATGCAAGATTCTCTGCCATACTATTAACCACACAGTCCGTCAATACGGCTGCCAGTGTGTAAATTGTTTAGTTTCTTATTTGACAAACACTTGGTCATAACATTAGGACTCTTTTATGTACGACAGGGTGATCATTCATTTAGAGATGTTGAGAACGGGAAGGAAATTTGCTTGGAGAGCAATAGGTCTTTTAAGAGTGAGACTTTAAAAATGGTTATAGTTTGATACAGCATATACATATACTGTATTTCACTTTGAATTCTTATCATAATATTTTTTTTACCTTTGATTTACAGATCACAGCTACTGTATATCATTTCAGGTGTTTTATGTTGGCAATGACAATGCAGATTGATTCTGTTTAATAATATTTTTTCATCGTGATGTTCAGTATCACCTTATATAGTATGTAAGCTGAGAATGTGGATGTGGCAGTTAAGTGTGAAAGAAAGGCAACAGTGCAGAAACACAATGAAGTAAGAGGGAAAGGGAAAAAGAGATGTATTGCAGAAGTAAGAGGGAGATGGACAAAGGATGTACTGTATTGCAAAAATATGAGGAAATAAGAGGGATATAGGTAAAAGATGTATTGCAGCAACAAGAGGAAGTAAGAGGAAGATGGGGAAAGAAGATGTTTGCTGCAACACGAGAAAGTATGAAGGAAATGGGGAATTTATTTGTCGTGGTACATAAAACAGATGAGAGAAAGGTAGAATTATACATTATAGGTTTTAATAGATAGAATAATGTCAGAGTGAAAGAGGACAAAGTAATAGAGAGGGAGGGAGGGAGGTGTGACTGGCTGTAAGGAAGCACAACAGCATCAAGGCACCAGAAGTAGATGGAATCACTTGGAATATTAAAGATTGGAGATAGAATGGTTGGAGGATGAAGGCCAAAATACTACAGTATAGTACAGGCTTGTGTATAACAGAAGGAGGGGATGTATTTTGTAGGTCTTATGAAGAAAGGGAAAATTGGCGAGAATGAAAGTAAAAATTATTAAGAATTAAGTTTTTGAATATCATGGGAAGTGTATAGCTGAGTTATTAATAAGAGAATTATACCTAATATAGAGAGAGCAAATGTAGAAGTAATAAACAGAGTAATAAGAAGGAGAATGTATATGGAAGAAGTGATTTATGGTGGTGGGAAAACACGAACTAGAGATGGAATTTTTTATTCTGCAACTTTTCAGTGACCGGTAATATAGATACTGTATGGCTCCTTGTGGAAGGGGAGCACCATAGCTGAATACGCCGTTTTACAACAGGAATGTGTTTGTGTTTGTGTGTGCGTGCACTGCGCTTTGTTTCCAGCTGCCCTGTTTGAATTTTATAGTCATCGTCCTACATCTTCCTGCATCTAATAGGAAGGTCTTTCAAGCAGGAATATTTTTATTGTATACTGTACACGATTTACCACTTTCCTTTATTTTCTTTCCCACTTATATTATTATTATTATTATTATTATTATTATTATTATTATTATTATTATTATTATTATTATTATTATTATTATTATTATTATTGTTGTTGTTATTTTTAATATTTCCTGTTTTTCACCATTTTATTTGGCATCCGCTTAAATTGTCCCCTTGTACTACACTGAATCCAGTTTGTATTACTGCAGTACATTATTGTGTCTATAATCTACCTGTATGCTGTATATATGTACAGTATCTACCTTTGACTTTTTCATTCTGACTTAATCTGCTTGTGTGATTTTGTGTTCTCAGCCCAAAATATTCATTATTGATATTAAAAGTGTTCTTCCCAAGCTTCTGTGTGAGGCCAGTGTTCCACACGCATATGTTTAAATACTGTAAGATGTATTTGTCCTCGCAACATCCATCTCCACATTTACAAACTCTCCTGCCATGCTACAGGCTTTTTTACACTTGCAAAAAACTTTCCCAATGCAAATCCCACTTTACACATACAAACTCTCCTGCCATGCAACATCCCTCTCTATTTATGTCATTCCTGTACAGTATTAAAGATTCTACAATTGGCTAGACATTCTCTCTCTCTCTTTTATCATTATACAATACTGTACTATACATTGATCTTACTCTTATCTGCATTGCCAAATCTTTATATTTTCTTGTGTTTAATAATAAGACTTTACTTGTGCACCTTATCAAGTCCTATTAGCATTATCTGGAATCTTATGCTAATTCCTCTCTGAAAGGTGGGTAAATTTCATACAGCAACACCAGCACATTCTACCTATTTTTTCACCTTTTACGTTGTTTTCCCTCACTAAACATGTGTCTCACTATGTTTCCCTCACTAAACATGTCCCTCACTAAACATGTGTCTCACTATGTTTCCCTCACTAAACATGTCCCTCACTAAACATGTGTCTCACTATATTTCCCTCACTAAACATGTCCCTCACTAAACATGTGTCTCACTATGCTTCCCTCACTAAACATGTCCCTCACGAAACATGTGTCTCACTATATTTCCCTCACTAAACATGTGTCTCACTATATGTCCCTCACTAAACATGTGTCTCACTTTATGTCCCTCACTAAACATGTCCCTCACTAAACATGTGTCTCACTATATTTCCCTCACTAAATATGTGTCTCACTTTATGTCCCTCACTAAACATGTCCCTCACTAAACATGTGTCTCACTATATTTCCCTCACTAAACATGTGTCTCACTATATGTCCCTCACTAAACATGTGTCTCACTTTATGTCCCTCACTAAACATGTGTCTCATTATGTTTCCCTCACTAAACATGTGTCTCACTTTATGTCCCTCACTAAACATGTGTCTCACTTTATGTCCCTCACTAAACATGTCCCTCACTAAACATGTGTCTCACTATATTTCCCTCACTAAACATGTGTCTCACTATATGTCCCTCACTAAACATGTGTCTCACTATGTTTCCCTCACTAAACATGTATCTCACTAAACATGTGTCTCATTATGTTTCCCTCACTAAACATGTTCCTCACTAAACACGTGTCTCACTATGTTTCCCTCACTAAACATGTCCCTCACTAAACATGTGTCTCACTATATGTCCCTCACTAAACATGTGTCACTATATGTCCCTCACTAAACATGTGTCTCACTATGTTTCCCTCACTAAACATGTATCTCACTAAACATGTGTCTCACTATATGTCCCTCACTAAACATGTGTCACTATATGTCCCTCACTAAACACGTGTCTCACTATGTTTCCCTCACTAAACATGTGTCTCACTATATGTCCCTCACTAAACATGTGTCTCACTATATTTCCCATGTATCTCTAAACATGTGTCTCATTATGTTTCCCTATAAACATGTATCTCACTAAACATGTGTCTCATTATGTTTCTCACTAAACATGTCCTCACTAAACATGTGTCTCACTATGTTTCACCAAACATGTCCCTCACTAAACATGTCACTATATGTCCTCACTAAACATGTGTCTCACTATGTTTCCTCACCAAACATGTGTCCTCACTAAACACATATGTCCTCACTAAACATGTGTCTCAATTATATGTCCCTCACTAAACATGTGTCTCACTATATGTCCCTCACTAAACATGTGTCTCACTATATTTCCCTCACTAAACATGTGTCTCACTGTTTCCCTCACTAAGCATGTCCCTCACTAAACATGTGTCTCACTATGTTTCCCTCACTAAACAAGTGTCTCACTGTGTTTCCCTCACTGAACATGTCCCTCACTAAACACGTGTCTCACTGTGTTTCCCTCACTGAACATGTCCCTCACTAAACATGTGTCTCACTGTGTTTCTCACTGAACATGTCCTCACTAAACATGTGTCTCACTGTGTTTCCCTCACTGAACATGTCCCTCACTAAACACGTGTCTCACTGTGTTTCCCTCACTGAACATGTCCCTCACTAAACACGTGTCTCACTGTGTTTCCCTCACTGAACATGTCCCTCACTAAACATGTGTCTCACTGTGTTTCCCTCACTGAACATGTCCCTCACTAAACATGTGTCTCACTGTGTTTCCCTCACTGAACATGATGAACTACCACTCTGACACAACAATTATCAGCTTCACCTTTAGACTCCAACCACAGATGAGTCACTTAGTCTACAGGCCAACCAGCACTGTCATCCTCCACTGTGTTTTTCACCCTTGGCTAATGTTAGACCAGAGGGGAAATACTGGATCACCATACCCCATACTGTTCATGTGTCTTGTGTTTGATGTATGGTTTCTGGTGTTAGCTTTTAGCGCCTTGTGTCAACTCGAAATCCCCTGAGATAGGTAATCCAAATAAGATCTCTATGGTACGTCCTTTGCTTCTTGAGTCCGCCCATAATTTCCTTAATATAAAAGTTTTCCCGCTAAGCTGAGGGGTTGCCCATACCTCTTGGGGACATATATACTGTATTCAAAAGTGGCATGCGTCTGTATTCATGTGTCGCATTATGTTCTTTCAAATGTTATATGTTTTTCATTCTTTCGTTTATCTTCTGTAATCTTTTTTTTGGGTGTTGTACTCTACTGTACTCTCTTATCAAAATATTTCACTCGTTTAATTTATGTGATGTACTCACTCATTAAACTGATGTGCTGTACTGTACTCACTCCATGCAGGTACTGTTGATTGATGTGTTGTACTCTCCTCATTCTAGTTTTGTACTCTCCTCATTCTAGTGTTGTACTCTCCTCATTCTGGTGTTGTACTCTCCTCATTCTGGTGTTGTACTCTCCTCATTCTGGTGTTGTACTCTCCTCATTCTGGTGTTGTACTCTCCTCATTCTAGTTTTGTACTCTCCTCATTCTGGTGTTGTACTCTCCTCATTCTAGTGTTGTACTCTTCTCATTCTGGTGTTGTACTCTCCTCATTCTGGTGTTGTACCTTTGTCATCTCTCTCCCCTCATTCAGTATTGTACTTTCTCCTCATTCCTAGTATTTGTACTCTCCTCATTCTGGTGTTGTACTCTCTTCATTCTAGTGTTGTACCTTCCTCATTCTAGTTTTGTACTCTCCTCATTCTAGTGTTGTACTCTCCTCATTCTGGTGTTGTACTCTCCTCATTCTGATGTTGTACTCTCTTCATTCTAGTGTTGTACCTTCCTCATTCTAGTTTTGTACTCTCCTCATTCTAGCACTGTACTCCCTTCATTCTGGCATTGTACTCTCCTCATTCTAGTGTTGTACTCTCCTCATTCTAGTGTTGTACTCTCCTCATTCTAGTGTTGTACTCTCCTCATTCTGGTGTTGTACTCTCCTTATTCTAGTGTTGTACTCTCCTCATTCTGGTGTTGTACTCTCCTCATTCTAGTGTTGTATTCTCCTCATTCTAGTGTTGTACTCTCCTCATTCTATTGTACTCTCCTCATTCTAGTGTTGTACTCTCCTCATTCTATTGTTCTCCTCATTCTGGTGTTGTACTCTCTCCTCATTCTGGTGTTGTACTCTCCCTCATTCTAGTGTTGTACTCTCCTCATTCTGGTGTTATGCGGCTCTTCATTCTAGTGTTGTACTCTCTTCATTCTGGTGTTGTACTCTCCTCATTCTGGTGTTGTACTCTCCTCATTCTAGTGTTGTACTCTCCTCATTCTGGTGTTGTACTCTCCTCATTCTGGTGTTGTACTCTCCTCATTCTGGTGTTGTACTCTCCTCATTCTAGCACTGTACTCCCTTCATTCTGGCATTGCACTCTCCTCATTCTAGTGTTGTACTCTCCTCATTCTAGTGTTGTACTCTCCTTATTCTAGTGTTGTACTCTCTTCATTCTAGTGTTGTACTCTCCTCATTTTTGTGTTGTACTCTCCTCATTCTGGTGTTGTACTCTCCTCATTCTTGTTTTGTACTCTCCTCATTCTAGTGTTGTACTCTCCTCATTCTAGTGTTGTACTGTCCTCATTCTGGTGTTGTACTCTCCTCATTCTGGTGTTGTACTCTCCTCGTTCTGGTGTTGTACTCTCCTCGTTCTGGTGTTGTACTCTCCTCATTCTGGTGTTGTACTCTCCTCGTTCTGGTGTTGTACTCTCTTCATTCTGGTGTTGTACTCTCTCCATTCTAGTGTTGTACTCTCCTCATTCTAGTGTTGTACCTTCCTCATTCTAGTGTTGTACTGTCCTCATTCTGGTGTTGTACTCTCCTCGTTCTGGTGTTGTACTCTCTTCATTCTGGTGTTGTACTCTCTTCATTCTAGTGTTGTACTCTCCTCATTCTGGTGTTGTACTCTCCTCATTCTGGTGTTGTACTTTCCTCATTCTAGTTTTGTACTCTCCTCATTCTAGTGTTGTACTCTCCTCATTCTAGTGTTGTACTGTCCTCATTCTGGTGTTGTACTCTCCTCATTCTGGTGTTGTACTCTCCTCATTCTGGTGTTGTACTCTCCTCGTTCTGGTGTTGTACTCTCTTCATTCTGGTGTTGTACTCTCTTCATTCTAGTGTTGTACTCTCCTCATTCTGGTGTTGTACTCTCCTCATTCTGGTGTTGTACCTTCCTCATTCTAGTTTTGTACTCTCCTCATTCTAGTGTTGTACTCTCCTCATTCTAGTGTTGTACTGTCCTCATTCTGGTGTTGTACTCTCCTCATTCTGGTGTTGTACTCTCCTCATTCTGGTGTTGTACCTTCCTCATTCTAGTGTTGGCCTGGCTTCTTTCTTTCTAGTGTTGTACTCTCCTCATTCTGGTGTTGTACTCTCCTCATTCTGGTGTTGTTGTACTCTCCTCATTCTAGTGTTGTACTCTCCTCAGTCTAGCACTGTACTCCCTTCATTCTGGCATTGTACTCTCCTCCTATTGTACTCTCCTTATTCTATTGTACTCTCTTTATTCTGGTGTTGTACTCTCCTCATTCCTAGTGTTGTACCCTCCTTATTCTTGTGTTGTACTCTCCTCATTCTGGTCTTGTACTCTCCTCATTCACAGTGTTGTACTCTCCTCATTCTGGTGTTGTACTCTCCACATTCTGGTGTTGTACTCTCCTTCATTCTGGTGTTGTACTCTCTTCATTCTTGTGTTGTATTCTCCTCATTCTAGTTTGCCTCTCCTCATTCTGGTGTTGTACTCTCCTCTCATTCTAGTGTTGTACTCTCCTCATTCTGGTGTTGTACTCTCCTCATTCCTAGTGTTGTACTCTCTCATTCTGATTGTTGTACTCTCCTCATTCTAGTGTTGTACTCTCCTCATTCTGGTGTGTACTCTCCACATTCTGGTGTTGTACTCTCCTCATTCTAGTGTTGTACTCTCCTCATTCTGGTGTTGTACTCTCCTTATTTTAGTGTTGTACTCTCCTCATTCAAGCACTGTACTCCCTTCATTCTGGCATTGTACTCTCCTCATTCTAGTGTTGCACTCTCCTTATTTTGGTGTTGTACTCTCATTCTGGTGTTGTGCTCTCCTCATTCTGATGTTGTACTCTCCTCATTCTAGTGTTGTACTCTCCTCATTCTGGTGTTGTACTCTCCTCATTCTATTGTACTCTCCTCATTCTGGTGTTGTACTCTCTTCATTCTAGTGTTGTACTCTCCTCATTCTGGTGTTGTACTCTCCTCATTCTGGTGTTGTACTCTCCTCATTCTGGTGTTGTACTCTCTTCATTCTAGTGTTGTACCTTCCTCATTCTAGTTTGTACTCTCTCCTCATTCTAGTATTGTACTCTCCTCATTCAATTGTTGTACTCTCCTCATTCTGGTGTTGTACTCTCTTCATTCCTAGTGTTGTACCTTCCTCATTCTAGTTTTGTACTCTCCTCATTCTAGTGTTGTATTCTCCTGTTCTGGTATTGTACTCTCCTCATTCTGGTGTTGTACTCTCCTCATTCTAGTGTTGTACTCTCAGTCTAGCACTGTACTCCCTTCATTCTGGCATTGTACTCTCTCCTCATTCTATTGTACTCTCCTTATTCTGGTGTTGTACTCTCCTCATTCTAGTGTTGTACTCTCCTCAATCTGGTGTTGTATATACTCATTCTAGTGTTGTACTCTCCTCATTCTAGTGTTGTACTGTCCTCATTCTGGTGTTGTACTCTCCTCATTCTGGTGTTGTACTCTCCTCATTCTGGTGTTGTACTCTTCTCATTCTGGTGTTGTACCTTCCTCATTCTAGTGTTGTACCTTCCTCATTCTAGTTTTGTACTCTCCTCATTCTAGTGTTGTACTGTCCTCATTCTAGTGTTGTACTCTCCTCATTCTGGTGTTGTACTCTCCTCATTCTGGTGTTGTACTCTCTTCATTCTAGTGTTGTACTCTCCTCATTCTAGTGTTGTACTCTCCTCATTCTAGTGTTGTACCTTCCTCATTCTAGTGTTGTACTCTCCTCATTCTGGTGTTGTACTCTCCTCATTCTGGTGTTGTACTCTCCTCATTCTAGTGTTGTACTCTCCTCATTCTGGTGTACTCATTCTCTTTACTCATCTTGTACTCACTGTAAAGGCCTGGGACTTAGGGATAGAAATCCCTTTCTAGCCTAATCAGGATCTTATATGAGGAAAGTTAAGAACCATAGTTTTCCGAGGGATAACAAGCAACAGTTCAAGATTGACATCTCTTTACTATGAAATAACACAAAACTCTGACACCACTCACACATATATCTAATAACAATTACGGGAGTCAAACAATTAATGGAGTCAAACAATTAAGGGAATCAAACAATTAATGGAGTCAACAATTAAGGGAATCAAATAATTAACGGGAGTCAAACAATTACTGGAGTCAACAATTAATGCAGTTAAACAATTACGGGAATCAAACAATATAGAGAATACTTCCTACTGCGGTGGCCCGGTGGAAGGTTCCGTAGAGCGGGGATCCGCTCTCAAGGGGACGGTCAAGGCAGCTTCCTCAATTGGCGTCGGCGTAGACGGGCAAGGTCTTTCCACACAGGAGAGACGCTGTGGCACAGACGGTGTGGATGAAGTGGCGATGACGAGGCAGCCGCTGTAATAGCTGGGGCAGGTGTCCGGAGATTGACAGTCGATTTGTGAAGGTCTGGGAAATCAGCCCACGAGCCCAGGACACATGATGAGATCACAACCAGAATTTGAACGAACAGCGAGGTGCAAGTACAGCTGTGCTGACGCTGGGTAGTGTCTGGTGTGTGACAGGGCAGCAGCGACCTCACCTCCGTCTACCCCCCCAAGTGGGGGACACAAACAAGCAAGCGGGCGGCGAAGAACCATCCTGCTCGTTACAGCCCTGACACTCACTCTCTTCACTTATCTTGTACTCACTCTCTTCACTTATCTTGTACTCACCCTCTTCACTTATCTTGTACTCACTCTCTTCACTTATCTTGTACTCACTCTCTTCACTTATCTTGTACTCACTCTCTTCACTTATCTTGTACTCACTCTCTTCACTTATCTTGTACTCGCTCTCTTCACTTATCTTGTACTCACTCTCTTCACTTATCTTGTACTCACTCTCTTCACTTATCTTGTACTCACTCTCTTCACTTATCTTGTACTCGCTCTCTTCACTTATCTTGTACTCGCTCTCTTCACTTATCTTGTACTCACTCTCTTCACTTATCTTGTACTCACTCTCTTCACTTATCTTGTACTCACTCTCTTCACTTATCTTGTACTCACTCTCTTCACTTATCTTGTACTCACTCTCTTCACTTATCTTGTACTCACTCTCTTCACTTATCTTGTACTCACTCTCTTCACTTATCTTGTACTCGCTCTCTTCACTTATCTTGTACTCACTCTCTTCACTTATCTTGTACTCACTCTCTTCACTTATCTTGTACTCACTCTCTTCACTTATCTTGTACTCGCTCTCTTCACTTATCTTGTACTCGCTCTCTTCACTTATCTTGTACTCACTCTCTTCACTTATCTTGTACTCACTCTCTTCACTTATCTTGTACTCACTCTCTTCACTTATCTTGTACTCACTCTCTTCACTCATCTTGTACTCAATATCGTCACTTATCCTTACCATGTCCAGTCGCCTGCACTTATACTAGGTACAGTTGCTGGTGCATTGTGTGAGATGTGGCAACTGTGTGGAATGCTTATCTAGCCTCCTCCTTAGTCTGGTTACTATTGTGAGGTTCCTTGGGGCCATTCCAGGAGTTTTAATACGATGTAAACAAACCCAGTGGTGCCACATCTCAGAAAACACACCAGCCACTGTACCAGCAATAAGTGCAGGTGGCTGTACATATATCGAGTCCTTTGCACAGTCATTACTACTTGTTGCTATAGTGTACCATCAAAAAATTATGTTATTTCAGCTCTAGTGTGTCATAAGTTTAGGTAAAGTGTTTCTATGGAGTCAGAACTTTACTCATGTTACTCTCTGGTTTACATTGGAATTGTATCTTTTTGTATAGACATTTCTGTATCTATGTTACACTGCATTCTCAACCTTACCTCCATAATTTATTTTTACCTTTGGCTGCTCTTCTTCATATATAATTACTGATTGATATTTATTTTTCTTATCTGCACCAAGTTCACTCAAAACACTCCTTCAGTACACAGCCAGAATCAGGTGATGTCATCTTAATGTTCTCCCATGGAATATACAGTAAAATAGTACGAAGGTGCTGGTGTGTCTCTCCTTAAAATATAAACATTTTGCTTCTTTTAGCCACCCACTGAGTCTTCTCTCTGTTAAGACTTTCAAATGTCACAGCAGCTCCCCCAGAATAATATCCATCCAAATTTTCAAATTATGGGGAGTGTTAATACCAGAGCTTTGACATCTATCATGATTGTGGAACTAGAAAATATATTAGCACCATTGTTTGGGATGTTGCTACTCCAGGCACAACACCACGTTGTAAGTTAATTCCTTCCACTTTGTTATTTTTATTTTTTAAGAATTTATTTTATTAAGTTCTTAGTATTTGTTCTCATTTTTGTCATCCTATTGATCCTTTAATGTCTCCACTTCTTCTCTTTATTGTCCCTTAGTAGTGTGTTCTGCATACCTGTGTACAGTACCATAATTATCATAGGCACAGTACTGTACTGTACTGTACTATCAGCTCATTATTCATTCATCCAATGAGCAGCATATACTCTCTTCACTATGTTGTTAATGCACTGTTGTTTTCAGTATTCTTTTGGTATGTATTTACAGGAATCTGGAAGGTCAAGTGACAGCTCAATGTCTCAAAGCCGCACTTCTCTGGAGAGTTCTGGATACCGACTGTTGGAGTCGCCTCGTGGTGCACCAGGTTTAAGGGACTCGAAACGTGGTGGGCCAGTCAGTAGTCGTGTTGGAGAGAGACGAAGTAAAGACAGAGACCCACTATCTCCTCGCTCTCCTGACTCTGTGTCTTCCCATTCATCACCAACACATCCACAACAGGGTGCCCCGGTCACTCCCTCTTCACACCGTCGTGCTCATACTGATATGCGTGACCCAGCATCTACTAAATATAAGGGTATTCCCCATCATGACTTTTCACACTTACAAATAGCTAAACAACGCAGCTTTGATGTTTCTAATTACCCAAAGCGTTCAGAACTCAACCTAGATAGGCCAAGAGAAATGGCTTTGTCTCGTAGTTACAGTTTTATGTCCAGGCCTCGATACCACGATGAAGATGGAATGCACGAGCGTTTTTTAATTGGTGCTATGCGATCAGTAGAGTCAACACCACAACCTCGGCGACGTCAAAAAGGTCTGGATGTTGTGACGGGCAGTCCTGATTCTTTAGGTTCCCACGGTTACCTTAATTATCGCCAAAGATCTGACAGTTCAGGCTTAGAAAGCCTTGCAACACCCATGATGCATCGCAAGCAGCGCTCTCTTGAATCTGGAAAGTCAAGGTTGAAAATGGATCTGCGGTCCAGTACCAGCGCACACACCAGACTTATTACATCAGATTCTAGTCCAAGTCCTCCTAGTCCCAAACATGAGTTCTCACCCTTTAACTTTGACTCACCTCGAGGTCAAGACAGTGGAGCATCCACTCTAACTGATAAAGACACAAGGTCTAACTATGGACGTGGGTCTGCAGACAGCTCTCCTCACTCCCAGGTGGACTCGGGGCTCGTTTCTGGAACAACAGGAAGCAGAGGATCTGTCGACAGTAATTCTCGACGGACTGACTCTCGCCAAACTACGGTGGACAAAGAGCCTTTAAAGTGTCCTGGAACTGACAGCTCTAACAAGGCCTCCTCAACTAAGTCTGGCAACGATCGTGACGGCCGTCGCTGCAACCATCGCCGTCATCATCACTGCAGCAAGCACCGTGGAACCACAGCCAATACCAACACCAATACAACAAATGCTACTGCTGCCACCACTGACAGTGATCGCAGTGACACTTTACAGAGCAGCAGCAGTTCTCAACACTTGGTTCATACAGGGAGCAATAACAGTCAGAATCACAATTCTAGCTCAGGCAGCAGCAGCACTGCCAAACAAACAAGCCCAAATAACAGCAAACAGTTAAGTCCTAACAATGGCAGTACTACCAACACCAAACAACCAAGCCCCAGCAGTATTTGCAACACTGGAAAGCCAGAGAACAGCCCACAGCACCGTGACTTGACTCACTTATATTCCAACCTGGACTATGTGTATGAGCAGCCAGTGTACCAGTACATCATGGAACAAGCTAAACTAACAGGTCAGTTCACATTTGTTTCTTTTTGTATTATATAATTGCAGGTTATTGTATACTCTAGTAAGTCAGGAAGTGACTTTTTAAAATAAATTTCCGTCTTTTGAATAATATAAATTTTTAGGAATCAAATTATTAGTATTTAGGAAACTTGAGCTGGAGGCCTCTCTTGTATATACAGTGTCTGATGTTAAATATAAAATCCTCACAATATCAGTAAAGTCCAGCAGTTCCATTTGAAAACAAAGATCAAGTGATTTAAGATTATTTTCAAAATATTAGTCAGGGTGCATTGCATATGGAAAGGAGTTTGTTGGTGACAGAAAATCTAGTTTCCATGTACAGGTACTGTACATTCAAAGACTGTAAGTTACTGTATTTACAACTGTTAAATAATCCCGGCTGATCGTGAACATGCCTCAACAAATACAGTAGAATCCAAGTTATCCGGTATCCGGCCGACCGGTATACAGTAATACTATATCCATTAGCCGGAACAATTGGTGCAGAGCACTTTCAGGAATGAGAGATTTCCGGGTAACAAGACGATTCTCTAAAAGCCGGAAAAAAAATCCATCATCCCGGAATTTTCTGGGTAACAAAAAAATTTCTCAAAAGTTCCAGAAATTGCGCATTACATCATCTCTCAAAGCCGAAAAAAAATGTTTCATCTTCAGAATTTCCGAGTACTGGAAAAATTTTCTCGGAAGTTCCAGAAATTGTCTATTACATCATCTCTCAAACCTGGAAAAACTCCCCTATCCCGGAATTTTCCGGGTAATGGGAAATTGTTCTCAGAATTTGTCAGAAAATCATTCCCAAATTTGGAATTTTCCGGAAAATTCTGTCTTTGGGAACGATTTTCCAAGAAAATTTCGATTCAGGCTATTGGAGAGTTCCAGTTAAGAGGGATTCCGGCTAATGGAGATACAGTATTACTTATTGAGCTAACTGGCACCAAAATTAAATACAGGAGTAATAATAATGAAAATATAAATTTCTCTGAATGGGGATGAGCTACCATATTTATTGCAATGATAAACATAAAATATAATAGCACATATCTTATGTAAAAAAAATAGCTCCTTCCAACACTCAAACCATCATCTGGGTGATGCCACAGCTCAGCCAAGCAGTCAACCAGCTGACTCACAGGCATGTGGTCTGCATGTGTGCCGTGACGTCACATCGGGAGGGAGAGCAGTTATAGCCCAGTGACCCACCACCTCAACACACATATACACTCTGATGCTCTTCATTTTTCTTAATTATAGATTTGTATTATGTTTTCTTTATTTCTAAGCCACATTAGAGTATTGTAATAATTTTTCGACAACTTTTATTGTTTCATTAAAAGTAACAATAAACACGGTAGCTGGGCTAGTGAGTAGATTATGTAGTTATAGCCCACCACCTCCACACACGTTCACTACCCATACATACTAACCAATGCTTATCACTTTTCTTATTTTATTTGTTCTTATTTCTAAGTCACATCATTTATATAGAGTGGAATATGCGTGAAAGAAGTCTATTTTTCTGAGAAAAATTTGCAAGGTCAGCCTGTAGCATTGTTCATTGTAGGATTTATTGGGGGATCCTAAGAGTGAGTTTCAACTAACTGGAAAACTCTTTATCCGGCACCTCTCAATCCTCGTATGTGCCAGATAACTGGAATTCTTCTGTACCACGCCACCAATACTTGAGTCTCGAGTGTTGCAGACTGTGTTTTAGAGAAGAAACGACAACTTCTACTTGAATAGAACCTCAACTAGTAGTTGTTGCCTGTATAATTAGAGATAATGCCAGGGTTATGTACACAATAATTGTTGTTGCTTGAGTGAGAAATGAGGAAGGTTTATGTCTGTATTCCTATACTTTGCCCAGAACAAACTGGTAAATATATTGAAAAGATTGTGTCACTATTAAAAAAGGAAATGGTTACTTAACCAGGAGTTCCTGGCTGGTCATATTGGAGGTTACGTAGCCGGGATGTTAAGTTAGGTTGGAAAAGTCATGTACAGTACAGTTTCCTGATATATGAGAGTCATTATATTTTGCTCCTTAGGTTCACATGAGTATAGTCGGTGCTGGCCCTTGTTGGCTATTCTCACGTTTCACAATTACCAAGCTAACCCAACCTAACCTAATACAGTACTGAAAACTTAAAGAATACCTGGTAATAATTTAGAAGAGGTGCAGGGGTTAACAAGCAACATTAGGAAACTTTTCAATAAAATATTGCTCTTTTACATTTAACATACATTATGGAAGACAGGTATTGTAGAGTAATTATTGTAAGTTAGGTTAGGTTAGGTTGAGTTAGCTTTCTTTTTTTTTTCCATTAGGTTGAGTTAGGTTTCTTTTATTTGGAGTCCTACCCCCAAAAATGTACTGGTAAGTCTAAAATTTTAACTTTGGTCACCAGAATAATGCATTTCTACACATTTTGTCTATAGCATCCTTCCATTAAATCAGTTTTAAGGCCGCTACCTTACAAGTTAATAGTACTATGATTATCTAGTACATTACTGTACATGTATCCAGGATATAAGATTCTGGGAAGAATTATTGAAGAGATGATTAGGGTCCAAGTAGAATTCATATAACAAGCACAAAGCACCAGAAGTGACAATGCTTAAGATCAACCCAGTCAGCCTCATGACAAAGGAAGCAGATACTGTATATTCAAATCTTTATCAATTATTTTTAAGTGGTACAATAATCAAGGATCGGTAACAAAAATGAAGTAAAACAGATTGTAATAATATTAACATCCTGCTCATTTGCACATGATGGTAGCCCAACCTGGTGGATCATGATCCTGACCCATTGTAGTGCCCAAAGCACATTCTTGAATAACTCCTGCTTCCATGAGCTACGGGTTCCTGATGGTCGGGCTTTCTGTCAGGCATTTCATTTGTAAATACAGCTCTCAGTTTCACCATGGGGAGCAAATTTTTGACCACGACTGTACTGTACATGGATATGTAGGTATTTGTATGAAATGAATTGAATTAGATAGTTCCAGTGTCTTGAATATTTTCTGCATATGATTTTCCTCTTGACAGGCTATCGACTAGGAGACCCATTATATGAAGATGCTGATTCCCTGCACAGTGATGATTCAGGAGGCCATCATGATGACAGTGATGAGTTTGCTGATGATGAAGGAATGTCCAATGCTGATTCTTCTTCTCAGGTAAACGAAAATGTTCACAGCCACAGATGGTCTCCCAGTGGTAGTTATTATGTGCAGTATTCTTAACACTGACTTATTCATTACATGCAATAGCAGTGATAAGTGTACAGGTGAATGTCTTTTTGACAAGTTATGAAATTTTCCTCTAAAAAAGATCATTGATAAGGAGGAAAGAGTGATGAGAGTATTGTATATGGTGATGTAAGAGGAAGGATTATGGTCAAGCAAAGGAAAGAGAGAAATGATCAGATTGACTTTGATTATAAGGAGAGCCATGATGTTGACTTTGATTATAAGGAGAGCCATGATGTTGAGAGGGTTATTATGCAATAATTTTTTTATTTAAGAATCCTATGTGATTTACCATATTTTAGGACATACAATAATCGGGAACCTAAGAGTCAGTTGGAATAAAGTCTGATCACTGCGAAAAATATTTGTCATCCAGAATCAGATGGTCAGACTTTAATCCTTCTGATTTTTTGGTTCCTGATTATTGCACGTCCTAAAATATGGTAATCACTGTATTGGTGAATGTGGTGTTGAGAAGAGACTAGTTTTAGTGAATAACTGTGGTAATAGAGAGGGATGAAATTTTAATTAGTGATGAGAGGGGATGAGTTTTGGCGAGTGTGTTAGTGAGAAGGAATGGGAGTGTTGATTAGACTGATTTTTAGTGTTGGTGACAGATTTAAGTTTTAGTTTGTGTTTATATTGAGATGTTTGTATGAGCTAAGACAAATTTCATGTAACCTACACATCTTTATTCCTACTGATGTTAAACATTTTGGCCAATGCGTTATTTGTTTTGCCGTCAACATGGCCAGACACCCTACTAGTAATAATTGTACTCTGTGTTCCCAGGAGTACCTAGAAGATGTCAACTATCTGGCTGATGATGAGATGTATGCCCAGTTCTTTACACCATATAGTTGGAAAAATAAGAGCAAGCCAGGTAAGAATACATATTAAATGTTTGTTGTTTTCTATGATAGGAACTGTAATAATGACTGAAACCATCTTTTCCAAGTAAAGTTTGTATGAATTTTATCCAGGTTATATTAACGAAAATGGAAAGAGTCATCTGCGAGTACAGTACATAAAAAAATAGCAATAGGTCTACGTATGTGTAATAGAACCTGGAAAATGACCTCTAAATGTATAGAAAAAATGGAAATGGGTACAATATTTACATATGTAGATCATTAGACTATTTCAGAAATTTATGTGTACAGTACATTATATTACATGACAACTGTATGAACTATTTTTTTTTATGAAATTTGACATGTAGGTGAGTTGGCAAAGAAAAAATAAGTAGGTCCAAAAGCCAACATTATAGTTCAGGTTAAAAATAGTAGACATCTGCAGTTTAAATTGCTCCAGACACAGCATGACAGTGCTATGTTATTTGCAGAAAACCTTTCAAGACCTTTTTATAGAAATTGTTGCTCCTTTGATGGGAAGTATATGCCTGTTGTAATTTAGTTTTCAGTTCCATTAATTATTCCTGAAATAAAACTTAGACTTGCCTTGGTAACAGGTAATACAGAATAAATCATATAATACTTTGGAATAAAGAGTTCTCTATCTTATAGTTTTTGACTGTTGATGGACAAGTATAATTACTAATCTTTTTACACATGAAGACCTTTTTTGTTGAAGTGCAGTATAATAATATTTTAACATCAACAAGACAAAAATCTTTAACTGAAAGCACCATTTTTTTAGTTTCACACCTAGAGTACTGTACATGAATATATTTGTACCTCCAAACATTCAAAAGTACTGTACAAAAATTTATGCATGAACCCACCCATTGATCACACAGTTAGTTGAACAACAGGTGTATTCTAACTTTGGTATAAATCATCATGTTAACAGGCACTGAAAAATGAGTACTGTACTGTACAAAATCTATGTATTTTACACCCAAAAGTATTAAACCCAGTGGAGTACAGTACTGTATGTGTATAAGGAAAACATACAGTCGGTGTGTTTGTAGCTATGTAATCTATACACTGTGCCATAATTTATATACTGTGTTACTCTACTTATCAGGAGCTTTATCTACATACATCCACCTACATTTGCCCCATCAATCACTATCTGTCAAAAACAAGGCTCTTCCTAAATTACTTGAAACAGAGGTACTACAGTACAGTACAGTCAGTACAGTACAAAAGTGAGGAAATAGTTGGCTACCCTGTGTTGACTTATCCTGTGCTGTACACTCGAGTTTGGGTAAGATTAGTTGTACAGGAAATGAGAGTCAGTTCCAGAAACAGGATGATGTGGAGGAAATCAGTTATTGTTAACATTAGTTTTGTAACACGTAGATGTGCTCTTACTCAAAACTTGTGTGAGATTTAATGAATTAGGAAATTATCTGTGATTTTGGACAGTGAAAGCAAAAATTGTATACTGTAGTATTATGTGTTTTACTTTCTGTAATAATTTTTAAGAAAGATAATCATGGCAAAAACTATTTTAATATAATAAGAATAATCCTCATGACTTCAGTAAATGCAAAGAGAGTACTGTAACCTATTCCTGAAGTGCTTATATTGGTGAAGCAACTTGTATAGATTTGTGGTGTTTTGACAGTTTTTATACCTGTATATAAAAAAATTAATACAGAAATGTAATACTTTGCAATATATACTTTTTTCAGAAGCTAAATGCCTATGACTGTAAGAATGTTTAGGTAAGGAATTAAAATGCCTGACCAAGGGAAGATAATAAAGAAGTGTTTTGAAAAATAAACAAACTGTAAAATGATAGATACTGTATATACTCGTCTATAACCCCCCCTCGTTTATAGGTCGACCCTGATTTTTTGACCAAGAAATCGTTAATTTACGATATTCTTCGTTTATAGTTCGACCCATGTTTTTGAGGGTAATGGAACAACAAAACCTTCACTAAAAACGCTCTACGTCCTATAAACTGAGGCTCGCTGTGCATGAAACATGAGTGCCGAAGGCAAATTGTTTACCATTTATTATTACGACACTTTACACTGAAACGCAGGTAGTTTCAACAAAAATATTGTATATTTCCATTCAAGTATTTATTCAAGTCAATTAGGAGGGAATATTATTGGAATACAACAGTTTTTTAACTAAACCATTCGAAAAGCGATTACGGTAACATCTTTTGAACGAAAGAAAGCGTAAGTCATTGTTTTTGTCACGATTTTATCCCACTTTCCACTGTAATACGTACGTAATTTCAGCAAAAATATTACATTTCCGTGAATGTATTATATCAAGCGCAGTATGAATAGAATATCATTGTAATATAACAGAATTTTAACCGAAAACTATTAAAAAAATGAGTAACATCTCAAGAACAGAAGCTTAGGTAAAGTCTTTTGTTTTCGTCATGTATTTTATCGTATTTTACATTGAAATACATCACGTTTCAGCAAAACTACTATTTATTTCCGAGAATATATTCATTCAGGCGCAGTTTAGGTATAATATACGTGTGATGTAATAGTTTTTTAACTGAAAACGATTCGAAAAACACGTACCCTCTAGCCCTGTTCAAGGAGAGGACTGGGAGAAGCTGTTTGGTGCTGCAGACGATGACAAGGAAAATGATTTTGATGGATTTTAATGAAAATATTCAGAAATATGGTATCGTAGTATTTATTCAAGTCAATTAGGATACGAATTTTATCGTAATACAACAGTTTTTTAACTGAAAACCATTCGAAAAGCGATTACGGTAACATCTTTTGAACGAAAGAAAGCGAAAGTCATTGTTTTTGTCACGATTTTATCCCACTTTCCACTGTAATACGTACGTCATTTCAGCAAAAATATTGCATTTCCGTGAATGCATTATATTAAGCACAGTATGAATAGAATATCATTGAAATATAAAAATATTTTAACCAAAAACTACTGTATTAAAAAACGAGTAACTTCTCTTGAACATCGGAAGGTTAGGTAAAATCTTTTGTTTTCGTCATGTATTTTATCCTATTTTACATTAAATACATCACGTTTCAGCAAAACTACTATTTATTTCCGAGAATATATTCATTCAGGCACAGTTAAGGTAAAATATACATGTGATGTAACATTTTTTTAACTGAAAACGATTCGAAAAACACGTGTACCGTCTAGCTGATATTCAACAGCTGGTGGTGCGTCATGCGTCGTTATAAACAATAGGAGGTTGAAGTAGATTACCGGGCATTATATTAAGTGTGAAATATCGAAAAGGTTTTTATTACCGGTATTTTTTGTAGATCAATGAGAACTGTGATACCGTATATGATATGATAAGTTAGCCTGTGCTAAGAACTTCAACATAGACTACTGAAAGCACGTTGTAAGGTAATTTAGCCTATTGTAAGTTGGTGAGCTTCATTTACTGAAGGAATTGCACAACTTTTCATTACTAATTGGTACATATTTTACTTTTCCATTGTTTACTGGCAGTAAATGGTAAATATTTTTCATGTCTGAAGCTAAAAGTTGCTCCTCGCCCTTCCCATCATGCACGGGTTCAACCTAACAAAACTATTACGCATGTATAGGACGACCCCCAATTTTTTGCCTAAAAATTTGGTCTTAAAAACTCGAATTATACACGAGTATATACGGTACCTATACTTGTAAGTGAATTCAAAGTGATATATAACATGTGGAAAATTATGAATAAACTCTGGGTGTGGTGTGAGGGTCAGTGGAGTTATTACAACTTTGAGAACCTATGGAACACCCGGGCTCTGAATGCTGCATATTATTGTCTTATTGCTTGCTGTGGTTTTGTGATATTAAGTGCTCGGATATCACAATACCTATACCAAGGTAAAAAAAGATCTTTAGTACCATTTCATTATATATATATATACTGTATACAGTTGTACCCCACTTAACGCGGTCAATAGAACCCAGAGGGTCCCGCATTAAGTGAAATCCGCGTTAAGTGAACAACAGAACATATGGGATTAATTCCAATAGAAACCAGCCCGACCCCCAAACTCCACTTTTTGACGACACATAACTATGTTATAGTAAAATTTTTATCTTAACTTTATGATGGTATGAAAAAACAATTAATATAGAAGAGGTTAGGTGGAAAAATAAAGGTTAACATAGGAAAAATAAAGGTTAGGTTAGAGAAACTAAAAGTTAGGTGGAACACTTACGGTAGTAGAAGAAATGGGTCGGCATACGGGGATGGAGGCTGGTTCCGAGGCAGAGGGCAGATTACTGGCCCTCAGGTGAATCACCATTATTAGGTGAATCACCATCACTGTCACTTACAGTTGTCAGGGCTTCCCTGACAAATCCCTCAAAGTCAACTTCACTGTCACTATCACTGGCTTGGGCTGGCTGTGGTGGGTTGCGGGCGAAGAACTCGGTTATGCTTTTTTGACGGCTGGCGTTTATGTTGTCTTGGTACACCGTGATGTACGGCTCCATAGCCTGCACCAGCCGGGTATGGAAGACTTCATAGCGGTCATCGTCATTGTCGCGGGAAAGGACGGACTTCATTTTCTCCGCACACTCTATGGCACACTTAATATCACTATGACTTAAACTGTGTTCTTCGGAGAATGACGCACCTTCTTCCTCCTCTTCACTGACGTGTTCTTCTTCCAACATCTCGTCGGCAGTCACTTCAGGATCTCTGATCACCTCCAGGATGTTTTCGTTGGTGGTCTCGGAGAAGCCTTCAGCTGTATTATTGAGCGCAGCTTCTCTGGCAAGGTCCACTGCTACTGCAACAGTCTGAACCTCACCAGTCACAGGTTCACTCCTCCTCTCACCTGGTATGCCATGCAACACATGTCTCCATGCGTGACGAATCGTAGCAATAGTCAGCAGATCCCATGCCTCCACCAAGAAGTCTACAGCTTGTTTAACGTTAAACTTCTTCCAAAATTGTTTGACGAGAAGTTCTTGAGCCGCCACCTCTTGTTCCTTGTCCTCGTCGCTTTTGCTCTCGCTGTCGGTGTCACCCAGCATACGCAACTCATCCTTGGTGTTGGTAGAGTCGTTCAGGAGCTTGAACTTCTTTGCAGAGTACGCAGCTTTCACATTGCATATCAACTCCTGGTCCATGGGCTGGATTAATGACGTAGTGTTGGGAGGAAGGAAGACCACTTTTACGTTGGGGTGACGATCCATAAGTAGGGGCGAGTGTCCAGTTGCGTTGTCAAGGAGCAACAAAATATTGAATGAAACATTCTGTTGCTCGCAGAATTTCTTCACGTCAGGAACAAAACAGTTGTCAAACCAGAAGAGGGACAGAGAAGAGGACATCCACGCCTTACGTGCGGTTAGCAAGTGGACATTAAGCTTGTTCATGTCCATATTCTTGTAGGCGTGCGGCTTGCGGGCTGTGTGAATCACCGATAACTTTGGTTTACAGGTACCGGAGGCATTGGTGGTAAACAGGACGGTGATGCGTTCCTTCTGCAACTTCCGACCCCTTACCTTGCTGGCAGACTGGACAACGAAGGTCTTGGAAGGTAGCTTTTTCCAGAAAAGACCAGATTCGTCCATGTTAAACACCTGGTCGTCAGTGTACTGTCCTTCCTCCATAATCTCACGTAAGAACGGAGGAAAATCTCTAGCCGCCACACGGTCAGCACTCGCTTCCTCACCACCAATGTTGATGTTGGTGATCTTGTTCCTCTTCTTAAACCTATGCAGCCAACCAGAGGAAGCATTGAAGGGTTTGGGCTCTGCAATTCCCAGCTTACGTGACACTGCTGCGTATAGCTCACGTGCGTACTCCTGCACTGAGCGCGTGTCCACCGCCATGTTGCGTCGCGCCTGACGAATCAAATAATTCACCAGCAAATTTTCCACTTTTGCCAGCACCCTGTTCTGGCAATACCTGATAGATGAAGCACCTGCAGACTTTGTGATTTTCATGTGCTCTTTGATCTTGGCTGCATCCTTCTTGATCGTGCGAATCGTAGATTCGTTGACGCCATGCTGGCGCGCGAGATCAACTTGCCGTGTTCCTTTCTCCAAATCTTGAACAATTTGGTACTTCACCTCGTAGCTTAAGGAACGTCGTGTCTTCTTTGGCTTAGTGCCGCTGGGTCCAGGTAAGGAAAGGTCTCTCTCTGGTGGCGGTGGTGGTCCGGCGGAAGCCATTTTACGGAACAATGGATGCGCGTTTACACGGTGTGGCCTTGAGGGATGAAACTGCCGCGGCTAGGTCAAGCGTCGTCTTCTCCTTCCTCCCTCCCTCCCTCCCCCGGGTGGTCACGTCATAATACTTTAAGCCAATTACAGCTAGCAGCAGAGGGGGGTAGGGATGCATGGCCAATCACAGTCCGATACGTCATATGACGTCAGTGATAACGCAACAAAGACACACACTGCGCAACCTTACCGCGCGGCTTGCCCAAGCGGAGGGAGGAGGAGGGAGAGGCGAGAGCACAGGCAGGCAGGCGGGCGGGTGGCGGTGGGGCAAATCTAAAAATAGCGTCTCGAGCCGGACACTCACCGCGTATATGTGGAAAAAATCCGTGTTAAGTGAAAGTTCAGCTCTGGCGAGGCACCGCGTATATGTAAAACGCGCTAAGTGAAACCGCGTTAGGCGGGGTAATACTGTGTGTGTGTGTGTGTGTGTATATATATATATATATATATATATATATATATATATATATATATATATATATATATATATATATATATATATATATATATATATATATATATATATATATATATATATATATATATATATATATATATATATATATATACAGTTGTACCCCACTTAACGCGGTCAATTGAACCCAGAGGGTCCCGCGTTAAGTGAAAACCGCGTTAAGTGAATAACAGAACATATGGGATTAATTCCAATAGAACCCAGCCCGACCCCCAAACTCCACTTTTTGACGACAAATAACTATGTTGTAGTAAAAATTCTATCTTAACTTTATGGTGGCATGAAAAACAAGTAATATAGAAGAGGTTAGGTTAGGAAAGATAAAGGTTAACATAGGAAAAATAAAGAATAGGTTAAAAAACGAAAATTTTTGAGGAACACTCACGGTAGTAGAAGAGATGGGTCGGCATACGGGGATGGAGGCTGGTTCCGAGGCAGAGGGCAGATTACTGCCCCTCAGGTGAATCACCATTACTAGGTGAATCACCATTACTAGGTGAATCACCATTACTAGGTGAATCAATATCACTGTCACTTACAGTTGTCATGGCTTCCCTGACAAATCCCTCAAAATCAACTTCACTATCACTATCACTGGCTTGGGCTGGCTGTGGTGGGTTGCGGGCGAAGAACTCGGTTATGCTTTGCTGACGGCTGGCTTTGATGTTGTCATGATACACCGTGATGTACGGCTCCATAGCCTGCACCAGTCGGGTATGGAAGACGTCATGGCGTTCATCGTCAGTGTCGCGGGAAACGATGGACTTAATTTTTTCTGTTAACTCTATGAGACACTTAATATCACTATGACTTAAACTAGGTTCTTCGGAGAATGACGCACCTTCTTCCTCCTCTTCACTGGCGGGTTCTTCTTCCAACATCTCGTCGGCAGTCACTTCAGGATCTCTGATCACCTCCATGATGTCTTCGTTGGTGGTCTCGGAGAAGCCTTCAGCTGTAATACTGAGCGCAGCTTCTCTGGCAAGGTCCACTGCTACTGCAACAGTCTGAACCTGACCAGTCACAGGTTCACTCCTCCTCTCACCTGGTATGCCATGCAACACATGTCTCCATGCGTGACGAATCGTAGCAATAGTCAGCAGATCCCATGCCTCCACCAAGAAGTCTACAGCTTGTTTGACGTTAAACTTCTTCCAAAATTGTTTGACGAGAAGTTCTTGAGTCGCCGCCTCTTGTTCCTTGTCCTCGTCGCTTTTACTCTCGCTGTCGGTGTCACCCAGCTTACGCAACTCATCCTTGGTGTTGGTAGAGTCGTTCAGGAGCTTGAATTTCTTTGCCGAGTATGCAGCTTTAACATTGCAGATTAACTCCTGGTCCATGGGCTGGATTAATGACGTAGTGTTGGGAGGAAGGAAGACCACTTTTACGTTGGGGTGACGATCCATAAGTAGGGGCGAGTGTCCAGGTGCGTTGTCAAGGAGCAACAAAATATTGAAAGGAACATTCTGTTGCTCGCAGAATTTCTGCACGTCAGGAACAAAACAGTTGTCAAACCAGAAGAGGGACAGAGAAGAGGACATCCACGCCTTACGTGCGGTTAGCCAGTGGACATTAAGCTTGTTCATGTCCATATTCTTGTAGGCGTGCGGCTTGCGGGCTTTGTGAATCACCGATAACTTTGGTTTACAGGTACCGGAGGCATTGGTGGTAAACAGGACGGTGATGCGTTCCTTCTGCATCTTCCGCCCCTTACCTTGCTCGCAGACTGGACAACGAAGGTCTTGGAAGGTAACTTTTTCCAGAAAAGACCAGATTCGTCCATGTTAAACACCTGGTCGTCACTGTACTGTCCTTCCTCCATAATCTCACGTAAAAACGGAGGAAAATCTCTAGCCGCCGCACGGTCAGCACTCGCTTCCTCACCAACAATGCTGATGTTGGTGACCTTGTTCCTCCTCTTAAACCTATGCAGCCAACCATGGGAAGCATTGAAGGGTTTGGGCTCTGCAATTCCCAGTTTACGTGTCACTGCTGCGTATAGCTCACGTGCGTACTCCTGCACTGAGCGCGTGTCCACCGCCATGTTGCGTCGCGCCTGACGCACCAAATAACTCACCAGCAAAGTTTCCACTTTTGCCAGCACCCTGTTCTGGCAATACCTGATAGATGAAGCACCTGCAGACTTTGTGATCTTCATGTGCTCCTTTATCTTGGCTGCATCCTTCTTTATTGTACGAATCGTAGATTCGTTGACGCCATGCTGGCGCGCGAGATCAACTTGGCGTCTTCCTTTCTCCAAATCTTGAACAATTTGGTACTTCAGCTCGTAGCTTAATGAACGTCGTGTCTTCTTTGGTTTAGTGCCGCTGGGTCCAGGTAAGGAAAGGTTTCTCTCTGGGGGTGGTGGTCCGGCGGAAGCCATTTTACGGAACAATGGATGCGCGTTAACCCGGCGTGGCCTTGAGGGATGAAACTGCCGCGGCTAGGTCAAGCGTCGTCTCTCCTCCCTCCCTCCCTCCCCGGGGTAGTCACGTCATAATACTTTAAGCCAATTACAGCTAGCAGCAGAGGGGGGTAGGGCTGCATGGCCAATCACAGTCCGAGACGTCATATGACGTCAGTGATAACGCAACAAAGACACACACTGCGCAACCTTACCGCGCCGCTTACCCAAGCGGAGGGAGGAGGAGGGAGAGGCAGGCAGGCAGGCGGGCGGGTGGGTGGCGCGTGGCGCGTAGCGCGTGGGCAAAATCTAAAAATAGCATCCGAGCCGGACACTCACCGCGTATATGTGGAAAAAACCCGCTTTAAGTGAAAGTTCAGCTTGTAGAGCACATATATATATATATATATATATATATATATATATATATATATATATATATATATATATATATATATATATATATATATATATATATATATATATATATATATATATATATATATATATATATATATATATATATATATATATATATATATATATATATATGCAAATAAATCACTGTAGGCAGTCTTATTATATTGTCTGAAGGAAGATTAAATTCATGTTGAATGCTTCGGTATGTTTTAGCTACATTCAACATGAATTTGAGAATGGCATGTACAAGCTGACAATTTATAATTAAGAAGATTTGTGATCAGTGAGAAGGCACCACCACCATCTGACCTGACCACCAACCATCATGTAATATTTAAAGATTAGTAGAACAACCTAATACCTGACCATTGTGGACCTGGTCTCACCCTCCGTATATATACACCTTGATTTGTATTACTCTCTAGTCTGCACTCACCCCTGAAGATGTGAATCACACTAAAATAGCTTGGGAACTTCTGTTTTCTTCCAGTGGTTAACAGCATATATATATATATATATATATATATATATGTTATATATATATATATATATATATATATATATATATATATATATATATATATATATATATATATATATATATATATATATATATATATATATATATATATATATATATATATATATATATATATATATATATATATATATATATATATATATATATATATATATAATTGGAACTAACTGTACATAAAGGCTGTGTTTCATTGCATAGTTCACTAATTGTTTCTACATTACCTGGTACTGTACCCATTTGTTAAACTCACATTATTGAGGTATAATGAGGTGGTGATTCATTCATCTAGGGTGTCTTTATTAAGTCATTTTCTTGAGACTTTTATGATGTTTTTCTCAGTTCAATTAACTTCATTTCCAGAGAAGACATCTCAATAGGTAGGTGATGTTTAGAATGGGTTGGGAAAGTAAGATTTTTTTTAGTTTTCCCTTGATATGATTATTTTACTAAATTATTTTTCATTAAACATGCACAGAAGGAGAAGAAGATGTACCAGACAGTGCCAAGGGGTCAAGAATTTCACCAGCTTCATCAACTGCCCCTATAAGTACTGGAACATCAGGAAGCTCGGCTCAGACTTCCACCCCTACAGCTCCTCGACCAATTATACCCAACATCACCACAGCACCGATGCCACCTAACAGCCTGCCACTAGACACTCAGCATCCATCATTAAGGAGAAAGAAAGACCCTCCTAACCATCAGCCGTTGTACTCGCCAATACTGGAGAAGGGCGAGGTGTGTGGAATAGGTTTTCGCTAATTATTTTTTGAGAAAATTCTCCACATTGTGTGCAGTAATTGGTCTTGTGTAGATTTTCTATAGAATTTGCCCATATGAGATTGATTGAATATAATGTGTTTTCTCATTGGTGTTCAGAGGAAATTAAGAACAGTGAGTAAAGAGACGTGTGTTTCTTTCTGGTTTTATCTAAACTGTCAGTTCCTTGATAAAACTCTCTAGGAAACCCTGAGGTCTTTTAGGTTCTCTCTCGTATGTCTACGTGATTCATGAATTATTAAATGGTATAAATTCAGAAAAATAAACTAGTACAAATACTGGTAGGTGTCAGGGATAAGTTACAGAAATTTACAGACTTGTGGTGAAATCAGTAGGTTCTAAATTGAGAAACTGTTCTGAATAAATGGTCAGAAAAAGGGGAGGCAAATAAAGAAAGAAAAATAAGTAAGACAGAAGAAAAAAATTGAAGCAGGCAAACTAGGGTGACAGGGGTACTGTAGAGGGAGAATGGAAAAAAAGGAAGAGGCTTATGGGGAAGAAAAGGGAGGTAGGCAGGAGTAAAAGAGCGAGGAAGAGGATGGGAATAGAGAAAGAGAGATGGGGAGTGGCAGGAGAGAGAGAGATGGGGAGTGGCAGGAGAGAGAGAGATGGGGAGTGGCAGGAGAGAGAGAGAGAAAGAGAGAGAGAGAGAGAGAGAGAGAATGGGCAGTGGCAGGAGAGAGAGAGGAGGAAAGGCAGGAAGGGGGAAGAGTTAGGGGAGAAGGAAAGAAGCAGGGAAGAGAAAGACAAAGGGGGGGGGCAGGAAAGAGAGAGGAAGGGTAATATAGAGAGAGACCAACTAACTGACCTGTTAGATAGTATACTGACCACATATCCTTACCTTAGTACATCCCAGCTACTTTGAAACTTTTTTATGCATTTGTTGTTGTGTGTTTTTATTGCTTATATTTTGTGTGATGGAATATTAATCCTATGAGAAAATGAATTGAGACACCAGTAATGTGATGATTTTGTGAAACTGTGTAATGTTTATTGAGGATTTTTTTTTAAATTTGTATTGTTACTTGTCAGATGAGTAATCGTGATGGCAGTGGCCAGTTGGGTAACCGTCCATTGTCCATCTCTATCCCCAACATGATGGACTCGACCCTAACCACCAACCCCATCACCGGATCACTCCATCGCCCACCTCAGGTAACTTATTACCTCATTCCTACAGCTTACCTCATGTTAATTTCTTTTACTTTTCAACTGTATTGTTAGATTTATAAATGTTGTATTCCTCCTCAGCAAACAGAGATTATTTCAGTTAGTTAACTTTCAGTAAGTATAAATTAATGATTAACTATTGTTTAGAAATTCTATGACCCTGTACGATTATAAGGAAGTAAGGTTATTACTCTACTTCATAAATTAATAATTTCATTTGTTTAACAACCAGTTTTACTATATTTCCAACTTAATAGAGTAGATTAAGTCATCTTATACTTTTTCTCCTAATAAATTGAGTGTTTTTTGATGAGGATCTTGACCATTTTAGAATGTTGTACTATTGTGTCAACTATGAATTTGGATAAAAAGTTTTGTGGGATAACACAATAACAAATTTTAGTCAAGGAAAATTAGGAACCTTTAGGCCATTCATTTTCACTTTGCCTTATAATAGTTGATGATTCATAAAATGAGAGAGAGAGTTGGGCAGTGTACAGTAGTTTACAAAGAGGAAGTGGATACGAATAAAAGAATATTAATTAAATAAAAATGAAAAACGGAAGTGGAACGTTTCAGATTTCTAGTAGTGGATATGTCAGTTAATGGAATCACCATCATCATTTTTAAAATCGTTGGCATAAATGACTTGAGTGCTGACTGCATGCTGATGTAAGGACAAGTGATTAGAGATATCTGAATGTGTTTTTCTCTACAGGGCATGACTGCACTTTCTCTGATGAAGAAGCCTCCCTCAGAGTCTGACTTTGAGCGGTATAGCAGCACTGGTGGTGGTGGTGGTGGTGGTGGTGATGGACACAATCTTATGGAGAAATATGCTCAGGAAAATCTTAACATTCACACCCGCGGTCTCTTACGAAAGAAGGTTCCTGTTATAGATATGATTTCATGGACAAAGGTAAGAATGGTTTTACTATTTAAGTTAAGGGTCATAACCTGCTGTTATTCACATATATCTTCCTTTTTGGCTCTCAATTATTGTCACTTCAATAGTAAATTTTTTTTTCATTTTGGCAGGAGCAGGAAAATTTGATTTTTTTTATAACCCAAAGTTTTAATTATACAGCATATACTATAGTAATTAGGTTATAACTTCATTAGTCATGGTTTCACACAATGTTTTAAACCTGGTGCAAGTATCATTAGTCACAGGCTAAGGTGAAGTTTGTTGCTGTGGATGCATACTGTATTTGTTTTGTGTACAGTACTGTAGACATTCACCCATTTATTTTGTGATGACTTTTCAAGATGTCTTAATGTTCACTCACATCTTTGTCTTACGTTCTTAATCATATATCAAATCACATCATTTAATCATATGGTATGTCATGACCCTGAACCTAATTTTTCCCTCTTCATAAGGTACTTTTGTTTTCAGGATCCAATTCGAAAGCCAATGTTAGCCACTCTGGACAAGTCTGTAAAAAACCAAGCATGTGAGCTTTTCAGGCTTGTCCAAATCTACATGAGTGACCGTAAGCCAAAGCCTGGAATGACCCTTAATTCAGTGGGGTTAGATGTTGTCAACATGTGCTATAATACAATTGGACTTCGAGATGAACTGTTTGTTCAGATTTGTAGACAGACCACAGAAAATCACAAACGGTTAGTTTAATTTCAGTACATTATTATTTTTCAGCAAGATTATAGAAAGCGATTTACTTACTTTAATGACATTCACCAATTTAATACAAATGGTAATATTCTTTTGGCACAGTTGTCATCTTGTTCTTTTATGAAATCATTACTTGCAAATACTTTTGTATATTTTGTCAGTGTTGATTTTTTCTACTTTTTTATTTTCAGATGAACATTTTTCACTTTTGACCATGACTTTTTTGTAATGCTCTCATTCTTTTGTATTTGTATGTATGAATTGTACTGAATTTTCTGTATACATGGGAAAGGTAGTCTTTATGAAATATTGTGATAAAACTTCAGTACACTGAACCCTCGATAATTCGATAAAAAAGGGGCTCTGGGTCACTCAAATTACTGAAAAATCTGAATTAACTGAGTTCGGAATGTTTTTACATTATTCAACAATTTCTGAATTTTTGTGTTCAATTATTTGTTTGTTTACTGTTCGGTTTGTTCAGATTGCTCCTCATTATTCCAACCAGCAAACATACTCATTTACTATGCCCTGGCTGGCACATCAAATATTCTATTTGTAATTACTGTGCAAACAAGTATTTTTTTTAATGTACAAACAGTAACAATAAAGTAAATAATACAGTAATAAATAAATGTAACACTTACATTACGGGGCGAGGTGATAATATTTAGATGATATTCCAAAAGTGTAACGGTCACACTGGTATATGAAATAAAAACCCACATTGGAGAAATAAAAGATGAAATCATGCAGCTGATATACTGGGACGCTCTTCAGCCAATTAACAGAACAAAGGAATCAGGTCACATGACCTGTCTCCTGAGTTGAGGTAGGATGAGAATTAGGAATAATCTTGGGAACAGTATTCACCCTCAGTTATCACCTCGCCCCGCAATGTAAGTGTTACATTTATATATTACTGTATTATTTACTTTATTATAACTGTATGTACATTTAAAAATATATTAGTATTTGCACAGCACAATACGAACAGATAATTCTCGGATTTTCATTTCGCGGTCCTCTGTTATTCACAGATGACACCCTGGATGTACCCAAGAATGTCTAAGGGTAGTTTTAAAGTTGCTGACATTTTCGTGGCCAGAGAGGGAGCCATTCGTTCTAGAGACAGTAATTTCCTTTACCTGTATTGTATATATATATATGTGTGTGTGTGTGTAGATACACACACACAAAACAGATACAAATAAATAATAATGGGAAAGTCTTCTCACAAAAAAGCAGAAAAAAAATATTAAATGTTGAGTCTACCCTCAACTCCATTCTGTGCTTTTTATTAATAGAGCATGGAGTAGACTTGAGGATACTCAACATCTATAATAATTTTTATCTGATTATTTGTGAGAGGATTTCCCATTTATTTGTATGTGTTTTGTGTGTGTGTCTATACACACACACACACACATATATACAATACAGGTAAAAGAAATAATTTTCATAAAGGCAAACACAAGTAAAAATGTCCCCCCACCCCAAATTCAGCCTATGTTATTCGCGGATTTGGCGATTCACGGCCATTTTGATAACCTAACTGCCATAAATTTGAAGGGCATCCTGTAATTATAAATAGAATATATTGTGGCAGCCAAGGTGACTTTTTGGAACCTCTCCATTATTTTGGATTAATTCCGAATTCAAATCGTTTACTTAATTTTTTAAAAATCGTGCAATTCAAGCCAAAATACGAATTAGTATAACGTTTTGAATTAATGAGGGTACAGTGTATATGGTATCAACTTTTCCCATCAGTATGTTTCGTTTTTACAATTTGTTGGAATTGCTCAGAAAATCTGTATTTTGTTACAAAAATTTTGTTGCCAAAATCTTTCTAGTCATGATACTGGGAAATAATTTTGCAATACTGTTTTCACAGGGACAGTTTAAGGCGAGGCTGGGAACTGTTGGCCATCTGTTTAGCTTTTTTTCCTCCGTCGGATAAATTTGGTCCTTACTTGGCGGGTTATATAGCACGGCATTGTGACCCTGCCTACTGTTCCATGTTCCCTGATGTCTCTAAGTGGCCTATCCATATTCAGGTAAGAAGTTGTGTACAGTTCTCAATGCCTTCTATTTTTTTATATTTAGTGGATTTTTCACTGTTATGTCTTGTGTCCTTGCATTCTATTCAAAGTTTCAATCCAATGCCAATAATTATTTTTTTTCCAGAAACAGTTTGTCGTAAAATTTTGATTCCATGGAGTTTATGGTTGCAAACTAATAGACTTTTATTGTTATTATTTTATTAAACAATGCACATAAGTACAGAATTGAAGAGGCTTAAATGAGTTGGAAAGCAAAATAGTACTATGGTGGACAAAAGTTCCTTCCCTGAGCCAGCCACAATGTGACTGAATCACCTGAGGTTCGAATAATGAGGCAACTGAGGGAAGTGCTGTAATCATCCAACAGATGGCACACTGTGTAGTGAGTATGGCGGGGGATGGGGGCCATAGGGGAAAAGAGAGGGAGGGCTGAGGGAAGGGACTTTTGTCCACCTTAGTACACATTTGTCTTTGTTGCTTTAAAAATCAAGAAGTCCGATGCACTAGCCAAAGAAATTATTCAATTTTCCTTTCCCTATTCTTCATTTCATTACAGTATTCCTACCAAACCTAATTTATTTGCACAATCTATACAAACCTCCTCCTGCTATGGTACAAGTGACTAGACAAATACTGATCTCCTGCTTCTTTGAAAAGGAATTTCAATGTTGTTAAAAAGGTTATTTTATTCAGAATTTGGTTAACCCGCTCAGCCTCGCTTGACGCCATTGTGGCATCGAACATAAAAGACGAAAAGACTTACGCTCAGCCTCGCGACGCCAACGTGGCATCCAATGGGCTATATTTTCAAATACAGTTTTACCCCGCTTAACGCGCTTTCACTTAACGCGTTTTCGCATATACGCGGTGCCTTGCCAAAGCTGAACTTTCACTTAACGCGGCATTTTTCATCATATACGCGGTGAGTGTCCGGCTCGAGAGCTATTTTTAGATTCGCACTACCCCCCACCCGCCACCCTGCCTGACTGCCTGTTTTAGCTCATAAAATTCATACAAATTACCCAGCCAGAATATAATTTACATTGCTGGAATTCTTATAATTTGGTGATCATTTTGAATATAAACAACATATATTTTGCATTAAACATACAATTTTTAGATAAAAATATTTCTCTAGGTAACTATGTTATCTTTTGTCCAAAATATATGACATTTATATTCAAAATATTCCTGGTCTTACAAGGAATCCAGCAATGTCAATTATATTATCCTAACTTTAGTTTGAGGTATTATTTATTAAAATTTAGTGGTTATCCCACACATCTCCTTGGGACGGTTGGTGGGGGGTGGGGGGGAGGGAGGGACCGACCGACCGACCATCTGTTACCCCGTGAAGAATTATTTTTTTTTTTATTAACTGAAGATATTTGTTTTAGCTCATAAAATTCATACAAATTACCCGGTCAGAATATAATTTACATTGCTGGAATTCTTATAATTTGGTGATCATTTTGAATATAAACAACATATATTTTGCATTAAACATACAATTTTTAGATAAAAATTGTTCTCTAGGTAACTATGTTATCTTTTGTCCAAAATATATGACATTTATATTCAAAATATTCCTGGTCTTACAAGGAATCCAGCAATGTCAATTATATTATCCTAACTTTAATCTGAGGTATTATTTAATACTAAATGTTATAAACTCTGGAAGGGAGGATTGGTGGGGGGTGGGGGGAGGGTTGGGACTGACCACGCGGTTGGAAGAGGGGGGGAAGGCAAGGTGGGGTACTTTGATTGACAGATAGTGTCGAAGAATATTTTTTTTTTTTTATTAACTGAAGATATTTGTTTTAGCTCATAAAATTCATACAAATTATCCGGCCAGAATATAATTTACATTGCTGGAATTCTTACAATTTGCTGATCATTTTGAATATAAACATCATAGATTTTGCATTAGACATACAAATTTTTGATGTAAAGTTTATTCTGAGTAAATATGTTATCTTTTGTGAAAAATATATGACATTTATATTCAAAATATTCCTGGTCTTACAAGGAATCCAGCAATGTCAATTATATTATCCTAACTTTAGTTTGAGGAATTATTTATTACTATACCTGGTTTTCCCCCAAAAATTTCTCAGAGGGAAGAGCCAGTGAGTGTAGTGTGAGAAGAGGGGGAGGGAGTTGAGTCCATTATTTGAATGGACATTAACTTGGGACTGTATTTCTCTATTTCTCTTAAGTATTAATTGAGTGCATGTACCATCATAAAATTAAGATGTTATTTTTACTACAACATAGTTATTTGTCGTCAAAAAGTGGAGTTTGGGGGTCGGGCTGGGTTCTATTGGAATTAATCCCATATGTTCTGTTATTCACTTAACGTGGTTTTCACTTAACGCGGGACCCTCTGGGTTCAATTGACCGCGTTAAGTGGGGTACAACTGTAACTCAAAAAACTATTCAGTGAAACTGACTGAACTTTGGATGCCATTTGACAGACGTCGTTTTCTTTGTGTGGGCCTTATCACCTTCCCTGAGACGGTCTTGGTCATTGTATGCATGGCAGTGCGGCATGAAGCCAATGTGGCTCTGGCCATTAGAGCGAGAGGAGGGTGCATCGCTCAGCCCTTTAATTATTCCATGAGTTTTTTGTTCTATTATTTTTCCTTACACCACAATATTCTACATGCTTTGTTCTTTATTTTGGTATATAATACATATCAATGAACACCATAATACAAGGAAAATGCGAATGGAATTCGAGATGTTACTAAACATTTTCCTACTTTTCAACTTATACTCGAAAAAAGTAGCTTAAATTTCAAGAATATTCATTTTTTTATGGTTTCATACAGTTTTGCAGACAATTTTATGATAGAAGAGACCCCATTACAATTAATAAAACAATTCCATGGCAGTGAAATGAGCACTTATTTTTTTTCCAACTATTTTTCGGCAAAAACCTCCAAGGCTGAGCGTAAGTTTTCATGCACGTATGTGTCTCGAGCTCCGAGGCTGAGAGCGTTAAACAAAGTATAATCACAAGACAACAAAGCTCTCCTACAGGCATATTTGGGCTTAAAAAGTTAATACTTTTAGCAACAACAATGACTACAACACTTTTTTTTAACTTGATGTAGACAGGCTAAGAATTGAAACTCAGTCAAAGTCCGTATGTTTCCGATATTGAATATGATACTTTGTTGATGTAGGACAGCAAACAAATGTATCAAGAAAATTAAATGATGATGACTTAGCTAAAAGTTGTATCTGTTGTAAGATATGAATGTATATATGCTAACTGGAGAACCTATTAGTATGGTTATATAAGTAGAAGTTGTATTTAGAGAAGAGAGTTTTGTGGAGAGCATTCACAATGGAGGCTGAACATCATAACCTGTAATAATTGTACTGGGAGAAAGTTTTAGGCTTAGTTTGAAAGATTTGGTATTCACATGGAATAAAAATTTTATATGCAAGTTTTAGTGATGAAAAGGACTTGTCATTAGTATAAGATCTTTGTAATTAGAAATGAGAGAGGCAATTAATCACACACAGTTGTATAAAAGTCAAGATCCATTTTTTGTACTAATTAAGACATTCCTATAAGCTTATCTCATATTTTACCTTTAATTATAAGTGATAAACCATTAACAGGTGGCACACTATGCTGGTGTGTGCATCAAGCGCTTAGAAAGAACAACAGTTAATGCAAAGAGACAACGACTTAGAAAACCCACTCTGGAGGAAATTGATCTGGCACGTCTGCATATCTTCCGAGCATCAATGTTTGGTGGCACAATTGAAGAAGTGATGGCTCTACAGAGAGACAGGTAGATGAACTATAAGAATATTGATTTTCTCTTAAATTTCTCCAGTAACTTTTGTAGTGACAGTTTTATGCAACAGTATAATTTAAACTTTTTACTAATTCCTGGGGTTGATTGATTTGTTTATTTTGTAACTAATGAGATATGCAGGTAATGTATTAGTATGGTAGTGAAGACTCGGCTCTTAGTTTTATTGGTATCTGATGCCTGCAAATACTACTTTATACTGTATTGGGAAGATGAACTATTTTTCTGGAATTTAGTCCCAACAACGCATCATATGTTCTGGGAATTCTGCTGGCAAATCATTGACTTCTTGACCATACTGTACAGAAATCCCTGCTCCATAATTGGTTATAGAAAAAAAAAATGAAAGATCAATCCCACATTTTCCCCTGTTACACTTCTTTTTTGTTTTACTAGTTTCCTTAAATAATTAAAAAAAAAAGTTCTATACTGTATTTAAAAAAATAAAAAAATAAAAAATTTTGTTTAAGAAAGTTAGTGTTGCCATGAGTACTTTAGAGCAACTTATTTAAAGATTGTGATAATTAATACACTCATTTTATATTTTTCAGGTACCCACATCGTAGGTTACCTTGGGTTCAGACGACTCTCTCTGAGGAAGTATTACGACTACAGGGAACAAATACAGAGGGAATATTTAGAGTTCCTGCTGATTTTGATGAGGTAAGACTACAATATTTGGTGGATGTGTTTCATCTGATTACACTAAACAGTCATACAGTAATTCCACCATATAAAGGAAAATAATCCATACAAGCCTCCTCCTCCTCTTGCTATGTGTAGTGGGTTAACTCCAACCCCTTTGCATGATGCTAGTCCACAGAAAAGTTGTTCCATCCTCAGCAAATGAACCTGAAAATGTACAGTACTCATATATTGCAGGTAACACAAGGGCTAGTGTACACAGGGGGAACCCAATCCTCCTCCAATCCATATGGAGATTAAATCTGTGACCATTCACTTGTTAGATGTTCTTGTTACCAGCTGAGCTATCGAGCCACTGTATAAGGAGTCCCAGCATCTTGGCAAAAAAATAGCAAATCTGTGAATAAAATACTGTATAGGAATTCCATAGTGAACATAAAAGAGCTATCATAGGGAGGGGGGGGGGGAGAAGTGAATCAAGGGACTTTAAAATGTTATGGTACATGTAAATGGAAAGCTAACATTTGTTTAATATATTTAATCACTTTACTAAGATATGATACCAGCATCTGCAAATATATAAAAAAATATGGATATGTGCCATAAGTATTTAACTACAGTACAGTAATATAAAAAAAAATGTAAATGTTAACCGGAATAGTAACATTCCCTCTACAGTAGTTAGGTTTCTTAATTTTCATGCAGTCTATCAACTGACTAGAATAGTGTGATCAGAAGCAAATTCCAAATGTAACAAATACAATGTGTGCTTATACACTAATTCCCTCATTAACGTCATTTCAGTCAACGTCGTTTCGTTATAGCGTCATTGAACAAAAAAATAAAATATTTATGAAAATTATAAATGTACAACAATTTTAAAAATTCAGTGCAAAGTCACTCAGCGCCTGACTGTGATAACAGCTGGTTGTGTAAGCGACCAGCGTGGGCTCCATATTTGTTGGTTGATGCTCTACCAACATTCACTTAAAATCCAAAATTTATTTGAGCCCTAGAACAATGAGTGCTAAATGTGCATTATGCACCACTACTGGTTGTGGTCACAGAAAGAAGAGGAAAAGTGTTACATTAGATGTGGTAAAGAGAGTTGAAGAAGGAAAGCGAGATGTGACTATAGCAAGAGTTTGCAACCAAGAACCGAAGGTAAGAACAATTTGTGGAAATGCAGAAAATATCAATTCATGTGCAAAAAGTGTTACTCCATTATCTGCTATAAAGTTAACTTGTAACAGAAGTGGCATTATGGAAAGAATCCTGAACATGTGAACCACGGATCAACATAACAAAACTTCCCATGTTCGTTGCTCTCCATACAGGCGAAAGCTCTCAAGTTTATTTGAAAATTCAAAACAAGAAGGTGATAATGCTGTAAGTGAAACATTTGTGGCAAGTTTTGAGAATATTTTGACCAGAAATGTACCCAAGGAACATAACCCCTATTTATATCATTGTGTCTACGGTAAAATCGTTTTCACTTAACGTTGTTTCACTTAAAGTCATGGTTTTCAGGAACCTAACAAAGATGTTAATGGGGGAATTGGTGTAGTTTGAAAATAAAAGCACAATCTAAAGTGAAAAATTATACTGTGGTAA
>NW_024721079.1:8497591-8579474 GCF_018991925.1 Homarus americanus | reverse complement strand
TGTGTAGGAGGGTGTAAAGGGTGCTGAAGGTGTGTAAGGATGGATAGGGATGTAGGAGGTGTAGGGATGTGTAGGAGGGTGTAGAGATGTGTAGAGGGTGTAAAGGTGTGCTGAAGGTGTGTAAGGATGGATAGGGATGTAGGAGGGGTGTAGAGATGTGTAGGAGGTTGTAAAGGGGTGTGCTGAAGGTGTGTAAGATGGATAGGGATGTAGAGGGATGTAGGAGGGTGTAGAGATGTGTAGAGGTGTAAAGGGTGTGCTGAAGATGTGTAGGATGGATAGGGATGTGTAGGGAGGGTGTAGAGATGTGTAGGGAGGGTGTAGAGATGTGTAGAAGGTAAAGAGGGTGCTGAAGGTGTGGGAAGGATGGATAGGGATGTGTAGAGGGTAGGGATGTGTAGGGAGGGTGTAGTGATGTGTAGGAGGGTGTAAAAGAAGGTGTGAGGATGGATAGGGATGTAGGGTGTAGAGATGTGTAGAGGGTGTAGAGATGTAGGAGGGTAAAGTGAAGGTGTGTAAGATGGATAGGGATGTGTGGGAGGGTGTAGGGATGTAGGGAGGGTGTAGGGATGTGTAGGAGGGTGTAGATGTAGGGGAGGGTGTAAAGGTGAGTGAAGGTGTAGGGGATGGATAGGGATGTAGGAGGGGTGTAGATGTAGGAGGTGTAGGGATGTAGGAGGGTGTAGAGATGTAGGAGGTAAAGAGGGTGCCGAAGGTGTGTAAGGATATTTATTTTCTGAGATAAATTTCTGTTTTTATGATATCTACTTGAAATAGGTAATATTTTTTGAAAGTCGATATCTACTTCTGAAAAGTTTATAATTCTTCCTGTAACAGAGATACTGGGAAAGAGACACCAACCTGGAGTGATTATTTCCTATTTCTGTTATTCAAATTCCATTTTCTATGATAATCTATTTCGTAAAAGGTAAATATTTTCCAAAAGTCGATAATCCATTTCTGAAAAGCGATACTATTTCAGATAAACCACAGCAGGCACAAATTTTAGAAGAGATTATTTTTATATGATACAACAGATATCTACTGGAAATTAGGTAATATTTTTAAATGATTATCATTTTCGAAAAGTCGATAAACTATTTTAAAAGATACCCATTTTTCGAAAGTAGACACACCTTCGGAAAGCAGATTATTTCATTTCTATGATACAAATTTCTCGTTTATGATATATAAAACCACCTTCCTAGAAAGTAGATATTTCATTTCTGATCCAACCCATTTTCATGATACCTTACTTCAAAATTAGGTAATATTTTCGAAAGTCGAAATCTGCTTTCAAAAGTCGATAATCTACTTGCTAAAAAGTAGATATCTACAAAGACACTCTGTAGGAGATCATGGAGGGGTGGGTCTGTGGGTGTGAAGAAAGGATATGCAGAAGGGGTAAGGAGGACGGGAGGGAGGGAGGGAGATGTGGGAGGAGGTGTGGGTAAGGGAGGGAGGGGTAGGGAGGAGGTGGGGGGTATAGAGGGGGTAAGGGAGGAGGTGGGTATGGAGGTTGAGGAGGTGGAGGTTGGAGGAGGTATGGAGGTGGAGAGAGGGTGGGGGAGGGGAGGTGTGGAATGGAGGGTGGAGGAGGAGGAGTATGGAGGGTGGAGGAGGGTGTGGGTAAGGAGGTGGGGAGGAGGAGGAGTATGAGGGAGGAGTGGGGTATGGGAGGTGGGAGGAGGAGGCATGGAGGGAGGAGGAGGGAGTATGGAGGGTGGAGGGGTAAGGGGAGGTGGGAGGAGGAGGAGTATGGGGGGAGGAGGAGTGAGAGTATGGAGGGGTGGGAGGGGAGTGGAGAGGGAGGTGGAGGAGGGGTATGGGAGGTGGGAGGGGGAGGAGGGGTGGGGTGGGAGGAGTGTGAGTAGGGAGGTGGAGGAGGGGTAAGGAGGTGGAGGAGGTGGGGTATGGGAGGGAGGAGGGAGTAGGGAGGGGGAGGAGGGAGTGGAGGTGAGGAGGGGTGGGAGGAGGGGTGTGGAGGAGGGTGGGGTATGGAGGGTGGAGGAGTGTGAGTATGGAGGGCGTGGAGGAGGGTATGGAGGTGTGGAGGAGGTGTGGGTATGGAGGTGAGGAGGAGGGTATGGAGGGTGTGGAGGAGGAGGAGTATGGAGAGCGAGGAGGAGGGAGGCGGAGGGTGGGAGGAGGAGGAGGGTGGAGGATGAGGGGTGTGGGTATGGGAGGTGTGGGGGGATATGGAAGCAGTTTATTTTGCCAGAAAACACAGACAGAGTTGATAATAATATAAGTGATGAAGAGAGCCTGAGCTGAAGGCACTTGATATACAGTATGTATACCTATCTCATGGGGAGGTTTTATGTTACACTAAATTATTTAATGACTTACTGTAATTACATGAGATAGATATTCGACATATTGTAGCGACTATGCACAGAACTTATACTTTATTATGGAGATAGAGGAATAAAGCAAAATTAGTATTTACTATATATTTTTTCCGATATGCAGACAGTAAGTCAGCAACCACAAAGTATAGATACTGGCAGATTATCGGAAGTTATCCTGTCAAACGTATCGTAACGTTAAAATAACAATACTGTTTTTATAAACAAAATTTAATTTACTAACATTTCAAAAATTCCTACCCGCTCACCCCTTCCAAAAGTACAGTATTTTTAAATCGAAAATGTTTAATCTGGTTGTCATTGGTGTTCCCAGAGTGACCGACCACATTCCCTTCAGCTCTCAACATAGGTATGCGTGGCAGCTGAGAAGGGGTGAGGAGTGAGGGGGAATATGAAGTGCTAATGATATTTAGAGAGTGGCCCCAAAGGATTGACATTTTACGCATCCTGGTGACACTTGAGCAAGATGTCTGTGCGTGTGTGTGTGTGTGTGTGTGTTCATGTAAGGTAGACACTGGTAATGTGTGTTAGTGTGGCGGGGGCATGCACAATACAGTTATCAGTGGACGTATTGCCCGTGGCTTCAAGGAAGAGCCACCACACCAAGACCTTATGTACATATTCTCGGTGACACATCCTCAGGCTTCCTGCTGTACTGGCCACTCCTGGATCCTACAATAGTGCTGTTTTTTCGCCTGTCACAGCCTCTCCAGCATACCTCAGACCACCATATGACGTAGAAGTTGGTCACTGCTTATATACTTTGAACGTTATGGGTTATCCCTCCGGGCTCCCTTGACGACGCACAAAATTGTCTAAACAAAAAGTAACTGAGGCGTCACTGACGAATTACAACATGTGAGAAGTCCAGCACTACTTCTGTTGTAAAGTATTTACACACATTAAATAGAAACAGTTTATGAAAGGCTTCCACTAAAATGTTGTAAATACAGCCCCTGACAGTACTGATATTGATATAACCAAGCCAAGTGCGCGTGCATGCAGTAGTAAGGAAATGCTCAATGAAGGTAGTAATGGGGAAAACAAGACAGCAGGGTATCATGGTGTGCCAAGAGGGGGGAGGAGGGGGGTTGTGTTGGTACTCGTTACCCTGTCTCTGTGTTGGCTGACTCATGCTGAGGATGTATACAGTACATCTTAAGTTAAAATAGACAACCTACAAGCATAATTTGGCTGATACTACCCGAGCTTCAAGGAACAAGGGTTTAACGACCAGTGATAATGGATGATAGCTGGGTCATGTTAGACAACGTCTGCTGAGGTCTAAGTAAGGTTATGATGATGAGTAAGGTGGTGGGACAAAAAGGAAGTAAAAAGTTAAGAAGAAGGAGGAAGGACGTCTTTTAAGTTAGAATATGTAGGTTAGCTTAGTAATGGAGCGGTTATTCTTGAGTGAGGGCTAGCTTATTGGTAGAATAGGTTAATGTTCGGGTTCCATTCAGGTGAGGGAGGAGGAGGACAGAGGTAAGCGTGACAGTTCAAGCCCCCTGCCACCTGACAGAAATAACCTGAACTACGTCACTTCCTGTCACTGCTGCCCATGGTCGCTACTAGATACCAGTGTGAGAGGAAGAGAGGCACAAGGGGACAGAGAGGGTGACACAGTGAGAGGACACAGAGGGTGACACAGTGAGGGGACACAGAGGGTGACACAGTGAGGGGACAGAGAGGGTGACAAAGGGAGGGACAGAGAGGGTGACACAGTGAGGGGACAGAGAGGGTGACACAGTGAGAGGACACAGAGGGCACAGTGAGGGGACAGAGAGGGTGACAGAGGAGGGGACAGAGGGGTGACACAGTGAGGGGACAGAGAGGGTGACACAGGAGGGGACAGAGAGGTGACACAGTGAGAGACACAGTGAGGGGACAGAGAGGTGACACAGTGAGGGGACACAGAGGGTGACACAGGAGGGACAGAGAGGGTGACACAGTGAGGGGACACAGAGGGTGACACATGAGGACAGAGAGGGGACACAGTGAGGGGACAGAGAGGGTGACACAGTGAGGGGACAGAGAGGGTGACACAGTGAGAGGACAGAGAGGGGACACAGAGAGGGACAGAGAGGGTGACACAGTGAGGGGACAGAGGGTGACACAGTGAGGGGACAGAGAGGGTGACACAGTGAGGGGACAGAGAGGGTGACACAGTGAGAGGACAGAGAGGGTGACACAGGAGAGGACAGAGAGGGTGACACAGTAAGAGGACAGAGAGGGTGACACAGGAGAGGACAGAGAGGGTGACACAGTGAAGGGACAGAGAGGGTGACACAGTGAGAGAGGACAGAGGGCAGAGAGGACAGAGAGGGTGACACAGTGGAGGACAGAGAGGGTGACACAGTGAGGGGACAGAGGGGACACAGTAAGAGACAGAGATGGTGACACAGTGAGAGGACAGAGATGGTGACACAGTGAGGGACAGAGATGGTGACATAGTGAGAGGACAGAGAGGGTGACATAGTGAGGGACAGAGAGGGTGACACAGGAGGACAGAGAGGGTGACAGGAGAGGACAGAGATGGTGACACAGTGAGAGACACAGAGGGTGACACAGTGAGGGGACACAGAGGGTGACACGGTGAGAGGACACAGAGGGTGACAGAGAGGACAGAGAGGGTGACACAGTGAGAGGACAGAGAGGTGACACAGGAGGGGACAGAGATGGTGACACGTTGAGAGGACAGAGGGTGACACAGGGAGGGGACAGAGATGGTGACACAGGAGAGGACAGAGAGGGTGACACAGGAGAAGACAGAGAGGGTGACACAGTGAGAGGACACAGAGGGTGACACAGTGAGGGGACAGAGATGGTGACACAGTGAGAGGACAGAGAGGGTGACATAGTGAGGAGGGACAGAGATGGGACACAGTGAGAGGACAGAGAGGGTGACACAGTGAGGGACAGAGATGGTGACACAGTGAGAGGACAGAGATGGTGACACAGTGAGGGGACAGAGATGACACAGTGAGAGACAGAGAGGGTGACACAGTGAGGGGACAGAGAGGGTGACACAGTGAGGGGACAGAGGGTGACACAGCTAGAGGACACAGAGGGTGACACAGTGAGAGGACAGAGAGGGTGACACAGTGAGGAGGACACAGAGGGTGACACAGTGAGGGACACAGAGGGTGACACGGTGAGAGGACACAGAGGGTGACACAGGAGAGGACAGAGAGGGTGACACGGTGAGAGGACAGAGGGTGACACAGTGAGGGGACACAGAGGGTGACACAGGAGAGGACAGAGAGGGTGACACGGTGAGAGGACACAGAGGGTGACACAGGAGAGGACACAGAGGGTGACACGGTGAGAGGGACACAGAGGGTGACACAGTGAGAGGACAGAGAGGGTGACATAGTGAGGGGACAGAGAGGGTGACACAGTGAGGGGACACACAGAGGTGACACAGGAGGGACAGAGATGGTGACACGGTGAGAGGACAGAGATGGTGACCAGTGAGAGGACAAGACACAGTGAGAGGACAGAGAGGGTGACATAGTGAGAGGACACAGAGGGGACACAGTGGGGGACAGAGAGGTGACATAGGAGAGGACAGAGAGGGTGACACAGGAGACACAGAGGGTGACACATTGAGAGGACACAGAGGGTGACACAGTGAGGGGACAGAGAGGGTGACACAGTGAGAGGACAGAGGGTGACACAGTGAGAGGACAGAGAGGGTGGAGGGACAGAGATGTGACACGGGTGAGAGGACAGAGAGGGTGACATAGGGAGAGAGACAGAGGGTGACACAGTGAGGGACAGAGAGTGACACAGTGAGGGACAGAGAGGACAGCAGAGGACAGAGGACACAGGGGACAGAGAGGGTGACATACAGTGGAGGACAGAGAGGGTGACACAGAGAGGAAGGAGATGGTGACACAGTGAGAGGGACAGAGAGGGTGACATAGCAGAGGACACACAGAGGGTGACAGAGAGGGTGACAGTGAGGACAGAGAGGGTGACACAGTGAGGGGGACACAGAGGGTGACACAGTGAGGGACAGAGAGGGTGACACAGTGAGAGGACAGAGGGTGACACTGAGAGGACACAGAGGCAGACAACAGTGAGAGGACAGAGATGGTGGACACAGGAGAGGACAGAGAGGGTGACATGGAGGGGACAGAGAGGGTGACACAGTGAGGGACAGGAGGGTGACACAGGAGGGGACAGAGAGGGTGACACAGTGAGAGAGGACACAGAGGGTGACACACAGTGAGAGACACAGAGGGTGACACAGTGAGAGGACAGAGAGGGTGGACAGTGAGAGGACAGAGAGGGTGACAGTGAGGGGAGAGAGAGGTGACACAGTGGAGGACAGAGAGGGTGACACAGAGAGAGGACACAGAGGGTGAAGGTGAGGGGACACAGAGGTGACACAGTGAGAGGACAGAGGATGACACAGAGAGGACAGAGAGGGTGACACAGTGAGGGGACAGAGAGGGTGACACAGTGAGAGGACACAGAGGGTGACACAGTGAGAGGACACAGAGGGGACACAGAGAGGACACAGAGAGGGTGACACAGGAGAGGACAGAGAGGGTGACACAGTGAGAGGACAGAGATGGTGAGGGGACAGAGATGGTGACACAGTGAGGGACAGAGGGTGACAGAACAGTGGGGGGACAGAGATGGGTGACACAGTGAGAGGACAGAGATGGTGACACAGTGAGAGCACAGTGAGAGGACAGAGATGTGACACAGTGAGGGGACAGAGAGGGTGACACAGTGGGGGGACAGAGAGGGTGACACAGTGAGGGACACAGAGAGGGTGACAGTGAGAGGACAGAGATGGTGACACAGTGAGGGGACAGAGAGGGTGACACAGTGAGAGGACAGAGAGGGTGACACAGTGAGGGACAGAGGGTGACACAGTGAGAGACAGAGAGGGTGACACAGTGAGAGACACACAGAGGGTGACACAGTGGGGGGGACAGAGAGGGTGACACAGTGAGAGGACAGAGAGGGTGACATGAGGGGACACAGAGGGTGACACAGGAGGGGACACAGAGGGTGACACAGTGAGAGGACAGAGGGTGACACATTGAGAGGACACAGAGGGGTGACACAAGTGAGAGCAGGAGATGGTGACACAGTGAGAGGACAGAGGGTGGACACAGGAGGACAGAGAGGGGTGACACAGGAGGGACAGAGAGGGACACAGTGAGGGGACAGAGAGGGTGACACAGTGAGAGGACACAGAGGGTGACACAGTGAGAGGACACAGAGGGTGACACAGTGAGAGGACAGAGAGGGTGACACAGTGAGAGGACAGGAGAGGGTGACACAGTGAGGGACAGAGGGTGACACAGTGGAGGGAGAGAGGGGGACACAGAGAGGACAGAGAGGGTGAGACAGTGAGGACACAAGAGGTGACACAGTGAGAGGACAGAGGATGACACAGGAGAGGACAGAGAGGGTGACAGTGAGGGACAGAGAGGGTGACACAGGAGAGGACACAGAGGGTGACACAGTGAGAGGACAGAGAGGTGACACAGTGGGAGAGTGACACAGAGGGTGACAGTGAGAGGACAGAGAGGGTGACATAGTGGAGAGGACACAGGTGACACGGTGAGAGGACAGAGATGGTGACACAGTGAGAGGACACAGGGGTGACACAGTGAGAGGACAGAGAGGGTGACACAGGAGAGGACAGAGAGGGTGACACAGTGAGAGACAGAGGGTGACACAGCAGAGGGACAGAGATGGTGACACAGTGAGAGGACAGAGGTGACACAGTGAGGGACAGAGAGGGTGGACAGTGGGGGGGACACAGAGTGACACAGTGAGGGACAGAGAGTGACACAGTGAGGGACAGAGGGGGTGACACAGTGAGGGGACAGAGGGTGACACAGGAGAGGGGGAGAGGGGTGACACAGTGAGAGGACAGAGAGGGGACACACAGTGAGAGGACAGAGAGGGTGACAGTGAGGGGGGACAGAAGGGTGACACAGTGAGGGGACAGAGAGGGTGACACAGTGAGGGGACAGAGAGGGGTGACACAGTGGAGGGGACAGAGAGGGTGACACAGTGAGGGGACAGAGAGGGTGACACAGTGAGAGGACACAGAGGGTGACACAGTGAGGGGACACAGAGAGGGACACAGTGAGGACAGAGAGGGTGACACAGTGAGAGGACACAGAGGGTGACACAGGGAGGGGACAGAGAGGGTGACACAGTGAGGGGAGAGGGTGACACAGTGAGAGGACACAGAGGGTGACACAGTGAGGGGACACAGAGGGTGACACAGTGAGGGACAGAGAGGGTGACACAGTGAGGGACAGAGAGGGTGACACAGTGAGGGGACAGAGAGGGTGACACAGTGAGGGACAGAGAGGGTGACACAGTGAGGGGACAGAGAGAGGGTGACACAGTGAGGGGACAAGGTGAGGGGACAGAGAGGGTGACACAGTGAGGGGACAGAGAGGGGTGACACAGTGAGGGACAGAGAGGGACACAGTGAGGACAGAGAGGGTGACACAGGGATGGGGACACAGTGAGGGGACAGAGAGAGAGGGTGACACAGGAGAGGACAGAGAGGGACACAGTGAGGGGACAGAGAGGTGACACAGTGAGAGGACACAGAGGTGACACAGGAGGGACAGAGATGGTGACACAGTGAGAGGACAGAGGGGTGACACAAGGAGGGGACACAGAGGGTGACACAGTGAGGGACAGAGATGGTGACACAGGGAGAGGACACAGAGGGTGACACAGTGAGAGGACAGAGAGGGTGACACAGTGGAGAGGACACAGAGGGTGACACAGTAGAGACAGAGAGGGTGACACAGTGAGAGGACAGAGAGGGTGACACAGTGAGGGGACAGAGAGGGTGACACAGGAGAGGACAGAGAGGTGACACAGTGAGGGGACAGAGGGGTGACACAGGAAGGGACAGAGGTGACACAGTGAGGGACAGAGAGGGTGACACAGGAGAGGACAGAGATGGAGACAGGAGAGGACAGAGGGTGACACAAGAGAGGGACAGAGGGGTGACACAGTGAGGGGACAGAGAGGGTGACACAGTGAGAGGGACAGAGGGTGACACAGTGAGAGACACAGAGATGGTGACACAGGAGAGGACAGAGGGGTGACACAGTGATGGGAAGAGAGATGGCACAGGAGAGGACAGAGGGGACACAGTGAGAGAAGAGGGTGACACAAGGAGAGACAGAGATGAGACACAGTGAGAGTACAGCAGAGGCATACAGGAGAGGGACAGAGATGGGACACAAGGAGAGACAAGAGATGGGACAGGAGAGGACAGAGGGTGACACAGTGAGGGGACAGAGGGGTGACACAGTGGGGACAGAGAGGGTGACACAGTGGGGGGACAGAGAGGGTGACACAGTGAGAGGACAGAGGTGACACAGTGAGAGGACAGAGATGGTGACGGAGTGAGAGGGACAGAGGGTGACACAGTGAGGGGACAGAGATGGGACACAGGAGAGGACAGAGATGGGACTGGTGGGGAGACAGAGGTGACAGAGATGGGACAGAGATGGGACACAGTGAGAGGACAGAGATGGGACGGTGAGGAGGACAGAGGGTGACACAGTGAGGGACAGAAGGGACACAGTGGAAGGACAGAGATGGGACAGTGAGAGGGACAGAGGGTGACAGTGATGGGACAGAGATGGGACTAGTGAGGAGGACAGAGATGGGACGGTGGGGAGGGACAGAGGGTGACACAGTGAGAGGGACAGAGGGTGACACAGTGAGAGGGACAGAGATGGGACCAGTGAGAGGACAGAGATGACGTGATGGGACAGGGATGGGACACAGTGAGGGACAGAGATGGTGACACAGTGATGGGACAGAGTGGGACACAGTGAGAGAGCAGGGTGACACAGTGAGGGACAGAGATGGGACACAGTGGAGGACAGAAGATGGTGACCGACAGGAGAGGGACAGAGGGGGAACAGGGTGACACAGTGGGGACAGAGGGTGACACAGTGAGGACAGGAGGGTGACACAGTGAGGGGACACAGGGTGACACAGTGAGGGGACAGAGGGTGACACAGTGGGGGGGACACAGAGGTGACGCAGGGGGGTGACACAGTGAGAGGACAAGAGGGTGACACGGTGAGAGGAGGACAGAGGGTGACACAGTGGGGGACAGAGGGGTGACACAGTGGGGGGACAGAGGGTGACACAGTGAGAGGACAGAGAGGATGACACAGTGAGGGGACACAGATGGAGACACAGTGATGGGACCAGAGTGGTGACACAGAGAGAGGACACAGAGGTGACACAGTGGGGAGGACAGAGATGGTGACACAGTGGAGAGGACAGAGGGGTGACACAGTGGGGGGACAGAGGGTGTTGGACACAGTGGGGGACGGAGGTGACACAGTGAGAGGACACAGAGGGTGACACAGTGAGGGAGGACAGAGGTGACACAGTGAGGGACAGAGATGGTGACACAGTGGAGTGGGACAGAGGGGTGACCAGTGAGGGGAGAGAAGGTGGCACAGTGGGGGACGGAGAGGTGACTGAGAGGAAGGGGCAGTGACAGAGGGGGGACAGAGACGGTGACACAGTGGGGGACTGGAGAGGGTGACACAGTGAGGGGCAGAGTGACTGAGTGAGGGGACAGAGGGTGACACAGTGAGGGACAGAGAAGGTGACACAGTGGGGGACAGAGATGGGACACAGTGGAGAGGACAGAGGTGACACAGTGAGAGGGACGAGGGTGACCAGGTGAAGGGACAGAGAGGTGACACAGTGATGGGACAGAGAGGTGACACAGTGAGAGGACAGAGGATGACACAGGTGAGGGGACAGAGAAGGTGACACAGTGAGGAGAGATGGGACACAGTGAGAGGGGACAGAGGGATGACAGTGGAAGGGACAGAGGGTGACACAGTAATGGGACAGAGATGGTGACACAGTGAGAGGGACAGAGGGTGACACAGTGAGGGGACAGAGATGGGACACAGTGAGAGGAATAGAGGTGACACAGTGGGACAGAGATGGGACACAGTGAGGGGGTGACCGAGAGGGACAGAGGGTGACACAGTGATGGGACAGAGATGGTGACACAGTGAGAGGACAGAGGGTGACACAGTGAGGGGACAGAGATGGGACACAGTGAGAGGACAGAGGGTGACACAGTGATGGGACAGAGATGGGACACAGTGAGAGGACAGAGGGTGACACAGTGATGGGACAGAGATGGGACACAGTGAGAGGACAGAGGGTGACACAGTGATGGGACAGAGATGGGACACAGTGAGAGGACTGAGGGTGACACAGTGAGGCGACAGAAAGGGTGACAAAGTTAGGCGACAGAGTTGTTTGGCTGTGAGTTGGTTATCAGTGTATTGACTTCCTGTGCATGACTTTAAATGTCACAAGACTGTCTGTGAATGAGTTAGCTTTATACCTAAATATACTGTACACCTGTATTTACATCTTCTGAATAAAGTCTAAACCCAATAGAACTCTTCACCCACACACCCCTTCCTGAGGATTCCCTGTCATGGCCACTACTGAATATTTCTCATCTTCCAGGAGTGCTCCAATCCCTAGGCCCATTAATCAGACTCACCACGTTCTTAAATAACAGCTTTGGTTAACAGACCAGAATCATTTAGACAAATCTTTGCTACCTCCAGCTGACAGTTGAACATAACATTTCCATACAATTACATTGTGAATACCGGTATGCATCCAAGGACACTATTCATTAAATGGTGTAATCAGGGTTCGATGTAACACCAGCTTATAACAACTAAACTTATTATATTTACACTAGAGTACAGACAATAATACAGCATGGTCTTGCCTTAATTCCATAATATGGCTCTCCCTCCATTCACAAAATATCACCCAACATTCACCCTTAACACTGGTGAGCAAATTGATACTAAAACATGAGATACACAATGGATGAAATAAGATATAGTCACTTATTCCCGAGTCCAATTTCACACCCTGTGTCTGCCTGGAAAGAAAGCTTCTAGAAGGGCAACAACAGTACATTTTTCACAACCAAAATATTTACTCAAAACTACTTAATACAAATACATAATATTTTGTGATTACAAAATATTAGGAGTCATATAGTAACAAAATAATTCGCATCCAATGCAAAAAATGAACTAATTATAACAAAATACATATATCTTTCATTTATGCTTGGTTCATAGAAAACTGCTTTTGCAACGGTGACTGGTACAAAATGAATATATTGTACAGCACACACCTTAATAATATGTAAATGCTGCACATACTGTAGACGTATTATTTTTCAAATAATTTTTTATCCATTTGGGATCAATGTTATTTGATATAAGTTTTCTGTATGGTATGTTCTACCTTTGTGCATTAAGTAGCTCATTATTTAAATTGTTACGGTACTCGTCAATCTCATAGTCAGGTCACCCCCGGCAATCATGTTTGTGAGCTTATTGTGGTCAGATCACCTGGTAAAGTGGAGTCACCCTCTCGTGAGGTCATGTAGTTCACCCCTAAACAAAATACTCCTTCCCTCAGCTGTCTTTTCAACCCGTTAACCTGACATAAGTCCTGGTTTGAATCTCACTTCTTTGTGATCGCTGTTAGCTAGTTCGCTTCCTTATCGACATTAATAATAATATTTTCTCTGTCTGATAGAACTAAATCTAGTATAATATTCTCCAGGGTGGGTTTGGCTATAACTATGTTGACTTAGGAAACAGTCCAATTGTTTCAAGGAAATCATCTGATTAGGAGTTATTCGTCAGTTCAGTCTAATCTGTTTAACTAAAGTTAAAGTCGTCTACTATACAGACTTAGAGAAGCTATTATAGTGTGTGGTTTGACCTGACCGATGGACGCAGCAGGAATAAAGTCTTATAATACTATAACCGACTGGTATGTGTGCCGAGAAGTATGTGAAGCCATTGTTTCCCAGCGAGCAAGAGGTAAGATGGTTGGCACCGAGAATAACCCCACTTACAACATTAGATCATAAAAAGACAGGATGTTCTTGGCAGAAACACAAGTACCTGCCCTAGACTCCTCACCATTGGCTAGGACATAAGACCCGAAAATGTAAGGCATAAAGTTGCAATATTTGCTAAACATACAAACACCTGACATAAATATAACACCCAAGACGAAAATTAGCTGAAACACAAACATGAGAAAACAGAAGCACTTGGGTTGAGCCCCAAGACCTAGCATTCTACTACTATTTTCCAATTTCCTCGCTTTTCTTCTGCACTATCCACCAACCCCAAGTCCCTCCAAATTCCACCATTATTCTTCAAGTCCAGTTCCCGCACCACCAATCTATGCACCTGCATCAAGATTTCTTCATACTTTACTTCATCCATCGATCGATCGATCGATCGAAGGGCATTAGAGACAGAAACACTCCACCGGAGAAATCCAAGCAACCAAACAACACGCACCAAGTTCCCTCGACCCACAATTACGCAAAACAGAACACTAAAAATAATACAACACAACGTCCTGGCCTGGACACATAAAAGAAAAACAGAACAAACAAACATATATTCAACAACATAGACCCAGACATAATTCTCATAAACTCACACGGTCGAAAAAACAATGACAAAATAAAACTCTTCAACTATTACACACATCAACTGAACATACACGAAAAATTTAGCGACTGTAACGGAGGCGGTTTCTCTCTACTTATACTCTGCCTTATCTTTTACCCATACTTCTCTTGTCTTAGTTCTTTAAGTCAATTGTTCTTTCTACTTACTTCAATGGTTACTGCATAACCTTAGTTCTTTTTGGTAGCATGACGAGGCACATGGGTATTGTAATTCTGATATCAGGGTTACTTAGACGAAAATAAAGGTGACTACTGTGGGGAAAATGAATACTCCTAAAATACTCTAGCAACAGGTTTATTAATATGAAATCAAAGGGAAAAAGAGATATTATTAACATATAACTTCAAGGTGCAACTCCTCGCTTACTCAACTGCAAACTCAGTATTTTCTTATTGCACACAACCATAATGGTGTTACATTACATTACATAGCAGGACCAGTTCCTTGGCCCTACTCACAATACATAGTTACATGACAACTCCTTGCAGATTACTTTACTTCTCACCTACTGGTGGTACGAGCATTACAGTACAGTTACAAGAATCAACTCCTTGACTTTACTCAGGTAGTCCCAAGGGGACAACTTCACTTCTCACACATTACTCGTACTTCTCATTACATCCAGTTATAAGACAAACCTCAACTGATACTTCACAAACTGTTGGTAGTGCATAGGAGATGCACTCACCACAACATGTCAATACTGAAACCAGCAAATACATGGGTCCGCTACCCCACATGGGATAATTATTTCCAGTTAATTATCCCCAAGCCTTTACAACAGACACTTTGGACCATATAACTCCAAGGCATGTCCCAGGGTATAACACTGGCGCCTCTAACAACTGATGACTGCTGTTGTGGTCGGTTACACTCAACACGAGGCAGGTCTGGGGCCCTCGGCCCACAAGGTGGACCTGCCATTTCAATCATGTCGAATCAACGACATAATCGATATATTGCTCCCTGCTGGGAATCTACTGGCTCTGGGGCTATTAGTGAATGTCAAATAAGCCCAGCCTGGATCTGGGAACAAACAGGAGAGGATGAGACTTGGGAAGCATGATGACAACACCAACAAAACAAATCTCTCATCTGGCAACGTCAGTCGACATTTACTTTATATTACTTCTCACACTGGGTGAATGACAATTCCATTGTTACAACATGAACACTGATAATTCACTACAATGACTGAATCAAACTGAATGGTTAGGGAACACGTCTACAGTACATACCTGGGGACAAACAGGAGAGGGCGTGACGGAGGACGACTCTCTTCCCGCTCCCCCGTGGTTATATACTCGTGAGTTGCCAGCGATTGCTACTCACGCAATGACAGAGATTACAAACAAACCAACTGTTACTCATTCAAAGATGACCCTCAGTTGACAAAGGCCTGGCGAATTACTTGAGTTGATTTACACAGACTAATTCAAGATTGAGCTGGCCAGCAGAAGTAGAAAAAAGTATTGAAAACTGTGTTCGAAGGCGGGACTTACTGGGAGGGATCATGAGTATAAACGTCGATGGAGAAAAACACGTCTCTTCTTAGGAATAGCTAACCCACTCATGTTTTGCGTTCGTGGAGTATAATAAGAATCAGTACTTAAAACAGACTAGCAGTCAACGAGACAACGATGTAATGAGACGAATCTCACAAGAAGAGAATTACATATATAGGTAGGAAGTATAGAGAGTAGGAATGTAAAGATAGGAAACTTGGTAGCGTGGCCTGGATGTTATTTGCACAGCGTCACTACGCTTATCTTATCTCGTATGTCAATACACATATATCACTTGTTAAAGGGACAACTTGTTAAACACCTCTTGATACAACTATTTATTACTTCACTCAATGACATGGACACATTAGTATCACTATTATATCGGGGTACTAACACATTATGCTTTACGTTACTTGACACTGACTCTCGGACACACCTGAATGAATACACTTCCCACAGTAGGTAACTCACCCTAGGACGTTCTGACAAGACTCCCGTGTACCCTGACGTAGGCCCAGTGAGTGCTGGCTGGGCTGCCTCCTATGGGAGAGTCTGCTTAGCTGGCGATGCCGTGGTCTGGTCGGGAGGTCTCCCTCCCGATCTGGGGAGGGGACGTGCGTGACTCTGCTTAGTGAACCAAGTGACGACCCGAACGGGAGAGAGATGACAGCAACCAGAATGAGAATCAGTCTGACCAGAATGATAATGATAAAGATAATGCCCGTGGACGGGACTGTAGGGCCTTTATATGGGGTCGGCCCAGCCGGCTTCTGACCTCTAACAATTAACACTAAACTGGTTTGATCTAGATAGCTGTGTGCAGGTGTGGTCCTGGCCAGGTGTCTTGGCTAGGTGTGGTTGTAGGTCACCCGACTCACGTCATTAGCGGGCGAGGTCAAGTCCCTTGGGTCGACCTGAGGTGTGTCAACCCGGAATGTGGTGGTACCACGAGGTCTGCAGTGCTCTTGCTGTTATATGCGGCATAATTCTGGGCTGTAAGGTTTGGTCTGACAATCACTCATTACAACGACAAAGCTCCCCCTTTCCCCAAGATTCTTATTATGCGGTAACGTTCGCTAAACATGGACAGTAGTTACACAGATTCTTTAAATAACTATTACCTTTCGTCACGATTTCACACTACCTACACTCGTAACAACACATCAGAACTATTACAGGCATCTGGCACAAAAGACATACAAAACAAGAACACAATGGTTACATACATGGGATAAACAGTAGTTAAAAAACACAATCTATTATCATTGACAACATTGCATAGGGAAACAAAATACAGGTAATTAAACATACATAGGAATAATGTAATGATAAAGAAAAAAAATGGGGTTACAGACACAGCAAAAAAAAATTTGTTGCACAATATACACTCTGGAGATTCAGCTTCTCATATCAAAAGTTTCAATAAGAGATTAATCAAATGCTTACTCGACACCACTGAGATTTAACTTAGACTTCTCAAGCTAGGATGTAGATGAACGGACCTCATTCAGTTGAAGGAATGAATTGAATGACTTTAAACGAAAGAGTCATTGTCCTACTCGCGAGAGGCAGCAACCTTCGAGGGATCCCGAACGAGCGGCGATAATCCCCAGAATATGATGCAAAACGAAACGGTCCTTATGGGAGCACAACCAAACCAAAAAACTGTCTGTACTTATGGCATTTGCCATTTAGCGAAATCGGTGCCATGCATACCAAGCCCGACCCCACCTAAAAGTCACGAAGACTACTCCAATACACAACAACAAGTCTGATCAGGACTTAACTCACAAAACTTGAGAATTCACAACTGGTATCTTTACTCAACTGGTAACAGATACCCATCAGATGGTTGCATAACAGCCAATCCATCTTCCAATCTCTGTGCCTTTACTGCCAATTGACAATCACTCTCTGGAAAAAAAAAATTCACAAACACCTATATACTCACAAACATTCCCATTGCACCCCATTCCACACTCACATGGGCAAACAACATATACTTACTTTCCACAACTTACTGATGCAAGGCAACAACACATTCTCTCACCAGTTGTACTTCTCAATTGCAACACAAATATGCAAAACATCACTCTTCACCATGCACATCAACAACCAATGCATTCCAGTCAAAGGTCTACAACCCTTTAAAGAAATCTCGGCAACACTGATGCCATTCTCTCACATAACTAGCAAGAGAGGCATTCCTCACTCTTCTTCCCTTTTACACCTTCCCGTCCATCAGGCCATGCACCTGATGAAGCAAGTGGTGGCGAGATCCGGGTGTCATTCCTATGAATGACCATGTCTCCACCCACATACTTCTCAACTCTACACATCAACTTACTGGACACAGGTTCTGAGCTGGCTGCCCTGAACTGTCCTCTTGTGACGGCCATCATGTCATGGTCACGTTGACTGCTGATCTATTTAACTAATGATTCTTATTAAACCCCACAACCGCAAAACATGAGTGAGTTAGCGACCCCTGAGAAGACGTGTTTTTCCCCATAGACGCAACACTTGTGTTTCCCTCCTAGTTTGCCCCGCCTTTGTGAAGACAGTTATCAATGCGTTGTTATTCCACTTTCTCCTGGGAAGCTCAATCTTGAATTAGTCTGTGTAAATCAACTCAAGTAATTCGCCAGACCTTTGTCAACTGAGGGTCATCTTTGAATGAGTAACAGTTAGTTTGTTTGTGATTATTGTCATTGCGTGAGTAGCGATCACTGGCAACTCAGGGATATATATATACTCAGGGATGAGGCAAGGCGAGCGTCCCCTGACGCTCTCCAACGTTTCTCCAGGTATGTTTTTGTGTTCCTAGCCATTCAGTTTGATTCAGTCAATTGTAGTGAATATCAGTGTTCATGCTTTAACAGTTGAATTGTCATTCACCCAGTGTAAGAAGTAATATAACGTAAATATGAATATCAGTGTTCATGCTTTAACAGTTGAATTGTCATTCACCCAGTGTAAGAAGAAATATAACGTAAATACGTCTGTCATCTAGACAAGAGAGTTGTTTGTGTTGTCATGCTTCCCAGTCCGTCCCCTGACGCCGCCCCAACGTTTGTTCCAGATCCCATTGTGATTCTTGCATCGCTCAACAACTCAACAACTGCCCCGGATGTAGTAGATACCCAGCAGGGACCATATATGAAACGATGGCACCGATGCGGCCTGATTAATGTGCTCCACGGCCTCGTTGGGCGAGACCCCAGACTCGCCATGTGTCTGGCTACCACACACAATAACAATGGTCGTGAACCCCAATGTTCCACCTTGAGACGCACCCTGGAAGTATATGTCCACAGAGAGTGTTGTAACATGTATGTTAGGGATAATTAGTTGGAAGTAATTATCTCATGTTGTGTAGTGGACCCCAGGTATCTGCTGATTTAATTATTAACGAGTATGTTGAGTAAAGTCTTGTAACTGTACTGTAATGCCACGTACCACCAGTAGGTGTGAGAAGTACAGTAATCTACAATGGTTGCCATGTACTATGTAATGTGAGTAGGGCCAAGGAACTGGTCCTGCTATGCCTTGTAATGTAACACCAGCAAGGTTGTGTGCAGTAAGAGTGTAAGATCTGAGTAATACTGTTGAGTAAAGAGATAAGAAAATAAGTAAATCAGAAAATAAGTAAAGAAGAAAGTACCGAGTCTGCAATAAGCCCAGGAGTTGAGCCTGGTAGTTATATGATTAATAATATATATTTTCCCCTTTGATTTCATATTAATAAATTTGTTTTTCGAGTACTTTAGGTGTATTCATTTCTCCCACAGTATTTTACCTTTATTTCCGTCCAAGTAACTTGATACCAGAATTACCATACCCATGTGCCTAGACCCTCGACCATGCTACCAAAAGAATGACCATGCTACCAAAAGAATATCCATGCTACCAACCGAATGTCCATGCTACCAAAAGAATAGGTGACAGAACCGAGTAAGAACTAAGTTAAGAGAAGTAAGTAAGACGAGGGTGGTATAGGTGATGGAAAACACGCGCCCTCACAATCATGCTTGGAGGTCACAACAACTCATTGTACTACATAACACGGGCACAGTGCACACCTTCAAAAACAAACTGATTACTGCCTAACTGACCTTCTAATACTGTTCAAAATTACTGCTCAAATACTACTCAACTTATTACTCACTCCCCTAGTGATAATACTGGAATGTGAACTTTTACTTTACTGCTTCACTGATGAATGCACGAGAAAAACATCACTGTACTCTTTTGTCACTTTTCAAAACACTTACTGTGCACACTCAAAGCAATGGTACTTGTTATGGTCAATCTCTTTATGGTGCAACACTGTAGGAACTCTTCCGGAATTACACTGTACTCTAGCAAATCAAACAACTTAAAAAAGAACCAAAGGCATTTCCTTTACTGAGAGTCTTGCTCACAAAAAAAATAAAGTGGTAATACTGTAATACTTTACCAGACTGTCCCCTCGGTGCTCAACAAGTATTCACTGTCTTTTCAATTGCAATGATTTTAACAATGTTATCACTTCACAATGTGCTCTGTTTTACTCACAAATGGGGGTCCTTACATGTACTTTCAACAATCAATTTTCAAAGATTGCTTTCTTTACAGATGTCCATATCACCACAGAGTCCTCAAACCATCAATGCAATTACTGAGATTATACATGTATTAGATCTTAAATAAACATAAAACACTCTTACTGACAATGCCTGTCAGTCTACACTGATAGAACTAATGCCTTTGGCATTAAAATCATACTCTAATAAAAACAGCACAAAAATACTATATACTCGGAAATATATAACACAACTCGTGTTATACAAATAAATTCACTTGTCAAAACTGACGTCAACTGAGAACTAAAACACTTCCAATTGAAATCAAAACAAATACATCCAAAATATGTCACAATTTCAAATAACACTCAGTTACATAACCTTAGTACAATTATGGCCTTCTGGTGACACTGTCCCAAAACACTCTTAACACGGCAGATGTTCACTGTTTGCTCATTGTCTGTAAATATCAAAGTATTAACTCGAGTGATCACAACAATTGCTATGTTACCAGTGCAGAAAGGCACCCAAAAAAAATATTACCTTGGCATACAACCAACACTTTCCTGAGATTTCACAAAAAGAATGCAAAAAAATAAAAAAATAGTTAGGTAGCTAACCTCTGTTTCTCAGACACTTTTCAATACTCTGAACATTGCAAGTTTCCACATTTTACTGTACACTTTACTTTAAAACAGATTTCTAATTTTCTTGAGGCAATGGTCTAACCTAACTCCAAGTAAAGTATATGCGTGAACTGTTTTCAACTTCTCCGTAAAACCACCGAAAAAATTTTTGTGCACAGAATCACATACTCTACTGTACACTGGAACAATTATGGAACAAAATTATTAGCAATCTGGAATATTCATTAGTTACAGTGATATGATTAGGTACCTGTACAGAGAAATGGTTATTACAAATCATATTCAAACAAAAATTACCCACAGTATCACATTTATTCCTCCTGACCTGATACCATGTGAATTACATCCCACAGCTGCCACCAATGTAACGGCGGCGGTTATTTCTACTCATACTCTGCCTTATCTCTTACTCTTATTTCTCTTGTCTTAGTTCTTTAAGTCAATTGTTCTTTCTACTTACTTCAATGGTTACTGCATAACCTTAGTTCTTTCTGGTTGCATGTCGAGGGTCTAAGGCACATTGGTATTGTAATTCTGATATCAGGGTAACTTGGACAGAAATAAAGGTGACTACTGTAGGGAAAATGAATACTCCTAAAATACTCTAACAACAGGTTTATTAATATGAAATCAAAGGGAAAAAGAGATATTATTAACATATAACTTCAAGGTGCAACTCCTCGCTTACTCAACTGCAAACTCAGTATTTTCTTATTGCACACAACCTTAATGGTGTTACATTACATTACATAGCAGGACCAGTTCCTTGGCCCTACTCACAATACACAGTTACATGACAACTCCTTGCAGATTACTTTACTTCTCACCTACTGGTGGTACGAGCATTACAGTACAGTTACAAGAATCAACTCCTTGACTTTACTCAGGTAGTCCCAAGGGGACAACTTCACTTCTCACACATTACTCGTACTTCTCATTACATCCAGTTATAAGACAAACCTCAACTGATACTTCACAAACTGTTGGTAGTGCATAGGAGATGCACTCACCACAACATGTCAATACTGAAACCAGCAAATACATGGGTCCGCTACCCCACATGGGATAATTATTTCCAGTTAATTATCCCCAAGCCTTTACAACAGACACTTTGGACCATATAACTCCAAGGCATGTCCCAGGGTATAACACTGGCGCCTCTAACAACTGATGACTGCTGTTGTGGTCGGTTACACTCAACACGAGGCGGGTCTGGGGCCATCGGCCCACAAGGTGGACCTGCCGTTTCAATCATGTCGAATCAACGACATAATCGATATATTGCTCCCTGCTGGGAATCTACTGGCTCCGGGGCTATTAGTGAATGTCAAATAAGCCCAGCCTGGATCTGGGAACAAACAGAAGAGGATGAGACTTGGGAAGCATGATGACAACACCAACAAAACAAATCTCTCATCTGGCAACGTCAGTCGACATTTACTTTATATTACTTCTCACACTGGGTGAATGACAATTCCATTGTTACAACATGAACACTGATAATTCACTACAATGACTACATCAAACTGAATGGTTAGGGAACACGTCTACAGTACATACCTGGGGACAAACAGGAGAGGGCGTGACGGAGGACGACTCTCTTCCCGCTCCCCCGTGGTTATATACTCGTGAGTTGCCAGCGATTGCTACTCACGCAATGACAGAGATTACAAACAAACCAACTGTTACTCATTCAAAGATGACCCTCAGTTGACAAAGGCCTGGCGGATTACTTGAGTTGATTTACACAGACTAATTCAAGATTGAGCTGGCCAGCAGAAGTAGAAAAAAGTATTGAAAACTGTGTTCGAAGGCGGGACTTACTGGGAGGGATCATGAGTATAAACGTCGATGGAGAAAAACACGTCTCTTCTTAGGAATAGCTAACCCACTCATGTCTTGCGTTCGTGGAGTATAATAAGAATCAGTAGTTAAAACAGACTAGCAGTCAACGTGACCATGACACGATGGAGCAGCAATAGCCATCAAAAGAAACATTAAATACAAACTCATAGACAACTTCCAAACCAACTTCTTAGCAGTCGAAATCAATACAACTAAAGGCCCAATAGCAATTGATACAACATATTTACCTTGCCGACGACAAACATTCCCAACTGGTGTCTTACTAAAACTAATGAGACCTAACACAGCAGCATATTTTATAGGAGACTCAAACGCGAGACACACCATACTCGGACACCAAAACAGAAACCCAAGGGGGAAGATAATACACGACTCATTAGAAAACGGCAACATCACACACCTTGGCCCAGATTTCGAAACCTACATAGCTGCAGGAAACACCGGGAAGCCGGATATAGTTCTGACCAATAAATACCACCATTTGAATACACACATGGAACCTGGACCAACCACCACTAGCGATCTCCTGCCCACAATTATCACTCTATCAACATCACCAATACAAATCCCCTCCATCCCTAGATTATCTTTTAACAGAGCAAACTGGGAGGTTTTTAAGGCAGAACTCAACACAAACGAACAAATACACCTACACAACAAAAACACAGCAGACATTGACACAGCCCTGGAAACATGGTAGACTAATGTCACCACAACCATGGAAAACAACACCTCCAAAACATCTTACCGTACACTACCCCACACACAATTAACATACGAACAGAAGATAATCCAGACAAGACTGAATAACTTACTAGAACATACAAATACACACGGCTGGAACCAAGAAACAATAACTCTTTTCAGAAACCTAAAGGAAGAGCTGAAAGAAATATGTAAACAATCACACAACGACAAATGGAACCAGCTAATCACAAACACAGAGGCCGACTATCACAATCCCAAACTCTTCTGGAGTAAAATAAAAAACTTAATGGGCACTAACTCCATAGATAACAGCCATCTTATAGATGACAACGGGGTAAAAGCTACAGAATCTGTAGACAAAGAATTGATTTTCAGAAATTTCTGGAGTAACATATATATAAAATTACAGAAGAAGAAAACAGAAACTACTGTAGAGTAACAGAATAGATGGTAACAATACAACTTACACTAAACACAGAGAAATTGCAACCACCAAGAACAATAGACCTCAACATACTAAACACTGTAGACACATTAACCACGCCAATCACCAGAAAACACATAACAAACGTAATAACCAGTTTTAAAAATAACGCACCTGGACTAAGTCAGATAAACAAAACTGTCCTTCAAAACATACCCACAACACTGATAAAAGAACTTACACAGATCTTTAACGCCTCACTAGCAACAGGACACTTCCCCACGAGATTCAAAGCAGCCAAAATCAGACTCATACCCAAACCCGGAAAAAACCCAACAAGGCCAGAAAATTACAGACCTATATCCCTACTAGAAACACCAGGCAAAATACTAGAAAAATAGTCAACAGCAGACTCAGAAACTATCTAGAACAGGAAAACAAATATAACCCCAGACAACATGGATTCCGGAAGAACTGAGGCACAAACACGGCTATTGCACTAATTTACGAAACAATAGCTAACGCCCTCAGCAATAAAAACCAGTGCAATGTTGTTCTCAGAGATGTATCAAAAGCTTTCGATAAAATGTGGCACGAAGGCCTCAAATATAAAATAATTCAACTTGACATGCCAAAAAACATGACAACCCTTCTCTGCAACTTCTTAGACAACAGACAAGCCAAACTCATTATAAACAACTACACTGGACAAACCTTCAACATACACAGTGGAGTCTCACAGGGCAGCAACATTTCACCCACACTGTACACAATATACACAACAGACATACCAGACCCAAGACAATCGGACTACATAGCATACGCTGACGATGTCACGCAAATAATACAATATCCAGGGAGATCTAAACAAATGATGGCCATAAGAACAGGAAGAGAAATTGAAGCAATTAACAACTATGAGAGAAAATGGAAAATCCAAACCAACATCCAAAAACTAAAGATTATATACATTGCTAAAATAAATCCATACCCAATTATAATCAACAATCAACAGCTACCATATGCAGAAAGTGGAAAAAACACTGGGACTCAAAATCACCAGAAACGGTATACACCAACACATTAGAGAGAGATTGACGAAAGCCAAATTACAACTAACCAAACTCCGTCGCTTTAGAAAACTAAACACCAAAACCCAGCTACATCAGACCACACCTTGAATACCCGCCAATTCCACTTAACACAATAACTAAAACAAACAAACTCGAGCTACAAGCAGTCCAAAATACAGCACTAAGAAGAGCAGCAAAACATAGGCCGCCATACAGTAAAAAAAAAAAAAATGCGAGACATACACATCGAACAGAACATAGACACAATTAACATAAGAACACACAAACAAGCAAAAGCGATATGGGACAAACTACACCGAACACAAAACCCTATTTTACAGGAACTATGACAGGCAAACAACAATATATCACACAGCTGGTGGCCAAGAAGCTTCAACAATAACACAATCAGCCCGGAACCATTATACGCGAGAGAATAACACCATTCAAATAACCGAAAAGATGGGGACTATCCTGCCAGTTCACACAAGGACCTGGTGGGACCCCCCAATCACTAAAGATGAGGAACATCCCTTCAGTTACACAATGACCTGAAGGGACCCTCCAAGAAACAACCAACACGAAAGACCAACACCACATGCATAACCTTAAAGATGGGAATTATCCTGCCAGTGACACAAGGACCTGACGGGACCCCCCAATCACAAAAGATGAGGAACATCCCTTCAGCAACACAAGGACCCGAAGAGATCCTCCAATAAACCCTAAAACAGCACATTCCCTTGGATCGCACTTAAAACCAGCTTAGTTTATCTAATCTCCCTTGCCTCTGGAGGACTGAGGGACGTCTGTCACTGGTGAAGCCACAAACCAGCCTCCGCAAGGTGGAAAACCCACCTATCATTTTTCTTCTGTACTTTCCACTTTTTAACTATACCTTACCCTACATCTCTTGTTCACCTCAGAGCCACGGCTCTCTTATCTCGATGTTCTGACTGACTGAAGGGCATTCTACTCAACGCTCTCAAACGGACAGGACCTCCTCTCAACAAGCTCCTCACCACACAGCAACTCCCTAGCACAACATTGTACATACAATACATGTAGAGTTAAGCTATTCTTAGTTTCTTTTCTCACCTCCATCCTGAGTGCGAGATCGCCTGTATGTACGTATGTATGTGAGCCTAACAAAGAGAAATTAGACAAACACAACAAGAAATTAGACTATTGGCCACATACATTACGTTACAATATATTACTCCTATGATTAATTTTTCCCCAACCATCGGTTAAATGTGTCAAAATTGTTTCTGTATTAAATTCATTTTTTTCCATATTGATTCCACACTTCAAATTATCCTTGACAAAGAAGATACCTTTCTTCATCCTAATGCGTTTGATAGCTGCCTTGAACTTTTGAAGGAGCTCTTCACTCCTACACCGGCCAATATCGTTGCCCCCTGCAGTGAAGTAGATAATGGGTTTGTTCCCATTACCAGATATGATATTGTTCATCCTATCTACTATATCACCCAACCCAGCTTCTGACAAACACACTCATTCTCCAATTTCTGCCTTTATTACAAAAAGCATGACCAGGGTACATTTTCCTTAACTGTCTTACCGTTCATTTCGTCCTCTAGAGGACTAAAGGAGTTTGTACACTAAGCTATACAGGTGTGGGCCTTTTTTTCATCACCAGCCTTGTCGCCCCTCTCTTCACTACCTACCACTGGTCTGTGTCGTCGTCTTTCACACACTCTCCTCCTTTATTCTCGCAATTACTTCCTTCAACCATACATTTTCGCCCCTGACCTTCTCAAGCTAAGCCGTCGGAGAGGCACAGAGCTGTTCCCAGCTAGGACTAGACATGGTTACACTGCCTGGTAATCCCTGGGAGCTTATTTGCCATGACCTTCCTCGAGCGAGGTCAGCACACAACTATGAGAAATGTATCTAAAGACTACATAAGATTATTTACAACCAGTACAGTTGTGTACTCAGCCCGCTTTGTTATCACCTCGAGCACAAATTGCTCTCCCCCCCTCACTCCACCGTCCTTCCTACCCCTCTTACAACGGTGGCTCCCTTCCCCAGCTGCTGAGGAAGCGGGGAGGGAAAGGAGGGAAAAGGGTGAGGGTTACAATCTTCTTGTGAGGGTAGAGTTTCAGACAAGAAGCTGAGGCACGCGCCGACTACAGCGAACGGATGTAAACCCGCCTACCTCACCCGCCCTCTACTGCAGAGCTCATACAACCTTCCTTAGCGGCAAACATCTTCAGGCAGGGTACAGGACGCTACTGAATATATTTTCCTATAGTAAATATTATATTTTGCCCGCTGAGAGATCTTTTAGGCCCGGGAGTTGTATACAGAAAAGTGCATTTCTGTGCCGGCAACACTACAGATGCCCCCAGCCAGATGTTTCACTATCAGGGGGAAAACATTATATATATATATATATATATATATATATATATATATATATATATATATATATATATATATATATATATATATATATATATATATATATATATATATATTGTACACTTACTAAATTGTATGACTGCATTTTCTATATACTTGTTGAATCAATGTGAACGTGTATGACTGTTTGACTGAATAAAACTGAACTCTCTCTCTCGAGGATACTCGTATGATTTAAGACGTCACTTTGACGAAGACTTGAGGATAATGCCGGGGTTTGGTGCACACGCGGAGGGTGGGCGGTGGTAGCGGGGGTGATTCACGCACACGTTAGGTCATCAACACAAATAAACAAAGTCGCCCAGACAGACACCAGCTGTGCTTCGTCCGGCCGCTGCCCTCATACTCCCCTGGATAATGAGTGAAGTATGGTGGTGGTGTGAAGTAGTAGGTGGTGGTGGTGGTGTGGAGTAGTAGGTGGTGGTGGTGGTGGTGGTGTGGTAGTAGGTGGTGGTGGTGGTGTGGGGTGTGGTGGTGGTGGTGGTGTGGAGTGGTGGTGGTGGTGTGGTGGTGGTGGTGTCCTAGTGGTGGTGGTGGTGTGTCAGGTGGTGGTGGTGGGTGTGGGGTGGTGGTGTGTAGGTGGTGGTGGTTGGTGGTGGTGGTGGTGGTGGTGGTGGTGGTGGTGGTGGTGGTGGTGTGGTGGTGGTGGTGTGTGGTGGTGGTGGTGAGTAGGTGGTGGTGGTGTGGTGGTGTGTGTGGTGGTGGTGTGGGTGGTGGTGGTGGTGGTGTGGTGGTGGTGGTGGTGGTGGTGGTGTGGAGTGGTGTGGTGGTGTGTGGTGTGTGGTGGTGTGTGGTGGTGGGTGGTGGTGTAGGTGGTGGTGGTGTGTGGTGGTGGTGGTAGTAGGTGGTGGTGGTGGTGTGTGGTGGTGTGGTGGTGGTGGTGGTGGTGGTGTGTGGTGGTGGGGGTGTGGTGGTGGTGGTGGTGGTGGGTGGTGGTGGTGGTGGTGTGGAGTAGGTGGTGGTGTGGAGTAGTGGTGGTGGTAGGTGGTGGTGGTGGTGTGGTGGTGGTGGTGTGGAGTAGGGTGGTGGTGTGTAGTAGGTGGTGGTGTGTGGTGGTGGTGTGTGGTGGTGGTGTGGAGTGTGGTGGTGGTTTGGTGTGGTGTGTGGTGGTGGAGTTGGTGGTGGTGTGGAGTTGGTGGTGTGTGGAGTGGTGGTGGTGTGGGTGGTGGTGGTGGGAGTAGGTGGTGGTAGGTGGTGTGTGGAGTGTGTGGTGGTGTGGAGTAGGTGGTGGTGGTGTGGGTGCAGGTGGTGGTGGTGGGTTGCAGGTGGTGGTGGAGCTGTGTGGTGGTGGTGGGTTGTGGTGGTGTAGAGGTGGTGGTGGGTGTGGGTTGTGGTGGTGGTGGTGTGTGGTGTGTGTGTGGTGGTGTGGGCTGTGGTGGTGGTGTGGGTGTGGGTGTGGGTGGTGGTGGTGATGGTGGTGTGGGTTGTAGGTGGTGGTGTGGAGTTGTAGGCGGTGGTGTGGAGTTGTGGTGGTGGTGTGGAGCTAGGTGGTGGTGGTTTGAGTTGCAGGTGGTGTGTAGTAGGTGGGTGGTGGTGTGTGGAGTTGTAGGCGGTGGTGGTGTGGAGTTATAGGTGGTGGTGGTGTGGAGTTGCAGGTGGTGGTGGTGGAGTTGTAGGTGGTGGGTGGAGTTGTAGGTGGTGGTGGTGTGGAGTTGGAGGTGGTGGTGGTGGAGTTGTAGACGGTGGTGTGGAGTTAGGACGGTGGGTGTGGAGTTGTAGGTGGTGGTGTGTGGAGTTGTAGGTGGTGGTGTGTGGAGTTGGGTGGTGTGGAGTTGTAGGTGATGGTGGTGTGGAGTTGTAGGAGTTGTAGGTGGTGGTGTGGAGTTGTAGGGTGATGGTGGAGTTAGGATGGTGGTGATGGTGGTGTGGAGTTGTAGGTGGTGGTGTGGAGTTGTAGGCGGTGGTGTGGAGTTGTAGGTGGTGGTGTGGAGTTGTAGTGGTGGGAGTTTTAGGCGGTGGTGGAGTTGTAGGTGGTGGTGGAGTTGTAGGTGGTGGTGGAGTGAGGTGGTGATGGTGGGAGTTGTAGATGGTGGTGATGGTATGGGGTTGTAGGTGGTGATGGTGGTGTGGAGTTGGAGGTGGTGGTGGTGGAGTTGTAGGTGGTGGTGGAGTTGTAGGTGGTGGTGTGGAGTTGTAGGTGGTGGTGGTGTGTGGAGTTGAGGGTGGTGTGGGAGTTGTAGGCGGTGGTGTGGAGTTGTAGGTGGTGGTGGTGTGGAGTTGTGTGGTGTGGTGGTGTGGAGTTGTAGGGTGGTGGTGTGGGAGTTGTAGGTGGTGGTGGTGGTATGGGGTTGTAGGTGGTGATGGTGGTGTGGAGTTGTAGGTGGTGATGGTGGTGTGGAGTTGTAGGCGGTGTGAGTTGTAGGCGGTGGTGTGGAGTTGTAGGTAGCGGTGGTGTGGAATATGAATTTTTTAGTTTTGCCGCGGACAGCAGCTAGTTTATTGTGCACCCCATACTCACCCTGTGAGCGGTAGCACAAAAAGGTAGAGGCCACAAAGGGTGTTTATCAGACCCCAATGATTTTGATATTATGGCAATGAATGTTACAGAGTACTTCCAGTACATTGTTTGTTGAAGTCGGTACATAGTTTTAATTAGGTACTAGATGCAAAGTGTGGATACAGCTTTAGTATATGAGCTACCTTGACATCAGAGATGAAGTGCTGTGCCATAGTATACAAAATGTGCTTAGATCCATCTCTATAAGGTTTTGTTTGTCAGTCCTTGATTGTATTCAACATTGTCCTTGTTGGACGTGATTTAGCTAAGGCATCAACTCTATCATGTTCACTAATGCCTATGTGAGAGGGATCCACAACAGATTGATCCTGATACCCCAGTGAACAAGCCACATATGCTTGTGTCTGGCTTCAGAGACAAGCGGATGACAATCTGATTTTTGGATAAGGAGTCAGTGATGATGAGACCGTCACTGGCAGTGTCTTCTACACGTTTCAGGGCTGTGAGTATGGCAAATAGTTCAGTTTGTAGAGTGGATGACCAGATGCTAATTCTAGCTCCTTTCTCTATTACATTACCGTTAGGCTGAGTCACAACGGCAGCACTGCCAGCCCTCCCACAGGCTGTGTAAAGAGAGCCGTCAGTGTAAATGGTCTGTGTGATGTTATTTTCAGTCTGCAGGTTATGTATGTGGTCAAGAGCTCTCACTTGGCAGTGTGTTGGAGATAAGGATTGTGTGTGGTCAATCATTTAGGCGGGTACGTGGGTGTTGTGATATCGAAGGGAACTGCCTGCCAGGATGGCAGGAAGCGCTGCTGTGTCTCAGCTTTGTACAGATGGTCTAGTCCAAACATCCTTATGTGTAGCTGTAGTTTGGATCCATTTAGATTCACTAGTTTCATGACTCATATATTCTAGCAGTTTCTTAGAAGCAATGTTATCTGGATCACCACACAAAAGCCTCAGGGCTATCACGAGATTGACTTCAATTATTCAATCTTTGACTTTGAGTAAACCTAGTTATTTCCTTATATTAAGTACTTTAGTGCTCATGGGACAATCTAAAATAATTCTAAGGGCTTTATTTTGCATTTTTTTGAGCTTGTCAATGCATTTCCCGTCACGAAGGACCAGAGCTGGTGCGTGGTAATCTATCAGAGATCTTATATAGCCTAGGTACATAGTTTTAACAATACTGATATTAGCGCCATAATGTGGGTTGTACCCCGCTACATGTTTAAGGTGTTTTAACCTATCAGTACATTGGTGGGTTAGCTGTTGTATGGCAGGTGAGATACGGGGGATAGGGACACATATTTAAAAGAAGAGACATAGTCAATAGTATTGTTACCTATCTTAAGCCCACGTTTGCGGTTACCAGCTTGTTACCAGTATACTGTATATGTCCTGCGTGTCAGTGAGAAGTGATACCACCCTCAGTGTCAAGACCTGACTGAATTACTCAGAATAGGCAAACTGTAGCCCAAGCTTTGTCAATAAATTTATTAAATTAAAAAAAAGTTTTTGTTGAATATTTTAAGTTTTCTCAGTGGAGATGATGAGACCAAGGTTCTCACAGGCTGACTGTACGTGGTTCAGGGTGATTTGCATTTCACGATGAGTTTTAGTATGTATAAGAATGCTATCTGCGTAGCTAACAGTAATATGGAGGCTGATAGATGTCAACTTTTAGATAACGGTAAGCATTCTTGCCTCTGAGTCGCCTTGGCCTTGTAATGTTCTCATCTTGTTCGAGCATTACAGGGTCTTGGAACTGGTCGAGTCCTTTGATTATCATGATAGTCCTGTTTGATGTCAATGGTGGGTGTTGCATAGTTATTCCCGCTAGTTCATTGTTGACAAAGTCACTTAGAATGTCTGGATCATTCTTCAGCATAACATATCCCTGTGTGTGAACTCTCAGTGAGAACCGAGCTTCCCGGTGTCTGGCAGCTGCATCGTGTAACCACGCGTCAGTGGTTACAGTGGCGTCAGGGAAGTCTAGGCGTGCTCTTTTATGGAAAAGAGAAGGCAATTGTTGGTCACGTTGCCTCTCAACACGTTGTAACTTCTTCTGCTTCTTGGATTGGACTAATTGAAATCCCTCCATGGTGTCGGTGTCATTTCCAAGGTCAAGATCACTGTTGACTGCACCACTTCCCCTGCTGCTCTAGAGTGATCAGCGGTGTCTTCCTCGGTCGACTCAGACATGGTGGAATGACAAAACTCGACAGAATTTACTTATGGTCGAGGAGCTTTTACTACGATACCACGTGCGTGGAATATGGGCATTAGTGCAGGGGCACTGACAGTGGCGGACTGGGTCAAACATTTCTACCGGGAAAACTTGTAAAAGGGCCCACTCAAAAGGGTCCAAAAGCCAGGACTGTGGAGTGCCAGCAGCTGTCACATTGATCACTGCACTACAGTCACAAAAGCCACTATACACACGGTCATAGCTCACTGACATTTATGTGAAGTCACTATTACACTTTCACAATGCGCGAAGTATACGTTTGGTTATCATGTAGTGTGTGGCACACAGGCAGTCAGCGTTGGCTGGAAGGTGTAACCCTCTTAAGATGCGAGGTAAGTCGACTATAGTCCCATACGTAAAAGACAGGTAAAATTGTTTTATTATTTTTTTTAGAATTTGCCTGCAAGGGGGCTAGTTTATAGGGCACCGGGCGTCTCAGTGCCTGACCTCTGAGTCAGAGGCTCTGACCTCAACCCAATGGCGGAGGCCCGGATGCCACCTCACATTTATAGGGTCGAGATACTGAGATAACTAAGGCACACAAGGTAACTTCTCACACCTGTACCAAGCTTCATACAGCGCTAGAAGCCAGGTCAGGTCCAAGGAGCGAGAGGGTGTGACCACCTCCTACGGTGCCTATAGATGGCTGTGGTGGTGTGGAGTAGGTGGTGGTGGTGGTGGTGGTTGTGCGGTATTGTAGGCAGTGTAGATGAGTGTGTACAGCATAACACACTGTCAGTAGTATATACAGACACCTGGCGAGGAGAGCATCCTTCCTCTTCATAAAACATGTTGCAATTATAACACTCGTCTCTCCTTTCATACTATCGGTTTAGTGTTTGCCGTACTTGTATTCACCGTCCGCACAAAGGCAGCCCTGAGTTAGCGAACGACTGGTCAATGAAAGAATTGACTGGGTAATGAAGGAAGTGACTGGATGACGAAGGAAGTGACTGTATGATGAAGGGACTGACTGGGTGATGAAGGAAGTGACTGGATGATGAAGGAAGTGACTGGATGATGAAAGAAGTGACTGGGTGATGAAGGGACTGACTGGATGATGAAGGAAGTGACTGGATGATGAAGGAAGTGACTGGATGATGAAAGAAGTGACTGGGTGATGAAGGGACTGACTGGATGATGAAGGAAGTACTGATGATGAAGGAAGTGACTGGGTGATGAAGCGACTGACTGGGTGATGAAGGGACTGTCTGGGTGATGAAGGACTGACTGGGTGATGAAGGACCGACTGGATGATGGAAGGACGACGATGATGAAGGACCGACTGATGATGAAGGAAGATCGATGATGAAGGAAGTGACTGGGTGATGAAGGACCGACTGGGTGATGAAGGACGACTGGATGATGAAGGACCGACGAAGGGACTGACTGGATGATGAAGGAAGTGACTGGATGATGAAGGTGACGGGTGATGAAGGGACCGACGGGTGATGAAGGGACGACTGGATGATGAAGGAACGACGGGTGAGGAAGGACACTGGGTGAGGAAGGGACCGACTGGGGATGAAGGGACCGACTGGATGATGAAGGGACCTGACTGGGTGAGAAGGGACCGACTGGGTGATGAAGGGACTGACTGGATGATGAAGGGATGACGGATGATGAAGGAAGTACCGGTAATGAGGGAAGTGACTGGATGATGAAGGAAGTGACTGGGTAATGAAGGAAGTGACTGGGTGATGAAGGGACGACGGGTGAGGAAGGACACTGTGATGAAGGGACTGACGGATGATGAAGGGACCGACCGATGATGAAGGATGAATGGGTAATGAAGAAAGTGACTAGATGATGAAGGAAGTGACTGAATGAAGGAAGTGACTGGGTAATGAAGGAAGTGACTGGATGATGAAGGAAGTGACTGGGTAATGGGAAGTGACTAGATAATGAAGGAAGTGATTAGGTGATGAAGGAAGTGACTGGGTATGAAGGAAGTGACTGGGTGATGAAGGGACCGACTGGGTGATGAAGGGACGACTGGGTGAGAAGGGGACGATTGTGATGAAGGGACTGACTGGATGATGAAGGGACTGACTGGATGATGAAGGAAGTGACTGGGTAATGAAGAAAGTGACGGATGATGAAGGGACTGACTGGATGATGAAGGAAGACTGGGTAATGAAGGAAGTGACTGGGTACGAAGGAAGTGACTGGATGATGAATGAAGTGACTGTAATGAAGGAAGTGACTAGATAATGAAGGAGTGACTGGAGATGAAGGAAGTGACTGGGTAATGAAGGAAATGAGGGATGATGAAGGAAGTGACTGGGTGATGAAGGGACTGACTGGATGATGAAGGAAGTGATTGGGAATGAAGGAAGTAATCGGCAATGAGTGAAGTGACTGGGCAGTGAAGCAAGGGACGGGCATAGAAGGAAGTGACTGGATAATGAATTTAGTGACTGGGCAATGAAAGAAGTGACTGGGCAATGAAGGAAGTGACTGGATGATGAAGGAAGTGACGGTGATGGAGGGACTGACTGATGATGAAGGAAGTGACAATGAGGGAAGTGACTGGATGGTAAGGAAGTGACTGGATGATGAAGAAGTGATTAATGAAGGAAGGACTGAATGAAGGAAGTGACTGGGATTAAGGAAGTGAAGTGACTGGATGATGAAGGGACTGACTGGATGATGAAGGAAGTGATAATGAAGGAAGTGACTGGGTAATGAAGGAAGTGACAAAGGAAGAAAATGACGACAGAAAGAAGTGACTGGGTAATGAATTTAGTGACTGGGTAATGCAAGAAGTGACTGGGCATGAAAGAAGTGACTGGCAACAAGGAAGTGACTGGGCAAACGAAGGAAGTACTGGGCAATGAAAAGTGACTGGATGATGAAGGAAGTGACTGGGCAATGAAGGAAGTGACTGATGATGAAGGAAGTGACTGGGTATGAGGGGAAGTGACGATGAGAAGGAAGTGACTGGGTAATGAAGGAAGTGACTGGATGGTGAAAGAAGTACTGGATGATGAAGGGACTGACTGGATGATGAAGGAAGTGACTGGGTAATGAAGAAAGTGACTGGATGATGAAGGAAGTGACTGGTGATGAAGGGACTGACTGGATGATGAAGGAAGTGACTGGGTATGAAGGTGACTGGATGGTGAAGGAAGTGACTGGATGATGAAGGAAGGACTGGGTAATGAAGGAAGACTGTAATGAAGGAAGTGACGGATGATGAAGGAAGTACTGCAATGAAGGAAGTGACTGGATGATGAAGAAAGTGACTGGATGATGAAGGAAGTACTGTATGATGAAGGAAGTGACTGGGTATGAAGGAAGTGACTGGGTAATGAAGAAAGTGACTGATGAAAAAGGAAGTGACTGGATGATGAAGAATGACTGGGCAATGAAATGAAATGACTGCAAAGGAAGTGACTGGTAATGAAGGAAGTGATTGGATGATGAAAGAATGGACTGGGCAATGAAGTAACTGGGTAAGAAGGAAGTGACTGCAATGAAGTGACTGGATGATGAAGGAAGTGATTGGATGATGAAGGAAGTGACTGGGTAATGAAGGAAGTGACTGGGTAATGAAGGAAGTGACTGACTGCGAAGTGGTGACTGGATGATGAAGGGACTGACTGATGATGAAGGAAGACTGGGTATGAGGGAAGTGACCGATGATGAAGGAAGTGACTGGGTAATGAAGGAAGTGACTGGGTGATGAAGGGGACCGACTGGGTGATGAAGGGACCGACTGGGTGAGGAAGGGACCGACTGGGTGATGAAGGACTGACGATGATGAAGGACGACTGGATGATGAAGGAAGTGAATGGGTAGTAAGAAAGTGACGATGATGAAGGGACTACCGATGATGAAGGAAGTGACTGTAATGAAGGAAGTGACTGTAATGAAGGAAGGACTGATGATGAAGGAAGTGACTGTAATGAAGGAAGTGACCAGATAATGAAGGAAGTGACGAATGAAGGAAGTGACTGGGTAATGAAGGAAGTGACTGGGTGATGAAGGGACCGACTGGTGATGAAGGGACTGACTGAATGATGAAGGGACTGACTGGATGATGAAGGAAGTGACTGGTAATGAGGAAGTGACGATGATGAAGGAGGACAATGAAGGAAGTGACCGTGATGAAGGGACGACTGGGTGATGAAGAGACGACTGGGTGAGGAAGGGACGACTGGGAGAAGGACGGACTGGATGATGAAGGACTGACTGGATGATGAAGGAAGTGACTGGGTAATGAAGAAAGTGACTGATGATGAAGGGACGACTGATGATGAAGGAAGTGACTGGGTGATGAAGGAAGTGATTGGTATGAAGGAAGTGACTATGATGAAGGAAGTGACTGGGTAATGAAGGAAGTGACCAGATAATGAAGGAAGTGACTGGGTAATGAAGGAAGTGACTGCAATGAAGGAAGTGACTGGATGATGAAGGAAGTGACTGTAATGAAGGAAGGACCAGAAAATGAAGGAAGTGACTGGATGATGAAGGAAGACTGGGTAATGAAGGAAGTGACTGGGTGATGAAGGGACTGACTGGGTGATGAAGGGACTGACTGGATGATGAAGGGACCTGACTGGATGATGAAGGAAGTGACTGGGTAATGAGGAAGTACTGGATGATGAAGGAAGTGACGGTAATGAAGGAAGTGACTGGGTGATGAAGGGACGACTGGGTGATGAAGAGACTGACTGGGTGAGGAAGGGACCGACTGGGTGATGAAGGGACTGACTGGATGATGAAGGGACTGACTGGATGATGAAGGAAGTATCGGAAACGAAGAAATGACTGGATGATGGAAGGACTGACTGGATGATGAAGGGTGACTGGGTGATGAAGGAAGTGACTGGGTAATGAAGGAAGTGACTGGATGATGAAGGAAGTGACTGTAATGAAGGAAGTGACTAGATATGAAGGAAGTGACTGGATGATGAAGGAAGTGACTGGGTAATGAAGGAAATGACGGATGATGAAGGAAGTGACTGGGTGATGAAGGACTGACTGATGATGAAGGAAGTGATTGGGTAATGAAGGAAGTAACTGTAATGAGTGAAGTGACTGGGCAGTGAAGGAGGTGACTGATAATGAATTTTAGTGACTGGGTATGAAAGAAGTGACTGGGCAATGAAGGAAGTGACTGGGCAACGAAGGAAGTAACTGCAATGAAGGAAGTGACTGGATGATGAAGGAAGTGACTGTAATGAAGGCAGTACTGGATGATGAAGGAAGTGACTGGGTGATGGAGGGACTGACTGGATGATGAAAAGTGACTGGTAATGAGGGTGACTGATGGTGAAGGAAGTGATGGATGATGAAGGAAGTGACTGCAATGAAGGAAGTGACTGGGTAATGAAGGAAGGATCAAGGAAGTGAGTGGACGGTGATGAAGGACGACTGGATGATGAAGGAAGTGATTGGGTAATGAAGGAAGTGACTGGGTAATGAAGGAAGGACTGGGCAATGAAGCAAATGATCATAGAAGGAAGTGACTGGGTAATGAATTTTAGTGACTGTAATGAAAGAAAGATCAAGGTAAAAAGAAGTGACTGGGCAACGAAGGAAGTGACTGGGCAACGAAGGAAGTAACTGGTAATGAAGGAAGTGACTGGATGATGAAGGAAGGACAATGAAGGAAGTGACTGGATGATGAAGGAAGTGACTGGTAAGAGGAAGTGACTGGATGATGAAGGAAGTGACTGAATGAAGGAAGTGACTGGATGGTGAAAGAAGTGACTGTAGGATGAAGGGCCGATGGGTGATGAAGGAAGTGACGGATGATGAAGGAAGTGACTGATGATGAAAGAAGTGACTGGGTGATGAAGGGACTGACTGGATGATGAAGGAAGTGACTGGATGATGAAGGAAGTGACTGGATGATGAAAGAAGTGACTGGATGATGAAGGGACTGACTGGATGATGAAGGAAGTGACTGGATGATGAAGGAAGTGACTGGGTGATGAAGGGACTGACTGGGTGATGAAGGGACGACTGTGATGAAGGACCGACTGGGTGATGAAGGGACTGACTGGATGATGAAGGACTGACTGATGATGAAGGACTGACTGGATGATGAAGGAAATGACTGGATGATGAAGGAAGGACTGGGTGATGAAGGACCGACTGGGTGATGAAGGGACTGACTGGATGATGAAGGACTGACGGGAAGGGACTGACTGGATGATGAAGGAAGTGACTGGATGATGAAGGAAGTGACTGGGTGATGAAGGGACCGAGGGGTGATGAAGGACTGACTGGATGATGAAGGACTGACTGGGTGAGGAAGGACTGACTGGGTGAGGGAAGGACTGACTGGGTGATGAAGGACGGACTGATGAAGGGTGACCGACTGGGAGGAAGGGACTGACTGGGTGATGAAGGACCGACTGGATGATGAAGGGACTGACTGGATGATGAAGGAAGTGACTGGTAATGAGGAAGTGACTGGATGATGAAGGAAGTGACTGGGTAATGAAGGAAGTGACTGGGTGATGAAGGACTGACTGGGTGAGAAAGGACTGACTGGTGATGAAGGAACGACTGGATGATGAAGGACTGACTGGATGATGAAGGAAGTGAATGGGTAATGAAGAAAGTGACTGATGATGAAGAAGTGACTTGGCAATGAAGGAAGTGACTGGGTAATGAAGGAAGTGACTGGATGATGAAGGAAGTGACTGGAAATGAAGGAAGTGACTAGATAATGAAGGAAGTGATTGGTGATGAAGGAAGTGACTGGTAATGAAGGAAGTGACTGGGTGATGAAGGACTGACGGATGAACACTGATGATGAAGGACTGACTGGATGATGAAGGAAGTGACTGGGTAATGAGGAAGTGACTGGATGATGAAGGAAGACTGTAATGAAGGAAGTGACTGGGTGATGAAGGACTGACTGGGTGATGAAGGGACTGACTGGGAGGAAGTGACTGACTGGGTGATGAAGGACTGACTGGATGATGAAGGACTGACTGGATGATGAAGGAAGTGACTGGGTATGAAGAAAGTGACTGGATTGAAGGGACTGACTGGATGATGAAGGAAGTGACTGGGTAATGAAGGAAGTGACTGGGTAATGAAGGAAGTGACTGGATGATGAATGAAGTGACTGGGTAATGAAGGAAGTGACTAGATAATGAAGGAAGTGACTGGATGATGAAGGAAGTGACTGGGTAATGAAGGAAATGACGGGATGATGAAGGAAGTGACTGGGTGATGAAGGGACTGACTGGATGATGAAGGAAGTGATTGGGTAATGAAGGAAGTAACTGGGTAATGAGTGAAGTGACTGGGCAGTGAAGCAAGTGACTGGGCATAGAAGGAAGTGACTGGATAATGAATTTTAGTGACTGGGTAATGAAAGAAGTGACTGGGCAATGAAGGAAGTGACTGGATGATGAAGGAAGTGACTGGGTGATGGAGGGACTGACTGGATGATGAAGGAAGTGACTGGGTAATGAGGGAAGTGACTGGATGGTGAAGGAAGTGACTGGATGATGAAGGAAGTGACTGGGTAATGAAGGAAGTGACTAGGTAATGAAGGAAGTGACTGGATCATGAAGTAAGTGACTGGATGATGAAGGGACTGACTGGATGATGAAGGAAGTGATTGGGTAATGAAGGAAGTGACTGGGTAATGAAGGAAGTGACTGGGCAATGAAGAAAATGACTGGACATAGAAAGAAGTGACTGGGTAATGAATTTTAGTGACTGGGTAATGCAAGAAGTGACTGGGCAATGAAAGAAGTGACTGGGCAACGAAGGAAGTGACTGGGCAACGAAGGAAGTAACTGGGCAATGAAAAAAGTGACTGGATGATGAAGGAAGTGACTGGGTAATGAAGGAAGTGACTGGATGATGAAGGAAGTGACTGGGTAATGAAGGAAGTGACTGGATGGTGAAGGAAGTGACTGGATGATGAAGGAAGTGACTGGATGATGAAGGAAGTGACTGGGTAATGAAGAAAGTGACTGGATGATGAAGGAAGTGACTGGGTGATGAAGGGACTGACTGGATGATGAAGGAAGTGACTGGGTAATGAAGGAAGTGACTGGATGGTGAAGGAAGTGACTGGATGATGAAGGAAGTGACTGGGTAATGAAGGAAGTGACTGGGTAATGAAGGAAGTGACTGGATGATGAAGGAAGTAACTGGGTAATGAAGGAAGTGACTGGATGATGAAGAAAGTGACTGGATGATGAAGGAAGTGACTGTATGATGAAGGAAGTGAATGGGTAATGAAGGAAGTGATTGGGTAATGAAGAAAGTGACTGGATGAAAAAGCAAGTGACTGGATGATGAAGAATGTGACTGGGCAATGAATGAAATGACTGGGTAATGAAGGAAGTGACTGGGTAATGAAGGAAGTGATTGGATGATGAAAGAATGGACTGGGCAATGAAGGAAGTAACTGGGTAATGAAGGAAGTGACTGGGTAATGAAGTGACTGGATGATGAAGGAAGTGATTGGATGATGAAGGAAGTGACTGGGTAATGAAGGAAGTGACTGGGTAATGAAGGAAGTGACTGGATCATGAAGTAAGTGACTGGATGATGAAGGGACTGACTGGATGATGAAGGAAGTGACTGGGTAATGAGGGAAGTGACTGGATGATGAAGGAAGTGACTGGGTAATGAAGGAAGTGACTGGGTGATGAAGGGACTGATTGGGTGATGAAGAGACTGACTGGGTGAGGAAGGGACTGACTGGGTGATGAAGGGACTGACTGGATGATGAAGGGACTGACTGGATGATGAAGGAAGTGACTGGGTAATGAAGAAAGTGACTGGATGATGAAGGGACTGACTGGATGATGAAGGAAGTGACTGGGTGATGAAGGAAGTGACTGGGTAATGAAGGAAGTGACTGGATGATGAAGGAAGTGACTGGGTAATGAAGGAAGTGACTGGATGATGAAGGGACTGACTGGATGATGAAGGAAGTGACTGGGTAATGAAGGAAGTGACTGGGTAATGAAGGAAGTGACTGGATGATGAAGGAAGTGGCTGGGTAATGAAGGAAGTGACTAGATAATGAAGGAAGTGACTGGATGATGAAGGAAGTGACTGGTTAATGAAGGAAGTGACCTGAGCGAAGGAAGCGGACCGGGTAACATGACTAGATAATGAAGGAAGTGACTGGATGATGAAGGAAGTGACTGGTTAATGAAGGAAGTGACTGGGTGATGAAGGGACTGACTGGGTGATGAAGGGACTGACTGGATGATGAAGGGACTGACTGGATGATGAAGGAAGTAACTGGGTAATAAGGAAAGTGACTGGATGATGAAGGAAGTGACTGGGTAATGAAGGAAGTGACTGGGTGATGAAGGGACCGGATTGGGTGATGAAGAGACTGACTGGGTGAGGAAGGGGACTGACTGGGTGAAGGAAGGGATGACTGATGAGAAGGAATGGACTGGATGATGGAAGGAAGTGACTGGGGCATGAAGAAAGTGACTGATGATGAAGGAATTGACGGATGATGAAGGAAGTGACTGGGTGGACAAGGGCGACTGGCAATGGAAGGAAGTGACTGGATGATGAAGGAAGTGACTGGGTAATGAAGGAAGTGACTAGATAATGAAGGAAGTGACTGGATGATGAAGGAAGTGACTGGGTAATGAAGGAAATGACTGGATGATGAAGGAAGTGACTGGGTGATGAAGGGACTGACTGGATAATGAAGGAAGTGATTGGGTAATGAGTGAAGTGACTGGGCAGTGAAGCAAGTGACTGGGCATAGAAGGAAGTGACTGGATAATGAATTTTAGTGACTGGGTAATGAAAGAAGTGACTGGGCAATGAAGGAAGTGACTGGGCAACGAAGGAAGTAACTGGGTAATGAAGGAAGTGACTGGATGATGAAGGAAGTGACTGGGTAATGAAGGCAGTGACTGGATGATGAAGGAAGTGACTGGGTGATGGAGGGACTGACTGGATGATGAAGGAAGTGACTGCAATGAGGGAAGTGACTGACGGTGAAGGGCGACTGATGATGGAAGTGACTGGGTAATGAAGGAAGTGACTGGGTAATGAAGGAAGTGACTGGGTAATGAAGGAAGTGACTGGATGATGAAGGGACTGACTGGATGATGAAGGAAGTGATTGGGTAATGAAGGAAGTGACTGGGTAATGAAGGAAGTGACTGGGCAATGAAGAAAATGACTGGACATAGAAAGAAGTGACTGGGTAATGAATTTTAGTGACTGGGTAATGCAAGAAGTGACTGGGCAATGAAAGAAGTGACTGGGCAACGAAGGAAGTGACTGGGCAACGAAGGAAGTAACTGGGCAATGAAAAAAGTGACTGGATGATGAAGGAAGTGACTGGGTAATGAAGGAAGTGACTGGATGATGAAGGAAGTGACTGGGTAATGAGGGAAGTGACTGGATGATGAAGGAAGTGACTGGGTAATGAAGGAAGTGACTGGATGATGAAGGAAGTGACTGGGTAATGAAGGAAGTGACTGGATGGTGAAGGAAGTGACTGGATGATGAAGGAAGTGACTGGATGATGAAGGAAGTGACTGGGTAATGAAGAAAGTGACTGGATGATGAAGGAAGTGACTGGGTGATGAAGGGACTGACTGGATGATGAAGGAAGTGACTGGGTAATGAAGGAAGTGACTGGATGGTGAAGGAAGTGACTGGATGATGAAGGAAGTGACTGGGTAATGAAGGAAGTGACTGGGTAATGAAGGAAGTGACTGGATGATGAAGGAAGTAACTGGGTAATGAAGGAAGTGACTGGATGATGAAGAAAGTGACTGGATGATGAAGGAAGTGACTGTATGATGAAGGAAGTGAATGGGTAATGAAGGAAGTGATTGGGTAATGAAGAAAGTGACTGGATGAAAAAGCAAGTGACTGGATGATGAAGAATGTGACTGGGCAATGAATGAAATGACTGGGTAATGAAGGAAGTGACTGGGTAATGAAGGAAGTGATTGGATGATGAAAGAATGGACTGGGCAATGAAGGAAGTAACTGGGTAATGAAGGAAGTGACTGGGTAATGAAGTGACTGGATGATGAAGGAAGTGACTGGGCAATGAAGGAAATGACTGGGTAATGAAGGAAGTGACTGGGTAATGAAGGAAGTGATTGGATGATGAAAGAAGGGACTGGGCAATGAAGGAAGTAACTGGGTAATGAAGGAAGTGACTGGGTAGTGAAGGAAGTGATTGGATGATGAAAGAAGGGACTGGGCAATGAAGGAAGTAACTGGGTAATGAAGGAAGTGACTGGGTAATGAAGTGACTGGATGATGAAGGAAGTGACTGGGCAATGAAGGAAGTGACTGGGCAATGAAGGAAGTGACAGGGTTAATGAAGGAAGTGACTGGGCAATGAAGGAAGTGACTGAGTAATGGGGGAACTGACTGGTTAATGAAGGAAGTGACAGGATGATGAAGAAAAGTGGAAAGCAAATCGATGGATATGATCTGGGTTCTTGGTGAGGGGAAGATGCTGTCAGCTCCCACCCACCACCTGCGGAAGTTGTGTGTGTAGTCTCCTCGCCCTAGCCACAGGTGGTTAATTCAGGTGGTTTGCACGCAGCTTCACATCTCCATAAGAGAAACTAACACTTTTCCTCGTGTCACTGTGTGTGTAGGGGGGGTGGGTGAGAGAAAGGTGATTGAAGACTAAAATAATCTTCAAGTTGTCGAGTTATTTGGGTAATGGCTTTTAAAACTGAAAGACACGAGCCGGGGGGAGGGAGAGTCAGGCAGGTGGGTTAAAAGGATCCCGAGGGACATTTAAAGTGTAGGAGGGTATTAAAAGGCCAGGAGGAGGTAGATGGTGAGGAGGGTGCAGGGATGAGGTGAGGGGCGTGGGAGAGGAAGTTGGGAGACATCCTGGGACCAAAATACTCTCCTCCCTAATGGTTGTTTCCCTGCCCTACCTTCTCCCCCTCCCCCTCCCATTCCTTCCCATCCTCCTTCTCTCCCCGCATCTGCCCTCACCTGCTCTCCTTCCCTTCCTCCCATCCTTACCTCCGTCCTTCCTTCCTTCCCTTCTTCACATCCGCCATCATCTACCTCCATTCGTAGCTCCCCTACTTGGTTCCCTCTTACCAGTAACTCTCTCAGTTCTACCTCTCCACACCACCACCACCACCACCACCACCACCACCTCGAACCAATGAAGGGCTGCCGGAAGAGGGCGGAACACACGTAAGAAAAACCAGATATCACTTTAAAACCAGCTATAGACAAATATATGGAAACTGGAAACAATCTTCTCGAGGAGCAACACCTGACGTAAACAGAGTCGCATCTACTGGTAACGCCATGTTTACTTCCGAACTTAAGTCATTTAACTATGTCTCTCATACCTAACCTACTCTCTGGTATACCAGCAGAGGTGAGGAGAGGATAAGGACGGACAGGTGTAGTTCGTCCTCCTCAGGTGTGCGCTATTCTCACCTGCTTTTGAACTAGTTTAAAATTCAACAGGTGATTCATTCTCATGTTGGTTGGAAGGTTAACTGTCGTGACGTGGTGAGATTATATATATATATATATATATATATATATATATATATATATATATATATATATATATATATATATATATATATATATATATATATATATATTTGTCAGCAACTGCAATGTACCAGGACAACTTATACTCAACAATAACAAAGGCTGGTTGTCTCATCTGGCTCCTGTGTATGAGTCGTTTGTCTTAGTGTGCCAGAACTCTTGGCCCTCTGGTGATCCCAGGAGGAACTTCCCTGATATATCTCCTGCAGCCGCTAACAAGACCCCGGTGGAGATGAGTTTGTGACGGTAGAGTGGAGTGAGGAGAGAGTAAGGAAAGAGGAGTAAAAATGGGAGAGGTACAAGGAAGAGGGGTTAGAGAGTGAATGAGTCAATGGGCAGGAGTGAGTACTGAGAAAGGAGGTTAGTGGGGAGTAAATGAGTGGGGAAGGAAGTGAGTAGGGAAGGAACTGAGTAGGGAAGGAAGTGAGTGATGGAAGGAATTGAGTAGGGAAGGAAGTGAGTGATGGAAGGAATTGAGTAGGGAAGGAATTGAGTGGGGAAGGAATTGAGTGGGGAAAGAAGTGAGTGGGGAAAGAAGTGAGTGGGGAAAGAAGTGAGTGGGGAAAGAAGTGAGTGGGGAAGGAAGTGATTGTGAGAGGAAGTGAGTAGGGAAGGAAATGAGTGGGGAAAGAAGTGAGTGGGGAAGAAAGTAAGTGGGAGAGAGGTAAGGGGTAAGCCAGGGCACCACTACAGCTGCCCTTCACCCCCACCAAGGTAACGTTGTCTATTTAAGGAGGAGCAATTTCCCCACTCCTCCATCCACCCACCCTCCTCCTCCTCCTCCCCCGACTTCCCTCACCCATACTTCTTCACCTTCTCTTGCCTTCTGTTTATCCACCCTCACTCTACCTCCTTCTTTCACCCTCCCTCCACTCCTGTGTATCCCCGACTCCTACCCTTCTACTGTCTTAGCCTCGGCAGCATCACGATGTAAACCATTGTGATATTATCTTATTCCACATGTTGTGTACACTAGCTCACATGTGTGTGTGTGTGTGTAGGAGGTAGCAGGGGGGTGTAGGGGGGCAGGGGGGGTGTAGGGGGGGGGGTGCAGGAGACAAACAAGAGCGTGAAGTGGGGTCATAATGTTGCCGTATAGGTGAGGAAACATGATCCAGTAGTGGTGGTGGTTGTGAAGATGTAAACTCTCCCTCCCTCCATCCTTCTCTTCCTTTTCTCCCTTCCTCTCTCACCCCTTCTTCCCTCTCCTCCTCCATCCTTCCTTCCTCCCCTCTTTTACTCCTCCATCCCCCTCCCTCCCTCTCATTCGCTGCCTGGTCGGGTCATCCCACTCACACAAGCACCAGTTGTTTCATGTCACGTCGCAGTACAAATTTTCTATAATAATAATAATTGATCATCTGATGATTCAACCTTAGGTTATTTCACCTCAAGATTAATTTGACCTAACCTAACTTACCTAATCCAAGCCGAATTCCTTGACGTAAATGGTGGTGTGTGTAGGTGTGGTAGGGGTGTGTGGTAAGGGCGTCAGGTGGTGGTGGTGGTGTGTATATATCTGCAAATGTGGTGATGTGGTAGAGGTGTGTGTGTGGTAAAAGTGTGGTAGGGGCGTCAGGTGGTGGTAAAGACGCCCTCTGTTGGAGTACTGCCAAACACCCTACACCTCTACGTCAGGAGACATACCCATACCGTGACCGCCCACCCTGCTTGCCCTCTCACCGCCCACCTGCCATCCTCCGTGCCCTCTCACCACGTACCTACGGTAGGTGACCTACCCTCTCACCGTTCACTTGCCCTCTCACCACCCACCTGTCTCCCTCCTTTAACTCTCACCGTCCACCTGCCACCCTGCCTGGCTGCCCTTTCACCGCCCTTAACCTGCCTCCCACCCTTCCCTTTCATCACTTTCGAAACACTCACCTCTCATCTCGTCTCTCGGCTGTCCAGTACGAGTGTCACCTTCACTCCTCACCGTCGCCGTCCAGTTGCTGCTCTTCGCCCGCCCGTCAGAAGCGCTAGTCTACCAAGAACGACGGATGTTACAGCCACCGCCACACCTTGACCTGTACAGTACCTCCCCTGGAAATAAAGGAAGACATAATTATCACCGGCGAACACTAATTTCTTCCTCATAATTAACGATATGTAATGTATGTATGTATATATTATTATTATTATTATAATACAAAATAAGATACTGTATATAGTTTTCTTGTGTTTGAGATATATCAGTGTTTTAATTCGTCCTGGGATTTAAAAGATCGACATCGGTGATTTTCTGTAAACAAATGTACAATATATGTTAAGACTGAGTTACGCTGCATTAGTTTAGTTTACGTTAAGTTAGGTTAGATTAACTTAGGTTAGATTATGTTAAATGAGGTTCCATAAGGTTAGGTTAGTTTACGATTAGTTAGGTTAGATTAAGTTAGGTTAATATACGTTCAGTTAGGTTAGATTCGGTTAGGTTAAATTAGGTTGGCGTTTTAGGTGATGAAGCCGAGGTGCTGCCAAAATTTCACCCGACACATCCCCCCCCCCCCAAAAAAAATAAGAACACTATTGTCCCACAAGTAATACAAATATCAGAAAGTATAAAAAACAAAAAAACAAACAGGAATCAATCTCAACTACTTAGGACCAATGGTGAGAGTACAACATGGCCGCTGGAGACGTCTTCATTCTCCCACCGGAATAACAGAAAGACAGTGCTGGCAAAAGGTAAGCGATCGTTAGTCTGGTGCCTACGTAAGCTCCAGGAGTACAGAGCGTCATCACTATTAGGGGTAAATGCTAGGAGATGTTGACTGTTCTTTGAGGTAAACGCTAGGAACTGTTGACTGTTCTTTGAGGTAAACGCTAGGAACTGTTGACTGTTCTTTGAGGTAAATGCTAGGAACTGTTGACTGTTCTTTGAGGTAAACGCTAGGAACTGATGATTGTTCTTTGAGGTAAACGCTAGGAACTGTTGACTGTTCTTTGAGGTAAACGCTAGGAACTGTTGACTGTTCTTTGAGGTAAATGCTAGGAACTGTTGACTGTTCTTTGAGGTAAACGCTAGGAACTGTTGACTGTTCTTTGAGGTAAACGCTAGAACTGTTGACTGTTCTTTGAGGTAAATGCTAGGAACTGTTGACTGTTCATAAACGCTGTTGACTGTTCTTTTTGTTGAGTTGAAATGCGAACTGTTGACTGTTTTGAGGTAAACGCTAGAACTGATGATTGTTCTTGAGGTAAATGCTAGGACTGTTGACTGTTCTTTGAGGTAAACGCTAGGAACTGTTGACTGTTCTTTGAGGTAAACGCTAGGAACTGTTGATTGTTCTTTGAGGTAAACGCTAGGAACTGTTGACTGTTCTTTGAGGTAAACGCTAGAAACTGTTCACTGTTCTTTGAGGTAAACGCTAGGAACTGCTCACTGTTCTTTGAGGTAAACGCTAGGAACTGTTGATTGTTCTTTGAGGTAAACGCTAGGAACTGTTGACTGTTCTTTGAGGTAAACGCTAGGAACTGTTGACTGTTCTTTGAGGTAAACCCTAGGAACTGATGATTGTTCTTTGAGGTAAATGCTAGGAACTGTTGACTGTTACATGGGGGTAAACGCTAGAAACTGTTGACTGTTCTTTGAGGTAAACGCTAGAAACTGTTGACTGTTCTTTGAGGTAAACGCTAGGAACTGTTGAATGTTCTTTGAGGTAAACGCTAGGAACTGTTGACTGCTCTTTGAGGTAAACGCTAGAAACTGTTGACTGTTCTTTGAGGTAAACGCTAGGAACTGTTGACTGTTCTTTGAGTTAAACGCTAGGAACTGTTGACTGTTCTTTGAGGTAAACGCTAGAAACTGTTGACTGTTCTTTGAGGTAAATGCTAGGAACTGTTGATTGTTCTTTGAGGTAAACGCTAGGAACTGTTGACTGTTCTTTGAGGTAAATGCTAGGAACTGATGACTGTTCTTTGAGGTAAACGCTAGGAACTGATGACTGTTCTTTGAGGTAAATGCTAGGAACTGATGACTGTTCTTTGAGGTAAACGCTAGGAACTGTTGACTGTTCTTTGAGGTAAACGCTAGGAACTGATGATTGTTCTTTGAGGTAAACGCTAGGAACTGTTGACTGTTCTTTGAGGTAAACGCTAGGAACTGATGATTGTTCTTTGAGGTAAACGCTAGGAACTGATGACTGTTCTTTGAGGTAAATGCTAGGAACTGTTGACTGTTCTTTGAGGTAAACGCTAGAAACTGTTCACTGTTCTTTGAGGTAAATGCTAGGAACTGATGACTGTTCTTTGAGGTAAACGCTAGAAACTGTTGACTGTTCTTTGAGGTAAACGCTAGGAACTGTTTACTGTTCTTTGAGGTAAACGCTAGAAACTGTTGACTGTTCTTTGAGGTAAACGCTAGGAACTGATGATTTTTCTTTGAGGTAAACGCTAGGAACTGTTGACTGTTCTTTGAGGAAAATGCTAGGAACTGTTGACTGTTACATGGGGGTAAACGCTAGAAACCGTTGACTGTTCTTTGAGGTAAACGCTAGAAACTGTTGACTGTTCTTTGAGGTAAACGCGAGAAACTGTTGACTGTTCTTTGAGGTAAACGCTAGAAACTGATGATTGTTCTTTGAGGTAAATGCTAGAAACTGTTGACTGTTCTTTGAGGTAAACACTAGGAACTGTTGACTGTTCTTTGAGGTAAACGCTAGGAACTGTTGACTGTTCTTTGAGGTAAACGCTAGGAACTGTTGACTGTTCTTTGAGGTAAATGCTAGGAACTGATGATTGTTCTTTGAGGTAAACGCTAGGAACTGTTGATTGTTCTTTGAGGTAAATGCTAGGAACTGATGACTGTTCTTTGAGGTAAACGCTAGGAACTGTTGACTGTTCTTTGCGAGGTAAGCACTGAACTGATGATTGTTCTTTGAGGTAAACGCTAGGAACTGTTGACTGTTCTTTGAGGTAAACACTAAAGACGATGATTGTTCTTTGAGGTAAACGCTAGGAACTGTTGACTGTTCTTTGAGGTAAACGCTAGGAACTGATGATTGTTCTTTGAGGTAAACGCTAGGAACTGTTGACTGTTCTTTGAGGTAAATGCTAGGAACTGATGACTGTTCTTTGAGGTAAACGCTAGGAACTGTTGACTGTTCTTTGAGGTAAATGCTAGGAACTGATGACTGTTCTTTGAGGTAAACGCTAGGAACTGATGATTGTTCTTTGAGGTAAACGCTAGGAACTGTTGACTGTTCTTTGAGGTAAACGCTAGGAACTGATGACTGTTCTTTGAGGTAAATGCTAGGAACTGTTGACTGTTCTTTGAGGTAAACGCTAGAAACTGTTCACTGTTCTTTGAGGTAAATGCTAGGAACTGATGACTGTTCTTTGAGGTAAACGCTAGAAACTGTTGACTGTTCTTTGAGGTAAACGCTAGGAACTGTTTACTGTTCTTTGAGGTAAACGCTAGAAACTGTTGACTGTTCTTTGAGGTAAACGCTAGGAACTGATGATTTTTCTTTGAGGTAAACGCTAGGAACTGTTGACTGTTCTTTGAGGAAAATGCTAGGAACTGTTGACTGTTACATGGGGGTAAACGCTAGAAACCGTTGACTGTTCTTTGAGGTAAACGCTAGAAACTGTTGACTGTTCTTTGAGGTAAACGCGAGAAACTGTTGACTGTTCTTTGAGGTAAACGCTAGAAACTGATGATTGTTCTTTGAGGTAAATGCTAGAAACTGTTGACTGTTCTTTGAGGTAAACACTAGGAACTGTTGACTGTTCTTTGAGGTAAACGCTAGGAACTGTTGACTGTTCTTTGAGGTAAACGCTAGGAACTGTTGACTGTTCTTTGAGGTAAATGCTAGGAACTGATGATTGTTCTTTGAGGTAAACGCTAGGAACTGTTGATTGTTCTTTGAGGTAAATGCTAGGAACTGATGACTGTTCTTTGAGGTAAACGCTAGGAACTGTTGACTGTTCTTTGAGGTAAACGCTAGGAACTGATGATTGTTCTTTGAGGTAAACGCTAGGAACTGATGACTGTTCTTTGAGGTAAACGCTAGGAACTGATGACTGTTCTTTGAGGTAAATGCTAGAACTGTTTACTGTTCTTTGAGGTAAACGCTAGGAACTGTTGACTGTTCTTTGAGGTAAATGCTAGGAACTGTTGACTGTTCTTTGAGGTAAACGCTAGGAACTGTTGACTGTTCTTTGAGGTAAACGCTAGGAACTGATGACTGTTCTTTGAGGTAAATGCTAGGAACTGTTGACTGTTCTTTGAGGTAAACGCTAGAAACTGTTCACTGTTCTTTGAGGTAAATGCTAGGAACTGATGACTGTTCTTTGAGGTAAACGCTAGAAACTGTTGACTGTTCTTTGAGGTAAACGCTAGGAACTGTTTACTGTTCTTTGAGGTAAACGCTAGAAACTGTTGACTGTTCTTTGAGGTAAACGCTAGGAACTGATGATTTTTCTTTGAGGTAAACGCTAGGAACTGTTGACTGTTCTTTGAGGAAAATGCTAGGAACTGTTGACTGTTACATGGGGGTAAACGCTAGAAACCGTTGACTGTTCTTTGAGGTAAACGCTAGAAACTGTTGACTGTTCTTTGAGGTAAACGCGAGAAACTGTTGACTGTTCTTTGAGGTAAACGCTAGAAACTGATGATTGTTCTTTGAGGTAAATGCTAGAAACTGTTGACTGTTCTTTGAGGTAAACACTAGGAACTGTTGACTGTTCTTTGAGGTAAACGCTAGGAACTGTTGACTGTTCTTTGAGGTAAACGCTAGGAACTGTTGACTGTTCTTTGAGGTAAATGCTAGGAACTGATGATTGTTCTTTGAGGTAAACGCTAGGAACTGTTGATTGTTCTTTGAGGTAAATGCTAGGAACTGATGACTGTTCTTTGAGGTAAACGCTAGGAACTGTTGACTGTTCTTTGAGGTAAACGCTTGGGAGCGATGATTGTTCTTTGAGGCAAACCTTAGGAACTGGCGAGCTGTTCTTTAGAGATGCCAACCTTGGGAACTGATGATTCTTTGGGGTAGAAACGCTAGGAACTGTTGACTGTTCTTTGAGGTAAATACTAGGAACTGTTGACTGTTCTTTGGTAGCTTAACTAAAGGAACTGGTGAGCTGTTCTTTGAGGGTAAACGCTAGGAACTGTTGAAGCTGTTCTTTGGGGTAAGCAACTAGGAACTGTTGACTGTTCTTTGGGAAGTAAACACTTAGGAACTGTTGACTTTGTTCTTTGGGGTAAACACTAAGGAACTGTTGACTGTTCTTTGGGGTAAAACGCTAGAACTGATGATTGTTCTTTGAGGTAAAACGCTAGAACTGTTGACTGTTCTTGAGGTAAATGCTAGAACTGATGACTGTTCTTGAGGTAAACGCTAGGAACTGTTGACTGTTCTTGAGGTAAATGCTAGGAACTGATGACTGTTCTTGAGGTAAACGCTAGGAACTGTTGACTGTTCTTTGAGGTAAACGCTAGGAACTGATGATTGTTCTTTGAGGTAAACGCTAAGAACTGATGACTGTTCTTTGAGGTAAACGCTAGAACTGATGATTGTTCTTGAGGTAAACGCTAGAACTGATGACTGTTCTTTGAGGTGCTAGGAACTGTTGACTGTTCTTTGAGGTAAACGCTAGAAACTGTTGACTGTTCTTGAGGTAAATGCTAGAACTGATGACTGTTCTTTGAGGTAAACGCGAAACTGTTGACTGTTCTTGAGGTAAACGCTAGGAACTGTTGACTGTTCTTTGAGGTAAACGCTAGAAACTGTTGACTGTTCTTGAGGTAAACGCCAGAACTGATGATTTTTCTTGAGGTAAACGCTAGGAACTGTTGACTGTTCTTTGAGGTAAATGCTAGGAACTGTTGACTGTTCATGGGGCAAACGCTAGAAACCGTTGACTGTCTTTGAGGTAAACGCTAGAAACTGTTGACTGTTCTTTGAGGTAAACGCTAGAAACTGTTGACTGTTCTTGAGGTAAACGCTAGAAACTGATGATTTTCTTTGAGGTAAATGCTAGAAACTGTTGACTGTTCTTTGAGGTAAACACTAGAACTGTTGACTGTTCTTTGAGGTAAAACGCTAGGAACTGTTGACTGTTCTTGAGGTAAACGCCAGAATCGTTGACTGTTCTTTGAGGTAAATGCTAGAACTGATGATTGTTCTTGAGGTAAACGCTAGGAACCGATGATTGTTCTTTGAGGTAAATGCTAGGAACTGATGACTGTTCTTTGAGGTAAACGCTAGGAACTGTTGCTAGTTCTTTGAGGTAAACGCTAGGAACTGATGATTGTTCTTTGAGGTAAACTAGGAACTGTTGACTGTTCTTGAGGCAAAACGCTAGAACTGATTGTTCTTTGAGGTAAACGCTAGGAACTGTTGACTGTTCTTTGAGGTAAATGCTAGAACTGTTGACTGTTCTTTGAGGTAAACGCTAGAACTGTTGACTGTTCTTTGAGGTAAACGCTAGGAACTGTTGACTGTTCTTTGAGGTAAACGCTAGAACTGTTGACTGTTCTTTGAGGTAAACGCTAGAACTGTTGACTGTTCTTGAGGTAAACGCTAGGAACTGTTGACTGTTCTTGAGGTAAACGCTAGAAACCGTTGACTGTTCTTGAGGTAAACGCTAGGAACTGTTGACTGTTCTTGAGGTAAACGCTAGAAACCGTTGACTGTTCTTTTGAGGTAAACGCTAGAACTGTTGACTGTTCTTTGAGGTAAACGCTAGAAACTGTTGACTGTTCTTTGAGGTAAACGCTAGAAACTGTTGACTGTTCTTTGAGGTAAACGCTAGAAACTGATGATTGTTCTTGAGGTAAATGCTAGAAATCAGACTGTTCTTTGAGGTAAACGCTAGAACTGTTGACTGTTCTTGAGGTAAACGCTAGGAACTGTTGACTGTTCTTTGAGGTAAACGCTAGGAACTGTTGACTGTTCTTTGAGGTAAATGCTAGGAACTGATGATTGTTCTTGAGGTAAACGCCTAGAACTGATGATTGTTCTTTGAGGTAAATGCTAGAACTGATGACTGTTCTTTGAGGTAAAACGCTAGAACTGTTGACTGTTCTTGGAGGTAAACGCTAGGAACTGTTGACTGTTCTTTGAGGTAAATGCTAGAACTGATGATTGTTCTTTGAGGTAAACGCTAGGAACTGATGATTGTTCTTTGAGGTAAACGCTAGGAACTGTTGACTGTTCTTGAGGTAAAACGCCAGGAACTGTTGACTGTTCTTTGAGGTAATGCTAGAACTGATGATTGTTCTTTGAGTAAACTAGGAACTGATGATTGTTCTTTGAGGTAAATGCTAGGAACTGATGACTGTCTTGAGGTAAATGCTAGAACTGTTGACTGTTCTTTGAGGTAAAACGCTAGAACTGATGATTGTTCTTGGGTAAACGCTAGAACTGATGATTGTTCTTGAGGTAAACGCTAGAACTGATGACTGTTCTTGAGGTAAATGCTAGAAACTGTTGACTGTTCTTTGAGGTAAACGCTAGAAACTGTTGACTGTCTTTGAGGTAAATGCAGAACTGTTGACTGTTCTTGAGGTAAACGCTAGGAACTGTTGACTGTTCTTGAGGTAAAACGCTAGGAACTGTTGACTGTTCTTTGAGGTAAATGCTAGGAACTGTTGACTGTTATGGGGGTAAACGCAAACCGTTGACTGTTCTTTGAGGTAAACGCCAGAAACCGTTGACTGTTCTTGAGGTAAATGCTAGGAACTGTTGACTGTTCTTTGAGGTAAATGCTAGGAACTGTTGACTGTTCTTGAGGTAAATGCTAGGAACTGTTGACTGGTCATATTGGGCAAACGCGAAACCGTTGACTGTTCTTGAGGTAAACGCAGAAACCGTTGACTGTTCTTGAGGTAAAACGCCAGAACTGTTGACCGGTCTTTTGAGGTAAAATGCCAGAACTGTTGACTGTTCTTTTGAGGTAAACGCTAGAAACCGTTGACTGTTCTTGAGGTAAAACGCTAGAACTGTTGACTGGTCTTTGAGGTAAATGAAGAACTGTTGACTGTTACATGGGGGTAAACGCTAGAAACCGTTGACTGTTCGAGGTAAACGCTAGAAACTGTTGACTGTTCTTGAGGTAAACGCTAGGAACTGTTGACTGTTCTTGAGGTAAACGCCAGAAACGTTGACTGTTCTTGAGGTAAATGCAGGAACTGTTGACTGTTCTTTGAGGTAAATGCTAGAACTGTTGACTGGTCTTTGAGGTAAATGCTAGGAACTGTTGACGTTCTTTGAGGTAAACGCGAAACCGTTGACTGTTCTTTGAGGTAAATGCTGAACTGTTGACTGTTACGGGGTAAACGCTAGAAACCGTTGACTGTTCTTTGAGGTAAACGCTAGAAACCGTTGACTGTTCTTTGAGGTAAACGCTAGAAACCGTTGACTGTTCTTTGAGGTAAACGCTAGGAACTGTTGACTGTTCTTTGTGGCATTGTTATGTTTTCAAGGCAGGTGATCGAACAGACTGTGCAGCTAAATCTATTCGTCAAATATTCTTCTAGACTGAGCAACAATGGGCGGTAATGTCGGAGGCTTGGTGGACTGGCCTCTTCGGTGCAAGAACATCACAAGGCTGTAGGTTCGGTTAGCCTTACACTTTTTTTTACGGGCACAGGTCACTGACCCACATCAGGGCCTGGGAGGCGAAAATGTAATAATAATAATTATTCATATTAAACAAAATTTATAATAAAAATACAAAAATAGAAATTAAACAATAATTTATAGTAAATAAAATTTATAATACAAAATACAAAATTAAAAACAAAATAATAATGATAACAATAATAATAATAACAACACTAATAATAATAATAATTACAACAACAATGATGATAAAGAACCATAAAGAAATTGAAAATGAAAAAATCAGTAGTGAGAAACAATATATGTACAGTATGTTGTGTCGTCAATAGTAAGAGAAACAATTGAGACCCTGCAATTGTGTGTAAAATGAGGCAGAAAGTCAGATGAGCAACCTGGGACTTGGTCACAATTTTCGTGATGCCATATAGTAACAGGGTCTACCATTAGACAACACATTATGCTTCCAATATCTTCCCAGGCGGTAGTACCTCCCTGTTTGGTAGAGAGATACTTGATGCGAGGGAGAGAGATACTTGGGGCGAGGGAGAGAGATACTTGGGGAGAGGGAGAGAGATACTTGGGGAGAGGGAGAGATACTTGGGGAGAGGGGAGAGAGATACTTGATGCGAGGGAGAGAGAGATACTTGGGGCGAGGAGAGAGACATGGGGCGAGGAGAGAGATACTTGGGGGCAGGGAGAGAGATACTTGGGGCGAGGGAGAGAGATACTTGATGCGAGGGAGAGAGATACTTGGGGCGAGGAGAGAGATACTTGGGCGAGGGAGAGAGATACTGGATGAGAGGGAGAGAGATACTGGGGAGAGGGAGAGAGATACTTGGGGAGAGGGGAGAGAGACATGAGAGAGGGAGAGAGACACGCAGAGAGAGGGAGAGATACTTGGGGCGAGGGAAGAGATACTTGGGGAGAGGGGAGAGAGATACTTGGGAGAGGAGAGACACGGAAGGAGGAGAGAGACATACTTGGGGGAGAGGAGAGAGATACTTGGGAAGAAGGGAGAGAGATACTTGGGGAGAGAAGAGAGGATACTTGGATGCGAGGAGAGAGACACTGGGGCGAGGGAGAGAGATACTTGGGGCGAGGGAGAGAGATACTTGATGCGAGGGGAGAGAGATACTTTGGGGCGAGGGAGAGAGATACTTGGGGCGAGGGGAGAGAGATACTTGATGCGAGGGGAGAGAGATACTTGGGGAGAGGGAGAGAGATACTTGGGGCGAGGAGAGAGATACTTTGGGGCGAGGAGAGAGATACTTTGGGGAGAGGGAGAGATACTTGATGGGGAGGGAGAGAGATACTTGATGCGAGGGAGAGAGATACTTGAGGCGAGGGAGAGAGATACTTGAGGTGAGGGGAGATATCAGAGAGGGAGAGAGATACTTAGGGGAGGGGAGAGAGACATTGAAGGAGAGATACTGAAGCGAGGAGAGAGATACTTGATGAGGGAGATACTTGGGAAGGAGGGAGAGATACTTGGGGCGAGGAGAGAGATACTTGGGGCGAGGGAGAGATACTTGGGGCGAGGGAGATGGGGCGAGGGGAGAGATACTTGGGCGAGAGGGAGAGATACTTGGGGCGAGGAAGAGAGATACTTGGGGAGAGGGAGAGAGATGAAGGAGGGGAGAGAGATACGGCGAGGGGAGAGATGCTTGACAGAGGGGAGAGATACTTGGGCGAGGGGAGAGAGAGATACTTTAAGGAGGAGAGATACTTGGGGCGAGGGGAGAGAGATACTTGATGCGAGGAGAGATACTTGGGGCGAAGAGAGAAACTTAGGGCGAAGAGATACATGGGGGAGAGAGATACTTGGGGCGAGGAAGAGATACTTAGGGCGAGGAAGAGATACTTGGGGCGAGGGGAGAATACTTGATCTTGAGGGAGAGATACTTGAAGCGGGAGAGATTGGGGAGAGAGATACTTGGGGCGAGGGAGAATCTCTTAGGGAGAATGCCAGGGCGAGGAGAGATACTTGGGGCGAGGAGAGATGCCTGGAGCGAGGGAGAGATGGGGCGAGGAGAGATACTTGGGGCGAGGAGAGAGCAGAGAGAGATCTTGGGGCGGGGGAGAGATACAGGTCAGGGAGAGATACTAGGGCGAGGAGAGATACTGGGGCGAGGAGAGAGATACTTGGGGCGAGGGAGAGAGATACTTGGGGCGAGGGAGAGAGATACTGGGGCGGAAGAGATACTTGGGGCAGGGAGAGAGAGATGCAGGACGGGGAGGAGAGATACTTGGGGCAGGGAGAGATACTTGGGGCGAGGAATACTTGAAAGAGAGATACTTAGATCGAGGAGAGATACTTGGGGCGAGGAGAGATACTTGGGGAGAGAGGAGAATGGCAGGGCGAGGAGAGAGATACTTGGGGAAGGGAGGAATACTTAGAGACGAGGGAGATACTTGGGGCGAGGAGAGAGATGCTAGGGCGAGGAAGATGCTAGGGCGAGGAGAGATACTTAGAGACGAGGAGAGAGATACTTGGAGCGAGGGGGAGAGAGAGATACTTGGGGCGAGGAGAGATGGGGACGAGGAGAGATACTTGGGGCAGGGAGAGAGATACTTGAGAGTGAGGAGAATAGAGACAAGGAGGAGAGAGATCCTTGGGGCGAGAGGGGAGAGAGATACTTGGGGCGAGGGAGATACTTGGGACGAGGGAGAGATACTTGGGGCGAGGAGAGATACTTGGGGCGAGGGAGAGATACTTGGGGCGAGGGGAGAGATACTTGGGGCGAGGAGAGATACTTGGGGCGGGAGATACTTGGGGCAGGGAGAGATACTTGGGCGAGGAGAGATAATTGGGCGAGGGGAGAGAGATACTTAGACGAGGGAGAGATACTTGGGGAGACGAGGGAGAGATACTTGGGGCGAGGGAGAGAGATCATGGGGAGAGAGATACTTGGGGCGGAGGAGATACTTGGGGCGAGGAGAGATACTTGGGGCGGGGAGAGATACTTGGGCAGGAGATACTTGAGGAGGGAGAGATACTTGGGGCGAGGAGAGAGAATACTTTGAGACGGGGAGAGAATACTTGGGGCGAGGAGAGAATGGCAGACGAGGAGAGAGATACTTGAGACGAGGGAGAGAGATACTTGGGGCGAGGAGATACTTGGGGCGGGGAGAGATACAGGGGCGAGGGAGAATACTTGGGGCAGGGAGAGAGATGGCAGGGCGAGGAGAGAGATACTTGGGGCGAGGAGAGATACTTGGGGCAGGAGGAGAGATACTTGGGGCGAGGGAGAGATGTAGAGACAAAAGGAGAGATACTTGGGGCGAGGGGGAGATACTTGGGGCGAGGAAGATACTTGGGGCGAGGAGAGATACTTGGGGCGAGGAGGAGATGGCAAGGGGAGGAGAGACCAGCAGGGAGAGAGAGATCATGGGGCGAGGAGATACTTGGGGAGAGAGATACTTGGGGCGGGAGAGATACTTGGGGCGGGAGAGACACGAGGGGAGAGAGATACTTGGAGGAGAGATACTTGGGGCGAGGAGATACTTGGGGCGAGGGGAGAGATACTTGGAGCAGGGAGGAGATCTGGGCGGGGAGAGAGATACTTGAAGCGAGGGAGAGATACTTGGGGCGAGAGAGAGATACTTGGGGCGAAAGAGAGGATTATTGGGCGAGAGAGATACTTTGGGGCAGGGAGAGAGATACTTGGGGCGAGGGAGAGATCATGGGGCGGGGAGAGATACTTGGGGCGAGGAGAGATACTTGGGGGAGAGAGATACTTGGGGCGAGGAGAGAGAATGAGAACGAGGGAGAGAGATCATTGGGGCGAGGAGAGAGATACTTAGAGACAGGGAGAGATACTTGGGCGAGGGGAGAGATACTTGGGGCGAGGAGAGAGATACTTGGGGCAGGAGAGAGAGATACTTGAGGCGAGGAGAGAGATACTTGGGGGCGGGGAGAAGAGATACTTGGGGCGAGGAGAATACTTGGAGACGAGGAGAGATACTTGGAGAGAGGAGAGAAGATGAGACGAGGAGAGATACTTGAGAGGGGAGATACTTGGGGAGAGAGGAGGAGATACTTGGAGACGAGGAGATACTTGGGGCGAGGAGATACTTGAGACGAGGAGGATACTTGGGGCGAGAGAGATCTTTGGGGCGAGGAGAGATACTTGGGGCGGGGAGAGAGATACTTGAGAGGGAGGAGAGGTCTTGAGACGAGGGAGAGATCATGGGGCGAGAGGAGATACTTGGGGCGAGATGAGAGACGAGGAGGAGATCTTAGGGACGAGGAGAGAGATACTTAGGGCGAGAGAGATCTTGAGGCGAGGAGAGAGAGATACTGGGGCGAGAGATACTTGGGGCAGAGAGAGAGATCATGGGGCGAGGAGATGCTTGGGGCGAGAGATACTTGAGGCGAGGAGAGAGATCAGTAGGGCGAGGGGAGAGATGGCAGGGCGGGGAGAGAGATCTTGGGGCGAGGGAGATCTGGAAGACGAGGGAGATACTTGGGGCGGGGAGAGAGATACTTGGGCGGGAGAGAGATACTTGGGAGACGAGGAGATCATGGGAGCAGGAGAGATACTTGGGGCGGGGAGAGAGATGGGGCGAGGAGAGAATACTTGGGGCGAGGAGATACTTGGGGCGAGGGAGAGATACTTGGGGCAGGGAGAGAGAGATACTTGAGCGAGGAGATACTGGGGCGAGGAGAATCTTGGGGCAAGGGAGAGATACTTGGGGAGCGAGAGATCAGAGGGCAGAGAGATACTTGGGCGAGGAGAGAGATACTTGGGGCGGGGAGAGAGATACTTGAGAGCGAGGAGGAGAGATACTTGGGGCAGGGAGAGAGATACTTGAGGCGAGGGAGGAGAGAGGAGAGAAGGGAGGTGGGGGGGCGGGCGTGGTTGACGTTGGGCAGATCCCAACCCCAAAAAAAAAACAAACCAAACCCCACAAGTATCTTTCAAATGAAATCTCTCTCTCTCTCTCTCTCTCTCTCTCTCTCTCTGCCTTTCTAGAGTTATGGTGTGATAAAGGAGCTAGTGGTGAGTGACCTGGTGGCGAGGGTCTGTTATGACGACGTGGTCAAGTTCTCCGTCGCAGCCATCCATTTGTACAAGACGAGGAGGTAAAGGGATGAACTTTACACTCCTGATGAAAAATACCGATCATCGAAGTCACCTGGATTTTACTTTAATTATTTACGTACTAAGTTTACTGGATTAAATCAACGACTTTTTCTTAAGGTTGTTTGCGAATACACAGACAGACAGACAGACAGACACAGACAGACAGACACACAGACAGACAGACAGACACAGACAGACACACACACACACCGGCTGCCAGTTCCAAGTTCTTTTTTCCGGTGAGGCGGCGGAGGACAACAAACTTTTATGGTTTAGACTATTGTGTGTTTTACATGTGTGGGCAGACTATGGGCAGTTATGAAGTGAAGTGGTGAGTGAGGGCAGAGGTCGTGTGTGAGGTTGGAGGCATCAGTGGTGAGGGTGGAGGTCATAGTGGTGAGGGTATAGGAGTAGTGAGTGGTGAGGTGGAGGTCATAGTGGTGAAGGTATAGTAGTGGTGGTGAGGGGGAGGTCATGTGGTGAGGTATAGGAGTGGTTCTGAGTGGTGAGGGGTATGGGGTGGTGGTGGTGAGGTGTAGGGTCTGTGGTGGTGAGGGTGTGGGGTGGTGGTGGTGAGGTTTGGGGTCATAGTGGTGGGTGTGGGGTGGTGGTGGATGAGGGGATGGGGTCATAGTGGTGTGGTGTGTTGTGGTGTGGTGGGGTGTGGGGTCATGGTGGTGGGGTGTGGTTATGGTGGTGAGGTGTTGGGTGTGGTTGTGGGGTTGTGGGTCATGGTGGTGGGGTGTATGGTTGGTGGGGTGGGGTGGGGGTTTGGGGTCTAGTGGTGGGGGTGTGTGGGGTGGTGGTGGGTGGGGTGTGGGGTCATGGTGGTGGGGGGTGTGGGGTGAGTGGTGGTGGGGGTATGGGGTCATGGTGGTGAGATTATGGGAATTGGTGGTGGTGAGGGGTGTAAGTCCTGTGTAAGGTGAGGGTATAGGGTGAGTGGCTGGTGAGGGGAGGATCATAGTGGTGAGGTGTAGGAGTGGGATGGTGGTGGGGGTAGGGTCCACAGTGGTGGGGTATAGAGGTCATGGTGGCGGGGTATGGGGTGGTGGTGTGGTGGAGGTGTGGGGTCATGGTGGTGAGGGGGTGTGGGGTGGTGGTGGTGGGGGTGTAGGGTCCATGAGTGGTGAGGGGGTGTGGGGTGGTGGTGGGTGGGGGTGTGGGGTCATGGTGGTTGAGGGTTATGGGGTGGTGGTGGTGGGGGTGTGGGAGGGTATAGGGTAGTGGTGGTGAGGGCAGGGTAGTGGTGGTGAGGTATACAGTGGTGGAGGGTATAGGGTAGGTCAGGGGAGGGGTAGTCAGGTGGTGGAGGGAGGCAGGTGGTGAGGCGGAGGGTCAGGCAGAGGGTATAGGTAGTGGTGTGGTGTGGGAGTTCATTGGGTGGGGAGTGCAGGGGTAGTGGTGGTGGGGGGAGGGTCATGTGGTGGGGGGAGGTGGTGGTGGTGAGGGGGGTGAGTGGTGGTGAGTTGGAGGTTCATAGTGGTGAGGTGTATGGGGTGAGTGGTGGTGAGGGAGGTCATAGTGGTGAGGGTATGGGGTAGTGGTGGTGAGGGGAGGTCATAATGGTGAGGGGTATAGGGTGGTGGTGGTGAGGGGGGTCATAGTGGTGGGGTATAGGGTGGTGGTGGTGGGGGGTTGGGTTTGGTGGTGAGGTGTAGGGTGGTGGTGGTGAGGTGTAGGGTCATAGTGGTGAGGTGGTGTGGGGGTGAGTGGTGGTGAGGTCATGAGTGGTGGGGGTATGGGGGTGGTGGTGGTGGGGAGTGGGGTCTGGTGGTGGGGTATGGGGTGAGTGGTGGTGGGATTTATGGGTGTGGTGATGGGGTTGTGGTGAGGTGTAGGGTGGTGGTGGTGAGGTGTAGGGGGTCATAGTGGGTGGGGTATGGGGTGTTGAGTGGTGGTGGGGTATAGGGTCATAGTGGTGAGGTATAGGGTGAGTGGTGGTGAGGGTATAGGAGTCTCACAGTGGTGAGGGGTGTAGGGTGTGGTGGTGAGGTGTAGGGGTCATGGTGGTGGGGTATGGGAGTAGTGGTGGTGAGGTGGGTCATGGTGGGTGGGGTATAGGTTTGTGGTGGTGAGGTGTAGGGGTATGAGTGGTGGGATTTATGGGGTGGTTGTGGTGGGGGGAGGTTGTGGTGGGGGGGGGTTGAGTGGTGTGGTGGGTTGGGGTCTGAGTTGTGGGGTTGGTCATGTGGCGAGGTGTATGTTGTGGTGGTGGGGTATAGGGTCATTGTGGTGGGGTTAGGGTGGGTGGTGGTGGGGGTTTGGGGTTGGTGGTGAGGTGTATGGGGTAGTGGTGGTGAGGTGTGGGGTCATTGTGGTGAGGGTATGGGTAGTGGTGGTGAGGGTGCAGGTTGGGGACACACACCAGGTACTCTGAGGGGGTTGTGTTAAGGCGGGTCTGGGTGTAGCAGCTGCAGTGCATCAGGGTGGCACACAGGCTCAAAATAGGTGTGGGTGAGGCAGCACGTGGCGAGGGGCACGCGTGCCAACCACCGGCCGTCTCCGACACCAGTGCCGCTACCACCACGCCAGGAACAAGTGGCCCCCACTCACGTGTGTGAGGGTCTTCGGGTATAGTGTAGTTGTCCCCGAGTGTATGTAGTGATATATGTACCACAACGCTCAGCTACTGTTGTGTTTACCAGGTTGTGTTCGTGGCAGGTATGGGCGAGGTGGCAGTGGTCTACAACAACGTAGAGGGGTCTGCACCCCCCATGTCGTTGCCACAAGGAGAACCCATGGCCGCCTTCCTGGCAGGCCTCTTTGACTCCTCACTCTCTTAGCCGATATCGCTCTTGTATGTGCCGATAAGCCCTGGCTGGCTGCATTACGTCCAGAGGACCTCCCCGCCCGCTATAACACGCCCACACCCGCCACCACGCCCACACTCACGCCGCAGAGAGAGAGCTACACACCTGTGCTGGAGTTGGACCCCCACACCACCATCATTACTGTGGCCCCGCATCACGACCAGCCTCTCAACCTCACCACTAGTCCACCACGCACGCCATCGCAGTCACCACCCGCGCCCACGCCACCCACCACACCTCCCCCACCTGTGCGAGACGCCCATGTCTGTCCTGAATGTGGTCGCACCTACTCTACCTCCTCTAACCTCGCAAGACACAGGTAAGCATAAAATAATAATAATAATAATAATAATAATAATAATAATAATAATCCAACACCACAAAAGTAAGACAAGACCCTAAATGACCCAGCGTGGTGTTCCGTCTTCCTGGCTAAGTGCATTAATTCGTTATCCCCGCGGCCAGTATTGCCCCGCCCTCCTAGGAACAACTCTACCCTATACACAATTAAGACAGAATTCCCAAAATGTTTGCTGTACCTTGTTATGGCTCTCCTTGCATTCCAATACACCCTTCACAACGCCACGACGAATTTCGGCTGTAGGATGACGACGTACTTTAAACCAAGTGTTCGGGTTTATGTGTAAATAATAACGTAAGTATATGTTGCACCCGCAACCAAAACAACCAGACTGGAAGAAGACCCATATAAACTCACAGACACAAGTGATGGGTCTTAACATACGGCTCCACAACACCACCAGCAGGTAGTTGAGCCAAAGCCTCTTGCCACCTCCTTTCTCTCCCCGCAGCGTCCTGGGTTACAGTCATAGAGACAGTTCTTAGACACACACTCACACACAGTTATAATACTGCTGTAGAGACAACACCAAAGGATAAAATAATACAGTACTTAAAGTAGGACACGAATACACCTCTAAATTACTCTGCACCTATATACGCACCACCATCTGCACCACTATACACCTGGTACCACCATCTGCACCACTATACACTATGCACCACCATTTGCACTACTGTACACTATATACCACCATCTGCACCACTGTACACTATGTACCACCATCTGCACGACTATACACTATGCACCACCATCTGCACCACTATACACTATGCACCACCATCTGCACGACTATACACCACCATCTGCACCACTATGCACTATGCACCACCATCTGCACGACTATACACTATGAACCACCATCTGCACCACTATACACTATGCACCACCATCTGCACCACTATACACTATGCACCACCATCTGCACCACTATACACTATGTACTACTATCTGCACCACTATACACTATGTACCACCATCTGCACCGCTGTACACTATGTACCACCATCTGCACCACTATACACTATGTACCACCATCTGCACCACTATACACTATGTACCACCATCTGCACCGCTGTACACTATGTACCACCATCTGCACCACTGTACACTATGTACCACCATCTGCACCACTATACACTATGCACCACCATCTGCACCTGACTATACACTATGTACCACCATCTGCACCACTATACACCATGTACCAATTATCTGCACTGCTGTACACTATGCGTACCACCATCTACACCACTCATATACACTATGTACCACCACCTGCACCACTATACACTATGCACCACCATCTGCACCACTATACACTATGTACCGCCATCTGCACCACTATACACCGTGTACCACCATCTGCACTGCTGTACACTATGTACCACCATCTACACCACTATACACTATGTACCACCACCTGCACCACTATACACTATGTACCACCACCTGCACCACTATACACTATGTACCACCATCTGCACTGCTGTACACTATGTACCGCCATCTGCACCACTATACACTATGTACTACTATCTGCACCACTATGTACCTGTACCATCTGCACCACAGTACACTTATGTGCCACCATCTGCACCACAGTACATATTGCCACCATCTGCACCACTATACTATATACCTGCATCTGCACCACTATGTACCCACCATCTGCCACTATACACTATGTACCTGCATCACTACAGTACACTATACCCTGCATCTGCACCACTATACACCACCATCTGCACCACTATACCACCATCTCCACCACTGTTACTTTGTATCACCATCTCCACCACTATACAGTACACTATGCCTATAATCTACACCACTATACACTATGTATCACCATCTGCACCACTATACATATATACCACCATCACACTATGCACCACCATCTGCACCACTATACACTATATACCACCATCTGCACCACTATGTACCACCATCTGCACCACTATACACTATGTACCACCATCTGCACCACGGTACACTATGCACCACCATCTGCACCACTATGCACCACCATCTGCACCACCATGTGCACCACTATGCACCACCATCTCCACCACTATACAGTACACTATGTACCACCATCTACACCACTATACCATCTGCACCACTATACACTATGTACCACCATCTACACCACTATACCATATGCATCACCACCTGCACCACTCGACACTATGTGCCACCACCTGCACCACTATACACTATGTACCACCATCTACACCACTATACCATATGCACCACTATACACTATGTACCACCATATGCACTACTGTACACAATATACCACCATCTGCACCACTATTCACTATGTACCACCACCTACACCACTAGACACTATGTATCACCATCTGCACCACTATGCACTATGCACCACCATCTGCACCACTAGACACTATGTACAACCATCTGCACCGCTGTACACAATGTACCACCACCTGCACCACTAGACACAATGTACCACCATCTGCACTGCCATGCCCAATGTACCACCACCTGCACCACTAGCCCACATGCTCCATTTGTACCACCTGGATCATGTGTACCATCTTCCGCACCACTAACCCGCACGTTAAAATTGTGTCATCTGTACCAGACAGTCAACCACATACACCAAACTCAATTTACACCATCTGAAACCAAAACTACACCACTGTGTATTAACTCCACCTGCACCCACCTGTTAAATGGCTCCACCTGTTAACTGGCTCCACCTGCCTCACCTGTTAAATGGCTCCACCTGCCCCACCTGTTAAATGGCCCACCTGCCCCACCTGTTATATGGCTCCACCTACCCCACCTGTTATATGACCCCACCTGTTATATGGTTCCACCTTTTAAATGACTCCACCTGTTATATGATCCCACCTGCCCCACCTGTTATATGGCTCTACCTGCCCCACCTGTTATATGTCTCCAGCTGTCCCTCCTGTTATATGGCCCCAACTGCCTCACCAGTATATGGCTCCGCCTGCCCCACCTGTTACATAGCCCAACTGCCCCACCTGTCAAATAGCTCCAATTGACCCAATTGATGCATATTTTCACTTTTCAACAACACCAACTGTTCCTGTACCACAGGTGGTGGCGAGTGACACTACCATGGGGGAGGGACATTGAGTGACACAATACCATGAGGGAGGAAAGGTTGTGAGTGTCACGTGTTTGGCCCACTGACCTGCTCACTCTGGTGCCTGTAGTGCCGCCTGCGCTCCCCCCACCCACACACACACGAACATAAGAATGGAGGAAACTGCAGCGGGCCTATTGGCCCATACTGTGCAGTCCCGTTTACACCCAACCCCTATCGCTCATATATACGTCCAACCTATATTTGAAACTACCCAGCGTGTTAGAGTTAATGATGATGTTTGGTAACTTGTTCCACTCATCCACTACTCTATTTCCAAACCAGTATTTACCCATCTCGCTCCTAAATCTAAATTTGTCTAGTTTAATACCACTGCTACAAGTTCGTTCCTGGTTAGATAGTTCAAATACCTTCGTTATATCACCTTTGTTTAACCCTGACTTCCATTTATATACCTTGACTATATTGCCCCTCACTCTACAGTACATCTCTCGAGGGAGTGCAAATTCAGATGCTTTAATCTGTTTCTAGGCTCAGTGCTCACCTCCTGTACTTAAAGGTGACTGATCTGTACCTGAGGTATTGCCAGTCCACCTTGCTGTAAACAGGTCCACATCTATCATTATATCAGTGTTACTGAAGGTGGTTGAGTAGTACTGCCTCCGTATACCAGAGATCAATATACTGTATACAGTACAGTGTGCTGCATTACCACTGACCCTAATGGTCCATCCGGTCCATGGGATCCACCTCACATTATGGTGGCTTCCATTCATGGCAATTGTGTAGACAGAGAACATGTACTGTATAAAAAATGCAGTTGCTGTAAATAAAACATGCTTCCAATTTATTTGTCACATTATCCAACTGTTATTTCATTTACGATAATGCAGAAGCTTCATATCTTTTGAGATATGATGGATAAACTACACATACCACAGGTACAGTATTGAGCACAACATGTCCTGGTCAGTTTCTAAAAAGATAATAATGTTAAATCAATTAGCTACAACTGCTATCATTTGTGATGATTTTAGAGTACATTACTTAACCAGTTTTATAATTAATAATATATATATATATATATATATATATATATATATATATATATATATATATATATATATATATATATATATATATATATTGCATAGTGATGGTATATTGTATGCATGTTCAGTACCTGTTTTGGAACTTAATAAAAGGTTTCGGGCATGGAGTGCCTGAGCATAGTAAAGTTGGACGTGAAATACTGCAGAACAATGGATACGGTTAATACATACCGTACCAACCTTGTCACAACCCCATCAACACAAGGAATAATGACATCAGGGATTTTATGGAGAAATTCATTTCTCTTTCATTGCATTTTTCAGTTTGACAGTCATTTAGATGCAACTGTTTTTATTACAATCTGCCATAAAAATTAAATTTTCCAATGAATAATAAAACAGCCACCAGCATTTTATGACCCATACTATTTGAGGTAAACTAGATACAGTCCAGTACAGGTTCATGATTGAGTGAGAGCCAGATTTGAGAATTTTATCTGAATTTCAGGCATTACATGGTGAAGCATAGGTGAAAGCAGTCCTCGCTAGGTCTAGTACTAAAACCCAGAACCACAATGACACAAGACGAGCCCATAATAAAATAAATAAAAGTTATTTGTCATCAAAAACAAGATTATAAATTATTAATGAAATTAATTAAATACTGTAATGAAGTGAGGTAGTGGATAGTAAGCTGTAATTATAAAAGCTATCAGTAATATCTTGAGGATAGTTTTAGCCTAAACTTGGACTTAATCAGTATTTAGTTGATATATATGTCCTCAAACAATTTTATTGTTGCAGCTGTACCTCCTAAAAGAAATATTTTTGTACATAAACAATTCAAACTCTGTAAAAATTATATGAAATACTGTACACACAAACATACATGAAATACTGTACACACAAACATACATGGAATGCTGCACACACAAACATACATGAAATACAGGCATCTCCCGGGTTACTGAAGGGTTCTGTTCCGAAATTTTTTTCTGGAACGCAAAACCATTTATCCCATATACTTCCATTATAAAAGTTGAGATTCGTTCCCAAGGATATTTTTGGATGCCCAAAAATGTGACTCAACCACATATACAGTATGTATGAAATTAGACGGTGGTAAATATTTAGAAGTTGCCAGAACTTACTTATATAGGGAGAAAGTGAAAAAATAAATAAATAAATAAATAAAAATATTTATTCTATAGCACTTCCATCGGAAATCCATACTTTTCGAGTATTTCTGTAACGGAGGCGGTTTCTCTCTACTCATACTCTGCCTTTTCTTTTACTCTTACTTCTCTTGTCTTAGTTCTTTAAGTCAATTGTTCTTTCTACTTACTTCAATGGTTACTACATAACCTTAGTTCTTTCTGGTAGCATGTCGAGGGTCTAAGGCACATGGGTATTGTAATTCTGATATCAAGGTAACTACTGTGACTACTGTGGGGAAAATGAATACTCCTAAAATACTCTAACAACAGGTTTATTAATATGAAATCAAAGGGAAAAAGAGATATTATTAACATATAACTTCAAGGTGCAACTCCTCGCTTACTCAACTGCAAACTCAGTATTTTCTTATTGCACGCAACCTCAATGGTATTACATTACATAGCAGGACCAGTTCCTTGGCCCTACTCACAATACACAGTTACATGACAACTCCTTGCAGGTTACTTTACTTCTCACCTACTGGTGGTACATGGCATTACAGTACAGTTACAAGAATCAACTCCTTGACTTTACTCAGGTAGTCCCAAGGGGACAACTTCACTTCACACACATTACTCGGTACTTCTCATTACATCCAGTTATAAGACAAACTTCAGCTGATACTTCACAAACTGTTGGTAGTGCATAGGAGATGCACTCACACACAACACATTAATACTGAAACCAGCAAATACATGGGACCGCTACCCCACATGGGATAATTATTACCCGCTAATTATCCCTAAACATACAACAACACTGTGGGCCATATCTCCAAGGCATGTCCCAGGGTATAGCACTGGCGCCTCTAACAACTGACGACTGCTGTTGTGGTCGGTTGTAGCCAGACACATGGCGAGTCTGGGGTCTAGCTCACGAGGTGGACCTGCCGTCTCAATCATGTTGAATCACCGACATCAATGCATATATTGATCCCTGCGGGGTACCCACCGGCTCAGCAGCCGATGGGGTGTTCAGATAGGCCCACTCTGGAATCTGGGGACAAACAGGAGATGACGTGACGGAGGATAGGGAAGCATGATGACAACACAAACAAAACAAATCCTTCGTCTCGCAACGTCAGACGACATTTACTTTATATTACTTCTCACACAGGGTGAATGACAATTCCACTGTTACAACATGAACACTGATGAACAATGATAATTCACTACAATGACTGAATCAAACTGAATGACTATAAAACACTGCTACATACCTGGGGACAACTGGGGGGATGACGTGACGGAGGACGTCTCTCTCTGCTTATCCGTGGTATATATACCCCTGAGCTGCCGGTGATCGCTACTCATGCAATGACAGAAATTACATACAACCCAACTGTTACACATTCGAGGATGACCCTCAGTTGATAAAGGTCTGGCGAATTACTTGAGTTGATTCACATAAACTAATCCAAGATTGAGCTTGCCAGCAGAAGTGGAAAAAACGTATTGACAACTGTGTTCGAAGGCGGGACTTACTGGGAGGGATCATGACTGTAAACATCGAATAGGAAAAACACGTCTTCTCTGGGGGATAGCTAACCAGCTACCCTCTCATGTTTTGCGGTCGTGAAGTTTAATAAGAATCATTAGTTAAAACAGACTAGCAGTCAACGTGACCATGACATTTCAACGGACAAAACTGCCAACAACACTACTTGTTCCAAATGGGCAGGGCTTTGAAGTAGAAGGGAAATATGGGGAAAAATACACGGAATAAAAAAACACCAAACAAACCTTTGAAATCCTGGCTTAACATTTCCTAACCTTTAAAAACCCTAAAACTCAGATGAGGAGGTAAAGCTAGGCAAAGCTTTCAAAGGTTTATTTTGTGTTCTTTCCAGGTATCTCACCCCACACCCCCCCTCCACTTCAAGGCCCCGCCCACTCTGAACAACTAACAGTAGGCAATTCCATTAGTAAAAACACCAGAAAATACAAACTTACAATGGAAATGCTATAGAATAAATTACCCATAGCTTTCTTTCTCCAGTAAAGGTGTAGAATAGGGTGACCACTAGAAGGAATTGTCCGAATTGGTTGAAATTTTTTATACACGCTAATATCATGATATTAAACACAAAAATGGAAACGATAATGCATAGAACCTAATAGAACCTGACCTAACATACCCAACCTATGGTAGGTTAGGTCAGGTTCTATTAGGTTCTATGGATTATCATGTTAATTTGTGTGTTAAACAACTTGCCTTAATATTGGGGTTGATATAAATCAGTAATAGCGAGGAGGAATACGTGGATGTGTTCACCATCATTTAGGAAAAGTCTCTTGAAAAGGGATTCAGTGAGGTAAACAACAAAAATGGCGCCGGGAGGAGAATTGTGAAGCGGGATCGAGTACTGTACATAAAAAGGTTGTCAGGATCTATGCATTGTCGTTTCCATTTTTGTGTTTAATATAATGTTATTAGCATTATATAAAAAACAAATGCATAGAACCTAATAAAACCTGACCTAATATACCCAACCTATGGGTATGTTAGGTCAGGTTCTATGCAATGTCGTTTCCATTTTTGTTTAGTATCATGATATTAGTGTGCAGAAATTTTTTCAACCAATTTGGACAATTCCTTCTGGTGGTCACCCTCGTCCACACCTTTACCCTTTCTCCTTTTCCCATATAAGACTCGGTATACAAATAGGCGTTAGCAACTTCTAAATATTAACCTGGACAGTTTTAACCACATACAGTGAGTCAATCATGATGTAACATGATAATAAATAAACAAAACACTTGAATTTGTACTTACCAGAAACAATGTTGAGTACTGCAGGAGGTGGTGAGGTGAGGTTGTGGGATCAAGTTTAATGTTCAATGTAATTCCCTTATGGAATCTTTTATCACCACTGTTTTCTCTTGAACTTGATGGCCCTTTACACTCATCTTGAATAAGGCTACACAACAACACAGACTCATAACTGAGCACAAACTGGGGAAAGATTTCAAACTGAGCAGTGACATTGTTGTTGTGGCTGCTATCAACTGGTGTGGTGAGCTGCCCGGCAGCCATCTTGTTGCTACCACCAGAATTCACACGAAATAAATTGTATAATTTCGGTGAAATTTTTTCTCTATCACGATTTTTTCTTTTGAAAATCTTAATCAATTAACCAAAATTCCAGAAGGGTGAATAAAGTCCTAAACACAGATGCACAACTGAACACAAGCTGGAGAAATAATTCTAACTGAGCAGCAGCATTGTTGCGATGAATGCTGACACACGTCTTTCAAGTATGGACATAAGTTAGTGCAAAGATACTCTACTCAAGATAGGAAAGCTCCAGCTAAAATATATATGAAATGTGCGAACGGGACAGTTGCCAGATACCTCATTAATAGCGCCAGCTATTGGCTGCGTCCAGAAGCTGTTCGAGACGTCATAGACGTTGCTGTGACGTCATGTGATTGTTTTACGTTTTACATTTATTTTAGACATATCACTCTTCTTTTTGTATACTTGTATGTGTACATATAAAGAGAGAATGAAAACACTACGGTATAATTTTCACTGACTCCATTGCCTCAAGATCTTAGATGAGCTCAGAAATTAAGACACAAACTTTTCTCTTGTATAATTATCATACAATTACTGTACTGCAAGTGATAAATCACCTGTCATGCCGTTATATAAATTTGGGGAATAAATGACCTTGTTTTCAATAGACTTCTTGGCTATTAAAAGGCATTCTTATTGTTTATCTTTATTGAAATAAACACGCAAAACCAAAAATTCACTTTGTGTTTTGGTTTCTCATGTATTATAATATTTCATCTAACTTGCTACATGCAAATATTAACATTACCATAAAAATTTACATTAATTATTAATCATGCATTATACTGTATATATATATATATATATATATATATATATATATATATATATATATATATATATATATATATATATATATATATATATATATATATATATATATATATATATATATATATATATATATATATATATATATATATATATATATATATATATATATATATATATATATATATATATATATATATATATATATATATATATATTGTAAACGCCTTAGTTAAGGGCGTTCAGGTGACGGGCAAGTCGAAGGGAATGATTGAAACCCGCCTTTTGACGCATTCAATATTTATTGATGAGGTCAAAACCTGCAGAGAACAAGGCGTTCATTAGTATTACATGGTGATCTATCTGATACATAATTAGTTAGTCTCACACAATTTATATTAATTATAATTGATTATTGAGCATAGTGACATTATACAAAGTTCATAACTCTATTAATCTTAGCTACACTTCATTCCGCGTTGTCTTATTGCTACAGATAAGGCAGGAACGAGTAGGCATAATTAGTCCACAATATTTCAGTACTGAGGGGGTATTTCATCACTTTGGCTGTACTTAGGTACAAGTGCGGGTCAATGCGAACCAGTATGGTGTTCCAAAGGACAATAATACTGTGTTAATTGTTCCAGCACAAAACTCGGCCAGGATTGGGAGTTGGTGTTCACCACTGCTAGCAGAGGGCTGGTCCTCACAGCATCACTTGAGGGGGCAATCTCTTGGAGTACAGGCGACCAAGCCACCCTTTAAACCAGTGGTTCTCAATCTTGTTTGTCCCATGCACCCCTTGCACCATATGTCAGAATGTCATTCCCCCCTCCTTTCCAAGATTGTCTGCCTCAAAAAGTGCATTCCAAATAATATGTATATAATACTGAAAATCCTTTATTTTTTCCATATTAGTACATATACATTTACAATTTTACATGGATTATTTTTATAGTGGAGTTTTACAAATTAAATGCCAATTGAAAATGTTGATGGATTTATAAAACTTGAATAAAAGAAAATAGTTTTTTATATTTATAATGAATTACTTAACAGACCAAACTGAAGCATAATGCAATAAACAAAAAGTTCAATAGAATACCAGGATATTGTAAATTTGTAATTAATTTTATTCAGATGAAGATTACAGTCAATGAGAAACCTGTGATTGTTTTTTCTTCGCCAATTCTGGAATACGCGGAGGAGTGTTTGAAAGGGCACAACGCAGGTCATTTTCTACCTCTAATCTACTACGTTGCTTCGTTTTAATTTGCAACTGAGTTGAAAAGCCTGACTCACAAAGATATGTCGACACAAACGGAAGCAAGACACGGATAGCTCTTTCTGCCACTTTTGGGTAGGAATCGCACATCAAGGGCCAAAATTCTGTGATTGATTTCTCATCGAACATATCTCTTGCTCCCGAATCCGTTTTCCCCCCCTGAAAACCTGAATTCCCCCCCTGGGGGGAATTCCCCCCTGGTTGAGAACCCCTGCTTTAAACCATACATTTAGCAGAACCAGGACCTACGGACACCGCCCACCCCCAATCTTTGTTCGGGTAAGGCAGCAAACGCCAGCACTCACACGCCAGTGGCGGTAACATATATATTATGAAGGAAAAAGCACACTCGATAACTTCTGCAATTCCTCACACTTCTCGTATATTCTGGGAATGTCAATGGCATTTTGCCATCTGCGACACCTGTCAAATTCGTATCAAGTGAGTCGGTGTGACTGATGAAGTTGCTGCCTCTGATTTGAAATGTATTTCAATAAATAATTGCACATTTTCACTGTAACTCACAAGAGGTTAAATACTTAGGTTACCTATCTCCGTCCTTTGGAAACCGATGAAATGAAAATGTGGATGTGTATCCTTTCTCCTCTTGCAAATAACGCAGGGATGCGATCTACCCAGCATGGTGAACTAAGCGCCCACAAGTCTTGGCTACAGTGTTGCCAGTGGGAAAAATCAAAGAGTATCCACAGAAATACTAAAAAAGTAAAAACGTATCCATAATCTTCTAAAAAGTATCCAAAAAGTATCCACTTTTTTCCTTTAATAAAATGACGAATTTTTATAATTATCTATGACAACAAAGTTAAGCTGAAATATAATGGTGTCATCAAAAATTTTATTGATTATAAAATGGCTATTCTTGGCTGTAGTCCAAAAATTTTAAAACATGCAAACGACAACGTGACGTCACAGAAGTACGACTGCAGCGCCATCCTAATTCTGGACAAATACTTTGATTCTGGACTACATCAAAACCTATAATCATTGGACTACATAAAATGACGTCACTGTGCCTTGAGGTCACAGCTGGTATTATTACCGACTATTTTACACTAATTCCTGTCTGAGTGTATAGTCTTTGGTTTCGTGTTTTATTAATTATTGTCTGCATGAATCAAAGCGCCCATTTGTGTGGTCTAATGGTAGACCCTGCTGCCGTATGGCATCACGAGAATTGTGACCAAGTCCCAGGTTGCTCATCTGACTTTCTGCCTCATTTATACACAATTGCAGGGTCTCAATTGTTGCTCTTACTATTGACAACACAACATATATATATTGTTTCTCACTTTTGATTTTCTTTTATTATTACATTATTATTATTGTTATTATTATTATTATTGTTATTATTGTCATTATTATTATTATTGTTATTATTGTTATTATTATTATTATTGTTATTATTATAAGTAGTCGTACTTTATTATTATATTTTTAATTTTGTATTTTTTATTATAAATTTTATTTACTATGAATTATTACTATTACTACTACTACTACTATTACATTTTCGCCCCCAGGCCCCGATGTGGGTCGGTGACCTGTGCCCGGGTGGGCTAATACCCGTAAAAAAAAAAAAATCTCTATTGTTTTATTATAATGGTGTTTCTCTTGCATAAGGGATCACTTCAATTTTTAGGTTTGGTCGGATTGCCTGAAGATTAGCCCACTTCCCACTGCTAATTTCACCTGATGATTAAGCACCCTTAACGCTACCTGACGGGGTTACGGTGGGTTGCCAGGTTAGGTTAGGTTATCTTTAGGGCATCACAAGATCACCCCAGACAGTCTTGGTTCACCAGAGACAACACTGATAAACAAGAGTGATACTTCTGTGCGCACCTAAATCTGAGAGTCTGCCTCAACCTTCCTCCAAACTCGAGTTATGACCTCCACCTTCAATCTACTCCTTCAAAATTCAATTCTCTCTCGACTAACACCCAATCGTGCTCTTTGGTCTCATCACAACTTGTCCGCCTGTGTTTCTTATTTTGTTTCACGTGAAGATTATCCTCCTCTCCCTCCCTTCCCAGTTAGTCTCACCTGATGATTAAGCACCCTGACTACCTGTGGGGTTTGATTAGGTTAGATGGGATGGGTTTGTATGTTATGCTACTTTGTGTTATTTTATGTTACCGTATAAGGTTTGGTAATCTTACGATGAAATTAATTACGAGTGCCAATCTTAATGTAATTTAAAATGGGTGTACCCGATTTGAGAAACACTATAGCTTATACAATACGTTCAAAGGACACACACACAAGACAAGGCAAAGCGAAAGCAACATCTCCGTGGTGAGAACTAAGGTTATATATAACATGTGCAGGGGTGGTGGCTGTATGTGGGGGACACACCTTGACCTACTCCACCCCTTCTTCCCTCTCATCAGGCAAATGCCCAAACAGTACATGGCAGCCAGTACACTAGCTAATATAGTAAAAATTATTATTGGCCTACTTACGGGAATATACTCCCTTCGGTTCTTCAGTAAGAGCGATGGTGGTAAGCTACAGCTTTACACCAGTTTTGTACTATTTAATAAGAACAAAATTATCGCAGACAGTTAACCAATGAACTTCATTGTAGCATTTAGAATAGGTTACTATTTAAGTGATGGTATAAAGAACATCACGGCATTTACAAGTTGGTAACGGACTTGGCTGTGACACAACTTTTCCACATCTTATATTGTGCTCGCTAGTTTATTGACGACCAACGTTAAAAAAAAAAGTCCAGTACAGAACAACTTCAAAACTACAATGTATTCCTGGAAATTTAAGACTATAGGTTTTAAGATCAGGCTTTGTTTATAAACTATACAGATACTGTATACAGGTAAGCAGGTATGCAGTTCAGCATGAATATAATGTCCTTTGTTTAGGTTATAAAATTTCCAGTGGTTGGAATTTACCGATTCTTAGCCGTTTGGTTTCTCACGAAACGACACAAAATTGCAAAGAAAAGAGTAAAGTTAGTTAGGTAAAGTTAAGTAAGGTAAGTAAAGATAGGTTAGATTAGGTTGTGTGTTTTCACCAAACAATTTGGGTTGGGTTAGTCAGGTTTCCATGAATTTGCCCAAGAAATGAATGTGAAATCCATTCAAAAACACATCGAAATATACAGGGAAAAACAATTTCGTCCAAAATGTCGTGGGTAGTCATTAAACGAATGATAACCCAAAACTCCAAAGTTCCAGCACTATATTTTCGACAATACAACAGTATCCTGTTCACTTTATATTATATCCTAATGATACTCTGATGTTAACTAGCAATTCTGAAGAGTGGAACGTTATCAATACTAAATGCATCAAATAAAAAAGAGCTCATAAAACCAATGAACAGTCAAGAGTCAACACTGACAGCAGTAAGTGTACGACTCACCTCTCTGGATCTTTCGGAATCCAAAGAGAAACATGCTTCTGTTCCTTACAGAGTTGGTAGAGCACATAATAGTTGCACAGTACCGGGGCCTCATTGCAGCTGCTAAAAAATGAGATAAACGCTATTTCGCCGTATTCTTTATCTTAATTTCTTTATTCCTTGCCTGATAATTATTTTGTTCACATTCCGGCCGCTTGGTAGCGCTACATTGGGAGTGAACGCGTTTGTCCATTGGAGTGAGTTATCCTCCTATAGTCTCAGAATCCTTGATTAAGCCAAGCATAGATAGAGATCATGAGAGGAGTAAACAAACACGAAGACATATTCTTACACACTAACTCGTATCCTCGACTTCAATATACTGCACGAACTATACAGAGTGAGTGAATATTAGTTCCCATGATGATGATTCACAACACTTTTATTATAAGGTCAACATTGCTGGTGAGGGGAGTCGTTAGGGTGGTCAATGTTATCTCCGTGTGTCTTTAGTGAGTTAGTTCAGCTAGCAAATAGAAAACGTCGTGTTTGTTGGTGTTTAGTGACACACACACACACACACACACACACACACACACACACACACACACACACAAAAGCATCCAGCCCATACGAGCACGTACTGATCGCTATAAGAAGCAGCCCAGTCCCAACCATAGTAAAGATTATCAACAACTCGTAATCAACCAATGTGTTCACTCCCAGTAAATCTTACTTTTGCACTGCCACTATGTTGAAATGCCCTGTAGTATGACCTTCTCCCCACCTAGTTATTATATATCATATTTGTATAACTTAAGTTACTTGTATATTAATTATCAATCAAGTGACCCATTCCCCAATAATGTAACTGTATATTTTTAGCCTTTTAGCTGCCATGCTCTTTCAATAAACCGTTGATTATTATTATTATTATTATTATTATTATTATTACTTACCTGCTGCTGATGCCAGGACCACTGGCCCAGTCGTTGGCCTATACCCCAACCCCTCCTCCCCACCGGGATGTCAGCAAAATCCAGCAAAAAGTGACTATTTCGTTTCTGAAAGGAGTAGAATCAGTGTTAAACCGTGATGAACAATGTTTAGGCCGTGAAATCAACGCTGGACAGTAGCACACACCACTTACCAGAGAGTGAGGTCACTGACAGTCTCATCATCACTGATTCTCTATTCGCACTACTTGCCCTTGACACCCTCAACTTAAGTTGGCGCACGCTTGTCTCTGAAGCCAGACACAAATATGCGTGCCTTGTTGACCGGGGTATCAAGATCAAACTGTTGCGGATTTCCTCTCACATAGGCCTCAGAGAATATGACAGAGTTGATGCCCTCGCCAAACTCGTGTCTAACAAAGTCACTGTTGAATACAATCTGGGTCTGTCAAAAAGAACCCTTAAAACTGAAATTAGGAAAGAACTTATAAATGAATTTGACGCAAGCAGACAAGTGCAAACAGGCATATGATGAGATGTATCACGTGAAACATGTATATGGAGCAAGTAACAAGATCATTAGATTACAAGATGTAACCGCTAGACATAATTAGGATATAAGTACCTCTGGCAGTATATCCCTCAGGCAGATGTGAACAAAACTAAATGTAAAGTGTGTGGTCAAACATATGGCCACACACTCGAACACTACGTCCACGACTGTGTAAAGATAGAACCTGTGTGTGAAATGGCACATTTTATCTCTCATGGCAAGATAGCGGACATATTAAGATTGCCTCACACTCCTGTACTCACGCAGTTGCGAATAGTTTCCCTCTATGTACAGAGCTAAACAGAGATTTTATTTGAAATACTCTGTAACATCCAATGCCATAATATCCTGACCACGGGGGTTAGTTATATAGACCCTTTGTGAACTGCACTCTGTAATCTTTTTGTGCTACCGCTCACGGGATGAATATGGGGTGCACAATAAACTAGCCACTGTAAGTGGCAAAATTAAATTCCAAGCCCACGTGAGGTCCTTTGTGTCAACACTTGAGGCTGAGTCACTGCACCACGTGGACACCACACCACATCACCCGGTGTCTCCATAACCACGCAAGGTCCTTCATATCACCTATGGACGAGTTACTGCACCACACCACACCACACCACACCACCCGGTGTCTCCATGGCCACTTGAGGTCCTTCACATCAACACCTATGGACGAGTTACTGCACCACATGACCTATGTGACCTCAACTCCGCATGCTTCCCAGATGGGCACTGTAAACGCTTCTGCGCTTCACCTTGCACAGAATGTAAGGGGGTGCCCAATAAACTAGCCCCTTCCGGGGCAATCTAAAAAAAATGTAAACTATAATTTGTATGTTTAACTTTGTTCCTTCTCCTTTTAGTAATGAATGCTTTTTTTTATACGACCCACCCAACCCATGACGTTTTGTATGTACAGTAATAAATTATTTTGTCCAACGTACATTTTTAGCTTTTTGGCTGCTGAACTTTTTCAATAAATCATTAATTATTACACACACACACACACACACACACACACACACACACACACACACACACAAAGATTTATCTTGAATGTCACTTACTGAAGAAGTGACAGACCAACAACGAGAACAGAATGATGGTATTAGTCATTGTAGAACTAAAGCTACTACAGAACATTATTTCGTTTTAATGACAAAAACCATCAAATATTTGTCAAATTATCACAATGCTCAATAGCCGAGACAACTAATGCAGTGCAGACAACCCCAGCTATAGTCACTCTTACTGTTATAAACCTATGCCAAGATCTTCACTGCTCTCGCCAGGTCAGGTCTGTCAGTATGGGAAACATTCTTTAAGAAATTTCCAGGCGCCGTCCTCAATAATGCTCTTAAAAATCACTCCACATCCAAGACACTTTGTCAAGAGGATCCGTGACCACCACCACTCAAACACCCACCACCTGGGACCTTCAGGCTTTTCTTACAATGCCGCTACAACATCTCAAAAATTCCAGCAGGAGAGAACCCAGGGGAGGGGGCTTAAGAAGGCACCTCGCCCCTGCCCCCCCCCCCTCTCTATGGTCTGAAGATGCCAGTAAAATGGGAGTAGAGTAGCTGTATTTTGCTTCTTCATCATTCTCCAACATAGATATAGGTGCCCTACCACACCCCCTTGGACTTCTTCCTTTTCCTAACAAGACCCTCTGCGGTGCTCCCGTTTACATTTGGCAGTGACCATGTTTGACCTGTCGCCGATGGTCTCAGCGGTCACGGAGAAACCAACGCTGAAATTCTGCATGCCCCATAATACGGAGGTCATAAATCACTGCTCGATCGTGACCTGGTGTTAGTCCCTGTTACAGCAGTCCTCACTTATGGCTTTATTAAGCAGTCCGTATGACTGATTACATATTATCTGTAATTTGTCTCATAAATCCTTACAAAATCGACCTACTAACCTACTCACCAACCTCTCACTGACCTCACCTACTCACCACCCTCACCTACTCACCAACCCTCAACAGCATCTCAGTCTAGGGGATTTTTCCTCCAAACAATGTGAAAATTCTCAAGAGTTTTATACAGTCCAGGGGCTGATCCAGGAGGGGGTTCCTGGGGGTCCGGACCCTTTCTTTCATCGGAAAATTCCAATACGTTTTCTTTAATGCAGCATTATTTGTATTTCAAAAATTAATTACTATTGACCTCAGAATATCTTCTAATATCAAGCGCACATGGCTTCAAAATGGCCTCAAATATCCATGATATTGATGGTCAGATTAAAAATAAATAAAAAATCTGGGGCTGACAACGCCCACCAGCTGGGTGGGCTCACTGTGCTCGCCATGTTTTCCCACCCAAGGATATATTACTCGGACCGAAAATTTCTTGAACCCCCCTTTTGATATTCCTGGATCCGCCCCTGTACACACAACCCAAGATACAACAGAGGAGACACTACAACTAACAGAAGTAAAGCCAGAACTCTCCTCTCCCCTCACACCACCTCAACCCCGAAGAAGAAAAACTCCCCCCCTCCCCACCTCTTTGGGGCACACAATCCTTGACTCCCCTCTTCACCCACCTTAAAATATTTTGAATCTGTCCTTAAATTCACCAACAAATCTATTACTACGGTATGTGGTTAAGCGGATTAACAACATCACAATCATTCAATATCGCACTGTCAATTTTGTTAAAGTCATTAATGGCAGGTGTTGGTGTTGCAGACAGACACATCGATCACCGGACGACAAGCGAGCAGCCCGCAAGTGTCCTTACTGTGACAAGGTGTACGTGAGCACGCCCGCCTTCAGTCAGCACATGCGTACACACAACCAGGGCTGTAAGTGTCCAACCTGCGGCAAGTGTTTCTCCCGGCCCTGGCTCCTGCAGGGTCACATCAGGACTCATACAGGTAAGTCACCTCCTACAGTACAAGACCACTGTGGCTACACCCCACTAATACTGTATGCCAACTACCCATCCTACCACACGCCTCCTGCTGCTACCATCCTACCACACACCTCCTATTGATACCATCCTACCACACGCCTCCTGCTGCTACCATCCTACCACACGCCTCCTGCTGCTACCATCCTGCCACACGCCTCCTGCTGCTACCATCCTACCACACTCCTCCTGCTGCTACCATCCTGCCACACGCCTCCTGCTGCTACCATCCTGCCACACGCCTCCTGCTGCTACCATC
>NW_024721079.1:8480992-8497491 GCF_018991925.1 Homarus americanus | reverse complement strand
ACACACCTCCTGCTGCTACCATCCTGCCACACACCTCCTGCTGCTACCATCCTACCACACACCTCCTGCTGCTACCATCCTACCACACACCTCCTGCTGCTACCATCCTACCACACACCTCCTGCTGCTACCATCCTACCACACACCTCCTGCTGCTACCATCCTACCACACACCTCCTGCTGCTACCATCCTACCACACACCTCCTGCTGCTACCATCCTACCACACACCTCCTGCTGTTATTTGATCCCACACACCCTCCTGCTGCTACCATCCCACCACACACCTCCTGCTACCATCCTACCACACACCTCCTGCTGCTACCATTCTACCACACACCTCCTGTTGTTACCTTCCTACCACACACTTGCTGCTGCCACCATCCTACCACGCACCTCCTGCTGCCACCATCCTACCACACACCTGCTGCTACTACCACCATCCTACCACACACCTGTTGCTGCCACCATCCTACCACACACCTGCTGCTACTACCACCATCCTACCACACACCTGTTGCTGCCACCATCCTACCACACATCTGCTGCTGCTATCATCCTACCACACACCTGCTACTAATACCATCCTACCACGCACCTGTCCCTGGCCACCTCTCATGTACCTACTGCGGCCCACCTCTGAGATTCACACCTGTCAGTGGTGATTTCTCACACACCTGTTGCTGCACACCTGGCCTAAGTCACTGTTGGGAATGCTGGGGGGTTGCCCATTTTTCACTACCTCGTGTGTAAGGTACTGAGGTGAGATGTGTTAAGTTCTAGGTTCAAGAAATGACAATATGTTTCACAACAAGGCCATGTGGCACACGCTGCTGATGGATCACTTTAAATCATCCCTACTACAGCTTCAGCCACTTAATCCCTAGTTATGAAGATACTGTCATTCATCCTGTGTTAACAAGAGTAGCCAACTCTTCAGATGTACCGTAAATCTTGTTCTGTGTGGGATTGCCAAGTACTGAGTTCTTGACAGCTTTGGTTACAAAGCTGTCACTGAGTAAAGTGACTATATTAAATAGGGCCATTAGTCATTGTATAAAATAATATATATATATATATATATATATATATATATATATATATATATATATATATATATATATATATATATATATATATATATATTTATTTATTTATTTATTTATATATATATATGTGCTGATAACCACAAGGAAAAAGAAAACACGAAGTTCCCAAGCGCTTTCGTGTAATTCACATCTTCAGGGGTTAGTACAGACTAAGGAGATGAAATTCAATGTGGACAAATGTAAAGTACTCAGTATAGGAAATGTAAACAGGGAAACCAGTTACCAGATGAACAACGATGCCATTGTGGAATCCGACTGCGAGAGAGATTTAGGAGTAATGATAAGTAGGAATCTTAAGCCAAGTAAACAATGTGTTTTTGCTCGTAACAAGGCTAATAAAGTACTTGGGTTCATACAAAGGAGTGTTAGTTACAAGACTAGCGAGATCATCTTAAAATTATATCTAGCACTTGTGAGACCTTACCTGGATTACGCAGTTCAGTTCTGGTCACCGTATTACAGAATGGATATAGAATCCTTGGAAAGAATCCAGAGGAGAATGACAAGACTAATCCCAGGCATTAGGAACCTTGAGTACAGAGACAGGTTAAAGCATCTTAATTTGCACTCCCTCAAGAGACGTAGAGCGAGGGGCGACATGATAGAGGTGTATAAATGGAATTCAGGGTTAAACAAAGGGGACATTATAAAGGTACTCAAACTATCCAACCAGGAGCAAACTCACAACAACGGTTTTAAATTAGACTTATTTAGATTTCGGCGTGAAATAGGTAAACACTGGTTTGGAAACAGAGTAGTGGATGAATGGAACAAGTTACCAAACATCAGCATTAACTTGAATACGCTGGATAGCTTCAAACATAGGTTGGATGCTTATATGAGCAATAGGTGGTTGGGTATAAACGGGACTGCCCAGTATGGGTCAATAGGCCCGCTGCAGTTTCCTCCATTCTTATGTTCTTATAACAAGGTATATATATATATATATATATATATATATATATATATATATATACAGAGGAGGGTGAGATCAAGTCCACAATGGTCAGGTATTAGGTAATGACCCTACTAATCTTCAAAAAGCACCGCAGCAGTCGGTAGTCAGGTCAGAGGGTAAGATGACCTAACCTTCTCACCTGGTTACAAATCTTCTTCTTTGTGGTTATCAACATATACCTGGATCACGCGCACCTACAGTGATTTACTTGTAAAGTTTTAGATATGTATGACAATTTATATTACAAGCTTTCTATTTTGTTACATTAGCATCGTCAATAACTGTGTGGTTAATAGTAATGTTTTATTATATTTTTTATTTAGCTAACTGAATGTTGTACAGATCAGAGACTCAGAGCATATTTTGATACAGGTGAGAAGCCGTTCAGGTGCAGTATGTGTGGGAAGGCCTTTGCTGACAAGTCTAACCTGCGAGCTCACGTCCAGACCCACTCGAGCATCAAGCCCTACGCCTGTACCCGCTGTGGCAAGTCCTTCGCTCTCAAGTCTTACCTCTATAAGCACGAAGAGTCTTCCTCCTGCATGAAGTTACACCGAGCTCTGAGTCGCGGGGGCGTGACCCCCCGCCCCACCACTCCTTCAGCAGGTCCCGTGGTGGTAGGTCACACTGACCTACCCCGACCCACCACCGTCCTACACCAGCCCCAGCAGTCCATCTCCGCTGGGCTCGGGGGCCGTGTCGGGGTTCGACCTATGCACACCGTCACTATTCTCCGTACAGCACCCCACGTGCCCACTGCGCGCGCCCATTGACCTCTTCACAAAACTGCGCTGCCTTGTACACACTAACTTGTTCAAAATTCCTCGCTGTAACATTCAACTGTCTAAAGACAAGAGAGACAAGGTACAGGCGCTCCATCGCAAATGACATATAATTTATGTTACTCTGATATAAGAGTCAATATAATTTAGTCTCAAATGAAACAGCGTAGGCCTTCGCTAGGTATGTGTCAACTGAAGGAGGTCGTGTGTGTGTCAATGGTACTTATACATGATACTAGTCGCTATCAGGTTTTGGGACTTGCTGTCGTTATGTAGGAAGACGTTTATTTGTCGTAAGTTACATGACATATTTTATGATAGACTATTGGGCTGTGGTCCAGATGCTTAGTTGAAATGACACAGAGGCGCGCCACAGCAGGAGTGACTGTAACTAACGGGGACTGGGACATGTGATAGGGTGAGGATGGGTGACGGATTGAGAATGAATGACTGGGGGTGGGAAGAGGTGACGGGCTGAGGATACGTGACAAGGGGTGAGGAGAAGGGACGGAGTGGAGAGGTGAAAAGGGGGTGGAGGTAAAGTAAGGTATGACTAGGCAGATGAGGAAGAGGGACTTCCCATCATATAGGGTTGAGGGGGACCAGCACAGACAGCCTGTGCTCGTAGTACTAAAGTAGAACATTTAGATTACATGGAATTTGCATTTGACTATGTTGGGTACTGTTTACAATGTACTGTATATATTCTCTCCAGTTTCAGTAACTTTAGCAAAAATGATGAACTAGAACAGTTGCAAAATTATTCGTGTAATATAATTAATCATATAAATAATTAAGGTGTAACATGGGTCCACTAGACCTTAGTACCCGGGGCTGGCAAGCAAGTACGGCCTATCAGGTCGGGCTGTCAGGAGTATGGCCGTGGCCTGAGGCGGTGTGGGCGTGTGACCAGTGCCGGGGGTGGGGAGGGGGGGGGGTAGTAGTGTTGTAGCTAAGTAGACAGTAAGTCTCGGATGGGGTATCTAGTCAATAGTGTGCCACACAGTGCCACGGGTGAGCCGGAGTCCAGGACCAGGTCATGGTCCCTCCAGGCTTCCCAGAATTCCTTATGTGCCTGTAGTAATAATCTCTGGGACCACGGAGTATCTTGCTTTTTTACCCTTTGTATTAATTTGTATAAACCTAGAAAACTTTATAAAAATGTATGGCGTAAGTACTTAAGTTTAAATTAAGTGTGATGGTGAGATGATAAGTAGCTCCGGCGGCCACAGATCTTGGGCATCCCTCCCACACTGACAGATAATTGGAAAATATCCTAGTGTCTCGGCCAGAGAGGCAGAACTCGGTTTAGAACACAACGGTGAAAACAATTATATTCTCAGAGCTTAATTTGCATTATAATACAATGTATGGAAGGATACTATTCATAAAAAAAACTAACACTATCCTTGAGTTACAGTTACCCGCATGGTAGAATCATGAACTTTATTCATATACACTAATTTGTAAGATATTAGTTTTTGTGGCCATGATGAACAGTATACGTTGTTTTAATTGGTCATGAGTTTCAACGTGCATCAGTCATCCCGGAACACTGAGACCTACACTTCTTGTTCTGCAACAACACCATTTGTTTATCAAGGGAAAAGGAAAAAAAAGATGTGGGTTTTGCCTTCACTTTCAATTTCATGATAGGCATATTTAAAATATTCAACACTGTAAGTTAGTGGGATGAATCCCAACACAGGCAGCTTTGACCTTGTACACCTAACCAGATGGTCTATCTTTGGTTTTATCAGCGAGGTTAAGGTTTTACGAACCTGGCAGTTGCCGAGTCCATGCCAATTCTTTTTCACAGTGTTCTGTAACGACTACATTTAATTCATAAATATCCGAAGATCACAGTTGAGGAACATAGGAAATGTTTCCCGTCAACCGCTCTTCTACTCACGAGCAAAGACTGACCCTAAGTTTTGCATTTTCAAGGAAACGATTATATCAACATGCATGTTGTGGAATGTTTATAGCACTATATCTCTAACTGTGATGATAACAGTCTGATAGTAAAGTAAGACACGTTCAATATGTCATATTTAAGCGATGATGGTATGTGGTATGCTTTCTTCTATAGATAATACTGTATCGTGATGCTATCAACATGGCGGAGGGACCCTGGTTGCCTCTTGAGCTACTTTGCTATGTACATATTTTTCGTATTTATATTATTTAAATCACGAGTAAAAACTCTGATTTTCTCGACTTTGGTATGATGCTTTAAATATCTATTTATTTATCATATTTATACATTTTTTATATTAAGTCCTTTTGTATTTATGTGTGTGTTTGAGTGCAGACCGAGCCTACAAATAAAAATTACCCACACCATTTTTTCTTTGTCAGTTCCTATGAAGTCCATGTAATGCCCACTCCATGTCAATTTTTTTGTGATGTCACGCTCCATCAATACAAGAGGAGAGACTAACACATAACTTCATGCTCGCCAAGGTGTCATACTTTTGCTTTTTTACTTTGTTCCTTTTCGGCACTGATCGGCTCGTTAGCCGCTTGGGCAGTAGGTCACGTTTCTGTTACACACTGTTGGCAAGTACTGGGCATGCACTGGCTCCTGAATGTATCTGAACCTGGACCAATGTTGGTCAAGTCTGGTCTTGCAAGAGCTCACACTCGGTGCCGTCACAGCACTCTCTGGCAGTTTGTTCCAAGAGTTCACAACTCTCACTCCGAAAAAGTTTGCCCTCGCAGTTTTCTGGACTTGTGGCTTCTTCAACCTTGAGCTGTGACCCCTTGAGGGGCGGGCGTCCTCCATCTCCGGCTATGGATACTCGACTGAGTAGTGCCCCATTGAGATGTTTATAAACTTCAATTAGGTCACCCCTTGCCCGTCTGTAGTATAAGCTAGGCAGCTACAAGCGCTCTAATCTCTCTGGGTAACTGAGGTGCAGAAATGCAGGCACCAGTCTGGTGCCCTTCCTTTGGACATTTTTAATCAATTGACAGTCCCTAGCATATCTCGGGGACCAGACGGGGTGACAGTACTCCAGGCGGGGAAGCTCCTCACTCTTGAACTACCTTCTTATAAGACCTACTAGTTTAGTTGCTTGTAGAATGATTGTATGGAAATACTTAACGCAGGGGCTAGCAAACCTATGGAACGGTCTACCAGCCCAAGCTGTGGAGGCGAGAGTATCCAAAATAGCCCTGGACAAGTTTATCAAGAACAATGAAGGAATCCTATACAGACTACTGGCCTCCTTCCCTCAGCATGGCCACCTTAAGATGAAGTGTCCATTAAGCAAGTTAGAAAAGATTGAGACAGTCTATTCGGTATCGACATATAAGCATTTAACGTGGATGTACAGTCATAGACAAAAGTTCACTCCCCGTGATGAAACTGAATCACGGGAATGAGTCTCCGAACTGATTTACCCTGACTGTCATCTGGTACGAGTGTGCTGTTTTATCTCATTTGGGGTCGATACGGCTACAGTCTGGAAGGAAGCGAACTTCTGACCCCAACTGTACAGTACATTGTGGAGTCAGTACAGTACTTGTCAACAGTGTGTAACAGAGCCAGTACCTGCCAACATCAGTTACCCAGAGAGATTAGAACGCCTACAACTGCCTAGCTTATACTTTCGACGGGCAAGGGGGTGAACTAATTGAAGTTTATAATCATCTCAGACGGCACTACTCAGTCGAGGGTCCATACCTGGAGCTGACAGACGCCCGCCCCACAAGGGGTCACAAGTCAAGGTTGATGAAGCCACAAGTCCAGAAAATTGTGAGGGCAAAATTTTTTGGAGTGAGAATTGTTAACTCTTGGAACAATCTACCAGAGTGTGTTGTGATGGCACTGAGTGTGAGCTCTTTCAAAACTAGACGTGACCATAACTGACGCAAGTACAAATACATTCAGAAGCCAGTACATGCCCAGTACTTTCCAACAATGCGTAACCGAGACGTAACCTACCGCCCAAGCGACGAATAGGATAAAGGCAAAAGTAAAACAAATCTCGATATTACAACAACAAATTTCCAATGTTGACACACACACACACACACACACACACACACACACACACACACACGAATTAATTGTGTGCGACTCACGTAAACACTTAGAGGTGTTGTTTTTCCTTCATTTCTATCAGTACAAAGTAATCAGTAGATATCTTTATCATCACAAAACATCATCAGTCAGACATAAATACGAACACGATACAGTATACATACATACTTATTACTTTCTTGGGCAAAAGTACCGTGGCTATACAGTATGTTTTTCCCGTTTGTCTTCGACGTGGCCATCGTTCCTTCACGTCTCAAATTACACTGACATTACAATAGATTTACCTTTTCCGTTGTTCTATATAATTCATTACATTTGGTCCAACTACATCCATTCTCTCACTTTTAGAACATGCTATCTTCTTCTTACCTCGTAAACTTTCAATACTCCAAGCTCCTCAGGGGAAAACACTGACAATTCATAAACACCCATCTTGGCACTTCGTTGTATTACCGTATCTTTTTATGTACAGTATTTCAACAGCTAGAACACGTGTTTCTGTCCTCTAGTCAGATAATTGTTTTTATATATACTCGTATATTTGAGAATCTAAAATTTATTTTGTAGCCTTGCAGTTTACCGTCCCTGTCACCACGCGGTCCGACTAATTTCCCTAATGTACCCAAATGTAGCCGCAATGAAGTCAAATAATGGTCCTACATGAATAAATCGGACTGCTAATCACTTCTCGACTAGTATTTGGAGTCACAAAGTCACAAAAAATTGGAAAACTTACTTTAATCTGAGTTAATAGATCGCGTGCATGTACCGAGGGAGCGAGGAATTACCCAAATGTAGCCGCAATGAAGTCAAATGATGGTCCTGCAAGCGTAAATCGGACTGTGAATCACTTCTCGATTATTATTTGGTGTCATAGTCACAAAAAATTGGTAAACTTAATTTAATCTGAGTTGTGTTGGGTTAGGTTAGGTTAGGTACATGCACTCGATCTATTAACTCAGATTAAATTAAGTTTCCCAATTTTTTGTGACTTCGTGACACCAAATGCCAGTCGAGAAGTGATTAGCAGTCCGATTTATTCATGTAGGACCATTATTTGACTTCATTGCGGCTACATTTGGGTAATTAGTCGGACCCGTCACCACGTCTCCCATCTCCACACCCACATTCATTATCTTCATACATGGCGATTCTTCCCTCACTACATTTTTGTCTTCAGTGTTATGAACTGAATGCTGGCTATTCCCACCATATAGACTACAGAGCGTAGACCTGTACTATTCTTGGAACAGGCCACTGATACAGTAGGTAAGATACTGGTGATAACAGATAGTCCCTATACCACTGATAACGTCCACACTAATCAAGGTTATTCAGGAACATGTATGTGTAGCGCCGCAGCAGCAGCTTTAGGACTATACTAGGGTATTGTGGTGCAGTGACGAGTTCCCGGGGCTACAAGAGTAACAATAACAAGTCTCTGGGACAAAACTAAATGATTCACATACTACCAGGTGTTGTCTGTAGTGAAAGATTCACAGCACCACAGGTATGTAGTAAGAATGCACTAAGCAATTCGTAGTGTATTTGTTCTGGTAAAACAGCCGGGAATTCGCAGCACAACGAGACACGGCAGACAAAAAATCGTAGCAGTGGTAGTGTATGAAGGACAAGTGAAGACCACAATATGCTGTATGAAGGACAAGTAAAGACCACAGATAGTGTATGAAGGATAAATGAAGACCACAAATGGTGTATGGAGGAGACCACAAGGAGAACTGGGAGTCGTATTTGTGATGCAGACACGAAGTCAGCAGCGGTATGTGTGACGTCACAGCCATGGTGGGGCGGGTGAGTATTATCCTACAGATCTTAAACTTAAGGTTATTCACAAAACAAGTGAGAAGGTGTATCAATTTGTCATTTGAATATCAGTGCTATTTCAACGCCAATTTTATGCCGTCGTCTTTAAATAACTGATAAAAAAATAAACCAGTCAAGGCGGCGGCACACTGGGTTCTTTCCTCCCAACATGTTCGCCGTTTTTGCTGGCCGTTGGCCTGACGGCCCAGCAAGCAGCAGGATTTCGGCTATAGCTAGAAATGGAGGTAATTATTCATGACTAACCCGAGGCCGAAATTGATAAAAAACGATTTTAAAACTCCGGATTTTCATTTTCTTTTTATTCCCGCAGTGTGGACTGTCCCTATTTAAAGGAACAATGCCAGGGTCTTTGAACAATTAAAGGGTCTCGTTGTCTATATCCCTAAATTCGCAAATTACTTCCATATAAGACCGACGACAATCTTCACATGCCATGCTGAAAAAGAAACTCTTGGCATGAGTCATTGCTATCCACATACCCCAATACTGAGATCCTCTACCTAAAGGATTTTAATGTACATCACAGAGAGTGGCATGGGATGACCTTACTTAATGATCTGAAACAAATAATTAAACACCCTACACGTGTTCCTGATCGACACGATCAACTTACTAACATTTTTTATCTTTGTTTTACCTCTAACCCCCTCACACTATTCATACTTAATTTCTGTCCCCTTAGGGTCTTCTGATCACAATCTTATTTTTATTAAATCAAACTGGGCACAACCACCTTCCCCATCCCCCTCTAAACGCCAAATTTGGCACTATCGGAGGGCAAACTGGCAATCCTTGCGAGAATTCTTTACCGACTTTCCTTGGGATAAATGTTGCTTTTCCACTCGGGAGGCCTCGGTATGTGCTGACAGCATTGCTGGGATTATACAGGGTGGTGTGAGCGCATTTATCCCATCTTCTACCAAAACTTTCACTTTACAATCATGGTTTGATTGCTCCTGTTCTCTTGCATGTAGGGAGAGAGATAGGGCGTATCAAGTAATGAAACTATCTCCTCCTATTACCCGCTCCTCTTTCATTACTTAGGAATCGTTGTAAGGCTATTCTTCGTACGGCCAAGCGGAATTTTATAAAAAGAAAGACCGCTGTCCTGACTAACTCTTCTTCTCGTAAATCCTTCTGGTCCTTCACCAAAAACATCTGTAATAACTTCTGCACTTCCTCTTTTCCTCCTCTCTTCCGACCTGATAACTCTATAGCCAACTCTCCCTCTAATAAAGCCAATCTCTTTGGCAGCTTATTCTCCTCTAACTCCACCTTATACGATTCCAACTCCATCCCTCCTACCCCTGCTCTTCCTAATGAACCTATGCACTTTCCTATAATCTCCACTCGTAAGGTTGCTGGTGTGTTATCCAGGTTGGATGTGAGTAAGGCGCATGGACCGGACGAAATACCCCCTCATGTTCTGAGGGAGTGTGCTGAAATTCTGACCCGTGAGTGCCCGTCTCTTTTGCCTTTGCCTCAAAACCCAAACTTTTCCTTCTTCTTGGAAGCATGCCTTGGTTCAGCCCATCCCAAAGAAGTGTGACCATTCTAATCCCTCTTAACTATCGCCCTAACTTCATTCCTTTCTAAGATTCTCGAAACTATCTTAAACTCCCATTTTCTCCGTCACCTTGATCGCTTTTCTCTTTTGTCAGATCACCAGCATGGCTTTCGCCAAGCAAGATCTACTGGTGATCTGCTCTCCTCCAGTACCCATCTTTGGTCATCCTCTCTTAGGGATAATGGGGAAATTTTCGCAGTGGCCCTCGACATCTCCAAAGCATTTGACAGGGTATGGCACAAGTCTTTGCTTTCTAAACTTCCCTCTTATAGTTTCTCTCCCCCACTTTGTTCTCTAATTTCTAGCTTCCTTGAGAGCCGATCCATGGCAGTTTTGTCGAGGGATCGACCTCTCGCTCTTTCTCTACCAATAGTGGTGTTCCACAGGGTTCTGTTCTTTCACCTACTCTCTATCTTCTTTTTATCAATGATTTACTTCACACTACGACTAATTCTATCTATTCTTATGCTGATGATTCTACTCTTCACTCTTCTTCACATTTTTCCCTTCCCTCGAATTCTCAAACTAGATATGTTTCTAGAACTGATATCATTTCATCTATCACTGTATATCTGTGCAACATCTCCGAATAGGGAGGTAGAAACTTGGTTAAATTCATAAGTAATAAAACTCAGTATTTACCAATTACACTTTCCAAATTACATGATTTCCCACCAATCACATTTCAGGTTGCAATCATTCTGCCAAGTTCTAAAATAGATATGCTAGGCCTCACCATTTCCTCTAATATGTCATGGAAGCCACACATCCACAACATAGCTAAAGCTGCCTCCCGAAAGCTGGGAATGCTGTACAGATGCCGCACTACTTCACTCCTGAGCAGTTGCTTCAGGTTTATAAGGGATTCATTCGTCCTAACTTGGGAGTACTGCTCTCATATCTGGGTTGGCTCTTCATCTGTCCAACTGTTAGATAGGGTAGAATCAAAGGCATTTCGTTGTGATAGCTGTTTTGGTATCACATTAATTGTTTTAAATAAGTTCTGGAACTCTTTAAGTGGCAGGGCTTGATGTAAACACTTATTGTTGTTTATCCTTTATTGGCGAAGCAAATATGTACACAGTTCTATCCTGTTATGGATACAATTTGAGATAGCACTTAGAGTTATGTCCTCTTCCCTGATCAAGTGGTTAAGATCTGTCTCCTCCTCTGAGCACGAGAGGAGAGAACGAAGCATGGGACCGAGCTGGCTGTTTTGATTCATCAGCTGACCTACGCTCGACCTCTGTGATAGTTACAAGCTCAGTAGTGAATAATCGTTGAAAAACTCGGTGAATAAGTTGGTGTTATTCATTTAGGTGAATATTTATATAAAGCAAAGGTGCTGTTATATCGTCTTATTGACTCTCCTCCTTTAGTTGATCTTTCTTCCCTTTCCCTTCACCACAATGTTACTTCACTTTCTCTTTTTACAGGTACTTTAATGGGCAATGTTTGGTGGATTTGGCATCCTGTGTACCGCCAGCAAGGCCGTGGGCTCGTAACACTCGTCTTGCCCGCAGTGCCCACAGTTTCTCCGTGGCTGTCGGTCACACTAGAATAACCCGTTATAGTACATCCTTCTTTCCTCACACAGCCAAACTGTGGAATGCTCTGCCTTCTTCTGTGTTTCCATACTCATACAATCTGTCTCACTTTAAAAAGCTAGTTTTCAGGTATCTTCGTGGGGTAGATTAATATAATATTTTCTTTTCTATTTTTAATTTATTTTAACTCTTATTTTTCTTCTGCCCCTAGGCCCCGTTGTGGGTCGATAACCTGTGCCCGGGTGGGCTATTCCCCGTGTAAAAAAAAAAAACAAGAAAAAAAAACAGGCATTAGAGGCGAAGTTAAAAGGATGTTCTACGCCACGTCCTGCCCCTCTCCTCACCATGCTTATCCAGCAAAAAATGTTTTGCGATTGTCTGTGGACGTAACAGTAACCAGTAGACAAAGATGACAGAAAATCCACTATTACAACGAACATCCGCGTATATACCGGTAAACAGAAAATAATAATAAAGAGTGAAATGTAGGAATAAACTCATGAGGTGTTTTCCTCAGCCCAGTCAATCTGAGTTGTGTATGATAGATTAAAGCCAATACACTTGCTTAGAGCCCCGCCATAGATGTGTGTTGGTTCATTATTACCTATAATTTGAGCATCTTCATATTTGCTCAGAAGTGAGATAAGTCTCCTACCATTGGTATTAGTGGTGGGGTCACCTAATTTCTTGTGCCTAGTATTCAGGTCAACAATTAGGACAGTGGGTTCAGCGTTTAGCACATTGAGTGTGGAGTTATCCATGTGGATAGTGATCCCATGGTACTGAAGGTTGGTAGTCTTTTTGAATACAAGAGGTACATGCGGTAGTGACGAAAAAACATATATCAAACATGTGTGAGTAGAACTAGCATCATAATACATATAATTGAGCAGACTGGGTGGGGGCTTACCATTAGGTGTGAGACACTCCTGCAGTCAACTTTGTGGTGTAGGTCAGGGTATCGTTTTCTGAGGGATGAGATGTTCCAACTCATCACCTTCACCTCTCTATATCTTTGTTTGGTATTACCACTGGCCATTATGTACTATATTTGGAAAAAAGCAGAAGGCACTGTATGATACTGTTTTTTCCATGATGCCTGTCCCTTCTGCAGGCAGGATGCTTTTTAATATTTTTAAACATTCCTGGAGCATGACCTGCTCACCAGTTGATCTATTTTAGTGGCAGACATCAACACACTTTTTTACACTCAACATCACCACCATTTTCTGTTTGTGTTTGTTCATCACTGACTATGCCCAGAGGCATCAATAAATTGTTACCAGTATCACTGTTTTCCTCTGCGTGGACACTAGATCCTGATGGATCATGAGTTTCCACATCTGGTAGTGACATTTGAATGTCTTCAGTTTGATTGTAATCTTTTCCATAGCTGCTGCTGTGTTGGTGGTGTTTTTTCTGTAGTGGATCGCAGAGGTTCTTTATCATATCAGTTTGAGCTGCAAATTGAGCTTTAAATTCTTTAATTTCATTTTTCAGATCATTGATCTCTTCATTTTGTGCGTGTTCACGGGGCGTGTTGGCAACTACCTGTTGTATCAGGACGCCTGTGTTGCCCCACGCAGATCTTGCGTTGACTGCTGGTGATGATCCTGGAGCTTTGGTGGGGAGGGTGGGCCAGAGGTTGGCCGTAGGGAATACCCTAGCAGCATGGTGTTTCTTGAGACCTGCCTGGGTGGCGGGTCTGGGCGCTGAAGGGGCGTAGGAGCTCTGGGATAGCCAGGGTGTCATACAGGCACTCCATCTGTTTTGCAATTAATACACCTTTGTTGAATGGCTCCCCCTTGAGCAACTGTATTTCTGCAAGCCTGTGTTGCATGTTGTCATGAACAGAGACCATACCACAGCATGGTAGTGGAGCATAATCGGGCTACAATGCCCCAGTGTTGACAATTGTAACACCACCCGGAAGGAGGGTGATAGAGAGTTACTTTCAGAGTCCGACAGACACCATTGACTCAAATGGTCTTGGGTGGGTTCCCCAAGCCAACCCAGTCTGCAATGACTGCGTTCTTGCCCGAGTCCCTTCGTCCTTCTAATGACGGGATGAGCTTCTAGTAGTGTAGGGGGCTGGTATTGGTCGAGCCCTATGATTAAGATGGTTTTCTTGCTCGATGGTTGGGATGATTGTTCCATGGTTATTCCCATTGTGTTATTGGTGAGGAGATCCTGCATGACTGCTGGGTCGTTTCTAAGCAGAATATGATCTTATGAACTGACTCTGAACTGAAACTCAGCGTCTGGGTATTTATACTAGACTAGAAGTACAATAATAGCTTTACTAGTGGTTTTCTGATTTTCAACTCTCAATATCTCGGTTACGAGTAAAGACCGCCAAAAGTGTCATAGATGAAATTCGTCATGTGTTTGTCTGAACTTATTAGTAGTAAAAATAAAATTCAGTATCGAATTAAGTCCTCTACTATAAATTGACTAAAAGGTGAGTGATTCTTGGGAGGTAAGTGGCTCATGTAGGAGGTAAAGTGATTCAGAGGGAGAGTTCCACAAGGGCGGATGACTCACACCAATGACTTTTGGTACTGTAAACACTACTTTTCCACAGTGTGTGACGTAACATCTACTCCTAGCACTCGTTGCTCATCAGCAGGCATAACAACATTAATAATAATACACACAGAGATATCAAACTCAAATACTGTACACAGACATATAGTAATTAGCACAAGTACACAATACATCTACATACAAACATACGCACGCTTTTATAAACAAACACTCATTATGTACAGTATACACAAACACATGCACTCAGTGTACACAGACACACTCATGTACAGTGTTGTATTTACAGTACATACACACACATGAGGTCCCTCAAAACACCATCTGTGAGGGAGCTACTACACCACGTGCGGCCCCTCCTAACACCATCTGTGAGGGAATTACTACACCACGTGCGGCCCCTCCTAACACCATCTGGGAGGGAGTTACTACACTACGTGTTTGCTGTTCAACACGTACAATCCTACATTAATCTGTGTGTTCACTGTATGTTCCTTTATCTTTCTCTAATGAAGGCTTTTGTTAAACCACCAATGTATGTAATAAGTCATTTATGTCCAATGTATATTTTCAGCCTTCTGGCTGCAGAACTTTTTCAATAAACCGTTAATTATTATTATTATTATTATTTACATGCACTCATATACAGAAACACACCCACACCCCTTTCATATACAGTACTCGTACAATACAGTACTGTACATATACTGAACAGTGTACTGTATCTTGCTTCTTACATATACTATACTGTATTGCACCGTATGTCTTTAACCTGGTATTAATCAGTTGTATAATCCTTGCACCATTACTTTTTTTACACATAAGATCCATTACTTAAGCAAATCTGACCTCATGAGTGACAATCATTATGCTTTCGTAAGTTTGACTGGTGACCAGTCCACCGATGAACAAAAACACGTTTAGCCACCCAGCATTAATTCAAAATAGTTAAACACTGAAGCCACAAGTTTTGTAATACTGCACTGTATACTAATTGTCTGGGAGTTGTTGAGACTTGTGCCCATATACTTTGTATATTATATATGCCACCACCAAGACCCCAGGTATAAAAAGGGAGTGGTTGAACAGTACTAGGGTATACCATATATGTTTATACTGAATAACAATATTTTCTAACGTTATCTTTCTCAGCCAAATGTCAGCAAAAATACTTTATAACAGAACTGAGGATTCCTTTTATCTGTCTAATATGTCTGAGAATCACCTGAAGAATCTCCACCCCAACTTATTTCACCTAAAGATAAACCACCATAATGCTAACATAACTTAACCAAACCTATCCTAACCTCATCCCTCAAATACAGTAGTGTTCGGGTGATTAATATTTATGTTACATAACCTGGGGTGAAGATCCTTCTGGTGACCCCTGTATCCTTTAGTGCTTTCTTAATTGAGTTTATGAGATTCCCCTAATTCACGTGCAAACAACTAACAAAAACCTAATAACAAGCTAACCAGTCATGCAAACAACTGAAATAAATCTAACAACCTAATTTACTGACAACATTTTCTTTCTTGTGTCACAGGGGAAATGTATGCGGCTGTTTGCCATCTTCGTGCTGTCAAGTCTTCTAGCTATCATATCCCTCGCCAGGGTCCTCGCACATGCTGACTCTTCCAGACACTTCCTAGGTGAGTGTAGTACCAAACTCACTACGACACTCTCTAAAACCCACCACTCTTCCACCACACCTACCACCATCATACCCACCATGCCTCAATACCATCCTCTCCACACCTACCATTCCTCACTACCATACTCACCACATTTGTCTACCACACCCACCCTGCCTCACTACCACATTCACCACTCACCCCATCCACCGTGCCTCTTTTCCATACAATACTTACCACACTCACCACACCCCTCTTCCACACCCACCTTGCCTCTCTACTATACTACACCACACCCACCATGATTCTCTACCATACTCACCACACCCACCATGCTTCTCTACCATACTCACCACACCCACAATGCCTCTACCATACTCACCACACCCACCATGATTCTCTACCATACTCACCATACCCACCATGCTTCTCTACCATACTCACCACACCCACCATGCCTCT
>NW_024721079.1:8292072-8480892 GCF_018991925.1 Homarus americanus | reverse complement strand
TACCATATTCACTACACCCAAAATGCCTCTACCATACTCACCACACCCACCATGCTTCTCTACCATACTCACCACACCCACCATGCCTCTTTACCATACTCACCACACCCACCATGCTTATCTACCATACTCACCACACCCACAATGCCTCTACCATACTCACCACACCCATCATGCCTCTCTACCATACTCACCACACCCACCATGCTTCTCTGCCATACCCACCATGCCTCTCTACCATACTCACCACACCCATCATGCCTCTCTACCATACTCACCACACCCACCATGCTTCTCTGCCATACCCACCATGCCTCTCTACCATACTCACCACACCCACCATGCCTCTCTACTATACTCACCACACTCACAATGCCCCCTGTACAGTACTTCACATTTGTTAAAATGACTGTCCAGTTGGTAAAACAGAAAAGGAATGTCATTATTTAAGATGTTTAAGAAAATTTTTTGTGTAGGTCCTGTGTAAAATTTAGATTATACTATACTGTACACGTAATACTTTACTTTATCCTTTTCACCACTGATTGGCTTGTTAACCACATTTTTTTTTTACCGGAATTGGCCCACCCGGGCACAGGTCAACGAACCACATCGGGGCCTGGGGGTCAAAAAAAAAAGAATAACAAGAAATTAAAAATAGAAAAGGAAAAGGTGATATTAATCTACACCACGAAGATGCCGGAAAACCATCTTTTTAAAGTGAGACATTGTATGAGTATGGATACAGTACACTGTTAGCAAGGACTGGGCATGTACTGGTTCCAGGATGTATCTGTACTTAGTCTTGAATATGCTTACATTCAGCATCGCCACAATGCTCTCTGGCAAATATACTAAATATTTGGTACCAAAATAGCAAACATATTCTTTGGGGAATATTGTTACGACCCTCCTTTCTGCCGCTTACCCAGCTTCCACTGTTGGTTACCAGTGGCCAGGTCGTATATAGAGAAACAGTAAATGTATCACAAGTGTCATCGAAATACCAATAGCTGTCCCGCCAGTCTCCAGTAATTTCCCGATGATCCGTATCAGTGTACAGACAAACAACAGGCAGGAAGATTTCCACCAGGTCACAGAAACACACTTGTGCACTGTAGTCTTCTTTAAAAAACAGTAATTCTTCACAACACTGTTCACAGGGTCCGTCTTCACAACTGGGCTTCACATTTAGAATATATACATACAGCCAGCACACTGCCAGTGTAAAATTCCTCGAGTCTTTTTTCTCTTCATTTTGCTCACAACAATTCCACAATACTTGCTCAACAATTATCTTCAGGTGTCACTACTAGGCTTGTACTTCACACTCTGAGCAGATATGAACGACTGACCCCCCTAGGCAGCCCACTTTGGTCGGGTTCCCCGGATCGGTATGGCCTTGAGTTCTTCCAGGATCTCTGGTCTGGTTCTCGTCGCTGGTAGGTGACTGTTCCTCAGAAACTTCCCAGGTATATTGCCCTGGCCCATGATACTGCCACAGATGATTGATGTAGACTACATCTGAAAGGTGTTTCACTTGTGTACTGTATGGTCCTTCCTGTGGACTCTGCAAGTTAGGTGACTGACCCTTCTTCCACAGAGGGTTATACAATCAGACCTTAACACCGTCCTTGACATCATGGTTGCGCTTCATCACTTCACCCGAGAACTCCAGAGCTCTTCGAACTTGATGGTGGACCTCCGCCAGCCTTTGACGTAATTGGCGGTTTCGTCAGGAAGTTCTTCATCAGGCGGTCTTCCTGTCAGCAGGTCCACTGGCATCCGCTGTTCGTGCCGATGTGTATCCAGTTGACTTGTAGGCAGCCGACCGATATGTCAACAACAGAGCAGGCAGCTTCTGGTCCCATTCTGTCTGTCCCTCAACACAGTACTTGGCCAGTTCTTGTCCCAAGGTCCAATTAAACTTTTCCACCATTCCATCTGACTGTGGTCAAGTGGAGTGGTCCTAGTCTTCCTTATGCCTAACAGTTTACAGCACTCGCTGAACATAGATGCCTCAAAGTTTTTGCCCTGGTCTGAGTGCAACTCGTGGGGCTACTGGGGCATGCCAAACCGACAGAAGAACTGGTCAACTAGTACCCTGCCAGCAGTCATGGCTTCCTGATTTGGGATGGCATATGCTTCTGGCCATTTAGTGAAGTAATCCATGGCCACACAGATGTACAGTCCTTTCACAAGTGTGTTTACAGGGGCTCGTCATATTAACATTCCACACATTATCATTGAGGTATTTGTTTTAATATTGTTTTAAGTTGATTCCATCGACTGATTACAAATGCTAGTTTCCTTCTGTCGAATGTAAACAAACACAGGGCTGCCACACTGCACAAAACCTGACGAGCCCCTGTAAATGCACTAGTGAAGGGGACTGTACCTGTTCCCATCAGCAGTGAGTGGCAGAGGTCCCGCAATATCCACTGCTACCCTCTCCATTGGTGCGCCTGCATTGTACAACTGCAGTAGGTACAGGGTATGCATGCGCATCCTTGGTCCCTTCTTGGCGCAGCAGACATCACATGAACGGCACCATTCTTTCACATCCTTATGCATGCCAACCCAATAAAACCTTTGCCGCAAGCAACTCAGGGTCTTCTTCACTCCCAGATGTCCACTACCTGGATTGTTGTGCATCTCTCTCAGGAAATCTGATCTCATCTTCCGGGGAGGTACTGTCTGCCAGTACCTGTTGAGGCCATCTGTAGTCACCCACTGGCGCTGTCGCAGACCATCCTTCAGCCGAAAAGCATCCCACCGAATCCAGTAGTGTTTAGTAGTAGGATTTGCTCCAGAGATCGTCTCCCATGCTGGCCGCACTGAGATCTGGTTCATCCACTCGACCATCCACTGAACCATTGGTTGCAGGTCTTGGTCTTCCAGCTGCAACTTATCAAGTCCTTCCCCAGCAATGGTTGGATCCTCCTCCAGTGTAGTGAGACTACACTTCTTTGGCGCCTCTCTCCTGCAACACTGCTGGCAATCATAATCACATGGCCGTCGGCTCAGACTATCAACATTCCCATGTACCGGCCCAGGCCTATAATGGATGATATAATTATGCTGATCCAGCTTCATAATCCACTGTACCAGTAGTCTTTCTGGATTCTTCAGGGTCTTAAGCCACCTCGGGTGGTGAAGCTAAATCCATACAGGTAGGGATGGAAAAAGTCTGAACTCTTTATCACAGTCAAGAGTTCCTTCCTGGCCACACAATAATTTATTTCTGGAGGGCATAACTTCTTGCTGTAGTATGCCACTATGTACTCGAAGTCGTCTTTCTTCTGTGACAGTACTCCACCGATGCCATCATCACTAGCATTACAGTCTAAGATGAATGGTTGAGTTGGATCCGGATACGGGAGCACTGGGGAGCTGGCCAAGGCATCCTTTGATTTGTCAAAGAAGCCTCGACTCTCAGTCGCTTCTTAGTCAGCTTGTGCAACGGTGCTGCGACCATGGCGAAGTTCTTCTCAAATTGCGGTAGTAGGTACAAAGGTCAAGGAAATTATGCAGCTCCCTTATACAGTTGGCACTGGCCAGTTTCTCACCACAGCCGCCTTCTCTGGTTTTGTGCATACTCGTCTTCACTTACTATGTGTCCCAGATATTAAACTTCCTTCTGGAACAAGTAGTATTTCTTTGGGATCAGTTTCAGGTGTGCAGCCCAAAACTGACTAAGAAGTTCGACCAAATATTTAATAGGTACCCATAAATTTTTCATTTTCATTTATCTCGATTGTTTGGGCAGTACTAACAACTTTTTAGCATGATTCATTGCCCTATCCCTTGGTTTGCAGCACAAAATGGCCACATTTTACTTACAAAACTTTTAGCCAAAAATTGCTTTCACCTTGAGAGCAGTTCTAAGTTTGATGGCTTCTCCACCAGCCAAACCAAAAATCCCACATAGGCTCTGCAGAGAAAATATACTAGACATGGAGGTGTTACCTTGTAGCGTACTGTATGTGGCCAGTTGTCAAATTCTCTTTGCTTGTCTATTATCTCTTTGTATGGGCTCACATACGTACGTATATGTAAGATATCTCACACTCAAGTAGAATAGAAACTCACAATGCGTTTTCTGTATATATATTGTATGTACTGTGCAGTGCTAAGGAGTTGCTGTGTGGTGAGAAGCTTGCTCAGAGATCCTGTTGGGTGAGGAGCTTTCTGAGGGAGCTGGTTGGTGAGGCGCTGTTGAGAGGTCTTGCTGGTTCAGGAGACTAGAGTAGAATGAATTCCGTAGCCAGGCCTACGCGTATTTATATGATTACTCAAGAACAGAGACACGAGGAGTGAATTGTGCGGAGCCAATCACTGTGCAGTACGCGCGAGGAGGATGGCGCGCTGATCCTGGGCGGAAGGTGAAGGTCCAAACTAGGTCGGCGATTGTACCCCTACGTGTCCGTACCTGAAACTTAGTCTGTCGACGTAGCTGGCTGTAAGCTGATTGGCTGGTAAGCGAACGGAGGGTGATCAGTCGGCAGTTGTAGGGGAGTGTGTCCACTACAATATTCCCCCTCCCCTCCGGGCGCAGTAGGAGACTAGTTGTCGGCAGGGTTGCGTCCCACATGTGATACATACCGGGTAGGTGTATGTACGACTCAGTCGCTACGGGTGACGACTCCGTCTAGTGACACAAAACCTGTGGGAGAAACAGAGGGAGAAGGAGGGTTGTGGATTAGAGAACGTTGAACAGACGAGGAATGTGGTGCTTCTGTCGCGGCAAGGGCAAAGTCCTCAGGGTCACTGGTTGGGGAGTCTGGGTCCACGTCAGGAGCAGGGTCTACGACAGGAGTAGGGTCCATGACAGCAGCAGGGACCACAACAGGATGAGGGTCCATGACAGCAGCAGGGTCCACGACAGCAGCAGGGTCCATGACAGCAGCAGGGTCCACGACAGCAGCAGGGTCCACGACAGCAGCAGGGTCCACGACAGCAGCAAGGTCCACAACAGCAGCAGGGCCACACAGCAGCAGGGCCCATGACAGCAGCAGGGACAGCAGGGTCCACGATAGCAGCAGCCCTGACAGTCCACGACAGCAGCAGGGTCCACGACAGCAGCAGGGCCCACGACAGCAGGGCCACACAGACAGCAGCAGGGTCCACGACAGCAGCAGGGTCCATGACAGCAGCAGGGCCCACAACAGCAGCAGGGTCAGCAGCAGGGCACGAGCAGCACAGCACAGCAGGGCCCAGACAGCAGCAGGGTCCACACAGCAGCAGGGTCCACGAGCAGCAGGGTCAGAGTCCAGACAGCAGCAGGGCCACGACAGCAGCAGGGTCCACGACAGCAGCAGGGTCCACGATAGCAGCAGGGTCCAAGACAGCAGCAGGGTCCATGACAGCAGCAGGGTCCATGTCAGGAGGTAAGGTACCTGAGGATGAAAAGAGGGTGCCCAGAAATGTCGTGGACGGGGTGTGGCTGCAAGTGGTAACTGCGGGCAGATTGGTGCAGGCGTAGTTTGTTGGGGGTAATGCTGGGCTGGGGACCCAACGGGTAAGGTGGCCGGCTTCACTCGGTCCATGCTGATGCTGTCGTGTCTGCCATTGCGGATGATCGTCAGGAACTTCGCTGAACGTGTAACAACCTGGAAGGGTCCATCGTTGGGGCGTTGGAGTGGGTTGCGGTGAGCATCGCGCCTGACGAAGACATACTCGACATTGAGTAGTGCAGGAGGGATGTGTTCAGGGCGCCGAGAAGGCTGGCGTAGGGCAGTAGCTCTGAATGCAGAAACTGCATGTCGTAGTTTTTGGAGTAGGTCGTGACGGACGGCAGGAGTGGAGTGGTCGAGGTCAGGAGGGAGTGAGAAGTCTCCAGGTAGGCGAAGGGGCTCGCCTAGGGTGAGATCTGCTGGGCTGCAGTCCATGTCCTACTTGTGTGATGCACGGATGCCGAGGAGCACTAAGGGTAGAGCATCCGTCCAGTTGTAAGGGTCGTGCTGTGCCTTGATTGCGTCCTTCAGCTGCCAGTGAAACCGCTCTACCATGCCGTTGGATTGAGGGTGGTAAGCGGTATTGCGGTGCCTAGAAGTGCCGAGGAACTGTAGGAGGCTGTGCCAGAGTTGTGACTCAAACTTGGCTCCTCGGTCAGTGATGACAGTCGTGGGGGGACCGAAATGGGACACCCAACCGGACAGGAAGTCGTGGACGGCAGACTCTGCTGTAGCATTGGGCATGGGAATGGCTTCTGTCCACATGGTGAAACGGTCAATGCAGGTGAAGATGTAGGTGTTGCCGCAGGATGATGGAAGAGGTCCCACGATGTCGAGGTGCACTACCTACAAGCGTCCTTTGGGTATAGGAAAGGTTTCTAAGGGGGCCTGTGTGTATCAATGTATTTTAGAGGACTGGCAGGCCAGGTACTGGACAGCCCATTTCCTAGTATCGGCCTTGATGCCGGGCCAGATGACACGTTGCGTGAGGAGGTGCTGGGAGGCCCGCACACCTGGGTGGCTGAGACCATGGATGCGGTCGAAGACAGCGCGGCGGTGAACGTGAGGCACGAACGGTCTAGGCTGCCCACAGGACATATTACACCACAACTTGATATTCGTGCCGGGAACAGGGAGTTCTTGAAGGGCGAGACCTGAGGGAGATGTCTTGTATGCTGCAAGGTCTTCGTCGTTCTCTTGAGCCATGGCGAGCTGTCCGTAATCCATGGGTGGAGAAAAGGGAAGAATGCTGGATATACAACGAGAGTGGGTGTCAGCGATCTCATTGTGGCTGCCTTCTATGTGTTGGATGTCGCTGGTGAACTCCGAGATGTAAGCCAAGTGGCGAAGAACACGATGTATATGTGACTGGGAGGCTGAAGTGAAGGTGTGGAAGAGGGGCTTGTGATCGGTGAAGATGGAGAACTGACGGGCCTCGAGGAAGTGCTGGAAATGCTTAACAGCAAGGCATACGGCCAGGAGTTCTCGATTGAAGGCGCTGTACTTGAGGTGGGGTGGTAGAAGCAGCTGTGAGAAGAAGGCAATGGGCATGAGAATTCCGTTGATCTCCTGTTGTAAGACGGCGCCCACGGCAGTAGAAGAAGCATCTGTTGTGAGAGTGGTCCGGGCGTTGGGTGCAGGGTGAACCAGGAGGGTAAGGCGTGTGATGTGCTGCTTGATAGTGTTGAATGCCGTAACAGCCTCTTGAGTCCAAATGAGAGGCTTGTGAGACGTCTTGGGGAGTCCCTTGAGAAGATCATAGAGGGGGATGAGGACAGTAGCAGCGCGGGCCATGAAGCGGTGGTAGTAATTGATTAAACCCAGGAATTCTCGGAGTTTCTCCGCCGTTTCAGGTTTGGGGAACTCCCTAATGGCAGTTACCTTCTGTGGTAGGGGTTGGATGCCACTCGGCGAGAATCTGTGCAAGTCGATGGAGGAGGCTCCGAAGACGCACTTGGCAGGGTGAACTTTCATGTTGTTCTGCAGGCGTTGGAGAAGGAGCTGTAGGTGGTGATGATGCTTGGCAGGCGACGGAGATGCGACGAGAATGTCGTCTAGTATGTAGACAGTGACAAAATCGAGGTCGCGAAGCAAGTGGTCCATGTACCTCTGGAAGGTCTGGGCTGCATTGCGTAGACCAAAACTCATGAAGGCATACTCGAAGAGACCGAACGGAGTGGTGAGGGCTGTCTTCTGGGTATCTACAGGTGCTACAGGGATCTGGTGGAAGGCATGCTGCAAGTCGATCTTCGAGAAGATGGTCTTGCCATGGAGTTTGTTGTGGAAGTCCTGGACATGCGGGATAGGGTACCTGTCAGGTTTGGTGACGAGGTTCAGAGCTCTGAAGTCACCACATACCCTCCAGTCGTTGGATAATGGCTTTGGAACCATGTGAAGGGGCGATGCCCAGGGACTCTTTGAGGGTCGAATGATGCCGTCTTGCAGGAGTCTGTTGAATTCCGACTTGGCTGTGTTCAGGAGCTCAGGGCGAAGGTGGCGAGGGCATGAGAAGACTGGAGATCCATTACTTTCGATGTGGTGGAAAATTCCCGACGTAGGTGGTGGTGGTGGAGAGACTCAGGGTGAGAAAAGTTCCTTGAACTCGTTGGACGGCGAGAGGCAGGTGAGTGTCGGTGTCTGCGGCATATGTACCCCGGATCTTGTGTGCTGTAGGCTCATGGATGAGGCAGAGGTTGCTTGGGTTGACGCCGAGCTTATGGAAGGTGAGGAAGTCGAAGCCAAGGATGGGTTGAGAGACGTCTGCGACCACGAATGACCAGCGCAGAGTCTTGGGAAGACCGAGGTCTAAGGCAAGGATGTGTGCGCCGTAGGAGGCGATGGGGATACCGTTGGCAGCAAACAAGTCGTAAGAGGGTTGCTTTTATATGTCTTGCAGTGAGGGAGAGATGATGCTGACCGATGAACCTGTGTCGACGAGGAATTTTCTGCCAGAGGTGCAGTTGGTGATGTGCAGTAGTAAGATGCCTGAAGTGATGGGGGCTGTGGCGTCTACCAATCCCCGTTGATGCCATTTCCCGAGTAGTTGCAGGGGGACTCACACTGTCTAGCATCGGCACCGAAACATCTGTGGTACCAGCAGAGGGTAGGTCCGCTGTGCTGGGAGCTGGCGGCGGTTTCCGGGGCAGGAAGAAGACGACGGGGTTTGTAGGACGCGATGTGTGGGGCAGGAACAGGCCCAGCAGCAGGCGTGGAGGAGCAGAGCTGCTCAATGGTGTCCATCCTGCGGTGTAGAGACTGCAGCAGATTCCTGGTGTCTTGTGAGGTGTTGCTCGACTGAGGAGTGTTGATCCGGTTTACAAGATCGGAGGTAAGTAATGGTGTGGCCGTTGGGTTGTCCGCGGCGGCGACGCGCGCAGCAGCGCAGTCATTGAATATTCTGTCTGCCGAGGTTGCGTATATATCCGGTGTCGTAGAGTAATCTACTGCGGACAGAGTGATGCGAACTTGTGTGGGGAGCTTCTGTGCGTGAAGCTGGCGCAGGACAGTGTCGGGAAGCCTGTTCGTGTGCCGGGAGTTCAGTCTACACATCTCGTCCCAGAGACGTGCAGGCGTTGAGTTGCCGAGGGAGACAGAGGATAGGTTTTGCAGGAGACTGGTGTGGGACCACTGGTAAAGGTTTTGCAGGAGACTGGTGTGGGGCCACTGGTAACGCATCTTTAGAGCATCCCGCAGGGCAGCGAATTTGTTATCAGCTGGAGGGTTGGTAATGGTCTCTGAGATTTGCGTGGCGACTTCCGTGGGCAAGGTACAGAGCAGGGCGACGTACTTTTGCTCGTCATTAGCCTCTGAGCCGCTGGGGGCTGCCTCCACATGAATTAATCAGTCCTCGATGTTGTGGTTGAAGGTTGGTAGAGAGATTCGTTTGCCGTCCATCCTTGCGAGAGTGCATCACACCTGTTAGGTAAGGTTGAGGGATGGGTGCTTGCTCCGACCACCTTCCGTGTTCACAATCTCCTGGAAGGGAGGTGAACAGTTACAGAGGGGACTTCAGGACGAATACACTTTTTGAGGGTGCAGGTCCCTGGGCCAGAGCGAAAAAAAACATAAGAAAAATAGGAGGAGTAGGCAAAAGAGCTCAAACCACATCTGGTATATCGCACAATAGTTGCTCTCTAGCTGTGATGTGGGTCACTCACACCACCAATGGGGAGAACAAACTAATGAGTTATAAACCTAACGGTCGTGAGATGGTGTCAGCGCTGTAGTGGTGGAGTGGCAGGGGGTCCAGGCAGGGCAGTTGGCCCACAATGGCAGCAGACAGGGCGGTCCTCCCAGCTCCAGGAGTAAGGCAGCAGAGGGAGTGTGGTGTTCACAGCTCCAGGGGTCACCAATTGTAGTGTACTGTATGGGGCCAGTTGTCAAATTCTCTTTGCTTGTCTATTATCTCTTTGTATGGGCTCACATACGTACGTACAGTCGGAAACTATAATCTCTAGCCCATCTGGGTCGGTGCTGGAGGTTAGTACAGTGTCCTTTCTGGACGGGGGCCCACTCTAACTATCACGAGGCAACACAACCACGAACACACAGTCCTCGTGATAGTTAGAGCGGGCCCCCATTCAGAAAGGACGTTGTACTAACCTCCAGCACCGACCCAGGTGGGCTAGAGATTATGGTTTCCGACTGTACATGTAAGATATCTCACACTCAGGATGGAGGTAGAATTGACTCACTGTATATATATTGTATGTACAGTGCAGTGCTGAGGAGTTGCTGTGTGGTGAGGAGCTTTCTGAGGGAGCTGGTTGGTGAGGCACTGTTGAGAGGTCTTGCTGGTTCAGGAGAGTAGAGTAGAATGAATTCCGTAGCCAGGCCTACGCATATTTATACGGCTGCTCAGGATCAGAGACGCGAGGTGTGAATTGTGCTGGGCCAATCACCGTGCAGTACGCGCGAGGCGGATGGCGCTCTGATCCTGGGCGGAAGGTGAAGGTCCAAACTAGGTCAGCGATTGTACCCCTACGTGCCCATACCTGAAACTTAGTCTGTCGACGTCGCTGGCAGTAAGCTGATTGGCTGGTAAGCGAACGGTGGGTGATCAGTCAGCAGTTGTAGGGGAGAGTATTCACTACAACCCAAACATTTTCTGAAGGTCTCACCATATAGAACAAGAAAATTTAAACCTCTGCTTTAAAATAGTCATGTACACAAATTACACCCCAGAGCCTATACTGTAGGGATGGGGATGTTATTATTTACACTGCTGTCACCATTTTATAAGGTGTGGGTTTTGAAGATTACTGCTCTCTTACAATTTTATATAGGCTGAATTTATATTATTTTGTATTCAATTTATTTACTTTTCTCCTTTCTTTCCTAACACAATTTACACTACAGGTAAAGATAGATGAAGCTTTCAACATATACTCAATATATCTTGAATGCTTCAGCTGACGGTAGGTATATCTGACTATGGCTACTAATACAGGTTATAGCATAACTTAAAATTTACATTACAGGAGGACACTTCAGGCAGAGAGAGAAAATGAATGGTACCTCTCGCTAGAAAAAACAAGTCTCTCTCTAGGGGTAACTCATTAGTTCCACACAGTTTTGTGGACGGTGGAGTGTAATATAAATCCATAGGTATAAATATAATATTGGTACAACTGTGACCGTAACAATACTAATTTTCTTTTGGTAACGGGTGGTGGGGGTAGGGGCTATAAACATGACCTTAGGTCAAACAATGAGAGTACAGCACAATATACTGTATAAATTTTTCCAATTGTTACTCTGACGAGTCTTGCATACCAGGATTCTTCATCTTCTGAATCCACCGTTTCTTATTTCCATTGATCCTGGGTAAATAAATTCCAGCAAAGTAATTTCATTATGTATTGGCTAAACAGTATCTAGAACATGCATTTATTATATGGTTCATACTAGAAGATAAAGAATTTTGTCGAAATTAACTGTGTTACAGAGACAGTGATAATGGTGCTAACAGTGATGTTGGTGTGCTTACTAGTGGAGACATGCTGGAAGCCATTCAGTAATGACCCTGAGCACAGGGAATCTGTGGACATCAATGGAGGCACTACAGGTTCATCTACCACCCCAAGAGACCCTCTGGTATACACTGAGGCTCCACCATCGTATGAGGAAATACTTGCCCAGGAACAGTTGGAGCCACCCTCTGGTAACGCCAGTGATGACCTGGCATCCACGAAGTGTGACAACGTCACCCTCTACCACCTTCACACATCCATACTTGACATGCCAGACTCACCTGAGTCAGCCACATCAAACCAGCATATTTCTCTTCCCAGGCGGTATTCTCCATTCATCACAGAAACAAGGTACTCATACACCACAGCCAATGAGCTGCAGCTCTCAGTGGATAGGCTACCCAGTTACGAGGAAGCAGCGATAACGCTGCAGCCCCTGGACTCACCGCAGCATCAACAAAACACAACCAATGACGATGACCTGATGCTTTTTATGTAACATGAATCATTGATTGATCTAGCTGCAAGTATGTGTGTAAAATAATTTTTTGTCACATTTCTTGACTTCCATGTGTGAAATAAGTAAAAAAAATGACAATGTAAATATTGCACCTTATTTACCAATACGTATAAATATTTAAAGATTTATGATAATTAAATTCATTAATGTTATACAGTATAATGATTTATGATTGGAAAATTCATTACAAAATAGCTTACCCCAACCTAACATAAGAATAGCACAGTGAAATCCTGCACTACAATAAAATACAATACAAGTGCAGTCCCGGACATTTACGCCTTAGGTACTCACCCACAAATGTGAACCCCGCGAATGTGAGACAGCCTTAAAACATGGCTCGCTCTTCTCCTCTTAGGTAATGTTTGTTCTATCTGGAATTTTCTTCAAAATAATCCAGTCTCATCCACATTAAACACCTGTTCTGGCAGGTAACCCCCCTCAGTGATGATGTTTGTGTCTCTGAAAGTTTGCAAGTTGAACGTTCTTTAGTAGAGGAGCCCCTGTACAGTATAGTATATTTTTATATTACAGGTTCTGATTATTTTCGACTTTTCAAATACTGTACAGAATTGGCATTCAATATTAATAAATACTGTATGTAAAATCTTGAATACTGTAACTATAATAATAAAATTATACAAAATGTTAAGTTTGACTTAATTTATGCTGACATACCTGGTATGTGGTTATCTATGCTAGGCAAGACCTTAGAGCCAGCCAGGCGAGGGTACAGAGAGAGGATGTTTTGTTTTCTACGTTTTCCCACCCTTCTACCCTTACCCGCAACACAAGGCATGGTTCAAAACTCTCATATCACTGTCATGAATAAATTTAATAACTGTGATTCATGAGAAATTAACACAGCTGCATGAAAATGTGTGGGGAATGTAGATCAACATTATATCCTGGGTCCTTTAAACACAAAAGGGAAACTGGTGTAGTGACCTTGGAGTGCAGTCTACATAGTTGCCAGATTGCACTGACATTGCCAAATGTATGTCTTGAGTGACTAGTGTCATGGTCACAATGGCACTGCTGGTCTGTATGAAACCTGATGATTCATATTATGCTCCACGCATGCAAAACATGTGGATAACTGGTGAGTTATCACTTGGAAGAAACGCGTTTTCCCTGGCTTAGGTGTCGTCCATTTTCTCTGACTTCCTGAAACCAACCTCTCTGTAAAGTAAATTTGAATGTGAGAGAGAATACCATTGTTTTGAGTCAACTTAGATATGTCTAATTACAGTTAAAGCATTCAAGATCCTTTGTGAGTGATGTTGAAAGCTTCAACTGTCTTATTGTTAGTAACACTTGTCAAGTAAGAGAGTGTCGAGTCTGCCAGTATGAATGGCATCTCATGATGTCGTCCTTGGGGATAGCCATGAGTTCCCAATTGCTACTGAAGTTAGATTATTTTGATTCCCAAACCTCAGAGAAACAATATTTGCAGTTTGATTATTGTCAGTTGTCTATTTAAGAAAGTCATTAATCTCCTGAAAAGAATATGTCACATCCTTATCTCTAACATCTCAACGTATACCCAAAGAGGCTCCTTGTCTAGAAATCCCGCTGATGTTGTGAGAATGACGTTAACAGTGTGTGTATTTGATGCCTATTTCACTTTTTCCTGGCAAGCTCAATCGCTGATTAGTTGATAAAAATAGAAGTAAGAAATTCACCTGACCCATGGCATTGATTTTCATAGTTAAATGTACAGCAACTGAGTTGAATGTAATTTCTGTCATTGCGTGATTTGCCTTTCTGGCATGTGCAGCGCACAGGCCTGAGTTGCCAGTTGGCCGTATATAAACTTGTGCACGAGGGGCAGTGTCACATCTCTGACGCTGCTCCATCATTATCTCAGGTATGTGTACGTTCTCACTCCCGCCACATTAAGTCAGTTTAACTTAGTGAATTTTGTGAATATCAGTGTTCATGTTGTAACAGTGAAATTGTCATTTACCCAGTGAAAGAATTGATGTAATGTAAATATCGTCTGTCGTTGCTAGACGAAAGATTGTTTGTGATCGAGTTATTTTTCACATCTCTGACACTGAGCATCATATCTCAGGCACAGGGTGGGTGTTAGCTGAATACCCAGCAGTATACCAGCTCGCTGTCTTGTAGGATAACGATTGAATTGAGAGAGTCTCGCACCCTGGGAACTAAGCCTGCGGGATGAGCTCCCTCTCAGTGTGTCGTACTGCAACCGACCTAACAACACTCTTCATTAGTTGGTGTGACACCAGTGTGACACCCTGGTGTATTCCTCACAGTTACAATATAGGGGCCAAAGTATTATTGTTGTACCTGATTGGGGGATAACTAGCAGAAATATAGTTATCCCATGTTGAGTATTGAACCCATGATTATGGAGGTTACCAGGTTGACAGTCCCTAATCTGAAATCCTTGGGGCCAGATGCATTTCAGATTTCGGAATTTTTCGGATTTAAAAAAAAAACTTTCGGTTTTCAGAGGTTTTCGGTTTCAGAATTTCGGATAAGGGGTTGTCAACCTGTAATAAAGTTTGTTATGGGTTGTGAGTACATTTCATATGTACTACCAACTGAGGTACCATATGTAAGCTTGTCATGTGTGTGTTCTTTTAAATGTACAACCAGTAATTATGTAAGAAGCAAGAGTATGTAATTGGAATTTCAGATGAGTAAAGCCAAGGAGTTGATCCTTGTAGTTGTATGTTAATGACATCTTGAACCAAATTTAATTTCATATTAATAAACCATTTTTAGAGTATGTTAGGGGTATCATTTTCCCTCAGTATCTACCTTTATTCTTGTCCAATAGCTTGATACTAGAATTACAGAACCCATGTGCCCAAACCCTCACCATGCTACTAAAGGTCAGAGGTTATGGAGTAACTATAGGAAATGAAATAATTAGACAGAACTAATGGAGAACAAGAAAGAAAAAAGTAAAGCCGCCCCCATCCTTATACTGTACAATACTAGCATTCATACGCAAACATAAATTTTTTATTTTAATTTCTTATTTCATATGCAAATCTGCATATGAAATATCCTGAAGTGATAATTTAGATCATGCACAATTTTGCTTATGAAAACCCCAAGAGTGTTAACCTAAGATACCAATTCATGTACGTAGTGTCCTGATGGCTGGGTACACACGCACACAGTGGAGATCATAGCTCAAGTTTTATGGGAGGCCAAGTTGCCCCCAACCCCTACTAAAATAAAGTATAATGTAAGGTAATACTATACTGTACTGTTTTGGGACCATAGCCTTGGTTGGGTCAGCCCCATGTACTGTACTGTACTGTACTAATAATATTATGCTAGTTTAAACTCAAAATCAGTCATTAGCATTTTATACAGCAAATTATCCAATTTACAGTACAGTATACGTAAATAAAAATCAAACCTTTTAATAATAATAAAAGCTACTACTTAGGTTTTGTCTTAGAACTCTCCAACTACACAGGCTAATGCACATACAGTAGCTCCATCTCCCACCAAGGCTCTAGAAGATGTTGCTGCTGGTGACACAAAAAGCTTGGAGTTGTGGCAGGAAATACAAAATACAAATAGCTGACCTAGTTTACAGGCAGTGTGCTCATGTAACAAGCTGATATGTTGCTTCCTAACTTAAAGAATAACTGGTGACTCTTTAATAGTTCTGTTAGGAACTTGACTGTGATGGGAAGTAAAACTAATACATCCAGTCACTTACCACTAAGGGTTTACTTTGTCCTACAACTCATGGATTTAGTGCTATAATATGCAAGTCACTTATGAGGGGCATCCAGTCATAAAAGGAAATAAAAAAACAATTTAAATAAATTATTTTTATAAAATTTTACAAAATGTAACAAGATTGAGAAGGTACAAAAAGGAAGCTTCACTTCCATTAGTACAATCAATATAAAAAGCATGAAATTATTGACATGAACTCTAATATACCTTCAAGTTTCATCTGCCTAATTAATACCACCTCCCATTTCTTTAAGTGGTAGATTGAAAAAAAATGGAGGATTGAATCCTTAATTTCAATTTAAGATCAAGAGGTAAGCAGCTGGCTCATAATTTAAAGTGGCAGGTGCTATTAAAGTAGCCTTTTCGACAATATCTGAATACAGTACTGTACAGATATATAAAATCTAGAAGAAATGGTTCTCCTAACTAAATGGATGCTGCCAAAAATCCAAGCCAACCATGCCTGTGTTAAATAATACAGTTATTCCTTTGATCCAGTCATCATAGAAAATGAGGTTTCTGTGATTCTTTCCCCATTGTGCCAAATCTCATGATCAATATACTATAAAGAGATGAATGGAAAAAATACCAAGCCAACTGCCCACTTATTAACCATATAATGGGATTTTAGGATTCAATTTCATCTATAGCAATGAAGTTTGCTGATTACTCATGATATATAAAAGCCAAGCAGATCTTGGGAGCAAGAATCAGAATACAACTGTACTGAACAAGAAAAATGACCCTCAAATGCTGGGAAGTTATAGACCAGTGGTTCCCAACCTCAGGTCGCGACCCAAATCAGGGTCACGGGGTGTCCTCCGTAGGGTCGTGAGGAGCCTTCAGACAATTTAAAAATATAGTACTTATCATAGTCAAACAAAGTTTTGTTTAACATTCAAGCTATATAATATATTATATGTCTGAGGGTCACGACACTGTATTGTTGGGAAACTTAGGGTTGCAGCCAAAAAAGGTTGGGAACCACTGTAAACATAAACAGTACTGTACTGTATTTTGTCGACTCAGTAACTACAGTACAACTAAGAAAATAACTACAGTGCTGTATAATCAGACTCAACCCATCACCACATACTAAGTTATTTCATCTCCTAATCATCACTTTGAGATGAATATTTAAAAGAAGACTAAGTCTGCTTTACAAGAATGGAGATAATTTTCATATCTGTGGATAATTAATCAAAAAAGAATCTAGAATTGTGAGAGTCAAAACCCAAGAAGCGCAGTCTGGTTGTTTCAATTTAATGATCATAATATTCATAGGAAATAAAGTACAGTACATAATCTTTAGTCCAAAAATCCAAAATGCATATGTAAACATAAAAACTCAAATACACGAAATTCAAAATTTCAGCCATACAACACATGAGTTTCCAAAGATTGTTAGCACCTTTCTCAAAGTTGTGATTTTATGTGGATGCAGTAGGCTCTCACCAATAACGTTTAATAGGTGCCTGAAAAACACCGTTATTAGCGAAAACGTTATTTGTGTGACATTAAAATACATGTAAAAAGGGTTTATTGGTGCTGCCGCCACAAGAATTTCACCCATTTTTTCCCCTTGAAGCCCCCCTAACACATTTTGTTTGCTGAAATAAAAAGAATTGTTATTCAATCATCAAAATAAAGAGTTTGAGTAACATAACACTTAGCTTGGGGGAGTTTTTGAGGTGCTTGGCGTGATGGTTGTTCCGTATCTGAGGGCCGCTAACACTTGCACTGTCTTTCATTCTACAAGCTAACCATTTCACAAGAATTTGCTGTTATCACTAACAACCTGTTTCTATTGCCTTTATCATTCATAGCTTGCCTCGCATTTCCATCACTACCGAAATATTTTTAGCCAGCGCAATACTTTTCTTGGTCTCCTCTAAGTTCCTCTTAATATTTCGCACTGTAGACTCAGGACAGTTCAATTTCCTCACTTTAAAAGTTCCCAGTCATTCAGGTGGCAAATCACTCCCTCCACCACCTCCCCTAGCCCCCACAGGCAAAAATGCGAAAGCCATTATTGATCACCGACCCTAACAACCACTGGTTATAGAGGCGAAAATCTCACACGTGGGCGCAGCGTTGTATTCCACTGAGCGTGTGTGAGAGTGAGGCGGAGCGGACAACTACGTCATCAACATGGCGGCAAACAACCGCTATCATTGATGCGCTCGGACGCTTCCCGCGAAATTTCCATTATTCAAGAGAATCCAGACGTTATTATCGAAAATGGGTATCTATTGTTACTTACCGTTATTGTCGAAAACGAATTGTGGAAGTCGTTATTGGTGAGAGCCTACTGTAGTAAGCTTTGAACAACTATAATATTTTGGGTAATATTATGGTATTATTGCATTTTCGCACCCGACATTCCTACGCCTAATCTATTATCATATTCAAATAAAACGTCTAATTATAAGATAAGTTTCTTCTATTACATTACCGTCGCAAATGTATAATAACGGAGATTGCGTATCCAAAATTTTCTCTATTTTCTTCCATTAATCTCACCTCCCACACTGCGTGTCTCCTTCATAAATCACCACGCGCATGCGTTCCCGTACACGTCACGCGGCCAATCAAAAGCTTTTTTTTTTTCAACCAATTAAAATTATTTGTGGTTTAATTTGCATTATTTTTTGCCCAATCAAATTCTTTTTTTATTTTGGGTCTCATATTTCGAAACTCAAATTCATTTCCGACCATGGAAGTCTGCGATGGGTGTCACTTCAATTATGTGGAGCTGATTGCGAGTTTTTGGGGAAAAACGAAGATTCTATACCATTTTTTCGATCTCACGGTGTTCTCTCGACCTCAGTAGTGTCCTAAATGCAAGAAAGAATGTAAATATCGTCACGACCAACATACGGTATGTGGCATTGTGGTAACTCAAACGAGAACCAGGCCAATAAGGTAAGAAATAAGCGATTCTATCATATGGTGAGTCAGAGAGGTTAGGTGCTTTTTTGTGTATTTTGTCTTTGCTTAGCCAATATTTTTTTTCGGAAAATGTCCCACGAAAAAAATAGAAAAAAATAACGGTCATAAACACACACAAATACACTAGAAAAATATATTTTTTACTTTCTAACAGAGTTGGGTGTGCTTATACAAATTTACCAATATTATCAGTTAAAATAAAGAAAAATATACATTTCTGACAAATTTTGTTATTGTTTATAGTTTTTTCTCCTCCTTATACAGTGGGGTATGCTATAACAAACGGATCCTACTACGAATATTCCTATAACGAACGGTTTTACCTATAAAATTGAGAATGCTATAACGAATGAAACTCCTACAACAAACATTACAGTATTTAAAAAAAAAATTTTTTTTTTTTTTTTTACTAATTTATTGTTTTTTTATTACAAATATTAATGATATTCTTTATTTCAGGGGTTTAGATGCATATTTATGCACTTTTTTACAATTTTTACAATTTCATACTATATTTTTCAGTGTTAAGTGGTTGTATTTGGGGGCCTGGAACGGATTAATCCTATAACGAACGAATGCTATAACGAACAAGGTTCTAGAACCAATTAGATTCGTTATAGCATACCCCACTGTATAAGACTGAATATATAAGTACTAGGCGGTAGCAACTTCTATATATTAACCTGGACAGTTTTAACCACATACAGTGAGTCAATCATGATGTAACATGATAATAAATAAACAAAACACTTGAATTTGTACTTACCAGAAACAATGTTGAGTACTGCAGGAGGTGGTGAGGTGAGGTTGTGGGATCAAGTTTAATGTTCAATGTAATTCCCTTATGGAATCTTTTATCACCACTGTTTTCTCTTGAACTTGATGGCCCTTTACACTCATCTTGAATAAGGCTACACAACAACACAGACTCATAACTGAGCACAAACTGGGGAAAGATTTCAAACTGAGCAGTGACATTGTTGTTGTGGCTGCTATCAACTGGTGTGGTGAGCTGCCCGGCAGCCATCTTGTTGCTACCACCAGAATTCACACGAAATAAATAGTATAATTTCGGTGAAATTTTTTGCTCTGTACCACGATATTTTCTTTTGAAAATCCTAATAAATTAACCAAAATTCCATAAGGGTGAATAAAGTCCTAAGCACAGAAGATTAACTGAACACAAGCTGGAGAAAGAATTCTATCTGAGCAGCTCCATTGTTGTGATTAATGCTGGCAACTGGAGGCAGGGCTGTCGGAATTTCCGACTCTTGTTTATCGAACACGCTGATTGGTTCAAATCCGGTACGTCGTCTGTTAATCGGTAAATTGATGACGTAGTCAGTAAGCCGTGACGTCACTGCTCCGACTGTCGGTAAATTACCGACTTTAGGAAATATGCTTTTTCTTGGCAAAAATACCATATAGAATACACAGAAATAAATTGTAGATGTATTTAATTACCTTACCTACATTTTACTAGCAATATTTTAGCAGAATTAATTTTTTTTATGTATTGTCAAAATAAAATTGTTGGAATGTTTTGGTTATTTTTTTATTCAGTATTATCGAAAAGTAATACAAATTACAATTGATAAAATACAAATCTAATGTGATCTCATATAACACTCTGAATGGTGCATAATGCAGTGTTTATTATTCAGAAATTTATAAAATTAATGACAGGAACAATGAAATTCACTGAGTATGAGGACTACTCTAATATAATTACTGTATCTAGGATCTTCGGTACCCCTCACCCCACATTATATTATAGAAAATAGTAATATTACGTCATGATCTCGCAACCAATCACAACACGAGCAGTTGAACCAATCAGCGTGTTCGGTAAAGAAGTCAGAAATCCCGTCAGCCCTGCTGGGAGGTGAATTGCCTTCCAACTGCCTTGTGGCCACCACAGATGCATCAGCACAAAATATTTTTTACTATTTTCGTAAAAATTTTGATTAAAAACTGCAAATTTACTCTCAGAATTTTGAAGATTTCCAAATTCTAGGTACAGCAGCTGAATTCTAGATCATAAACCTATAAGTCTCCTGAAATATTAGATGTATAAGAAGGAATTTACCAATATTATACAGTACAGTACAGTTTTCATTTTGGATCTGATATTGGTACAGTACAAAGCATGTGAGAAGTAATTAATTTTATCATTCCACGTACATAAAAAGTGGAGTTTTCACAATATCTATCATGCAACACTTGTAGTACAGTAAATTATATTAAATATGCATCCCATACTTTTAGGCAAGAAGACCACTGGATGTTAAAGAATAATGGAGCAAAATACATAAATCAATAATCTCCATAAGCTTTGTGCAGTACTAAGAAATATTTCATATACAAAGTTCACACTCCATGGTTACTGTACATAGACTGTATATGAAATGCTATATAAATAAACATTTATTGTACAAATACAGTACAGTACACTAAGATGGGGCAGAGATACACCACACACATTACAGTATCAAAATATTATATTTTCTTCCTTTATAATACACAGAACTGTCACTTAAAGAAATTTTTGTCAAACTTAAGTCACAATTTATCAAAAATTATTGTTTCAATTTCACTACTTTTATCACGTCTTAAATACCAATGATGTTAATGGTATTTATAGTACAGTACAGTGCACACTCATCACTTTCTCGGAGTGTGAATAAGACCAGCAGACAACAAATAGTCATATATTTTTCTTATCTTATTAACATCTATTTTGATGAGGGTTCTAGCCTGTGCTAATCTTAAGCCATTCAACTTCCGACATTCTTCAACAAATAATGACTTGAACCTGAGAAAATCTTCGGGTACTAAACGGAGTTCTGAAGCAATTTGTTTTTCAATGTCACTGAGATTTTCATAACCTGGTTTCCCAGATATATTGAGAGGGATGCTGACTCTACGAGAAGAACTTGGGATAACTGTATCGAGGTTTGTGACATTCTTATTCAAAATATTCCACTTTATGTCAATTCCATCATTTTCTGAAACTACAAGATTTCGCCTTTCCCTTAAATTTATCTCTCGGTTTTTTTTCAGTGTTTCATATGTCATTATACCCATTTGTTTTGAGATTCCATTGGATCTGTATTCCATTAAATCACTGATCTGCCGTTTCAATTCAGCTTCACATTTCAAACCTTCTAATAACAAGTTAATTTCCATAAAACCAATAATACTAAAAAATTTGGGAAGAACATCACCAAAGCTCTGTGGGACACATCGTCGATATCGGTTGAGTCTTATAATAGTTTTACTCGCTGCTATCAAACCATGATTTCTTATGAGCCTTTTTCGTCTATACCTTTCTCCCAGTCTTCTTCGATACATATCCAGAAGGGCAACCTGTAGTTCTGTGCCTAGAGAAGGCTTTTCATCCTCTTCAAATAGCATGAAGTCTAAATCTTGAATATCCACTTCAGCATTATTATCATATTCTGTATCAAAGTCTCCTCTAGCAGCATTATACCCCGCCATATCACGACTTCCAGCTGTTCCTGGGAGTGGTCGTGGTGGATCATCTATGCCGCCTGTATAAACAACAGGTTGTGGATGTACAATATCAATTGACTGTCTTTCTTGCAATTGTGGTAATTCTGGATGAGCATTTTCAATATAATATTTTATATAATGAGACTTGCACTGTTCTGCAGACTTGTCTGGAACATGGTAGCTCACTTCCTGCCAATTCCCAATACCACAATCATTTATTGCATTTATCAACATACTTTCTTCCTTTGCTTGCCAACTAGGCTCAAAAAGGCTATAGTCAGATCTTATAACCAGATATGAATGGTCATTTTTGTGCACCCCAAACTCTGCTCCTTTAGCAAAACATGGCACACATATAACAACATTATCATTGTCTCTAGACTTCTCACACTGCATACATTGTATGTAAGGTTCCTTGGCAACACCAAAACAGTGCTTGCAATTAACTGGAGAATCAACAAATGGGTCTAACAGTCCTCCTCTCTCCATACCAGCTTCCCACAGGGCATCCAAACCTGAAATATATCAAAAGGGCCCTTAGAGGACAAATTCAGAAGATATGGAAGGAACACATCATGCTTTAACATATACAGTCCCCTTCACTGGTGCATTTACCGGCACTCAACATATAAGCATTCCACAAATAATTTTCTTTAATATATTTGTTTTAATATTGTATAAATTTAATTCCACAGTATGTTTACTATTGCGAGTTTCCTTTTGTCGAACGTGAACAAACACAGCACTGCCACACTGCACAAAACCTGACGAGCCCTTGTAAATGCACTAGTGAAGGGGACTGTACATATACATAAGTTAACCTTACATTAATAAACAGAATGTATAAGTTCCCTCAGCCAATTAATGTACAGTTCATGGATATGTGCAGAGTTGTAAAAAGTACCAGACTTTATTTCTTAAGTAAAAGTATTGTTACATTGGCAAAATGTTATTCAAATAGAAGTAAAAGTATCCAAAGATCAATGTACTCAAGTACAGTACAAGGGGTAGAAGTAAAAAAAGTACCGCATTCATAAAGTATTCAAGTACAGAAATAAAAGACATATAGCATTATACATGTTTATTTGCAAATATTTCTATTGAGATTAATCATTAATTGATTCTCAAAATTAAGGCTGTCCAAACAGGATCTTTTAGGCCTAAATATAAACCCAGCATGACCTACTGAAAGAGAATACCTTCAGCTGCCCTTCTCCCTACAATCCATCGCAGGGATAGTGAACAGGCTAAAAATATATCCATCCAACACTATGATCACTTTCTTCCTTATCCATACAAGTATCATCGACGTGAACTTATGGTCTGCAGACATAATGTTGGTCTCTGCTCACATTAGGTTAGGATACAGACCTATCTGGCATGTACCTGAGGTGGGGGATGACCTGCAATTCTCTTCTTGTAAACTCTGTAACTGTCCCAACACTTAACACCCTTCAACACTACTGTATTGCCTTGACTGCCCCACAGTCAAGGACCCCCTACCACAAGACAAGTCACTAATCACTATATGTCACCACCAACTTATTCAGAATAATTTAGATTTAATTCTTGTACACTACCCATGTTTTGGTGGGTCCTAACTCCCATTGTCCTTAAATCATATCAACATTGTCTCCATACCACAAGTCACAGCGTGTCCTGCAAGAAACGAGTACCAATGTATTAGTGTCTGACCGCATGGTCTTTTGACTAGGCTTATCTCCCCGTGGGGCCGAATAAATTAATTAAATACATAATAAATAATAAGCCCAACATGACTAAACTGACACTCACAAGCAGCAGATGCAGGTAGTGGGGTACAGTATTAAGCCTGAGAGATAAGTCACAATGTCGGGAAAGACCTCAGTAGCTCCATTCCATCCCCTGGGCATGCCAGGCCGCCATCAAGCTCCTTCAATTGAGGAGTTTGTGGATGAATGTTGCCTCCATAATGACTGAGTCTGACTAAGACTCACTGTGAACTGTCCCTCTACAGTGATCCCTCGGTTAACGAGCGCCTCGGTTAACGAGATTTCGGTTAACGATTTACCTTCCATAAGATTCTTAACTTCGGTTAACGAGCAATCCCGCGAATAACAAGTTTTTTACAAGCCGACTTCAACATGTTTTCGCTTGCATTTGGCGGTCCACCAGCTGTAGTATTAGTCCGCCAATACAGCAATCGCTTTTAGGGCTTATATTCCTTACTATTTTAGTAAATATCAAGAAGTTTATACTTTTCAATAATTTTAAAAGTTTAATATTAATTTTTTTTAGTCATTTTAACAATTATTGAACATAATTGAAGGTAAAGAAACTAGTTTCTGGCACGCCATCCAGCCTGTTAGCACACAAACAGGTGTTAGTCTCTCTCTCTCTCTTTTTAGTGGAGGTAACATATTGCTTGAGACTCTCTTCAACTAAATGCTTTTTTTCTGTGTTTCCAAGCAAATTATTGGCCATTTTGAAATTTATTTTACATATTGACAATATATAATGCGGTGCAGTGCTGATTTAAAGAAAATAATCTTGAATTACACCAAGAGAACTAAAATTTTATGGGTGAAATAGCACCATGGGGTGACTTCTCTTCCACCCCAATGCCTTCTCTTCTCCCTTCTCCTCCACCCCCATTCTAATATTCCCATCATCATCACCACCACCCAGGAGCCTTCTACATACACACCTCAAAGTAAGTGTACTTTTCTACCGTTTTTGTTGAATTTAGGCAATTTTCGGTGAGCTGGAACCAATTACCCAAAAACCCATTGAAACAATGGTTTCGGTTAACAAGCAACCTGCTGGAACGGATTGTGCTCGTTAACCGAGGGACCACTGTATTGGGATGTGGCTGTGGTGACATCACTTGTTAATTCTAATTGCTGAGAGGCTGAATTTTTCGCACTATGCAACATCTGGCGAGTGCTGGGAAGGAAGGGGGCAGTGGTACTTGGTTATTTAAGCAGAATTTTAAATACACTCAGTCTCACACATATGTATAAATACAGGCTTTATATCTAAGAAGGAATTATGTAAAGCATATTAGAATCACAGCCTCTTTGAAATTCATTTTGGGTACAGGTACGTATATGTAAAGAGCAACTGATGTCTTACGGGAAGACCAAGCCCCTGAAGGAAAGGTGGTGGAGAAGAGATGGGATTCGATGGGGGAAGGGGATAAGAGGGTAGGTGGGGAGGGTGGTCAAGGTGCTAATGGACACGATAAGGTCAAGAGGAAAGTCCGCTGTCATGGCCACTGCCACCTGACCTAACCTGATGTCACCTAACCTCACGAGACTTCTAGGTATGTGTCTGCGTGGTGTATCTCCACGCACACACCGTACCCTTCACAGCTCCACCTACCATACCGTCGACCTACAACTCTTTTACGATGGTTAATAATTAATTAATTACAAATATATTATTAGTCTGCCACAGATATTAAAACTCTTTGTTTGGGGCATGTAACCAGTAACAATTTATGTATTTTCAATTGTAGTGCAGTAAAAGTATTAGAAAACCATACTTAAGTAAAAGTACTACAGTACACTGTACAAAATTTGAGAACTATACTTTTTAAAAATACCCCAAAATATTACTTGAGTGCAGTACTCAGGAAAGTTTATTTAGTTACTTTACAATACTGGATATAGATTTAAGTGCCTATTCAAAGAGTAGAACGTCTATAAATCAGACTAATTGGGGCAGACCCCAGTCCGAAAAAAGTGAGTAAATTGGGACGGGGCAGGGAGGGGGGTGTTGGAGTTAACACTGCATATCTAAACTGTTTAAAGAAAATCAGTTATTGTTATATTCTTACTGCACTTCAACAACTAAGGTCTTTAAGTGTATAAACAGAACTCTCTGGGTTAAGAATCAGACATAAGTCTGGTTGTCAACAACTCTGTTGTCACTGAGATGATTGTTATTTGCTGTAAAGTGTTATATGTAAGTCACCACAGAATTTGTCTTATAAATAAAGAGAAAACTGTATACTGTACAGTACTATAAAGATAAAAATAAGAACAAATAAGTGTAGGAGTACATTGTATGTGGAAGACCAATGTTTATCTGTGACTGCATGGAGGCAAATTAAAAGATCGGCTGTTGAGGAACTTCTCACTTGGCAACACTGGTGCATGTTACACTCCTTTCCACTCCATCTCTTTAATCATCCACACCTTTCTGCTTTCTCATTCCATATTTTAAATGTTAAGTAATGTAATGTTGAAGGGATACAACTTCACTCATTTATACTTAAACTTATCACAATCTCCCCAAAAATACTTTACTTTCGTGTTTATTCAAGACCTCTCCAGGTCATGAAACCCACTAATCCCCCACCCAAGAAAGGGTGACCTGATATTCCATCAGGTCAGTAATATGAAACCACTAATCCCCCACTCTACCTCCACTTGACATTGAGTCAGGTCAGGTCGCCCCCGCCCCCCAAAAAAATTAATAATAATAATTAACTATCATCTTTATTCATGACATTTTCAGAAAATTATCTCGATTTTCAACTTCAGAAAATTTGCTCCTAAATCCGGAAATTTTGTGAAAATTCTGCCCTTGGGAACGATTTTCCAAGCAAATTTCATTTCCGGCTATTGGACATCTCTGGGTTTGAGGGATTCCGGGTAACGGAGATATTAGTGTACTGTATATACTGTACCATACTGTTAGGATGGTTTGAAATGCATCAAATAAGTAATTTGAATTTCCATAGAACAATAAACATTTTGTTGCAATTTGATGCATTTCAAACCACCTTAATACAGCTACTCCTCGACTTAAGACATATTCGACCTACGACCATTCGGACATACGACTGCCTCAATCGTTCCAAAATTTTGTCAAATTACGTATTTTCGAGTCCCAAAGTAAGTGATTGCGCTGTGTACTGACAAAATTTGTGTTTGTAATTCACTTAAAATGGCTGGCAAGCTTAAAAGTGAGAGTTCTGTGGTGCTGAGGAGAAAAAGAGACACCCATTCTAGATTTTCTATGTATTATTTAAGCATTTTCGACTTACGACCAATTCGGCTTAAGACCTGGATTTGGGTCCCTAACCCTGTCGTAAGTCGAGGAGCAGCTGTATATACAGTAAAGTCCCATTAGCCGGAATAATTGGTGCAGAGCTCTTCTCGGCACCATTGATTTCTGAGTAGGAAGACAACTCTCTCAAACACGTAAAAATCCCACATCCCCAGAATTTTTCCGGGTACACCAATTCCCCCATTAACATCATTTCAGTGAACATCGTTTCATTATGTCATTGAAAAAAAAAAAAATTTGAATGAAAAATAATAAATGTACGACATTTTAAAAAATTCGGTACGAAGGCGTTCAGGCCTGACTGTGATAACAGCTGGCTGTGTTAGCGACCAGCTGGGGTGCCATATTTGTTTGTTATTGTTCAGTGGTTGGTAGATGCCCTACCAACATTCACTTTACCCTTAGGCCCCGGGTGACATTCCAGACCGTCCGACGGGCGCACCCCGGGTGACGTTCCAGAACACATGCCTTATCCCGCCACTGTTTAAATGCCCAGCACGGGTTATCAGGTTCCCATGTGACTATTTGCCTGTCACGCCACACCTCGGCCACAGGGAAGCTTCCTGAACGTAATTACCAACAGTACTTTTGTTTGTTTCATTTTCATTGTTTGTCCACTTTATCATGCTGTATCAAAGTAATATTGCTAAAAGTTGTGTGTGTGTGTGTCGCTGAGAACTTCTTGTGAAGAATAATGCAGATAAAATAAAGTTTAAATGAATTATTTATAGGAAATAAGTATTATGATCAGTAAATATAAGCATTATTGGCCAACTCGGACACAAAGACAAGTGGGGAAAATGACCCCTAAGTGTAGTGACAGTGAATGCTCGATGTAAAAAAAAAAAAATAACTTTCCCCTTATTTGTCTCGTCACCGAGGCGCCACAGAAGAATATAGAGGAACAATATATAGTTTTTCTTGCATCTTTTTTATTGTTTTATCATTTATAAATTGATGTTAAAAATTATTTTTTTGAAAAGTAGATTTTTCTCATTTTACCCCGTTGAGGGTATGGGCGGCAGCACCCTAGCCGCCGGCTAAGCGTGCATTATGCACCACTACTGGTTGTGGTCACAGAAAGAAGAGGCAAAGTGTTACATTAGACGTTAAATTAGATGTGGTAAAAGGATTTGAATAATGACAGTGAGATGTGAACATAGTAACAGCTGTTGGTTTGCAGTCTACAACTGCAGACTGGAAGTAGGTAATAGGCAGCTATCAAAAAGGGAGGTACTACCACCTGGAAAGATATTGGAAGCATAATGTGTTGTCTAATGGTAGACCCTGCTGCCATATGGCACCACAAAAAATTTTGAACAAGTCCCAGGTTGCTGATCTGACTTTCTGCCTCATTTACATACAATTGCAGGGTTTCAATTGTTTCTCTTACTTTGACAACACAACATACATATATCATTTCTCACTCTTGATTAGTTCTTAATTTGGGGGTTTATTTATGGCTCTTTATAACTACCCTGTATTATTAAATTTGAATTTTTATTAATTTTTATTAATATTATTTTCTTTCACTTTACATACCCCGCTTTACGCGGTTTTTTTTTACGTGTTTCTACATTTACGCGGTACCCTGCCAGAACCGGAATTCCCACTTTAAGCGGTGCATCTACTCATATACGCGGGTGAAGTATAATTTTTTTTATTTAGCTCATAAAATTCATACGAATTTCCCTGGCCAGAATATAATTTACATTGCTGGAATTCTTACAATATGATGATCATTTTTAATATAAACATCATAGATTTTGCATTAGACATACAAATTTTAGATCTAATGTAAGAATTTTGTTTACTCAGAGCAAATATGTTATATGTTATCTTTTGTGCAAAATATATGACGTGTATATTCAAAATATTCCTGGTCTTGCAAGGAATCCAGCAATGTCAATTATATTATCCTAACTTTAGTTTGAGGTATTATTTAGTACTGTACCTAAAAATCTAGTGTTTTCACTCAAACATTTCTCAGAGAGGGAGGAGCCAGCGAGCGTGGGAAGAGGGGGAGGGGGAGTCGAGTCCATTATTTGAATGGACATTAACCTGGTGACTGTATTTCTCTTAAATATGCGTGCATACCATCACAAAATTAAGATGTTATTTTTACTAGAACATAGGTATTGTGTCGGAAAAAGTGGAGTTTGGGAGTCGGCCCAGTCTCTATTTCAATTAATCCCATATGTTCTGTTATTCCATTTACACATTTCTAGTTTTACATGGACCTCTGTGGGTTCAACTGACCGCGTAAATCAGGGTATTACTGTAATTATTTATTTTTATTAATTTTTATAATTATTATTATTTTATTATACAGTACTGTATTATATTTTTGCCCCCCAGGCCTTGATGTGGACTAATGCAGAAATATCAAATCATGTGCTAAAAGTGTTATCCCATTATCTGCTACAAAGTTAACTTGTAACAGTAGTGACTTTATGGAAAATATGGAAAGAATGCTGAACATGAGGATCAGGGATCAACATAACAAAAATTCCCATGTTCGTTGCTCTCCATACAGGCAAAAGCTCTTAAGTTTATTTGAAAATTTAAAACAAGAAGGTGATAATGCTGTAAGTGAAACATTTGTGGCAAGTTTTGAGAATATTTTGACCAGAAATGTACCCAAGGAACATAACCCCTATTTATATCTGTTACCACAAGAGGTACTGAGTATGAAGAGACATAAACAAACATTATGTTAGGCTGCAAGTCATGTCATGTTTATTGGGTGTGCCTGCCCGGATACAGTATATATATAGTGTTGAGATGGAGGCAGATGAGAGACACAGAGTAGGTTGAGGTGTTGGGTGGTGTAATGGGATCTTGTTTGCGTATAACAAACCTGACGCAGCGATTTCGAATAGCCTGCCTGGACATGTGAGTGCCCGGCAGGGCACCGCTTCCTCACTGCAGCTATACCCCATCATAGTGCCAACACCTAACCTGTTTCTCCTGAAGACTTTCAACACACAAGTTTAACTTGTACTTGTTGTGTACACAGGTAGACTGTGTCCATTGCATCGTTTATCATTGTGGCGACATAAAAATATGACAAATTAAGTATTGTAAGTGTTAAGATTAGACTAATTCCATAGCTATGATTGTTATGTAAATATATATTGGATTAAACATTTATGTATGATTGCCTATGTATGACTTATTTGAAATACTAAAATGAATTGTATTCAACAGGTTTGACTGAATTATAACGTTCGAGTTTGACGTGAGGAGTCTGAATATTCCTTTAACCGCCTTGATTGGCGGTTACAGTGAAACGTGAGGGTCTACCGTGTAGCAGAAGGAGCTGATCAGAGCGAACCAAGGTCAACCCAACTCAACCCACTGGAGGGATGTGCGTGTGTTCCCAGTGCCACGGAGTACAGTGCAACGCCCGTAGATTTATCTTGGAGATAATATTTTGAACCTTTGTTATTGAAGAAAATAATGTTGTCAGAGTGAGCTCAGCCACTCTCAGTGTAGCTTGGCTCACCAACACGCGTCACTCAAGGGACGAGTGTGTGCGTGTGGGTGTGTGTATCCAGTGGCGAGAAGTGCAGTGCAACGTCCGTATACTTCTCACATCGATAATAGTTAAACCTGGTTAGTCCAGAAAATAGTCTTGTCTGAGTGGTCTTCATCACTCCCGGTGTAGTGCATATGAGAATGAAAACACATGTCATTATTGCTGTCTGACGTAAGTGCTGAACACAATTAGCAATCATAGTTGACTGAAGTGATACTGCTTTGTAAATAACCCAAATATCAATGTAAAGTTTGTAATGATATCAGGTGTGAGTGTTAGAGTGAGCTAACTGAGTGCCAGGTCGACTGTAACGAACGCAATTCAAGTTACCTGAATAAGCAAGATGTCGGAGATTGGGTATATTGACGACATGGAAGGAGAGTCGGACCTAGATGGAAGCAAACATTTTGACCTAATGACAATGGATCCACCTGCCGAGGCACAATCAGAGTGGTGAAACAGGAAATGAGCTTGCAATACCTGGAGATCCACGGGAAGGTCACAGTAGGGAATTGGATTTCCAACAAACAGTGGCCAGAGCTGAGGCAGCGTCGGACGAAGTAAACCGAGCCTTGCGAGAACTTAAGGCAGGGTGGATAAAAACGATGCACACTGGAATGGTGGCGAGTCAAGAGACATCAGCACTAACACGAAGAAGTGACAGCTCACAGCCTTCGACAGAGAACTCCAGCAATTATGAGAAGCCAATAGTACGGGAAGAAATTCAGCGACAGGCATCGGTCAATGTCGAGAAAATGGCATCATCTTTACTGCCAATGCTTCCAAACAAAGAGCCTCAAATCACAATTATGCACCCACAGGGAGAATCAGGGAAGGGTGAAGAAATAGAGAGTTAGTGGCTACGATGCGCATGCCGCAAGCCACCCTTCCCAAGTTTAAAGGACGAGGTCGGGCGGAGTTTTGGACCTTTATGCATGCCTTCCCTCACCATCGCCACCTCCTGCCACCTGCAGCCCCCCCCACCCAACTCGCGCAGTCCGCCACTACAACAAAATTCAGCCCATAAGAGCCCGCACCGATAGATATAAGAACAGCACCATCCCATCTATTAAAATAATAAACAACTCCTGATTTATGTACTGCACAGCCCTGTAAATGTATTCAATGCATATTATATCATTATGTCTAAATTAAATGTAAGTCTGTATATTTTCAGCCACCAGGTGCAACTCTATTAATAAACCGTTTATTATTATTATTTACATAACAAATGCGGCTGTGCCAGAGAAGTACAAGTACCAACTGCTCATGGATGCTTGTGAAGGAGAAGAGTTACATCAAGCAATCATGGGATGCGACTACCTAGAGCTAGACCGAGCCTACAACAAGGCAATCAAGATCCTGGAGGCAAGGTTCGGAGATAAGTAAGCATTCGCGGACCAGCTGGTGAAAAGGCTCATAGACGCTCGCTCAGTCGGGGCGTTCGACGACGAAGGGTTGCGAAAACTGGCATCTCAGCTATGGGGTGCAGTAAGCCATCTGGAGAATCTGAACTTGAAACAAAGCAGACCTTCAGAACACTGGTGGTTAAGCTTCCCCCCAAACTGAGGGAATGCTGTGTGGATGATGTACGGAATTATCAGAAGTCGACAGGACACAGAACGGGGCTGGTGAAGTGGTTAGCGCTATATTTGAAGGGGAAAGCGGTGACGATGGATGACATGGCTCTGCTATCAAGCGAGGACAGTCAAGAGGGAAGTAAGAGAAGTCACAAGAACGTGACAAAATTAAGTATCAAAGGCCTGAGGACAGCGACAGTCATAAGAAAGTGACAAAGGTAAAAACCACAAGCCTGAGGGCAGCATAGTCACAAGAACGTGACAAAATTAAAGTTAAATACTATCAGCCTGAGGGCAGTATGTCACAAGAACGTGACAAAATTAAAGTTAAATACCACCAGCCTGAGGGCAGCATAGTCACAAGAACGTGACAAAGTTAAATACCACCAGCTTGAGGGTAGCACAGTCACAAGAACGTGACAAAGTTAAATACCACCAGCCTGAGGGCAGCAGTCACAAGAACGTGAAAAATTGAAGTTAAATACCACCAGCCTGAGGGCAGCATAGTCACAAGAATGTGACAAAGTTAAATACCACCAGCCTGAGAGCAGCATAGTCACAAGAACGTGAAAAATTGAAGTTAAATACCACCAGCCTGAGGGCAGCATAGTCACAAGAACGTGACAAAGAAATACCACCAGCCTGAGGGCAGCACAAGAACGTGACACAAGAAGCGAAGTCAAAACATTGTAAAATACCACCAGCCTTCATAGTCACAAGAACGTGACAAAGTTAAATACCACCAGCCTGAGGGCAGCATAGTCACAAAAACGTGACAAAGTTAAATACCACCAGCCTGAGGGCAGCATAGTCACAAGAACGTGACAAAGTTAAATACCACTAGCCTGAGGGCAGCATAGTCACAAGAACGTGACAAAATTAAAGTAAAATACCACCAGCCTGAGGACAGCATAGTCACAAGAACGTGACAAAGTTAAATACCACCAGCCTGAGGGCAGCATAGTCACAAGAACGTGACAAAGTTAAATACCACTAGCCTGAGGACAGCATAGTCACAAGAACGTGACAAAGTTAAATACCACTAGCCTGAGGGCAGCATAATCACAAGAACGTGACAAAATTAAAGTAAAATACCACCAGCCTGAGGACAGCATAGTCACAAGAACATGACAAAATTAAGTATCAAAGGCCTGATCTGGTTTTGAGAGTGAACACTCAACGGAGTGGGTGTTACCACAGGCGGTACTGAGTATGAAGAGACATAAACAAACATTATGTTAGGCTGTAAGTCATGTCATGTTTATTGGGTGTGCCTGCCCGGATACAGTATATATATAGTGTTGAGATGGAGGCAGATGAGAGAGACAGAGTAGGTTGAGGTGTTGGGTGGTGTAATGGGATCTTGTTTGCGTATAACAAACCTGACGCAGCGATTTCGAATAGCCTGCCTGGACATGTGAGTGCCCGGCAGGGCACCGCTTCCTCACTGTAGCTATCCCCCATCATAGTGCCAACACCTAACCTGTTTCTCCTGAAGACTTTCAACACATAAGTTTAACTTGTACTTGTTGTGTACACAGGTAGACTGTGTCCATTGCATCGTTTATCATTGTGGCGACATAAAAATATGACAAATAAAGTACTCATTGTAAGTGTTAAGATTAGACTAATTACATAGCTATGATTGTTATGTAAATATATATTGGATTAAACATTTATGTATGATTACCTATGTATGACTTATTTGAAATACTAAAATAAATTGTATTCAACAGGTTTGACCGAATTATAATGTTCGAGTTTGACGTGATGAGTCTGAATATTACTTTAACCGCCCTGATTGGCGGTTACAATATCATTGTTTCTATGGTTAAATCGTTTTCACTTAACGTTGTTTCACTTAAAGTCGTGGTTTTCAGGAACCTAACAAAGATGTTAATGGGGGAATTGATGAACTGGGAGAACTTTCTCGGAACTTATTATAGCAGTCCTTTTGAAATTTGAACCGGCTTCTTCTTGGGGTAGCAGTGTGTGGTGTGTAGACTTCTGCTATGTTGCTACAACCTGAAGATGACCTCATGCTCTCTGATGTCTGGCCTGTAGCAGATGTCCTTTAAGTATCTTGGCTGTCAGCAGATGATGATCTGGAGACTTCACTTGGCACTACCTCTGTACCAACTATTTCCACTGTTTCAGTGAAAATTTCCTCCCTTTTTTCATTGACATCAGCAATACCTGCAAGAATATTAAAAACTAATAAATAAAAGGGCAGGGTTTTAGAAAATGCAATAATAATACAGTGCAATATAAACATATTTCTTACTTCAATGTAAATAAAAAATAATAATTCTCACTGAAACCTATTGTTATTCAAATTCTAGCTTGAATTTAGTTTTGTTGAACTAATAAATATGGCATTTTTAAAGTCAGAATCACACTATAATCAATGATTATATGATTTTTTAAATGTCATTGTGATTTAGTGATATCTCCATTAACTGGAACAATTGGTGCAGAGCACTTCCAGTTAAGAGAGATTTCCGGGTAACAAGACGACTCTCTCAAAGCCGGAAAAAAAAAAATCCCTCATCCCCAAAATTTTCCGGGTAACAGAAAAATGTTTTAGGAAGTTCCAGAAATTGCCCATTGCAGAGTGCTAAGAGAGTTGTGCAACGAGCTTGCCGAGCCCCTGAAGATCCTGTTCTGTAAATGACTGGATGAACAAAAGGTCCCCAGTGATTGGAAAATGGTTTATGTAAGTTCTATCTTCAAGAAGGGTGATCGTCACTCCACGAACAACTATAGACCGGTGAGCCTGACCAGCATAGTATGTAAAGTACTTGAAATTACTATCAGAGAAGCCGCGATGGAACATCGACTACGAAACGACCTTGTAAAGGACTGCCAGCACGGTTTTATGTCGGGGCGCTCCTGCTTAACACACTTGCTCTAAGTATTGGATATTTGGACCCATATTCTGGAACAGGATGGTAAGATTGACATTATATACCTAGATTTTGCCAAGGCTTTCGACAGTGTACCCCATGAAAGGCTGAAAATCAAACTGGAAGGATACGGAATTCGGGGAAATATACTAGTATGAATAGAAGACTTTCTACATGACCACAAGCAGTGTGTCACCATCTGTACCTGTCACAAGTGGAGTATCACAGGACAGTGTATTGGACCCGCTGTTGTTTGTCTGTTTCATAAATGACATGCCTGAAGCTGTACATTCCTCCATACAAATGTTTGCGGATGACGCCAAGTTATTTCAGGAAATCAAGAACCAAGCGGACTGTGAAGAGCTGCAGAAGGAACTCTGTGAGCTCCAAGAATGGTCGAAGAAATGGCTGCTGAGATTCAATGTCGCAAAGTGTAAGAGGATGCACCTGGGGCGTACCAACGGTAAGGAGATGTATCGTATGTCCCAACGGGATGAAGAAACTGCACTATTTGAGACAATGTGAGAAGGACCTAGGTGTGTATGTTGACAATGAGCTGAAGTTCTCGGGCCATTGTGAGAAGAAGGTAAATCAGGCAAATAAATTATTGGGTCTTATAAGAAGGTCGTTCAGATATTTAAACGGTCCGTCCCTCGTAACGATCTTCAAGAGTGAAGTGCTTCCCTATCTGGAGTACTGTCACCCCATCTGGTACCAGAGATATGCTAGGGGTTGTCAGTTGGTTGAAAATGTTCAAAGGAGGGCCACCAGGCTGGTGCCTGCACTTCGGCACCTCAGCTACCCTGAGAGATTGGAGCGCCTGAACTTGCCTAGCTTATACTACAGACGGGCAAGGGGCGACCTAATTGAGGTGTATAAGCATCTCAAGGGGCACTACTCAGTCAAGTGTCCTTACCTGGAGCTGGTGAACGCCGCCCAAGGGGTCACAGCTCAAGATTGAAGAAGCTGCACGTCCAGAAAAGTGTGAGGGCAAACTTTTTCGGAGTGAGAGTTGTGAACTCTTGGAACAATCTACCAGAAAGTGCTGTGACGGCACCGAGTGTGAGCTCTTTCAAGACCAGACTTGACCAACACTGGAGCAGGTTCAGGTACATTCAGGAGCCGCATGCATATCCCCCATCCTCGGAATTTTCCGGAATATTCAGGGTGCCAAGAAAATTTTCCCTGAATTTCCAGAAAATGCACCTGATTTTCATCTCTCAAACCCAGAAAAACTCCCCCATCCCCGGAATTTTCAGGGTATTGGGAAAATGTTCTCGGAATTTTCCAGAAAATGTGCCCCTTGAAAAATCTTTCCCAAAGCCGGAATTTACAGAAAATTCTGGTCTTGGGAACGATTTTCCGAGAAAATTCAATTCCGGCAATCAGAGAGTTCCAGGTTTGAAGAATTCCAGCTAACGGAGATATTACTGTACAGTAGGGTCGGGATATATCACGAGATTGGGTCCAACAATGTTTGCAATACTGTATACTAAATCGCAATATATAATTACATGTAATCAATGTGGAAAATAGGGTTAGGTTCCGGAGGTCAAAAAATGTGACTAAACTTGACTTGAGTTCATTTTCTTACTAACTAAAGCACCAATGAACACTAGACTCGGGAACAACAGGCTGTTTCAATATCAATATCAAGGAACACCAGACTCGGCAGCAGACGCCACACTGCCAGCCTCACTTGACAATCATAAACGAACACCCAAAATATTAGTTACAGTATTAAAAATTTCCATTAAGCTTTCCATTTTCTTCACTTCACTTTTCACGTCACTAGCAACCCATTTACACTCACCTTGGAAGTCATAATCTGTAGCAGAGTCGACTGCTTTCTTGTCACTCACTCATAAAGACTGAGCGGGTGAGCGTGAATGCGTGAGTGAGCAGCCACGGTGGCGCCTCTGGTGAGCAAATAACGCATACCGGTATGTTTGCCATGGCGGTACATTTGAAATATTTCCTGCCGGATTTCCCTTGCGAAATAAAAAAATTATCGCTATATGTATAAAGTAAAAGAAAATTTCGATAATTTTGGTAGCCGCGATATAAAAAAAAATCATTAGATAAAGTCGCAATATATCCCGACCCTTCTGTACTGTGATTATTTATTTTTTCACATTATGATTAGATTATGATCATGATTTCTAACCATACAAAAATATATGTGATTATATGATGTTTATATAATCACCATAGAAAATTATGATTTATTGATTGATTAATAATGAGCCACATGTCTGTTAGGTATTACTGTAGTACAGTATGTGGTTTACTGAGATATTTACACTGTAGCATCCATTAACCTAACCGAGGTTAGGTGTTTTTTTTTTTTTTTTACGGGGATTAGCCCACCTGGGCACAGGTCACTGACCCATATCGGGGCCTGGGGGGGCGAAAATGTAATAATAATAATAATAGTAATAATAATAATAATAATAATAATAATAATAATAATAATAATAATAATAATAATAATAATAATAATAATAATAATAATAAAGGACCATAAAGAAATACAAAAAAGAAAAAAAAAGAAAAGATCAAGAGTGAGAAACAATACTGTACAGTATATGTGTAAAAGAAACAATTGAGACCCTGCAATTGTGTGTAAATGAGGCAGAAAGTCAGATCAGCAACCTGGGACTTGGTCACAATTTCTGTGATGCCATATTCCATATGGCAGCAGGGTCTACCATTCGACAATACATTATGCTTCCAATATCTTCCCAGGCGGTAGTACCTCCCTGTTTGGGTAGCTGCCTACTACCACTAAAAAAGTTAGGTTAAGTCAGGTTAGTGGATGCTACAGTGTAAATATCCTGGTAGACCACATACTATAAGAGCACCCATTCACTAAGTCATGCTATATAAATTATATAGGTTAAATAAAGCCTAGTTATGCAAGGTCTATGTGAAACTGGATTAAGTGTAAATCCACTAAAATTCAGAATCTAGGTGTGAGTGTCCTGAACTATTAATGCTGTCATCACTAACATTGGATGCTTAAATTTTTTTGGTAAAGGTGAAAATTAACTTGTGTGCCAATATTAAAAAAGAAGTAGCAGGTTGCACCTCTCTAGCCGGCAACCTCGGGACCTGACCGGTGCCAGACCATGGAAATTCACCCTTTTCCTGGATAGATAGTGACTTGTGCATACACCTGAAAGCACTAGCACCACTTTCACTGCTTCATGATCTCTTTGAAGACATATTGAAGGGTTAAATGTTGTACAGTAGGTTCTCAAATTTCGTGAGTTTTTAATTCAACGTTTTTATTTGGACACAAAAAAAAAACACTACACAATTTAAAATTTTGACGGCGGAAACTCGAATTTCGACGGGTTTGAGCGGCCCGCCAACGTTGAAACGTGCTCAATTGTGTAAACAGCGTCATTTCTCTATGTACAAAAGATTCATTATTGTTTATTACTGAATGTCTTTTTGATTGAATTAATGTTTATGTGTGCAAAATGCACAATACAATTCATTAATAATAGGGTACGTAGAATATTAAAACACACGAGGAGATGAGACGGCATTGTTTTCGTTGTTTACAAAACCAGTGACTGTCTGGTTCTACATATAAAACTGAAGAAAATAAGACCCTGGTTGTAGCTGTAGTAAAATTAATATGGTTGTTTTAAGTAATGTTATTTAATATTAATAAATGGAACAATGAAAGTAGCTAACCATTAATGGTAAAGAAAAAAGTGAAATAGCGTATGTAAGTGCGCACATGTGAAAACATATCGTCATTACTCTACATAAGAATATGCAAGCAACACTTATTTACTGTTCATATATATTTTAATTAATGTTTCTGAATTTAAAACAAAAATTCTACCCACCAGTGGTGGTAAAGTTGAAAACATAAGGACAGCCAATGTTGTTGTGTGTGTTTTTACTTGGATGACGTATGCTCAACTCTAGCTGAAGCTGTAGAACAAAAGAACTTCTCTGTGTTGTTTTTAGTTCTTATTAACTTTATCTGTGTCATTTTCATTGATTTATTAGGATGTTGCTTTATTACAGGTAGTAATTCGCCAAAAAAGCAGGGTAAATAAGGCCAAATTTAGCCAAACATCGAAAGTACCAGACTCAAATTAATTTTCTCCATGGGCAAACTAAAATCATTCCGGACCACGGGAGTTTCCGGACCACAGAATGCCGGACTAGAGAGGTACAACCTGTACTATGAGAATTTTATGCTCAAGAATGAGAAGAGTCTGAGGAATGACATAGCCTCTCAGTTTACAGGAACTAGAAAATGGTCAAAGCTACTCTCAGTATAGTATATGAATGTAATGATTTAATTTCACTCCAGTATAATTAACACAAATACTTACTGTACTTACACCTGGCCCATTCCTGCAATTATATTCACTGGTATTTTTTCTGCCAAGCTTTGTTATTCTTGTAGATCAAGCTCACTTGTCTCCTTGTCAATTATCACGCCCTTCTTATCATTGACCAAGTCAGTAAGAAGACATTTCTCCCTCTCCATAATGTAAGTTGGTCGTCTAGGAGCTGTGCTTGTCATGTTACTCTGTAAACAAACAGCACCACGGGTACCAACCCCATAGAGTTGGTGGAACCTGAGAGTACAGAATTTTGTGTCGTTTAGGCATAGCAAAAATCTTGGGACCCATTCGTTGTCGAAAGATTTTGTGATTTGCAAATGTGACACACAATTCACTTTTTAGTATATGGCCATAAGACACCAACTGGAAAAATCAGGTTGGGGTCTCAACTCTACAGTACAGTATGTTTGCTTGAACCAACTCTTACTACAAGGATATATCAGTCCCTCCTCTGTTCTCTAACAATTCAGAAATTCACACACAGAATGAGGGTGGGAATTCAGTTAATAAGCTCACCTTCTCGGCCATGGAAAAAGGATCTCTTATCTCAATCCTCCATTTAAGCTTACATGAGAACTACTAGACCTAAAGCAACTCAGGAATGTGAAGAAGTGATCATAAATCAAGTGAATATCCATAATGCTCCCCAAAAGAGGAAGTACGTACAGGTATAGTCCTCATAAATGATAAGTAAAACATGGATACCTGTACTGTATTTACATACTTGCAAGTATCACAGTAGTACTGTACAAAGAAGAAAGTTATCCATTTGAATTTCTAGCCACCAAAAATTTTGTAAAGATCAAGTATCTCATTAACTATATATTTTACTAACATTTTCCTAAATAATTCCAATAAAGAGGGTAAAACTAAATAGGTACTGTTTCAGCAACTTAATTAGTTTGTGCAGTGGTAATAATGCAACTAATATAGTTTATCCAAGATGTTAACTGATCCGTTACTGCACAGAGCTTCAATTAGTGCTTTAATTAGGAAAAACTAGCAAAAGGAATACAGTACAGTACAGGATGCCCTTCAAATTCGTGGGGGTTAGGTTCTGAAAATGGCTGTGAACTGCCAAATCCCAGAATAACATTTGCTGATCAGGGGGGGGGGGGGAATACCTTTTTACTTGTGTACAAAGAAATGTATACAGGTATTCCCTTTATGTGTTTGCCCTTACGGCAATTATTTTTTTTACCTGTATTGTATATACATACAGTATATATGTATGTTTGTGTGTGTGTAGTAGACACACACACACAAAACACACACAGTACAAATAAATAATAATGAGAAATCCTCTCACAAATAATCAGAAACAAATGTAGTATTAAAAATGTTGAGTCTTCCTTCAAGTCTACTCTGTGCTTTGTTATTAATAAAGCACGGAGTGGACTTGAGGGTAGACTCAACATTTTTAATACTATATTTGTTTCTGATTATTTGTGAGAGGATTTTCCCATTATTATTTATTTGTATGTGTTTTGTGTGTGTCTACTGTACAGTACATGAAGATAAACTCCAATATATTGCAAGAGTAAAAAAATCTCCGTTGTTAGCCGTCTCCTTCACTATTACCCAAAAAACTTACTCCTTCCCATTTACAAGCTCCGATAATACTAGAGCAGATGGCTAATACCAGAAAGAGTTGTTCGATTCCATTCATATATTTCACACATGTTCGCTGGATGATAATAAGTAACAAAAATGATACGGCAACTTTTAGTTCTTCTCTATCTACGCTCATAAATCACCTGTAGTGGGCATGGCATGAAGGATAAGGGATATTGTGGGGGTAAAATACAGTGAAAAACTGATCATATAACACTAAAATAATGTACTACAGTGGGGTATGCTATAACGAACGCATCCTACTACGAATATTCCTATAACGAACGGTTTTACCTATAAAATTGAGAATGCTATAACGAACGAAACTCCTACAACGAACATTATTTAAAAAAATTTTCTTTTTTTTTACTAATTTATTGTTTTTTATTACAAGTATTAATGATATTCTTTATTTCAGGGGTCTAGATGCATATTTATGCACTTTTTTACAAATTTTACAATTTTATATTATATTTTTCAGTGTTTAGTGGTTGTATTTGGGGGCCTGGAACGGATTAATCCTATAACGAACGAATGCTATAACGAACAAGGTTCTAGAACCAATTAGATTCGTTATAGCATACCCCACTGTATATACATTCTTTGTACACATAGAAATTCATTATTTACCATAAATATTCAGCTGAAAAATCTGCCAGGTTGTCACCTGCTCTTTGTTTATTTATGCTTGGACCGAGCTTTCTTTTTTTTTTTACGGGGATTAGCCCACCCGGGCACATGTCAAACGACCCACAACAGGGCCGGGGGGGCAAAAAAATACCGGGTAAAAACAAATAAATTAAAAATAGAGAAGAAAAAGGTTATAAAGTGTTAATCTACACCATAGATGCTGGAAAACCAGCTTTTTAAAGTGAGACAGATTGTATAAGTATGGAAACACAAACGAAGGCAGAGCACTCCACACTTTGGCTGTGTGAGGAAAGAAGGATGTACTATAACGGGTTATTTTAGTGTGACCGCGGGCAAGACGTGTATTACGAGCCCACGGCCTTGCTGGAGGTACACAGGATGCCAATCCACTTAACATTGCCTGTTAAAGTACCTGTAAAAGAGAGAGAGTGAAGCAACATTGTGGCGAAGAGAAAGGGAAGAAAGATTATCAACTGAAGAAGAAGAGTTAATAACATGTAATGCCTTTGATTCCACCCTATCTAACAGTTGGACAGAAGAAGAGCCACCCCAGATATGAGAGCAGTACTCCAAGTTAGGACGAATGAATCCCTTTTATACTTGAAGCAACTGCTCATGAGTGAAGTAGCTACGGCATCTGTACAGCATTCCCAACTATCGGGAGGCAGCTTTAGCTATGTTAAGGATGTGTGATTTCCATGACAGATTGGAGGAAATGGTGAGGCCTAGCATATCTATTTCAAAATTTGGCAGAATGATAGCATCCTGAAATGTAATTGGTGGGAGATACTCTCATGTCCACAAAAAATTTAAACTTACACTATACCTCTTCAAGAAAGTTGATTTTATTGGTACCAGATATCAAAGTAAGCACTATCTGTTTAATATGGCGGGGATCCACCTCCCAGCTAGGAAGTTAGGAAAGGTCAGGTAGGTTTTCTTGGTTTTATTATTTACTACCATCCAAAGAACTTTTTGGAGAAAAAATGAACGAAACCGAACAACAAATTCTGGTGTTAACCTTCTGCTCCTGGACTACCCAAGGTTCGGGTAATATTGACAAGATACCCATCGCAGTCTACCGGTAATTTGTTTTGATGGATCTTGTCTTACTATATTTTCATCTCTGAATTCGGATACGATATTAATTTCTTGGATAAATGCTTCATTTGGTAAATATTTAAGCCCCTTGGCTCACATTAGCGGCACTATATCGTCTTGTGCTACACTCAGTGTACGTTAAGTAGTGCAGTGTATGTTTATGAGCCGCTCGGTCCGGGCGTTTTCTATCACATCCATAAAAATCTTAAAATTACACCACATGATAGTAAGTTCTTTCTGTTTAATGACTCGTAACCATCAGTGGTTTGGTATTTATGGGGGGTGCTTTTAGAAAAAGTTTGTGCATTGATTAGTTTCACTTCTATTAATTTTCTTGGGCAAATGATTAGTTTTCTAGATATAGGCGAGTTAAAAAGCATTCTTACAGTCGCGTCATCAGCTGTAGTGTGGCAGATGTAAACAAAGTAACAAGAGGACTAATATATGAAACGTGGCCATCAGCGGTTCGGTAATTATGAGGGCGTTTTTAGACAGTTTTATACACTGGTTATTTTCAGTTCCATTCATTTTCTTGTGTAAATGCTTAGTTTTCTAGATATAAGGGAGTTATTTCATAGGTTAGGTTAGGTTAGCACATAATTTCAGCTATTTTTATATTTTTCCCCAACATAATACAGTATCCTCTAATAAAATCAGTGAAGATGGGGTATTTTTAAACATATTTTCAATGCAAAACAGTTGACAATCATAATCCAAATAAAGGCAGCGGCACACTGCTGGCCATGGCCTGACGGTGCAGCAAGCAACAGGATTTCGCCTGTTGTGAGAAATGGAAAACGGCTTGGCGGCGAGCTTTACTGGTCAGGTTAGTACTCAAATGAGCTTCATACTGTATTAGGTGTTGAATACTCTAGTAAAACCTGTAATAAATCATGAAACAATAATAATTTAAAATATAAATGGTGACATATTTCTATTTATTCGTCACTTTTAAAATTCTTTAGTATTATTAAATCATTATTCAGGGTCTACTTTGACTAGCCATTAACTTTTCTTTAGCCTTTGCAGATGCCTCACTTGCTTCAGCAATTGAAGATCTGTAGCACAATCCTGCAAGGCCTCAATTGAAGTGCTCACCATTAGAAGGGGGTTGTAGTGGACGTCTCCCCTACAAACTGCGTAGCTGCATCCCACCTGCGACGCCTTCCTTAGCAACCAAACGAGCGGCAACACCAGATGTTACGGTAACCTAGCAACGGAACTAGAGACCGGCGACTTTCTCGGGTTTTCCCAACATGACTCATAGAGGACTCGCGGCTGCTGGGTATATAAGCTCTGTCTCTCCATTGAGATTCATCCTGGTCTCTCTTCTTGAACAAGCAACACCTCCTCCAGCAAGCTCCACGCTGTCAGCATTCATTCAACCAGGAGGCCAGCAACAGGCAACATCTTCTCTAACGAAGCTCCTGCACATCTACCTCCTTCAACACGCTACTCACCGAACGTCTCTACTGAGCAGCTCCTCACCACACGGCACCTCCAGCACCAGACTGTCTATCATATAACTTATATTATACAAGAAAACCACCTTAGAGTTTCCATCCATCCTGAGTGCTAGACAACATTATACCACGAATTCCTACAGGGTGAAGCGACACCCTGGCCAAAATGCATCTTTAGATGGATATCACTATTTTCACCCTTCCTCTACATGTTGAAGTTGGATGTAAACCTCTAGCCATAATAGAAATACGAAAAAAAGTCCTTCAAAAATAAGGTGTGATTTCGCCTCAGGCCTGGAGCTATGTATCTGGCTGTGCGCTCAGTCAAAGGTGGCAACATCCTGTTCAGAGCGCGAGTCAATGACAGTGCGCCTCCCTCGGACCATATCCCCTGGTATGGGTAGTTATTCTCATTGAACTCGCGATAAAATAATAACTATTCACAGTACTAACCTCCAGTTTTCACAATTTGCTTGGAGAGGGATTGAGCTGCATGCCAAAAAAAAAAAAAAAATGAACCCTCTTGCTTAAAAAACAACAAAGTTATGGTTATTTGAACTTCGAAAAACTTTAAACGCGTTTTTCTCAGCTTTTTGAATTTGGCGCTTCACCTCCTTCTAATGCGGAGCGCCTCAATTGTTGTAATCGGGATCCATGGCGAACCTCATCTAGACGCTTTCTTGATGTTTTCGTTGTGTTGGGCAGATGCGCCAACAAAATATCCCAGTGTGATGAAAACGTCTCTTTGTTTTGCTGGATGGTCTGTCTTGGCCCAACATGTTCGGAGGAAAAGTGCCTCGCATGCCACCACCTTAATTACCTTTTAATATGCCGGGGGGTCCAGGGGATGGAGCCCCACAGCTAGGAAGTTAGGTAAGGTAAAGTAGGTTTCTTTGGTTAGGTTGGTGCGGTCTTTTAACAACTCTTTGGTCACTTGTTTTTCTTATCAACTAAAGTTAGGTTAGATTTAATTGAGAAATAACCACTTTTTAACACATTTGCTCAAACTATGACAGTGTCCACTGCAAAACAGAAGTTCTTCATGCATTAAGAAAGCATTTATCAGTAATTATTGATGACTGATTCACTATCGATTTTTCATAGAAACCGAATTTAAAAAAGCTGCAAAATTTCAGTGTTTTACAATAGACACAGTCATAGTTTTGGCAAATGCATTAAGAAGTAGTTATTTCTAAAATAAACCTAACCTAACCTTAGTCAATAAGAAAAAACAAGTGGCAGAAGCAGTGTCAGAAGACCTTATTAATCTAACCAAAGAAACCTACCAAACCTTACCTAACTTCCTAGCCGTGAGGTTAGGACTTCCTATGATATGGTGTATTTTACGTTTTTTGTCTACATGAGAGCAGCCACCTAATTTGTGTGGCTCATAAACATACATTGGCAAATGGAGTCAATCAGAAATGATTGGCTGTACTGCCGCATCACGCCGAGAAAGACAAAGTAAACAAAATAATAACCTAAGCCTATCCCTGTACAGTATTTAGATATCCAGATATTATTATCATTTCAGTCATGCAGTGGATTTTGGGATTATAAGTTTAGGTTAGATTAGGTTGAAATTACGGTTTTCCGGTGATTTTTGATGCATTTTGAACAACTTCCAAATAGGTGCATGACCGAAACAATAATTTTATCGATTCCCAATCTAACCTGACCTATCCGCAGAACCTAGGAACTACGATATATCTAACATAGCTGGGTGGCTTCGCCTCCCCAGACCCGCCCTTTTCTGGTGGGGGTAAATTTCTAAGATTCTCCAGATGACTGAAACTAAAATAATACAGCACAACCTTCTTCCAGTATTACCAAAGTTATTTGGTATATTTGCTCTTCCACCTCCCATCTGATGGAAAGTCAAAAATATATTTGTCTAGTGTATTTGTGTGTGTTTAGACCGAATATGATCTTTATTTCTGTCATAAATTGACCGTTTTTTTTTATCTAAGTTTTTTCGTGGGACATTTTTCGAAAAAAAATTAATGGCTTAGCGAATAAAAAATACACAAATACACACTATTAAAACAAAAACCTAACCTAACCTAACTGACTCTCACCATATGATGGGATCAACTATTTCTTACCTTACCTTACCTTAGGTTAGGATTTTGTTTTAATAGTGTGTTTTTGTGTATTTTTTATTCGCTTAGCCATTAATTTTTTTTCGAAAAATGTCCCACGAAAAAACTTAGATAAAAAAAAACGGTCAATTTATGACAGAAATAAAGATCATATTCGGTCTAAACACACACAAATACACTAGACAAATATATTTTTGACTTTCCATCAGATGGGAGGTGGAAGAGCAAATATACCATTTCTTTTATGTACAAACGAAAAATATATATTTCCGATGGAAACGCTAAGATATTTTTTTTCTTTCTCTCTATATAAGACTCGATATATAAGTACTTGTTAGCAGCTTCTAAATATTTACCTTCGTCCATACAGTAGTACAGTACAATTTTTACCTTTTGGGAACTGCACTTGGGTATCATAGTCTTGGGGTGTCTCATAACTAAACTGTCCAGCCATTAGCGCACTACGGGTGTTGCTGCTGGCCTTCTATATGTAAACAGCTTCTTTAAATTACGACAAAAGATTATTACATAGGTTTCATTTTCCTGTTTAAAGTTGTCATGAAGATATGGCCAGTGTTAGTCGATTTACTAAAAAGCGAAAATAAATAAAGTGTGTTGTTTTTGTCTAAACTTACTGTCAATCACTCAAGATTATTAATTTTCTATTATTCATGTTTTAGGAGAAAGGGGATTACTTTTGTATGTAATAAAAGAGTACCTTATCTTTCCATAGGTAGACTGATCAAACAATATTCAATAAAATTATTGGCTACAACTCATAATTGTTTTCAAAATATTTTTAAATTTATTAAACTATAATATTTCGAATTATATACAGAAGGAAGAAGTGCTTCCTCTAAAACATAGATGTTCAGATTAATTAAAGCTCTTCTTGCTTTCAGTAATATTATAAGCTTTCGTGTTTCAGTACTCCTGCCTGGTTGTAGTAGTGGTCGTATCAAGTTAAGGGTCACTCACTAATGAGCTCTGAACCCCTCCAACAAGAACTGAACCATATATTTATAACAACTCCAATATATTTATTTCTGATGTTTTATTTTACCTTTATTTTTTTGCTTTAATTTCTTTGCCACTACAGTGCACTGTACTGTACTGTACTTGCCAACAAGTACATTCTAAAGTCCAAATTAATCTATCAACGAATTGACAAAACATTATAAAAGTATTTACACTGAAATTACTAAGATCGTTGACACTCACCTCCACCTGGGATAAAGTAAAGAAAGCTAAAGTAAAAAAACTCAGTTGATGGACATTACAGTATAGACAACCTAGAATACAGTACATGTTGAAGTTCACTATTACAAAACATCATCACTTGTGGTTCCAGAACAATCTGTAGGTAATTACTGAAAAAAAAAGTTATGATGCTCACACGAAGGCGTTTGAACAGGAGGTGAGAAATATTATCTACAGAACTAATTATCGTAGTCTTGTGAGCAATACTGTTTAATGAAGGTAAGGACGAGACACATGTACTGTACAGCACGGAAAATCCTAACTACCAATTACTAGTTAAATTTTCTCATTATTCTTAAAAAACTCGCAATGATATGAGTATCAAATTTAATAACGAATAGTAATATTAAAAGTCGTGAAATTCTAAATGATAATAGTAATAGTAGATGTATATAAAGTGCGCTTGGCGAGGTTCTTGTGGTATAGTTAACTAGTTGTCCGGCAGGAGGAGGATTGTCTCTTTTAGCATATTACTTCGACAGTCAAGGTAACTTTCAGCTTCTTTAGTGTATTATTAACGTTTTTCTTTCTTATAACCAGTTAGTAAATGTCATTATCTCTTGAGCTGGTGATAAAGTATATATGGTTTGAGTATGACAGGTGTTAGGAAGGAAATGATAACGTGATGAATGAAAAATGTGGAAGAAAAGTTTTGACCACGTTGTTTATACGGACACCGCTACTCCCACGTGTAATAAAGGAATCATTTAAGAGAATAAGGGTTTAAGTGATTAAGAATATTTAAAGTACAGCAGATAGATATATACAGTTCGGTTGACTGGTTTGAACTAATCCCTACCGGTAGTTGACATCTGGTTGAACTGTGAGAGTAGATCCTAATGACCGCCTTCCAGATTCATCAGTATTATAAGTTGATTAGGTAATTATTGAACACTGACCCGCCGCTGAGTTTTCATAGTGTTATTTGTTCTGATGTTTGCAGTATACTCCTCAACGTTAGCTGGTTAAGGCTAGGTTGAACTTGTAAATAAACACTTTAACACTTGCCATAACTATGACAGTGCCCACTATAAAACAGTGAAATTGCGGCATATTTAAATTCGTATTCTATGAAAAATTAATGGCGGGAAAGTCAACAATTACTGACCTCGCTGACCTAACCAAGGAAACGTACCCATCATTACTAAACCTAATGTGAAGCTCCACCCTCCTGTGAAATTTTAGTCATGCACCGGTCTTTCTCTTGCTGTTATTAATATGTTTTTCGTAATGTTTAGACAATTCTAAAACCTTCTAATACGATATTTCCGCCGGAAATTAAGGTTAACCTATATATTAGTTATTCAATATTATTAGATTTGGTCAGTCAAGTTTACCCATTAGTTGTCGCAGATAAGGTCTGACCACCCATCACGCAGTGCTCCTTACCTCCGTGTTGGCTTCTTAAGCGTCTACAGCACATGTGCAGGGGGTGGTGTGGGAGTTTCTTATAGGCTATAGCGATTGGAGACATAATTGGGCAAGAGTTTTTGTCGTAGCCAATGAACAATGCGTGGGTGTGTCGGGAGCGGAAATTTGATTTTTCAGTACTAGAATAACCAGATATGGCTGAACAGGTGGAAACATTATTTTGTCAATTGCAGTTTCATCAGAAAAATAGTGTTGGGTTAGGTCAGCTCAGGTTTTGTTGGTTGGTTGGTATTTTATTTGTTATTTACTCGAAAAAAAAACTTTTTCTTTAAGATTGATGGGGGGGAGGGGTATCTAAAAAACTATTGATTTCCGGCTGAAATGAATATCAAATTAGTTCGAAACATCAGAAAATCATATTTTTAATATCCAAACAAAGGCCGGTGCATAAGTGAAATTTGACACACTTTTACCATGAGTCGCCTAATTATCTACTAAAGGAAGCAATTTTCATAAAAAATGATTTATCATATCAGAACTCAATGATGAAAATATGCAGTACAGTAGTAAAAATATACACATCAAAGCAAATGATGCATCAGCGGGTTAAGGCAGCATCACACCGGCATTCTTTCTTCTCTTTTTTTTTTTATCAACTTAAAGAAAATCTATAAACTTTTTGTTGAGCACCGTCACACATGCTTTAAGAACCAACTGGCCAGTTTCAAAAGTTCGACAACTGTTAACAAACAAGGTGGATCCAACTGAGGAAGAAAGCGCAGCAATTCTGCGCCTTTTTTGGTGTATGAAGAGTTCTGGTGAACCCAGAGACAGCGACGCTGCCTTATCTGGTCCACCAAGAACTCCTCGGAGAGGTGTGTCCAGACTTGGGAAATTATTAGCTGTTGGCTATGTTATGTTGTTATTCCCGTTTGGTCAAAATGTAAACAACAAATTTCATTTTCTTGCCTTTAAAATCACGAAACACACATAATCATAAATAATCTTGGGAAGAAGAGTAATAATTGCTTCATAATAATTTTAGCTTCATATTTTAAGTAAAAAAAATTTTATAACTGTTTGTAATATCAATTATAGGTTTCGAGTTGACTCCGGTAAGTTGTCGTACAAGTCGTCAGTGCAGACGGTCTGTACCGTTTGACAAAAAGCCAACAACTGCCGAGTAATTTGTTGCCACCGACCGAATCTCAGGAATTTTATCTTGGCGAATCAATAGTTTAAACGTTAATGGTGGAGATGAAAAAACAGAAGCCAGGTTTATAATACTGGGTGATGGTTGTGCATGTTAACCACCCACTTACAAAAATTTTCTGTATTAGATAAATGCTTGTTTATTTCATGCAGTCCACATGGGTTGGAATAATTTTTTTGTAATATTCTAATTTTTTGGGACATGTACACATATATGATCACACAGTATCTTGTAATGGGTTAGATTGGATTTCATCCACAGGAATGGAATGCATGAACCAAATCTACCAAACCTGACCTGGGTTAAGCTGTTGTTTTTATTACGTCATTGGTCAATGTTTGCTAGCTTCAAGCTACTTCGTGGCAGTACAGTACAGGGTAATTGTTGACGACTGACCCGTGGCTGATTTTTCAAACAAAACGAATATTTCACTGTTTTACATAGTGGACTCTCGTAGTTCGTGCAAATGTGTTAAGTGGTTATTTCTGAATTAAAGCTAACCTAACTTTAGTTGATAAACAAGCAGCAGAAGTGTTGTTAGAAGACCACACCAACCTAACCCTACCAACTTCCTAGCCCCCAGACCCTCCGGTATATTAAACGGAAAGAACTTGCTATGGTATGGTACAATTTTACGTTATTTTGTGGACGTGAGAGCAGCAGCCCACACCGAATGGTTCATAAGCATACACTGAGCACCAGAATTGATCCGAACTGAGCGGCAGTGTGTTTTGAAATATGTTGATTTGATTGGCTGTTTAAATCCTGGGATGAGACTTCACTGCCACATTACCGCTGAAAGTAGTGCCCACCTAGGCACTTAATTATCTACCAAACAAAGTATTTGCACAAGAAATGATTATCATATCAGAACTCACTGATGAAAATAGAGCAAGAAAGCAGAACAAATAACTCATCTGTGGGTCAATCATCAATATTAACCCAGTACAGGACCATGCAGTGGACCTTTGAGTCATTTCCAATTTAAGAGAGGGGAATGGCTATCAGTTTCGTGTTGTAACTGTGTTTGCTGTAGCTTAATGACCAAGCTTGCATACACTTGACCAATACTGCACACTATGTAGGGTGTACTGACTGGTCAATCATTCTATCTCTGGTAAACATAAACAAACAAACAAAAAACAAGAATAATATATTTTGATTGATGTGGTAATTACATCCTTAGTGATGCAACAGCTTAGATTTTGTGTTGCTGAATTCAAATAAAGGCTTAAAAACATTTAAACATTAATATACAGTATAAGAAACTCAAAGCTTGTGTAAAGGACCTGCTTCCTCTATGGAGGTGAGGACGTTACCTCCCACACTACCCACTCCCCTTGCAAGCACCAAAGAGAGGTGCTATTGTTTATTCTCCCTCTTGATTGGTCATTAAAATTGCTAAATCATCACATTGCTTCAACGTAAGTACATTTACTCGATTATTGTTGGAGTTGAATATAATTTGTTTAATAGCTACTGGTGTTGGTCCATTCTTTGATACATTGCTGTTAGTACAGGAGGGAAATTGTAATGTTTGTAGAGTCACACTGGATAACACCCTTCTCTTGTGTGTCCAGGCCATGTAGGACTCGTTTGTGGCTGCTGCCATCTTTTTTATTTGTAAAAAAAACCTGTGCTACGAAGTGATCCACCTCCAGCTATGGCTCACTTTGCATGGCATGCAGAATATACAGTACAACTCTGTATATTAAAATACTGTCCCATTCACCAACTGAGTGCACGCTATGTAGCACTTGTGTTGTGCAACTGAACGCAGTCTTGAAGTGATTAACTGGTGAGCAGAAAAATATCCAGAATTGTGAGTTTCTTTCGGGTTTTTGATATGGTGTAAGGAAAGTTCTGTTCTTTGGTATATAGTACTGTACCTCTAAAGGCAGCATTTCTCAAGCATCTTTTCTGAAAATTTTCATCTGGCAACTCATTATCAGCAGCATATTTGGGGTAGTTATCAGTATATTCCGACAGAATTAGAGTTTTCGCCTAGTTTGAACACGTTGAAAGAAAATTAGTGCTATACAAAGGAAAGATATGTTTAACATTTACAGTATCTGTGCAGTATATGTATGTTTAAACTTTCATGTAGAACTAGTGTAGGCATACTGAAATATGTGGAACCACTGATATGCTCTCTGCACTAAAACCAACTCATTCTCAAAAGTGGCTGAGAGCTTGATCTTGGAATATCTTGGTTTAATATTTGTCTTTCACCCATAACTTTTCTAGCATGTCGGACTATTATAAATATTTTTTTGATAATGAATCGATATTTTGGAGTATCATTTCTTGTGCAAGTGTTTAGGTTTTAATATATTTACCCTCAAACTTTAGGTACAGTATCTGCCATTGTTGGCGCATGTTGTCGTCTGTTTACAACTGACCCGCACGGTTCGAGTGTACTATCACATCCGCTAAAACCTTAAAATTACTCCATGACACTGAACAAAGTTGCTTTCATTGGTACTACTGTATATATTAAAATGAGTATTTTCTGTTTAATACAGCAGGGGTTAGGTCAATTTTCTAGAAAAATCTACCACAATACACCAGAAAAAAATATTCTCGTTTCAAAAGGGGGGAATGGGCAAAAGACTTATACTATAATTACCATATCCTGACCCCTAGGGATTGTCCTGTTGAATCCATTGCCACATCATTTGTGGGTCTTCTAAAACTGAGTTCTCTTAGTGGTATATGCTATCTCTTCTTGCCAGCATGGTGGTGTTCACAAATGCTTTCTCAGCCTCATAGCAAGCATCACTGGGTCTTCGATGTCTATCATGATTGTTTTGAGCTGCAGTGGTGCCGAAATCTGCAACAGCGTGGCTTTGGAACTTGTAATGGCGATTCTTTCAATTATGTTAAAATGAAAATGCTTATACTGTAATGAGATACCAGATGAAAGTTGGCAGAAATAACTCGGTGATACTGCCTTAATCCTCTCTTTTATGTTGGATCTGCACATACTGTTAATTCAGAGTATACTGTAGGCTCTTATTTAGCTTTAGTCAAAGGGCATATCAAAGTTCTGAGGATCTCGTGGCTGGTTAACTATGGCCTGGCTCTCCCATGTGGCATTTTGGTTTCCTATTGCAAAGCCTATGTTCCAAGACATGACTTCTTCAAATTGGTGTGGAGGGCTCTCAAGATAATAATTACCTAAGAAGGGCATAGGTAAAGGGTAGGGGTGATTAGCACTTGTTTCCAGTGAATAAAACTTTGTCTGGGCTGTTGAGCTTTATAGATGGGAAGCTGGTACAGTATCTCATTTCTTTACTAGATGGAAAATCCAGATCTTCTTTCTTTTAGAACACTTGGTGTTTATGTTTGGCTTGTGTTCTGGAGAAGGGGGTTATTTTTCTATTAGTTACTCGAGGTATATATCACAGATAGTACAGTTCAGTGATCCCTATGTTAACGAATTACCTTCCATAAGATTCTTCACTTCTGTTAACGAGCAAACCCTCGTTTAACGAATTCCTTACGAATTTTTCCCAACATGTTTTCGCTTGCATTTGGCTGCCCACCAGCTGTAGTATTAGTCCGCCAATACAGTAATCGGTTTTAGGGCTTAAATTCCTTACCATTTAGTAAATATCAAGAAGGTTGTACGATTCAATAATTTTACAAGTTTTATATTAATTTTTTTTAGTCATTTTAACAATTATTGAACATAATTGAAGTACAGGAACTAGTTTTTGCGCGCCAAACAGTCACTCGACACACCAAGCTTGGCGTCAGTTTGTTTACCAGTTCAGAGGAAGGAACATCTTGTTTGAGACTCTTCAACATAAATGCTTTTTTCTGTTTCCAGTCAAATTATTGGTCACTTTGAAATATATTTTACATATTGACAATATAAAGTGCAGTGTTGATTTAAAGAAAATAATCTTGAATTACACTGCGAACTAAAATTTTATGGGTGAAATGGTGGCATGGGGTGACTTCTCTTCCACTCCAATGCCTTCTCTTCTCCTCCACCCTCATTCTAATTCCCATCATCATCATCAACACTCCCTTCTACTGTACATGCACACCTCAAAGTAAGTGTACTTTACTGCATTTATTTTTAGTTTGTATGTAATTTTCGGTGAGCTGGAACCAATTGCCCAAAAACCCATTGAAACAATGGTTTTGGTTAACGGATTTTTCGGGTAACAAGCAACCTTTTGGAACAAATTGTGCTAGGGACCACTGTACCTCTTTGAAAGCCATTTTGTTAAAATATTGTTATGGAGGAAATGTTTACTAAAAAAATTAAAGTACTGTACAGTTTATACAATGGTTCCACATGAGAGCATGTGACTCGTGAAGCTCTGGACTTTCTCCTGGCCATGTGCTCAACCAATGAGAATGACATACTGTACACCGATTCCAACTCGGCACCCGCTTTTGAAGTCTTAATGCAGACCTGCAAGTATTTTTTTAAACAGTAGTTTATGGGGAAAAGCCTGCAGGGGATATTGCTAATAGGACACTACTGTAATGTGATCAAGCAGGCAAGGAAAAGCATCAGTATGAATGTGTTAGCTTGGGTTTGGCTATGTCAACCTGAAGAATGCAGGCAAGATACAGTAAAGGCATCTGCCCAATGCACCACTTCATTAACAGAAACCAAGACAACTTGTTCAAGAAGCATTTCATGGGAGAAAAGGGAGAGCTAGTTGGAATCCATGTAGGAGAGTAGGGTTGTTTAATATATTTAGTACAGTATCATTAGTGGTATTATCAATACCCAATGAAGCTCATGTGTAAGCAATAGTGCTGCTACAAATGTATAGCCAATGGAATCATGTTATACAGTACTAACCTCTTATAGTGCTTCATTATATAGGAACACATCTAGAGCATTTTAAGAAGTATTGTTTATGGCTGTGTAATTAAATTTTTTCCTTAGGGGTCTCCCCTGCTACTAAATTTTTTAGAACTTCATTGGTTATAAGATGATGTATCTGGGCTTAACCATTTGGATTGGAAATTTGGTTTGCTAGTACAGGACACAGGTCATAGCATTTATTCCCCCCAGATGCCACGTGTCAAAGGTGAGAAGGGCCAGTCGGCCATCGACAAGGTGGTGACTCGAGAGTACACTATCAACATGCACAAGAGGTTGTATGGAGTTTCCTTCAAGAGGAGGGCACCTCGAGCTATTAAGGAAATCCGCAAGTTTGCTAAGCAGCAAATGAACACAGAGGATGTTCGTGTTGACACCAGGTTGAACAAGCACATTTGGTGCCGTGGTATCAGGTATGTTTGCTTGAGTCCATGCTGTTATTTTTATTGATACTGTACTGTAATGCCATCAGTTTTTCAGTAAATATTTAATCCTCCCTCGTAGTATTGCCAAATTTTTAGGTGAATCGTTTGGAAAATAAATGGATATACAGTATTGTAAACTAAGGTTGGAAAGCTGAAAGAAGTCTGTACCTTTTAGACTTGGATAAGGGCATTTGAAAGGGTACTATATTAGGTAGTGCAGTGGGCAAAAAGAAATTTAGGGGTCGAAAAGCATATTGTACGAATGGTTGGAGCATTTAGGGGTTGAATGACGTCTCATACTAATGATAGAAGCATTTTATAACTGCACCAGAAGCTGTGGGAGCAAATGGGGGAGGTCCATAAAGGCTTTCTATATATCATTGGTGTTAAGAGGCTTCTGTTGAAGTATAGTAGAATTAGGAAGATACAGTTGTATCCAACACACATTAACCCTTGGATATTGAGGTTTTTGTCTTTTTTTCAGGAACGTTCCTTTCCGGATTCGTGTTCGTCTCTCGCGTCGTCGTAATGAGGATGAAGATTCTACTCAGCCCTTCTATACTCTAGTTACATTTGTGCCCGTTGCTTCATTCAAAGGACTCGGAACTGAAAATGTTGATGAAGGTTCTGATGATTGAACAATGAATCAATAAAAAATATATACATATATTATCATCTTCATTTTGTCCTTTACAATCTGCCTGAACAGCAGATGTGGAAAAGTCCAATATTAGGTTGCCTTCCCCAAGGCTCAGCAATGAAGCTGGTTTGACCCCAGGTAATTTGGTCAAAACCCTAGAAGGATGGTTTTAAAATAGTAAATTTTTAGTCTTTACCTCTATAACCTGCTTTTATGTCCCATTCATTTTTTCCACAATATCCACGTAAGTATTTTTTAATGACCTCCAGGCTTGTCAGGTGACCTTTTTAATGTTGTATAGTAATCATTTAGTTGCACAGTTGGATAAATAATAACTCTGATATACTGTACAGGATAATCCCCTAAATTCAAAACACCTTAGGTCAAAGGTATACTGTTTGGATGGATTATTCACATATGCAATGGGATATGACACCCATAATTTAAGGTATTCTTGGTCTGCCAAACACTAGGGACAAGGGATTTGAGTGAAAAGTAGTTCAACCTTCTTGCCCCCGAAATTAAAGCAAGTAAAATGCAAGATGATTCAATTCCGGAAATTTTTTTTCATATTTACTTTGTTGAAAAAGTTATAATTTTGTAGATGGAAATGATTAACATGGGAATCTTCAAGAAAATTTAAAATGATTCTAATCTTGCATGATATAACAAGTGAAGAAACACATCACTGGAGCTAGGAAGAGTTGAGAATGTATTATTACTGCCTCCAGTAATGCCTGGCATATCTGTTGATGGTCAAGACCTCTACCACACTTGAGGTGGGTGAGAGAAAGATATGTGCCTACTTGGCAACATAATCTTGCCAGGTCTGCATAGCAATTAAAACTACTGTACATCTACCACGAAAATAATGTCATAAATATGACATGAAACAAAACCCCATAAGCACACATCATATAATGTGGGGGTTAAATACTATAAATCCAACAGAATAACACTAAAAACAATTGAAATTTTACAGAAGAGCAATTAATATTGCTTAATTAATAAATTCCCTTCATCCTTGTTCATCATGTTGAGTACAGGCTTAACACTTGTAACACCAATTGTTCTGATGATTTCAAGCATTATAAATAACAGTAAAGTGAGTAAACCCTTGACAAATTGCAATACAGCAGTAATATCTCTGTTAGCTGAAATCCCATAAATCCGGAACTCTCTGATAACCGGAATTGAAATTTTCTCGGAAAATCACTCCCAAAGCTGGAATTTTACTGAAAATTTCCCGATAGCCAGAAAATTCCGGGGATGGGAATTTTTTTCCGGGTTTGAAAGATGAAAATCAGGCGCATTATCCAGAAATTCAGATAAATTTTTTCCAGTATCTGGAAAATTCCGGGTATGGGAAAATTTTTTCCTGGGTTTGAGAGATTATGTAATGGCCGATTTCTGGAACTTCCAAGAAAATGTTTTCATTGCCCTGAAAATTCTGGGGATGGGGGATATTTTTTCCTGCTTCGAGAGTCTTGTTATCCTGAAATCTCTTATTCCCTGAAATGTTCTGCACTAATTGTTCCGGCTAACGGAGATATCACTGGGGTTTCAACCATATCGAGTTATCAAGGCACTTTCTTCTTGTCTTTCGTCCCATCCCAATACCCAACTTTTTGGCCAAAATAACCTACCATAATCAGGAAACGAACAAAATTTAACACTTACCAGCAATGTAGGTGAAGGACGAGGATAATTCAAACTTGTGATGCCTATGTGGTAGACACCAGAGGTGATGAGAGAGGGGGTGGGGGCTCACTGCACTACTGTACAATATAGTATATGCAATACAATTCTGTATTATAAACACTTAAAATGGTATTCACTTAAACACTATTGTATATGTACAGTATTGGTTAAATTTTCAATGCAGGTGGAATAGCACTTTGCACAAAATGTGAAAATAAGTAGAGTTACTGTGTATAGATATCCTCTCACAAGGCCTACCAACAAGTAAGCAGTAACTTAGTGGCTGACCGGGCAGAGCCTCCCACAGGTCATGTCATTCTGAGATTGCGTTATGTAAAAATAATTTATAGTTGAATATTTTACTGCCATTCCAAGTTATATCGAATTATGAGTTATCAAGCGCTTTCTGTATTTCATTTCTTTATGCAATGATTCTCTTCAAATTCATTAAAATAAATAACAGGCATGAGGGAAAACCACATAATATAGGGAAAAAAATAATAAAGTATTTATTTATTAGCTTAAGCAATATACACAGTAACTTTTAGACTGTAAAACTAGAATTCAAAATGTCTCAATAGCCTAACAAGGCACAAGCTCAGTTATAAAAGAAAGGAAGTCTTTTATGAAATAAATACTGAGGACTAAACTTTGACAAGTTAGGCGTATACAAAGACAAGCATTTGCTACAATGAGCGAGTCAATGTGAAGGACACCAAAGTGTATACCTGTGCTAATTAATCTATTTTTTCCTATTCATGAACAAAGGATCTTGCACAATTAATATACAGTATTCCGAAAATAAGTAAAGGCTTCAACCTTGCTCTATGAAAGCTTTTCTTAATTAACTGAATATGCCAAGGTTAATGCCAAGATACTGTAATTCATTCTTCATAGATAATATACAGATATATTAGGCTTAAATTATACAGTATATCACTCCTTATATACAAACTAATAAAGTATTATCATTACTTGACCTACAGGTACAGTATATTATAATTCATTCGAATGACATACTGAAAGATAACAACAAACAACCCTCTTACAATAAGTACTGTATCATAAACAGGACCTGTATATAAAGATGGTACACATACTGGGGTAATTTATCCTGCATTTTCTATAAAATCTTACACTATATAATAAAATGATGGTCTTCAAAACCCACTTTATAATAAGAACCACCTGGGTCAGGCCTTTTAATGATATTTCAAATATCATCCTCTCCCCGGAGACAACCTACTCTCAAAATGAGTGTCACAGTTTGTCCTGACATATGAATGTGAAAAGCTGTAAGGCTGTCCAGCTCCATCTTTCTAGTATGCAAAATGGACCTCATTTGATAATATTAAACTACCTGGATTGCAGTAACAACCCCCTCACTCCAGTCAATCTCTGAGGAAATCCCATGGGGTAGGTGGGATCCCAATTGCACTAACAGGCTCTGTTATCAAGTGGACTTTCAGGATCAAACCCCATTTATGGCTTGACACCAAGTGAACCAGAATACAGCTAACAAAAAAGGTGAAGGTGGAAAGAAGCACCAAGCATACTGTGACACACCCCCTATTAAATTTTGCCTTGCATAAAATAAAGGAAAAAAGGGATACAGTAATCTTAAAAACTACCTATATTGGTGTTGTCTCAAGATACAGGATTGAAGTCCTCATAATCCAAGATGATGCTTGACCAAGTATGGATTTAAAAAAAATTCTGAGTATGTTAGTAATCTTCAGTTGCCATGACTGTTGGGTTCATTGAGAAAACTTAAAAAAAAAAAGGTGGGTACTCATATTAAGGAATAGCTCCACACCGGTATCATTATAAAATGTGAAATTGCATGTGTGCATAGCACCTACCCTGTACTATGATTTACTATACAGTATTACAAAAAAAGTGTTGATTATATATTTACCTATATTAAGTAATTAACAAATATATTCCTTTGGGTCCTTTGTGGCAACAGTAATGTGAAAAATTGCACATACAGTACATAAGAATAATAAACAAAATTATAAAAAAAATTAAAAACAGCCACTAAATTGTTTTCAACCTGTTGGTTAATCCATTTTTTTTGTATGGCTTTGTTATACAGTACTGTATCTGAAAAGAATATTATAATTTATTTTGAACCATTAAATTTATAGTAACACTCAGATATTATTACAGGTGCATTACATTATTTCTTTTATACAGTCTAGAAGGGTGTCAGAGGCTAAGAAATGAGGACATGACAAAGTGCATTTTATAAAACACTTAAAATGGTGAGTTTCATACAGGTTGGAAATTGTAAATACTTTAATATAAAACACACACTGGACAATACAATATTCCTAATTCCTCTCACATAAATACAGTACAGTACACAGAAAAACACAATTACCTTATATGTTGAAACTTCAAATTTAAGAACCTTTACTTAATATATGTATTTCTTTAATATCAATATCAGAATAGTCCAGATTCAACCATTACCTGTGCGTTTTTTTTTAAATGTTTCAATAATAACGCAGTACTGTATTGTACTAAAAAAAAATAACACCAGTACCATGCAGTGCATTTCAAATTGACCTGTTTTCATCTGAAAATCTGACAACTATTCATCAACAATTCTAAATTAAACACAAGCCACCGTCTATTAACATAACTATTGCACCCATTCTTAGTCTTAGTACAGGTCTAACCAATCTAATCCAGGACCCGACCACTGCAAGATCACAATTTCCAAACCTAAGAAAATCAGGTGAAGTCTGGTGAAAAAATTCCTCTACTCTTATCATGACAAAAAAATAGAAATACAGTACAGGTTGACAACCCTTATTCCGAAAACCTCTAAAACCGATTTTTTTTTTTTTTTTTTAACAGGGATTAGCCCGCCCGGGCATAAATCACTGACTCACATCGGGGCCTGGTGGGCGAAATTGTAATACGTAGTACTAATAATAATAATAATAATAATAATAATAATAATAATAATTATTCATAGTAAATAAAATTTTTAATTAAAATATTGTACACCAAAATAAAATAATAATTATAATAACAATAATACTGTAATAAAATAATAATAATAATAATAATAATGAAATACAAGAATGAAAAAAAAGATCAAAAGTGAGAAATGCGACCTAGAGCTATGAATTATTATTATTATTATTATTATTATTATTATTATTATTATTATAATATTTTCGCCCCCCCAGGCCCCGATGTGGGTCAGTGATCTATGCCCGGGTGGGCTTATATAAAAAAATAAAATAAATAAATAAATAAATAACCATTCTGAAAACCGAAAAATTCCGAAAACCGAAATGCCTCTGGCCCCAAGGATTTCGGATAAGGGATTGTCAACCTGTACCTGTACAGTAAAAGTCTGTAATGTGCATTCACTTCATGAAATAAATAGAAGGTGCTTTCCTGGTGACCAAAAATATTAGCATTTTCCCCAAAGAAGTAATATACAAAAAAGGGTTAATACAATAATAATCAACCCATCACAAAGGCAGACCTGCCTACAAGTTGAGTTACCATGTGGCCACTGTTTTAAATTTAATGCATATTAAGCCACAATAACCTGGCTAAACATTTCAGATTTATATTTCAATATCTTAATATCTGGTGGGTTTACATGGAAAACAGTAATTTATGAAATATATTAATATTTGTTGTGCTTGGAGAGAATATTAGTGTGTGTGTGTAACTTAATCAGCCTGATGCAGCCTGTGTATTACTAGCGTCTCTTCCGCCACTTGTTAGTCTCTTTGAAGGAGTTTCATAAACTAATGCAAGCCATTTTCCTGGCTTAGTTATTTATTATTTCCCATATTTTGCTGACTGGATTAATGAGCCCCAATCCTAATAGGCCACAGTTCTACACAGCTCCAATCTAAATTATCCATTAGAATTGGATCATTTCTGACTGGATTGGGTCTATTACTTTTGAGTGCAACTGGCCTGCATCTAAAAATGTGTGATCAATTGACATAAAGCAACTAAGTGGAGTTATATTATTTCAGTTCTCCATTACAAATTTTAACAATGTCACTGAAACATACCTGTATCATACTGTATGCCAAATTTCTAGTCTGCATCTTACAAAATTAAACACACTTCTTATCTAAGTTCAGTTCAGGAATGTATATATTTCACAATCCAAATAGTAACCATACTGTAATAAATGTGATGTTACAACTAAAAATTCTGAGATTCTTGACATATTTCAAGCAACCAATGTAAGGCTCAAATACAAAGCAAGATTTCATTACCTTGAAGAAAGAGTATGAAAAATACATTAAGGGGATTGCCATAAAATTCCATTCTATCATATAAATATACAATGGAGCAAAATGGCAAAAACTACAATACACTACAGTATTTCCAGATTCAGGGTACTATGCATGATTAAATGAGTTTTATATTATACAGTAAAATACAAATGAAATACCCTGTATTCGGATTTTTCAGCAGAACATCATAAGCAATTATAGGAGAGTATAATGTGAGATGGCAGTTTTATCTATCATTACTCAGTGGTTCCACAATTGAAGGTAACTAGCAAAAAAATAAGAACCTTCAGCAACTCAAATATTTACCCTCTTATTAATGATGGTCACTGCAATATACTTCTCAATTAGATTTTTGTTTTTAATTATACTATTTGTTTCTAACTCCTTCACTATGGGGCTGCCATATTTAACCCTCTTGCGCATAAAGACAAGATTCGCGTCATATTCATGGTAAGACCAACTTCACAGTGATGCAAATCGAGTCACCAAACTTTAAAAAATTTGCCAATAATTAAGTTTTCAACAGAATTGCGTCAAATTTTAATGCGTCATAGTACCACGTAAATTCTATTAAATAAACAAATTGGCACCTCTCGAGGCCCATAGGAAGGGAAGACCAGAACGATAAATATGCAGTATTATATCAGCAGTCAGACTGTGAGTGTGAGCCATGTTCATTTAAATTTCCATAACTCTGTGTGGGCTGCCTCAACCCCTGGATTACAGTGCTTACCCTACTCGCTGAAACAATATCTTTTTAGTGTTAGAGAAGTGAAGTGATGGTTGTGTAATGTAATATTTTTTTTTCATATTTACAGGAAAAATGTTTAGTTTTCAAAAGCCATTAACGTTTCAGGCTATACAACCTCGATACAGTGACAATGTCTCAAAAAAGTGTCTGAAAGAGGACAATTTTCTATAATTCCTGTTTATGGACAGTGATAATAAAGAGCCTGGCAGTGAAAATGATCGTGATAACAACAAAGACTGTCATGAATCTGAAGGAGAAATTGTGTCGGTTGCATCCACGTATCATGGTCTTCGGCACCAGACTCCCTCTACCACCATCCCCGCACCAACAACGTACCACCCTCACTCTTCTTCACCACAACCTTCCATATCCCAAGCATCTCCTTCATATCTCCTGCATTATGCAAGCCTCTTACCACCCGCTATCTCCCTTCCTCACTACCCCACCACATGCCTCCCACGGTCACCAAACATCTTCCACCTCCCACACTCCACTTTCAGCAATGCTACATTGGAATCCCTTTCTTTCTCCACTCCACACTCACACACCCTCATCCACACACTATACACTCACATACATTCATTCTCACTCGTCCATTTTACTTAGGCTCATTCACTCACTTCCTCCCCCAAAGTCCATCTACAAGTTCTGGAAGTCTTCCACCTATGTGAAGGATGTGTGGACAGAATGATCTTATTTTATATCAGTACAGAAGGAATTTATTTTATAATATCTTTTCTGTTATTTTATATTGCATTTTATTATTAGACAATGTGTTATGTTCGTTCACTATATGATAATCATGCGATGCGGTTGAACGCCCATCCACCTACATATATGATCTTATTTTATATTATACTACACCTTTTCACATATACATTGAGACACTGTTACATACCTATTTGACATACTGTATTTCATAACCGAATGACAGAACACACATCGAATGACATTCTAAAATAACTGTTCATTCATGCTAACGGAAATGATTGACACAAGTTATGAAATTGACAGACGTGAACACTAAACCGACAGCCTACATATAGTGTGAGAATGTAACACTTGGAGATTGACATACCACCATAAGATTTTGACAAACAGATAATAAATTGACAAACAAGATAACAACTACCATACCCCTTGGTGCATTTTAAACAGTGGACGGTCATTTTACACAGAGAGGTTGACCACCCGAAACCATGAAACATCAATCGAAACAGTGGTATGTACTGGAGATTCAGTGAAACAGTGAATACGAGGTGACTTGGTGTGCTATCTGTAGGTTGGCATTATTCCCGAGACACCCACTCGAGGAGTACTATTCATACTAGGTCTGGCACACTTCGGAAGCACCCTGCTACGCCTCGCAGACGATATCGCCGGGTGTCAGACGAAGATCGTGATGAATTAATTACTCGATATGAAGCTGGAGAGGATTTTCTGGACACTGCTGCAGAGCTACGAATTCCAAGAACCACAGCATATGAAATAATTCGCAAGTTCGTGGAGACAGGAGAAAGACGGTAACTACATGGAGGAGGACGACCACCTGTGCTGGATGACGAGGCGAAGGACTTTTTGGTGATGCTTGTTGAGGCTACACCAACGATCACCATTAGAGAACTTAACCATACACTTCAGCAAACATTTCCAGGCAAGCCACATGTATGCAACATGACTGTTTCTAGGGCTTTGAATGGCGAACTTATCACCCTGAAACAGGTACACAATGTATCGGCTAACCACAATTCAGAGGACGTGAAAGCCGCTCGTGTAGCGCTAGCTCAGTACATGTATAAGGATGGCATTCATCAACATCGTGTGTACGTAGATAAAACCGGCTACAACCTGTATACGAGTAGGACCTACAGCCGGGCTCCACGGCGTTGTCAACAGGATCACTGCAGGACAGCGTGGCAGTAATGTGACATTGATAGCAGCTACCTACAATTTGGCAAGCCTATTCTATTATGAAATTCATGTAACATCTGTGACCAAGGAATTATTAAAAAATTTCATGACCTCGCTGGAGTCTGTGCTAGGTTCTGAGGCTACTGTGATTTTAATGGATAATGCACCTTGTCATGCAGGAATTGAACAGGAATTTGAGGATCGTGTCATCAAGAAACTTCCTCCACAATCACCTTTCCTAAATCCTATTGAGAATTGCTTCTCAATACTGAAAACCACTGTGAAACGACAACTGAACAACATTGCTGATCGTTGCGATGCACGTGCTGCACCTCAACATGGGGTCACCTTAAGGATGTATCGAGAGAGACTTCTCCAACAGGTACTGAGGACAGCAGTCCCCAGTATTGATGCTACCCTGTGTTCAGGAAACTACCAGCACTCCCAGACATACTTACAGAGGTGTATTGCACGAGAGGACATCTGGGATTGAAATCATCATTGTTAATGACCCATCTGCAACTTTGTAATGTAAAGGGACCTGGGTTTTGCTGAATTAATTAATTGTTGAGCTTCTGCATACAGTATAGTCTGGATTTACGCGGTTTTTGTTTACGCGTTGCCTTGCCAGAATGAAAATGTTTTAATCACGCGGTAAATTTGGTCATTTACGCGGCGAGCGGCTGGAGGTCCAGACGCGCCGCACCATTTTTTATTCACGCGGTCCATTCTTGACCATACGCGGGAAGCGGCGTGGGTATGGGTGCGCAGTATGTCGCTGTTGCGTTATCGCTGACGTCCTAGGATGTATGGGACTGTGATTGGGCCACTTATCCTTACCTCCCTCCGCCGCTAGCTGTGATTGGTCTAATGTTATATGACGTGGCCTGGCATGGGAGAGAATCTACTGACCTAGCCACGTCAGTCTCATTGTTCTCAGTCACCGCGTAAACTGTTCTCTCTCGTGTCTGCTAATCTGTTCAACAATGGCTTCCGCTGGACCCCCACCACCCCAGAAAAACCTTGCATTACCTGGACCAAGCCGCCCCAAGCCCAAGAAGATACGACATGCCCTAAGTTACGAAGTTAAGTACAAAATTGTGCAAAAGTTGGAGAAAGGAACGAGACAAGTTGATTTGGCGCCAGCATGGCGTGAACAAATCTACGATCTGGACGATCAAGAAGGATGCCGCCAAGATTAAAGAACACATGAGCATCACAAAGTCTGCAGGTGCTTCAATGGTGAAGTATTGTCAGAATAAGGTGCTGCTCAAGACTGAGAATTTACTGGTGAGCTACTTAATTCGTCAGGCAAGACGTAACATGGCTGTGGACACATGGACAGTGCAGGACTACGCTCGTGAACTGTACTCATCAGTGGCGCATAAGATGGGAATTGCAGAGCCCAAACCCTTCACTGCTTCCTCTGGGTGGCTGCAAGGGTTTAAGAAACGGAACAAGATTACCAACATTAACATTGTTGGTGAAGGAGCCAGTGCTAACTGTGCTACCGCCATGGATTTTCCTCCATTCTTACGAGAAGTTATGGAGGAAGGACAGTACACTGACGACCAAGTGTTCAACATGGATGAATCCGGTCTGTTTTGGAAAAAATTACCTTCCAAGACCTTCGTTGTCAAGTCTGCCAGCAAGTGTCGTGGCCGGAAGTTGCAGAAGGAGCGCATCACCGTCCTGTTTACCACCAATGCCTCCGGGACCTGTAAGCTCTAGTTGTCGGTGATCCACACAGCCCGCAAGCCGCACGCCTACAAGAACATGGACATGACCAAGCCAAATGTCCACTGGCTAACCTCACGTTAGGCGTGGATGTTCACTGGTCTGTCCCTCTCCTAGTTTGACGACTGTTTCGTTCCTGACGTGAAGAAATTCTGCGCGCAAAATAATGTGCCATTCAACATTTTGTTGCTGCTTGACAACGCACCAGGACACTCGCCCCTACTGTTGGATCGTCACCCCGGAGTAAAAGTGGTCTTCCTACCTCCCAACTCCGTTGTTAATCCAGCCCATGGACCAGGAGTTGATATGCAATGTAAAGGCTGCATTCTCCGCAAAGAAGTTTAAGCTCCTGAACGACTACACCAACACAAGGATGAGTTGCGTAACCTTTTGAGTGGCACAGATAGCGAGAGCGATGACGAGGATCCAGAACAAGAGTTGGCGGAGCATGAAGTGCGAGTTTAACAGTTTTGGAAAATGTTTAACGTAAAGAAAGCTGTTGATTTCTTGGTGGAGGCATGGGGGCAGCTGTCTGTGGCAACGATTCGTCATGCATGGCGGCATGTGTTGCAAGAGAGGCAGAGGCAACCTGTGGCTGGTGAGGTTCAGTCTGTTGCAGTGGCAGTGGACCTTGCAAGAGAAGCTGCACAGTGTTACAGCTGCAGGCTTCTCCGAGAACCACCAACAACGACATCGTGGAGGTAATCAGGGATCCTGAGGTGACTGCCGACGGGATGTTGGAAGACGATGACGTCAGTGAGGAGGCAGGTGGTGCGGCAGCAAGGGAACAGAAGTTAACTCATGGTGATGTAAAGGATGCCATCGAGTTTGCTGACAAACTAGAGCTCACCCTTTCAAAAGACCATGTCAATCACCGGTATGAAGCCTTCAATAACCTTCTAGACCAAAGTATGGAGCAGTACATCCAGATGTATCACGACCACATCAACACTAGCCGTCAGCGTAGCATCACCGACTTCTTCGCCCACAACCCACCATAGCCAGCCCAAGTCAGTGATGGTGACTTAGAGGGGTTTGTCAGGGAGGCCCTGACATCTGTGGTGGATAGTGATAGTGATTCACCTGAGGGCCACTAATCTGCCCTCTGCCTCGGAACCAGCCCTCATCCTCGTATGCCGACCCATCTCTCCTACTAAAGTAAGTGTTAAACCTTGATTTTTCTTTTACCTGGTACAGTATATTATTCTCTTATTGATATTTCTCTTCTATATTATGCGTGTGTGCATACCATCATAAAATTAAGATACTATTTTTACTACAATGTACGTATTGTGGTGGAAAAAGTGGAGTTTGGGGGTCGGCCCAGTCTCTATTTCAATTAATCCCATATGTTCTGTTATTTCGTTTACGCGTTTCTCGTTTCACACGGACCTCCACAGGTTCTATTGACCGCGTAAATGCAGACTATACTGTATATCGTTTGTATACATGCATTACTGTATATGCCATTCAAAGCTTATGCTAATTGTCAAATATATGTGGAAAACTATCCAATCTTTTATTTTCATTGTCAATATCCATAGTGCTTCGTCAATAATTTTGTGAGTATCTCCTCTGTCAACTATATTGTTACAGCGTCAATTCATTACAAGGGAATGTCAAAGGATGAGATATAACGTCAAAGCCAAAGTGAACTGTCCTTTATTTCGTTGAACTGTTCGAACTGTTATGTGACAAGGTGTATTATACAATTTATGTTATTATGGTATATTTTGTTATAATTTGTGTTATTTTCGCATATTATACTGTACAGTAAGTCCTCGCTTAACGTCATGGTTCCATTCCTGAAAACCGCGACGTTAACGGAATCAATTTTCCCCATAAGAAATAAATAAAATACGGGAGTTACGTTCCCCAGCCTCCCTTTGCCCCATGAAATACATTACATATACAGAAATTCAATGGAACTTTTATAGAAAATAGTATATATATAAATAAACTAAATCATTTTGTATTGTACTCACTGATCGGCGGAGGTGGTGGAGCGAGTGTGTCCACCGCACGTCCACCTTTCTCAAAACAGTTTAAAATCTCCATTTTTGTAGCAAGGCTAATGGTCTTACGTTGGTTCTTCACAACACTAGCATCAGTAGCACTTGATGGGCACTTGGAAGCCATTTCAAATGGTTACAGTATAGTATTTAGAGCAAAAACACTTAAACATACACGAACGCTGTGGAAGCCTAACAAAGACTGGCGACGCTTGGGGATGCTGTGACGCTCCACGAGTGAGAGCGTGGCGCACCAAGCTGAGAGGGCGTAGTGTGTCAAGATGAAAGAGGGTGATGCGCCATACAAAGTAGTCCGTGACGACGTTATACTGAATCGGCGGGACATTGTCCAAATCATGAGTATCCAAATAATAGCGACGTTATAACGAAATAACGTTATCGGGGGCAACGTTAAATGATTACTTACTGTACTATATACCCATACCATAAGTAATGTGATGTAGTCGAATGCCTGCCCGCTTGTATAAAAATATAATCACCCCCCAAAAAAAACCTTCAGGACTTACATGAATTTTATCAGTACAGTGACCCCTCGCTTAACGAACACCTCGGTTAACGTAATTTCGATTAACGAACTGCCTTCCATAAGGATCTTCAATTCGGTTAACGAAAAAAATTTCGCTTAACGAACTTCTTACGAACCGACCTCAACATGTTTTCGCTTGCACTGACCGGGCAACCAGCTTTAGTATCAGTCCGCCAATACATTAATCGGTTCTAGGGCTTAAATTCCTTACTATTTTTGTAAATATCAAGAAGTTTATACTATTCAATAATTTTAAAAGTTTAATATTCAATTTTTTAGTCATTTTAACAATTATTGAACAAAATTGAAGGTAAAGTGACTAGTTTAATGCGCGGCATCCAGCCTCTTAACACAGCAAACAGGCGTCAGTCTCTCTCTGTTTTCACTGGAGGTAACATCTTGCTTGAGACTCTCTTCAACTAAACGCTTTTTTTCTGTGTTTCCAAGCAAATTATTGGTCATTTTGAAAATTATTTTACATATTGACAATATATAGTGCAGTGCAGTGTTATTTTAAAGAAAATATTCTTTATTTACAGCTAGTTTAACTTTGAAAAATACGTGTTGCCATTGTTTGAATCCAGCATGGGGCCTAAGAGATCAAGAAAAGTGATTTCAATCCAAATGAAGCAGGAAATAATAAAAAAACACGAACAAGGTATTAAATCAAATGCGCTATGCAAAGAATATGGCATGTCGGCATCAACTGTGTCGACAATTCTTGCACAAAAAGACAAATTTAAGGAAGTGAACGTGAGAGACAAATCTACAAGAGTGTTTAAAAGTAGATCCCTAATCGTAGAAACTGAGAGGTTACTTATCATCTGGATTAGGGAAAAACAGATGAAAGGTGATTCAGTTTCTGGTGATTTCATTTGTGAAAGAGCCAGGGAGATTTATGAACATTTAAAGACAGATCAACCTAGTTCTTCAGGAACAGAATTTGAAGATTTTCGGGCTAGCAAAGGCTGGTTCGAAAAATTTAAGAAAAGAAGTGACATTTTAAGTGTTGTTAGGCATGGTGAAGCTGCTAGTGCTGATAAAGAAGGGGCAGCAAAGTTTTTAATTGAATTTAAAAAACTGATGGAAGAAGAAAATTATCTTCCACAGCAAGTGTTCAATGTTGACGAAACTGGGCTGTTCTGGAAAAAGATGCCCAAAAGAACATTCATCACCAAGGATGAAGCCTCTTTACCTGGGCATAAACCCATGAAAGACCGTCTCACTCTATTGCTTGGTGCCAATGCTTCAGGGGATTTCCGACTGAAGCCTATGCTTGTCTACCACTCTGAAAACCCCAGGGTGTTCAAGCAACAGAAAGTGGTAAGAACAATGCTTGGAGTTTATTGGAAGTCCAACCGTAAGGCATGGGTGACAAGACAGTTCTTTAATGAATGGGCTATTGATGTGTTTTGCCCCTCTGTCAAGAGCTACCTAACCACCAATAAACTTCCTTTAAAGGCTCTTCTCCTCATGGATAATGCTCCTGGTCATGACCCTGACCTTGCCAGAAATTTGGAGTATAAATTTGACTTTGTGAAAGTGTTGTTTTTGCCTCCAAACACTACATCACTCATACAGCCAATGGACCAGAATGTGATCAGCAACTTCAAGAAGTTGTACATGAAGAAAATGTTTAGGAGGTGTCATCAGGCAACTTCCATTGATCCTGAACTAACACTGAAACAGTTCTGGAAGACACAATTCAACGTCCTGGAGGCTGTAAAATTGATTGTGTCATCATGGCAAGAAGTCTCCAATAGAACCCTCAATTCTTCATGGAAAGCACTGTGGCCATCAGTAGTCCATGATTTTGAGGGATTTGAGGATGACACAGAGTTGGACCAGGAGATTGTGTCCATTGGTCAGTCATTGGGTCTTGAAGTGGAGGAGAAGGATGTGGAAGAGCTTGTGATGTCTCATGAGGAGGAACTTACTCCTAATGACTTGAAGGAACTGGATGAGATGTTACGGGTAGAGGCTGACAGTGGTGAGGAGGAAATTGAAAGTGATGACCATATGTCAGCTAAACAGTTGAAAGATGTGATTTACCACTGGGAGAAGTTCAGGGAACTGGCTTCAAAGCACCCAGAAGTGGAAAAACTGAACTAACTTTGTGTCATGTTGAGGACTCAGTGGTCTCCTTCTTTAAACATAAGTTAATGGTGAGGAGGACAGATGCCCCACAGACCACAATTGACACTTTCTTCAGTAAAAGGCAGAGGGAACAAGATGCTAGCCCTCAGCCTTCCACTTCAAGAAGGAGAGAGGATGTTCATGGTGGAGAATCTGTCAGTCCAGAGGTTCCTGACATTTTCATGGAAGGTGACTCACCTTCCAAGAAGCAGTAAAATGCTTCTCCTCCACCTCCACTTCCTTCTCTTCTCCCTTCTCCTCCTGCACCTCCCACTTCAAATGCACATCATCACCATCATCCAGGAGCCTTCTACATACACACCTCAAAGTAAGTAAATTTTTCCGCCATTTTTGTTGAAGTTAGGAAATTTTCGGTGAGCTGGAACCAATTACCCAAAAACCCATTGAAACAATGGTTTCGGTTAACGAACGTTTCGGTTAACGAACGACCTTCTGGAACGGATTGAGTTCGTTAACCGAGGGGCCACTGTACTCTTCTCTTCGTTATAGTGTTGGCAACAAGATGCAATATAATTTATATCGATATAAAACAAAAGCACAAAAATAATTGAAAAGGATAAAAAATAATTTACCATTTGAGAATCAGTTTTTTGCTATTTTCTCAAAAACTGTTGGTCATATCAGAATCTGATTACTGCGTTAGAAAACTCATAAAATTTCACTTCTAGCAGTGTACAGTACTTAAAAAGTTGGTAAAGACAATTTTGAGCTAGGAGGTTGTGAACGTGTTGGCGTGTATTTTTCTCATGTTTATTAGAAGTGATGAAAAATATACTTATATTATTCTTTTCTTTTGGGGGGCTTATATTGCAGAGCAATCAGTTATGAAGCCAAAGATATATGGTTTATGCCAACAAAAACAATGTTTGGGGGAAATTGATAAAGCAAAAGAAAAAATAAACATTCACCATGTGCTGTCTCGCCTGCCCTGGGGGCCTCAGAGATGTGATCTTGGAACTGGAAAACTTAAAACTTATCTCGTGCACGAGAGGGTTAATATTTTATGTGGCTAACATCGAGTGATTTTATTCAGCACAGACAGGACCCCATACACAAGGGGTTAATAAATTGACGATGAAAAAATACCACCTAAGTTGGGCACTAGCAGTTCAGAGAAGAACTAGTTTAATAACTAACTCTTCAATGAATAAATATACAAAATTAAATGTTCAGGTAATATGTACTGTATCATTCAATGAATTATATTTCTCTGCAGCCAGTAAGCTTATATTAATGTATGTATTTGTCAAAATTACATACAGTATACACTTAATACAAGTACAGTACTCTTGCTTTAAAATATGAAATGTCCATTACATGACTAAGTGAATGAATCTTCAGCTGCTATATATTCCATAACATAAAACTGGAAGAAAAAATTCTTAATTAAATCTTAATATGAATAACCACTCTTATATATCATAAAAAACCCTCTGAAACAAGACTGTGAGGAGTTCCAACACCCTGCATGATTCTGTCTTATATCAACACCACAATACTATACATCATTGAAAAATAAATAAGAGCTGAAGAGTATACAAGAGAACTCTCTACTGCAAAAAAAAGGCACTACTGTATTAGGATAGCCCAGCCCCTTCCTTCTTTGATGAAAATTTACTAAAAATATATAAATGTAAACAAACTTTTGGGTACACATTTCCAAAAATGGTATGCCAATACTACATGATTTGAGTGTAGTTGAAAACACAATGACAAAGGTGGGTAAAGCGGTGATTGGTTGGTGTTTCATTTCTGGTAAAGACAAACAACCCCATGAAACTGACAACTAACAGGTTCGATGATTAACCTAAGTATTTTTATGATATACCTGAGTGAAACCATCATTCCCAATTACACATTTTTCTGGAATCATATTATAAGACTTCAAAATGATATAATAATACTACAGTGTTTTATGTCATAAGTAAAAAAAAATCTTTGGAGTACTGCACAGTATCATGCTCATATCCAATAGTTTTGGTACTAAAATTCTATTACTGTATCTCCCCCAATTTCTTTGAAGTGAGTGGTTAAACTAGTGCAAATTATAAAATGCATATACGTAGTAAAAACCTGAGGGACTGCAGTTCTTGCATCATGGGTGCTTGCACCCCTGAATTTCATAGGGGACGGTGATTTTTCTCTTCTAAACATAATTGGATACATCATGAACAACAACTAAGGTCAAAGCTCAACTAGTGGTCAGCTTTGTTTGACATGGCTAAGAGCACCAATCAGTAGTCACCAGCTTATTGACTGGGAACAAGTGATGTACGGTACTGTATTTAGATTTGGTGGGATGGTGAGACAAGCCACTCTTGAATAAATGTCACTATTGTATGTGCTTTACCCTAGCTACTTATGCAATAGTTTACACTAAACTAGTAATAATATAGGATCAAATGGACACTAAGATCAGTATAAGATGCACCAGATAGTGGAAAACATTCTACAAAAGGATTAGAGAAAGCACTGTCATTACATTCATAATTCTGTACTCTAATGTGTTCAAGAGAACATAAAGAAGGTGACAGTATTCTACCATTAGAGAATTAATACCAGTACTGCACAGTGTGAATGTACAAGGAAAGATTATGAAATGACACTAGCGAAATGGTGATCACCGCTTGACTTGGTGCATTAAAACCAGGAGTGACATGGAAATAAAAAGAACAATTAGTCGACTATAGACTTGTTGGAAATAAAATTTGGAACTTAAAATTATTAAAAAATCTCTCCAAAATCTGCAATTAAATTTTACAAGTCAGTGATTGAGGCTTTTCGTGAAGCTTAGTAAATTACCAATGAGGCCGAGTAAGGTTTGCAACATGGGAGGATAGTCAGGCACATTGAAACAGTCTCAAGTGGATGTTCCAATAAATGCATCACATAAAAGTGATTTTTCTTGACCTCAAATGGATACCATATACAGTACTAATGCGCAGTACAATTTATATAAATTGCCCTCTTTTTTAAGTGCATTTGTATGGAGGAGTGTACAGCTTCTGGCATGTCATTAATGAAGCAGACAAACAACAGTGGGCCCAATACACTACCCTGTGGTACCCCACCAGTCACAGGTACACATGACGATTTCGAACCATTTATCACCACACATTGTTTGCGGTCATGCAAATAGTCTTCAATCCAAGCTAAGACACTTCCCCGAATCCTGTACCCTTCCAGTTTGACTCTCAGCCTTTCATGGGGTGTGCTGTCAAAATCCTTGGCAAAATCTAGGTACTATATACAGTATACTCTCGATATAACGGAATCCGATATAATGAACTCTTGATTTAGCGGAAGGAATTTTTTCGTTATTTTTTGCTCAATTTAGTGAACTAGTTCACTAAATTGAGATTAATTCCGTTAATATGCTCACACCTACAGACACACCTCAGACACATGATATGTACAGTTCAGTTCAGAAGTTCATGGTATACTGGCGGTGAAGAGTGCATAGCCTGTTGCACCCTTACCTGGACGTCAGGTCACTGCGCCGAACCTCCTACCAACACACACAATAGAACTAGCAACAGAGCAGTTTGATTCGAACAAATACTCATCAAAAGGAGATGGGGAGGATATTGATATGAATATCCTGCTGACGAAAAAAGAAAACTGTAGTGATAGAAGGATCCATTCGAATATCGGAATACAATAGGGAAATTGGTTTCAAATGAACACCAAAAGAAGTAAGTGAACAGAGTTCATATATCAAGAGTCTTCAATGTATTCATTACTTGAAGTTTTTTGTATAATACTCTAGCTAAATATACAATACAGTATATGTGTGTGTGCGTTACGCTATATAGTGATAATTGCCGATTAAGTGTTAAATAACATTACAGTAAGATCTCATATTTCGCTCTATATCATTTTGCGTTTTTCAGTTTGGTGAGCACTACCTAATGTAACCAAGTCTCATATTTGGCGTAAAATATCGTGAGTTTCGCGAGATCCAGCCAGTTGAACACGAGATCCAGGCTGCTGAACACGAGATCCAGGCTGCTGAACGCTGTAATATTTTATGTTGCAGCATAAGTATGCATAAGTATAATTTTTGGTTGGAATAATGAGGAACAATCTTTGGAATGATACGAATAAGGTACAAAAACTGAACATAAAATCAACGAATAATCGAACAAAAAAATTAGGAAATTGTCGAATAATGTAAAAATGTACTGTATACAATACAGCACAGTATTTTATAGTTTTATAGTATACAATATACAATAAAATAAGAAAAATGAAGAGCATGGGTGTGTATGTTTGGGAAGTGAGGTACGTAGTGAGCTGAAACTGGCCAGCCGCACTCTCCCACCCCCCTTGTGACGTCAGGGGATACAGTAGGGTCGGGATATATCGCGAGATAGGGTCCAAGGATGTTTGCTATATATTAAATCATGATATATAATTACATGTAATCAATGGGGAAAATGGGGTTAGGTTCTGGAGGCCAATAAAAGTGACTAAACATGACATAAAATGTCAGAGATTAAAGTTAACAGAATATAAATTGCATAGCTGGCCTTGTAAGACAGCGAATAATTTGAATTCAGACATCATATATTTTGCATAAGAGAAATTTTTTTTAGCCCTTTGTAATAAAATTACAAATTAAAAATAAAATTTGCATGTCTATTGCAAACTACAGTAAGATCTCATATTTAGTGAGCACTACCAAATGTAACCAAGTCTTATATTTGGCATAAAATATTGTAAATTTTGCGAGATCCAGCCAGCTGAATGCTGGCCACCGTCTTGAATGACATCACAGCCCTCATGCCAGTTACAGTCATTTCTGCTAGAACACGTGTTTTGTCTACGCGAATCGGTTGCAACGAGATTCATGAATAGGGGAATGCTGTTTGTAAAACATGAACTTTTGCATACAAATGTTGGCTATAGCACGATTCCATCCTCAACATTTTAAGCATGGCACGGGGTTATGCAATGTTTACAGTTTACGTTTGACATCACATCTTCGGTTGATTCGTGTCTTTTGTTTGTGAGGTGTTTTTTTGAGAGGTACTCTGTAAATTTTGTATTTTTTTTTTGCAAATTTAGCTGTTACCCATAAATAATGTATGAAAAGAATAAGTAAAAAGAATGTTTCGCAGTGAGGACAAATAACGGTTTACACCAGCGCTCTCTGTTTACATCACGTGATCAGTTGAATCGCGCGGTTTTTGTCAATTGCTCCGTGATTTTTGCCGTTTTCTCCGATTTTGTCGTGTTAGCGATGAATATGGAAAGATGAGGTAAGAAGAATGTTTCCAAGAAGCGTTCTGGTGATCGAATTGCCGGTGGTGAACGTAAAAGAGGTTTACAAGAAAGCAACTATCACGTTGTAGACCGTGCCATCCTATCGACCGCCCAGGCTGTTATTGTGTGTTTTTTTGGGTGGTGCTACCACCTGTCGAGTCAAGATAATGGCCTCTACCTCCTCTACTGGGGTCCTACTGGTGCTGGTGGGGGTGGGACAGATCCACCTAAGTGGCCAAATAAGGAAAAGGAGAAGCAGGACTATCATAAGGGAGTTAAGTTTGCCAAGTGCTTGATGCAGGATAAGCAGCGTGTGATTAAGTTACTTGAGGAAGGCCTTAAAACTAGTTTCTGGAAAGCACAATCAGGTCAATAAAGGAAGAATTTGCATCATTTGGAGGTTATAAATGGGAGAATCAGAGGTTGATGTAGAGTGGCCAGTCTATATTGTTATTTTTCCCATTAGTTTATGTATTTGCATTTGGTGAATTTGAATTTGGCGCAATTTTTCCAGTCTATATTACTCGCGAAATACAAGATCTTACTGTTCTTCATATGTATTACATCTTCGACACGCACACTGAAACACACCGACACAAGTGGGCTGTGTGTGTTTCACCGAGGTGTTGTTGCTATTTGCCACTGATGAGAGTGATCAGAAGCTCCACCAAGCCAACATGAATCGTAGAGTCGAGAAGTTGGTGCTCAGAGGTCGCATTATCAATATCCATGATAATGGTCTCTCTATATGGGGTATCACACATGAAGTTGGCCTGGCCCTCACAACTGTGATGAAGTGGGTAAGATGGGAGGAGAGCGGTAACCTTAACGACTTAGTTAAGTTATAACTGTGTCGGCAAAGAAGCGGACCATAGCAGCATTGATGAATGAAGGATAGAGAATGAGAGACCTGCACCATATTCAAAGTTTAGGTAAAGACTCGGAAAAGCTCGACCACGGAACTTCATATTAATATTTATATAGGTAGAGGAATCTTAACCTAAGTTTATTAACAGCCAAATTCAGCATCACTATTTGTGGGTAGATATGTATGGGTAAAGATAAATTTTGCTATTATTCAAATTGGTGATCTATCTGGAAATAATAATCACTGCTGTAACCTTCTTCTCATATTGAAACTATTGTGTAGATTATGGAAGCTGGCATATAATTTCTTACCATGTTTATATTTGAAATGTAAATTTACATTTTAGGTAACTTAGAGTATCAAAATCATTCTGAATATGGGTGTTCTCTTCTGTAGGTAGGAGAGCAGGAGCCCCTCAGAGGACCACCCCAGCAGATGACGCTGCAATTATCGCTCGGCCGAGGCAACCCCCCTAACCAACGTGGTGGCCATAAGAGACAACCTGCATTTGGACGTACCCGCACCCTCACTTGGCTGGCTCTAAGGTCTTGCCTATTATAGATAACCACACCCCTCTTGCAAATTTCTTGGGAAAGGTTCGTAAGTGAGTCATATCAATCATGTTGAACTCACATTCCTCCAGTTCGATTCACTTGTTTTTGTTCAACAGTTCTACAACACCTACTATATCAGGTTGATGTACCCTTAGTAGTGTTACAAACTCCACTTTCTTGTTGAGGAACGTGTCAGTATTAGTGTACACGACTTTCAAGCCGGAAATGTCTCTGGCCTTAGTATCGACTCCAGCCCCTCTCCATTCTCAGCAGCTGCCTCGTATACTGTATCCCTTGTGGTTTGCGGGGTGTGGTCAGAGATGACATTGTTTACATGGCGCTCGCCACCTCCTGGGTGGGAGGTAGAACAGATGGCGGGTGTCCCTCTGCCCCCTGGTTCTGTGCTGGCGCTCTTGCTTCCACTACCCTCCTATTGTATATAACCAAAGCACATCCATCCCCACTCCTCATCGACTCCTCCCTCCTCTGCTTCAAGGACTCCAGGAGATTTTATGCTGTTCCCTCTGCATTACCGTGCGATCTGGGTTTATGAATATACCCCGAAATGTATCGTCTCTTGCTAAGTTTTTTGCATGCTGAATAACTTCTCATTTCTTATCCTGAGGGGGCAGAGCTTGTCCTCCTGCCTTTGTCCTAGCCTCCTCATGTCCTGAGTGGGAGCTAATAATTTCATAGCCTCATCACAAATATTCTGAAATTTCAACTTGTCATGTGTTTTCCTAGTTTCAGCTTCTTCCGACTGGCTCTCGGGCACTCCAAACACTATTATGATGTACCTACACTCTGAAAATTCCGATTTCTCCTCTTCTCCCATATCAGTAGGTCTACTAGTTGTCAACTCATCAACACACTTCTGCAGAGTCCCTAGCTGCCAGAGGACCTGTTCAGATCCTGCATTACTCTCTGTCACCTTCTGTGACCCTGCTACAACCTGAGCATTGCTCTTCTTAACTACGGTACTTACTCAGCTCTGTCGCCTACTTCCTCAGTCTTAGTGCAGATCTCTTTCCCAACCTGCTCCAGCTTGGCAACCAACAGATTTGGCTTCCTCTATTTTTGTCTCCAAGTATCTCATTCCCCTATGATCTTCAAACATCTCATTTACTTTGATTTTGCAGTTAGAGCAATACCAGCAACAGCCTTCATGCTTTACTGCATTCAGCACCATCCTAAAGGTATGGCCGAAAGCTGCATAATGTCTCATCAGACTTTACCCTGCAGTTTTTGCATATCAACAAACTTCCTGGTGATGCTAGGGTTTAGCCTGTGATTCCTTATGCGTATTCATGTCTTGTCACAAACTTTCCTCTTCCTTTTATGTACATTACACCTGTGGGACACCGGTGCTTGACAGCTGTCAAGGGGGGGGTGCAGATTATAAAATCTTGTTTGGCTTAAGCCCAGTTTACAATGTGTAATAATTCTAATCATCTGCCTGATGATAATGATAATAATCTTCATTATCACTATGATATTGTGTGGCTCTAGCATTTCAGCAAAGATGAAAATAATAACTGACACAACTAAGTGTGGAATAAATCTTCAACTCAATTTCCATGCACAGTAATCACCACAACGCATCTTAGTTTCAGTCTTGGGGCAAAAAATGATGATTTCATCCTAAAATCAGATTTAGTAATGATACAGTCAAGGTGGAGGGTGTCAAGTCTGCCCCCACCCTTACTGGACCGTGGGTCGCTGTCCAGCCATCACCTCCACCACACAAACACTTCAACAATCGAGCTCTGATACTTCCATTTCTCACAAAGTTTTACATTATTTGACATAATAGGTTAGATCACTGTTAGATAATCATTACATAATCTTTACAATACAGAAGACACAGTTGCAAGAGTGTGTCTTGGTGGCTGGGGTTTGCAAGATATCAGAATCCTTCAAGCTGTATTTTCCCTCAGAATAGTAGTCAGCATACAAGTAGTATTAATGTGAGGGATAATATGGTTCATAAGAGAATGCTTTATCCCCCCCCATGATAATGGCCATATCATAGGGTCTACCACAAGTAACCATGGTTTGATCCCTACAGTGAATAACATGATGGGAGTATAGGCGACACATGAGCGACACGATTAATATAAAAAAGTGTCAGAACTGGAAGTAAGTCACAACACCATTGATTAAGGGTTGACGGAAAAATAAGGTAAAAGCAGCATGCCCATATTTTATTAATAGTTATACAGCATGCCCTTCAAATTCGCAGGGGCTAGGTTTTCAAAATGACCACGAAATCAACAAATAACATTTGCTGACCGTGGAGGAGGAGGAGGAGGGGTTACATTTTTACTTGTGTACAAAGAAATGTATATTCCCTTTATGTGTTTACCTTTAGGACAATTATTTCTTTTACCTGTATTGTACAGTATATATATATATGTGTGTGTGTGTGTGTTGTAATGGTCATTATAAGAGCTAACTGGAAAACCTTAAGGATTCATATTACGCTCAAACGTCCACAAAACCTTCTGAGTCCCCCAGTGGAAACGTCCCCCGTTTTCTCTGTTTCCCTCGTCTTTGTCTATGGGAGCTTGGAATATAATCCACGGATTCAGTAGCAGACGCTGTATGCTGGGACCTGTTGCCATCCAACCCTTTGTAGTCAATTTAATTTTGCTTTTGATAGCCGAGTCAGAGCATTGTTAGTGAAGATAATAGTAGAGAATGAAAATGAGTTCATAGTCTCAATTTCAACGTCAGAGTGTACAGTAAATTAATTCAACGGAATAGGAGTAGGTGGACTCCCTGGCCTAGTTTGAGTGAGGGCGCCGCGGGCATTTCTACCGTTAGTAAGTGCCCGTCCCTTCATCCATACAGGTATGCCATTCCACTCTGTGTTGTAATTCGCCCTTCTTTAAGTGATTTGACCCAATTAATAGTTGCTTGTGCAAGCGTTACAGTAACGTAGTTGATATGCTCTGAGTGAAGTCATATTTACGTCTTTAACGTCCCCTGAAACGTGATGTTGTTGTCACCGGTTAGTAAGTGCCCGTCCCTTCATCCATACAGGTCCCTAACGCAGCCTAGGCCGTGTCTGTAGCGTGGATGTTGTATCCACTATGTCTGGGGAGATGTCCGAGGTCCAGTAGGATCAGTTACCTTCGTGAGACCCGGCCGTCAGACACTTCAGACTACCTATAGCCCCCATAGCTGGCTCGTCTGGCCCTAACGCTCGGTCCACGAGGTGACGCCGGATCACCAAGCCACACACCACTACCAGCCCCCATCATTGGTGGATGAGTGTCTAACTCAGTAGGGCTATTTGTGTGGTGGAATTAATCCACTGGGATCTCCAGAGTTCGTCGAATAGTACTCCATGATGGCTGGACCCCATGGCTGTTGCTTGAGTATCACACCTGACGACTGAGTGTTGTAGTGGCAGTTGCCCTAGTATTTATGGTGCTAAATGACTATAATAGTTGTGTTCTTGAGTATGTCCACCCAGTAGGGTTGGAAGTGTTATTGAATATGTCCACCCAGTAATGGTGTGAGTATGTTGAGCCTGAGGGCCTAGTACTAGATTTCGTCTGTTAGTACAAACCAATTCTTTCTTCTAATTTCATATTCATGTTTAAATAAACTTTGTATTTGTATAATTGTGTCTATTATTTACCTACAGTATTTACCGTTATTTCTTCCCTATTGCTTGATACTATCATTACACCTACCCACGAGCCTCCTATCGTCACGCTACCAATGGTGATAAGTATAAGAGTAAAAGGAATTGTTACTGGCACACAGAGGCCCTCATAAATGGTGGCAGTTCAGGCCCTCTTAGTGTGTGTGTGTGTGTGTGTGCACACACACACACACACACACACACAAATAAATAATAATGGGAAAATACTCTCACAAATAATCAGAAACAAATTTATTAAAAATGTGAGTCTACTCCGTGCTTTATTAATAACAAAGCACGGAGTAGACTTGAGGGTAGACTGTCGCATTTTTAATAAATTTGTTTCTGATTATTTGTGAGAGTATTTTCCCATTATTATTTATTTGTGTGCGTGTGTGTGTACACACACACACACATATATATATACAATACAGGTAAAGTAAATTACTGTCTCTAGAATGAATGGCTCCCTCTCCCAGGCGCAAAAATGCTGGCAACTTTAAACTACCCACAGACATTCTTGGGTACATTCAGGGTAGCATCAGCGAATAATAAAGGATCTCGAAATAAAAATCCGCAAATTATCTGGGCATACTGCACTCGTATAGTTAACCATAAATATTGCCTAGTTAATGTTATATACACTCAGTATCTCAGTACGTATATATTTAGTTCAAAAAGGTAAAACAATGATTCAAACACTCTAGTCTTTAGATTATAATAACTATGCATAATATATGTTGTCACGAGAAATATCCATTCAGTAGCAAGTGCAGCCGCCCTGGTTTTCAGTGACGGCCTGTAGCCTGTCCGGTATGGATGCCAGCTCCAGTCTACCCCTGCAGTATTCCCACTGTCTGTTGATGTGTACCATGATGTCAAACAATGTAAAACTTGACTGGATAAATTGTTTCGTGAATTTATTTAACAAAACAATGATTTCCTTTCCCAGTCCTTATAGAGAAATGGAAGTATCAGAGCTTGATTTTTTAACTGCTTGGGCTACTTGTTTGTGTGTTGAAGACGTTGACCGGACAGCGACCAGTGAGGCAACTGCTTGAAATTTGTTGCTAGATTTTGAAAATTTTACCCCAACCGTGAAAGCGTTAAAGAAATTTTTAAAAACCTCCCATACATCGAAAAAATCTATACATTTGTTCAAATTTTTTTTTATAAATTTTCTGTTTTTATAATTAAGAACCATAGTTAACTTAGATATGACAATGTTCTTTCAGCACTTAGTTTGGAAATAAATTTGGCACCCCCGGGCCCATGATTCGCCAATTTCGCACCTCTAAGCAGCATGAAACTTTTCTCTTATTTTGAAAGGAATACTAAATATAGTTTTTTAGGTGCTGCAGTGTACTTAGTAAGCTCCACAAAATTATTACTACAGCACAACAGGTCTACTTGTCTAGATACTGTTAAGCAAAAGCTCTGTTTTGATATACGTATTCAGATAGAACTTTAGTTTAGTCTCGTCTCAAACCATCTATTGAATAAACTTCATTTTCTTTTATAATGCAGACACCAAGTGATTATTTTCATTTGATTATCCATTATTTTTGTGAATATTTTATATACTGTACAAGTATTTGTACATTTTGTATAATTGTAGTGATTAAAATTAAAACACTTGTAATTGGATATAATTTTGTCATACCTCAAAAAAAAATTGCGATCTGGAAAGATTCAGACATGAATCTGGTAAGCATTTTTTTTTTTCACGAGTGGCAGCACTGACAACACGCCGCCGTCCAGTAAGGGTGGGGTTGACTTTGCACCATCCACCTTGACTGTATCAAGAACTTTCATCCGAGACTGTACAGTATTGATAACCCCTAATATACAAATGGATTATATATTTAGAATCCATTAAAAAATTATGCGTATCCTACAGACTCCTGTTATATACAGTAGAGTAGAAAAATAATAATAAAATGACACTGGTCATGTTTTAAATTACATTGTGAGAAAAAATAATTTCAAGCAAATGATAATTACTATAATGAAAGTGAATTACAGTAAAGAAGATTATTTCATAATAATTAAAAATGTATTAAACCATACAGTACAGTACTTACAATAAACTGGGGTTGGGTAACATTGCTTGAATGTCTGGATCAAATTTATTTTCATAAGGATCACCATCACCATTTCCTTTGTCAGTACAGTATCATCCTGTGTTGGTCCTATCATCCCTTCACCATCACTTAGTTCATGCACTTGAGATATTTTTATCATTTAGCCTGCATGTATTTTAGGGTACAGTACTTATGAAAAATAAATAAATTTTATCAGTCCGTAATTTAGTCATATCAAGAGCTAAAAAAAATAATAATTTACTTTACCTTCTATCAGTTTGTCAGGCAGTCAAACTTTAGAAACAAACATGAGGTTTCCTTTATTTAATACCTTTGATTAACAATTACTGATAGTCTTTTTTCTCAAAACTCTGGGATTTTTTTTTTTTTTTACTTAAGTGGTGAAAAGATTTTCATTGGGTGATGAGGTTGGGATGTTTTCTGGATCCACTCCCGCTGAGGGATTAGTCTGGGGAGCTTGGTCAATATCTTCATATGGGCTCCGTCGGGGACCACCTGAAATCACAGAAGAATGGAAATTAACAGTGGAATGCAAAATACTGTATGGGTATTCACTGAAATTAAATACAGTAACACATAATATTTAAGTAATGAATTTCAATCTAACCCTATCTAATATGCCATATACTGTAGTCAGAGCCGTCCTTAGGGTATGGCAACCGGTGTGACCGCCCCAGGCCCCGCGGCCCTTACCTCACCCAACACCAGAATTAGTGACCGCGTTAAGCTGATCTCACCTTATTACCCAGATTCAGGAAACCACCTGAAGGATTAGTGACCAGCACAGTTAGGCAATGCATCTACTGACATAAGGTCAAAGGTAAGATTAAGCCACCCAATCTCACCACCCAGACTGAGAACAATGTCATTCTTTACTGTGCTCTCTGTCGAAGAGGAGTGAGGACGATGACAGAGGTCACCTGTCAGTGTTGTCGAAACTCTGAACCTCCAGTTGTCCGTGATTTGTGTTTTGTGAAATCGTTGATATACATTATTTTACTATCGTACACAGCCCTCGTTTTTTATTATACCATGGCCAGCAGGGAGAGAGACAGACACAGAAAAAACATCTCGGGAGCAGAGAAAAGGATGAAAAAAAGGAAGAGAGAAGAAGTTGAAATGTCAATGAAAGGTTCACTAGAAAAATATGTGTCTTCAAAAACAGCAGAAAAGGACCTGAGCGACTGTGGTGGTGATAGTGTGGGTCATATTCAAGCTGAGGAAGAGGAGAGTACTGAAAAAACATACTAAGGCTTTTAAAATGGACAGTTCTACCTATGCTAACAGGCATGCTGATAAAGATCTATGTGATCCAGCCAACTGGCCACAATTACTGGACACTACGACAAATGATATTTTGGTAGTAAAGAGACCTCTTAAGGTACAGTATTACCCCGCTTTGCACGGTTTCACTTTCCGCGATTTCTCATTTACGCGGTACCTCACCAGAACCGGGCTTTCACTTTCCACGGTGCATCTACTCACATACGCATGAAGTATAATTTTTTTTTTTTATTTAGCTCATAAATTTCATACAAATTACCCGGCCAGAATATAATTTTCATTGCTGGAATTCTTACAGTATGATGATCATTTTGAATATAAACATCATGGGTTTTGCATTAGACATAAAAATTTTAGATCTAATGTAATAATTTGGTTTACACAAAGCAAGTATTTTATCTTTTGTGCAAAATATATGAAGTTTACATTCAAAATATTCCCTGACCTGCAAGGAATCCAGAAATGTCAATTATATTATCCTAACTTTAGTCTGAGTTATTATTTATTACTAAAAATGTAAATTACTATTTTCTCCCAAAGCTTCTCTGGTAGGGAGGGAAGGTGGGGGGTGGGGGGGGAGGGAGGGAGGGACCGACCCAGCTAGGGCCAGTATTTTGATTGACATAGAGTGTCCTTGAAGAATATTTCTTTGTTTATTTAATGAAGATATATGTTTCAGCTCATAAAATTCATACAAATTACCCGGCCAGAATATAATTTACATTACTGGAATTCTTACAATATGATGATCATTTTGAATATAAACATCAAGGATTTTGCATTAAACATACAAATTTTAAATCTAATGTAATAATTTGGTTTACACACAGCAAGTATTTTATCTTTTGTGCAAAATATATGAAGTTTACATTCAAAATATTCCCTGACCTGCAAGGAATCCATAAATGTCAATTATATTATCCTAACTTTAGTCTGAGGTATTATTTATTACTAAACGTTAAAATCTAGTGTTTTCACCCAAACATTTCTCAGAGAGGTAGGAGCCATTGAGCTGGGAAGAGGGGGTGGGAGTTGAGTCCATTATTTGAATGGACATTAACCTGGCAACTGTATTTCTCTTAAATATTAATTGTGTGCATACCATCATAAAATTAAGATGTTATTTTTACAACATAGGTATTGTGTCGGAAAAAGTGGAGTTTGGGGGTCGGGCCAGTCTCTAGTGGAATTAATCCCATATGTTCTGTTGTTCACTTTACGTGGTTTTCACTTTCCGCGGTACCCCGTGGGTTCAATTGACCGCGTAAATCGGGGTACTACTGTATGTATGTATGTATATGTATATGTATGTATGTATATGTATGTATGTATGTATATGTATATGTATGTATGTATGTATATATGTATATATATATATATATATATATATATATATATATATATATATATATATATATATATATATATATATATATATATATATATATATATATATATATATATATATATATATATATATATATATATATATATATATATGTATGTATATATATGTATATGTATATATATATATATATATATATATATATATATATATATATATATATATATATATATATATATATATATATATATATATATATATATATATATATATATATATGTGTAAAACCAACCAAATATACCCTCAAAACCTGAGGGTAAACCGAAGCTCCCATAGGATCCAGCTCGATCCTGAACAATTCTGTAGAGTAAGAAGCTCGTCAATGGTCGCAGCAACAAGTTCAGGATGGCCATGGCTGCTCCAAAGCGCTTCATTCCACCTGAAATAAATACAAAATTTCTGTAAAAATCTTTTTTCTTTTCTGGACAAATTATAGTTTCACTATCAATATACTCAAGAAAATAAAAATTTGAAAACTATTTTTTCTATATGAAGGATTACTAACCTAAAATTTTAATTATCAAATTACTACTTAGTTCCTGTATGCACCCTGTCCAGGGCCACTATGAAATGCATTTTATCTAAACTAGAATTATTCATGAAGTAGCAAACTAGAAAACCACTAACAAACCAAAAATTCTAAATAAATCTTATTAAATAGTTCCGCCTTCATAAATTAATCCTATTAGCAAATGCCCGTTAAGCACAAACTGGTGAAACATGTTTTAAGTCAGTCTACTTAAAATAGAATGACTTATCAATATATTCTAAAAATGTGCTCATGGTAATACAGTAATGACCTTCATCCTTGAGTTGCAGAAAAATTGTAGACTAGTTTATGAAAACTCTAATTTTGAAAAATATTCTGCCCCTCTCTCTCTAAAAATTATTTAACTCAAATGTGATGCCACAACTGTGGTCCATTTAACTCATACATGATATTTACATGTAATGCCTCATTACCCCAGGGAACTCCCCTTAAGGCGCAGCCACAACAAAATACAGTACACCTTCTTTCAATTTTACGGAATCCGATATAATGAACTCTCTATTTAGAGAAAAGCATTTTTCGTTATTTTTCACTCGATTTACTGACCTAGTTTGCTAAATCGAGATTAATTCCTTTAAATTTGCTCACACCTACGGAGACACCTCAGACACATGACATAGTAAAACCTACTTCAGCCTACGGTGACTGTACAGTAAGATCTCATATTTTGCGCGATTTCAGTTTGCATTTTTTAATTTCGCGAGCACTACCTAATGTAACCAAGTCTTATATTTTGTGTAAAATATCGTGACTTTCGCGAGATCCAGCAACCTGAATGCTGGCCACCGTCTTGAATGACGTCACAGCCCTCATACCAGTTACAATCATTTCTGCTACAACGCGTGTTTTGTCAAAGTGAATTGGTTGCAACGCGATTGATGAATAGGGGAACGCTGTTCGTAAAACGCAAAATTTTGCATAAGAATGTTGGCTGGAAGGATTTCAACATTGCCAAATGCATCAGTTTTGTGAAGGAGGCCATGGATGCACTGAAACCAGAGACGGTTAATTCGTGTTGGTGAACACTGTGGAGTGACTGTGTACGTGACTTCAAAGGATTCCCTACGATCGACTCTGAAGTTAAGCACATCATGACGGTGGCCAGGGCTGTAGGCGGGGATGGGTTTGAAGACATGGTCGAGCAGGAAATTGAGGAGTTAATTGAAGGGCACAGGGAAACTCTGACTGATGGTGAGTTGGAGGAAATAGTGAGAGCGGACGAAGAAGACGGCGACAATGATGAAGAACAAGAAGAGCCAGCATGTTGGGACATACACAAGTTTAGTGAAGTGTTTCAGGTGGCCGAGCACTTGAAAAACTTAATGTCTGAGTATGGCCCCTCTATGGAGCGCAGCATCAACTTCTCAAGAGGTCTTACAAGCCTTATGGCTCAGTGTAAGAATATGTTCCACCAGGTTAGACAACGACAGCTTCCCATCACCATGTTCTTTAAGAAAACCTCAGCATCAACATACACCCTCCACTTCTGGCAGTGACCTTGGGCTGCCCACATCCTCCCCTGCATCGTTATCTGACCTTGATGATCCCCCCACGGTGACGTGGGAAGTGGATGAATAATCTAAAAACAACACATGTCTGTGTTCTATTAATGCTGCTATGCACTTGTTACAGATGTTGATATTACATTACAGTAGTGATTTATGCGTTCTAGTGTACATGTACGTATATATATATATATATATTTTTTTTTTTTTACGGGGATTAGCCCACCCGGGCACAGGTCACTGACCTACATCAGGGCCCGGGGGCGAAAATTTAATAATAATAATAATTCATAGTAAATAAAATTTATAATAAAAAGTAAAATAAAATATTAATGATAATAATAATAATAACAACACTGATAATAATAAATATAAAGAAATGCAAGAATGAAAAAAAATCAACAGTGAGAAACGCTATATGTGTACAGTCAACCCTCACTTTACGCGGTCCCACATTCCGCGTTTCCACGTTTACGCAGTGCCCTGCCGGAACCCAGGATGCTCACATTCCGCGGTGCGTGTACCCCTTTACGCGGAGAGCGGCTGGCGAGCCGCGCCATTTTTGGATCCAAACCTCCCGCCCTCTCCCGCCATCCGCCATGTTGTGTAAGCGGAGCGAGCATGGCGCGCACAAGGTCGCCCAGTCATCAAAACATTACCGAGTTCTTCACCCGCCACCCACCACAGCCGGCCCAAGTCAGTGATAGTGATAATTATAGTGAGGATATGGACTTATATGGACTTTGAGGGGTTTGACAAAGAGGCCCTGCAAGCCTCTGTGGTGGATAGTGATACAATTGATACAAGTGATACAGGTGAGGGACAATAATCTACCCTCTGCCTCGGAACCAACCGCCCATCCCCGTGTGCCCAGCCATCTTTTCTACTAATGTAAGTGTTAAAAAACCTAATATTATTGATATTTCTCTTAATTATTAATTGTGTGTGTATACCATCATAAAGTTAAGATAATATTTTTACTACAACATAGTTGTGTGTCGTCAAAAAGTGGAGTTTGGGGGTCGGCCAGGTCTCTATTTCAATTAATCCCATAAGTTATGTTGTTCACTTTACGCGTTTCTCACTTTCCGCGGTACCCTGTGGGTTATATTAACCGCATAAAGTGAGGGTTGACTGTATGTTGTTTTGTCATGTAATAGAAACAATCGAGACCCTACAGTTGTGTGTAAATGAGGCAGAAAGTCAGATCAGCAACCTGGGGCTTGGTCACAATTTTCGTGATGCCATATGGCAGCAGGGTCTACCATTAGACAACACATTATGCTGCCAATATCTTCCCAGGCGGTAGTACCTCCCTGTTCGGTAGCTGCCTACTACCTAAAAGTGATTTAAGGGTGATTTAGGGTATTTTTACGAGTGTTTCTGACTTCACGCGTTTTTTTGGTTTTATGCTGGGTCCCAGGAACGTAACCCCCTCGTAAGTTATGAGTCTAATGTACTCTGTATTAGAGAAAACAGTTTTAGTAGGGCAGACTATAATATCCTGAGTGATATAAGTTGCATGTTTATTTACACACTCACACTTGAATTATATGAAGAGAAGACTATACATTTTTTTTAATTTATGAATTTGTATTACAAAACTCATTCCATATATACATCAACACCATGTCTGAAACATTTATAATTTCTAACCCAAAATAATATGGAAGAAAAAAAGATAATCTTGGTAGCCATGGCCATAAGTTGAAAATCAGAAAACTACTAGATAAGGTATTATTGCATTTGTTGCCACCAACCAAATCTCAGGAATTTTATCTTTGGAAACAACAGCTTACACTTTTCTTCTACGACATTTCCCTCACAAATAACCTAGAACAAAATTGGGCCAGAGGAAAGGTGCCACTAGCCAGCTTTCACAGCTCAAGAGAACCATTTAGTCATATCCCTCCCTGATGACTCTCCCAGTAAGGGAAGCCCTTTCCTCCTTGAGGAGGAAGGGGGAGGGACCAGACCCCCCTCCCCTTGTGTCCTTGTGTGGCTCATCAGATCAACAGGATCTCAACCCCCCTACCCCCTCTTTTCACCACTACATGGCAGCTTCCACTTGGTGGGATATGGGGAGAGGTTGTGAGAAATGTCATCAGAGAAAATAACCTGAAAAAAGATGCAGTAAGAGACTGTGCAGCCTTGAGACCTACTATCAGGTAATCAGAGCTGATCCATAAAAGAATGAAAAAGGCTAAAAACTGTGGTAGTGATGATGATGATGATGATTTCCCTTTCCCAATTCTCTGAACATTTGGTTTCATCTTTGTCTTTCACAGAGGATCTGCTACAATCCCTCAGGAGACCCACTTTACCATCCTATCCTATTTCAACCTCCTCACATATTCACACCATCTCAAGGCATCTTCCTTTACCTCTTCCATCACACCACAATTTACACTTTTACCCCTTACTGCCATTCCAAACATCCCATACACTTTGCAATTCTTTATTTTTTTCATAGTTTTAGCCCCAGATTCAGCCCTATAATATGGTGTAATACATTTCTGTAGATTGAAATTTTAAGCTTTTTTTTTATGCCAAATCCATCCTTCTCTACCATGTGTCAAAGCAGAAATTATTGCACAGTTTGCTTCTCTAGGGACTCATTCTGAATACAATTACCTACTTATTTACACTGTCTTACATATCTATATCCTAACAAACAGTAAGGTACTTACTCATTGTGTAAGGCCAGTAATATGCAAGATTCACTATGTCAAACATTATGGACAACAGGTTTGTGCACAAAGCCTGAAAAGAAAGATAAATATTAATCAACTTACAGTCATTATTGAATAATTACAGTAGTTTAAACAAGGCCTTTCCATGACTGCATATCAATCTTACCTGACCATGAAGTAGCCAATATTTATCATTGGTTGTGCATTAGTTGGCTAGGTGGGAAGAACAATACTTTCTTGTCATTATATTCAAGTTTTGTGAACTAACTGACAAACCCTCTGAGGAGTTCCTGTATGTCTCAATACAAAAAAGTTCATTTTAATCTCCAACAAGGGAATGTAGGACTATCTGCTCCCATGGTAAGTACCCAGAGTGCCCCCCCCCCCTGATCATCATCCAAAATAAAACCTGTAATATCTTTTTGTATCACACCAGATTATTTCTTTATCTTATGCCAGATACCTGCAGCTGAAATGAATGGCTACCTAATGACAGGTTTAGCTAAGTTAAGTGATTTCAGGAATGACCCTTGACAGTGTTGGGTTGCATTTGTCCAATATACAGGATGAGCATAAAGTCTTTCCCTAATTACAAACATTTATTACACAAAACATATGCTAGGTACAAACATACAGTTTTTTGCAGCTTAAAATATGCATGAAAAAAATATGAATTCGTCTACACAATGCTACAACATTAATGTTTCTATCTAGAATGGTCTTCGAGATATGATTTTTCATAATCAGGGAAAGACTTTATGCTCACCCTGTACAGTACAGGATAACATCAAACTGGGTCATTAAGCAAATGTAAATACTCTTACAACAAACAACAGAATAGGCATAAATGGTGTTTTCTACACTTAGGACTGGATGCCAAAAACAAAAATAATTCAAAGTATTAAGGACGTGAGGAAAAGATCATTTAGCTCCTGACAAGAGACAAGGGCGCATCCACTTGACTTGGAACAGAAGCTGGAATTGATAACTTGACCTGAAAACTACAGGGTATGGCCCAGCCAAGTGAGGGACATACTTTAGTGCATGTTGGCTAAAGCAAAGGTTAGACTCATTGCCTTCAAGCTCACTTAATGACCAATGACCAATGAATTAGTTCTAACCACTAACTTCAATGGTGAATCTGGGTTCTTAACCTATAGACTAAACTGTTATACTGTACTGTATATGCTAAATGCCCAAGTGATATGTTAAACCATTAAGGCCCTCACTATGAGAAGTTTATTTTTGTACCTCATATTTTGTATACAAATTCCTGTACCTCTACCATGTGTTCAAGGTAAGACATCCAGCAATGCTTCAGTCTATAATAAACAACTATAAGAAGGCTCAAAAAAATTATCAGAAAAAATACGTTTGATTACACAAATTATAGACTAAAGAACATAAATCACCTTAACAGATTGTGTACCCTGCAATAAAGTTTACAACCTCATTTGTTGTATAAAAACACAAGTAAGAAGAAACAACAGTAAAAACACATCTTTATGAGGAACACTTTGGGAACATTTGAAGAAAAACCTTCTGGGGATGGGGGAATGTTGCTAACATCTGCTGGCAGGGATAAAATTAAACTAATAGGGGGGAAGAGACTCACCATAAATGGAGGTTCCTCAGATTCCCGCTGGTGCAGACTCCAGATGATTGTTAGTAGAAAGATGGTGTTGTAAAAAACAAAACTCTCAGGGAGGCTCCCACAAAAGTTGCTCCTGAAAAATTAAGTCACTTTTACCAACACTCATACAATGTCTTATGGTCTTTAATAAAATTGCATGAAGTAAATGATAAGTGACAGAATATATATATACTGTATATATATATACGGGTGTCCCATAAGTTTCCATACAACGTATCACCAACGCCATTACAAGCATAACTCCAGCTGTGCTTGAACGTGTTCTTCAGCAGTGGAGGACACGCATTGAAGAATGTTTTCAACAGAATGGTAGTCATGTAGAGCATATTATATAAATAAAAATGGATTTTCATATAAAATTTATTTTTCCTATGTGTGGAAATTTATGGGACACCTTATATATATATATATATATATATATATATATATATATATATATATATATATATATATATATATATATATATATATATATATATATATATATATATATATATATATATATATATATATATATATATATATATATATATATATATATATATATATATATATATATATATATATATATATATATATATATATTATATTATATTATATTTTTATATATAATAATTATATATTATATATATATATATATATACTGTATATATGAATATTTAATCATACGGGAAATTTTGATGCAAAGGTATGAGAGGGGAGAGCAACACCAGAAATAAGACCACATCAGTCAGATGATAAAAATGAAGAAGGAAATAGTTAGTTGACTTTTGATGAGAAAACAAAATGATCATTGCACATTTATTGTCTCCGCATCAACTAAGGCATCTTTGTATAGGGACATCACTTCAGGATAATGAAAATAATATTGTCAAGAATAAATAAGATTACTGTACATTGTTTCAAGAAAAATCTAATAATTTGGTAACCCAAACTAACACTTACCCAGGGGCAAACTGCGGGTCAGATTGTACCAGTAATGATTTTAGTGAGTGCTAAACTTAGATACAAAAAATTGGATATACAGGTTGTACCTCTCTAGCCCGGCATTCTGTGGTCCGGAAACTCCAGTGGTCCGGAACGATTTTAGTTTGTCCAATAGGTAGATAGGCAGGTTTTTTTTTTTTATCTGAATTATTATTATTATTACAGAGTATTAAATTTTGCCCCTCAGGCCCCAATGTGGGTCAGTGACCTATGCCCGGTGGGCTAATCCCGTAAAAAAAAAAAAACTTGGAAATTAAGGTTTGTTTATGTCCGCAGTTCGGCTGCTCTTTCTCTCTCTCTCTGCTTGTCTATACAGAGTACAACATTTAACCCTTCAATATATATGAGCAGTAAATAAGTGTTGCTTTCATATTCTTATGTAGAGTAATGATATGTTTTCACATGTGCACACTTACATGCTCGCACTCTTTTTTACCATTAATGGTTAGCTACTTATATTGTTCCATTTATTAACATTAAATAACATTACAGGTACTTCAAACAACCATATTAATTTGCTTACATTAATTTTACTACAGCTAAAATCAGGGTCTTATTTTCTTCAGTTTTATATGTAGAATCAGTCAGTCACTGGTTTTGTAATCACTTGAAAAACAATGCTGTGTCATTTCCTCGTGTGTTTTAATATTCTACATATTATTAATGAATTGTATTGCTCATTTTGCACACATAAACATTAATTCAATAAAAAAGACATTCAGTAAAAACAATAATGAATCTTTTGTACATAAGAAAGGCGCTGTTTACACTATTATGCACGTCGTCTGCCGTTGGCGGCCATTCAAACCCGTCGAAATTCAAGTTTCTGCGACAAAATTTGTATTTATTTATTTTTTGTGTGTTCCAATAAAATCGTTAGTATATTAAAAACTCGCGAAATTTGACAAGCTACTATACGACATTTAACCCTTCAATATGTCTTCAAAGAAACCATGATGCAGAGAAAGTGGTGCTAGTGCTTCCAAGCATAAGCACAAGTCACTATCTATCCAGGAAAAGGGTGAATTTCCATGGTCCGGCACCGGTCAGGTCCCGAGGTTGCCGGACTAGAGAGGTACAACCTGTACTTTATAGTGGTTATTTACCACTTTGTTTGCTGCTTATATCTTAACTACTGTACGTATTGTACTATCACCAGCGCCATAATAAATGAAGAAAAACCCTGAGGATCAGCCACTGCGGTGTAATATTCAGCAATTTATTAGGTGGTGGCTGCTTGCAAAAGTACAATGGTGTTTTCAGATGTTGGACAAATAACCAGATGGTAGATGAAGGGTAGTTTTCCTAATATATGGTTTTCTTTATTACAATTTAGCATAAGTGAAGATCTACTGTAATAATTATTGCACATCAGTAAACTCCATATATTACAGTACCAAGAAATATTCATGACCAGTGTAATACAGAGCAGCCTTAGGAAGTATTTTCAATAAATATTGGCCCACAGACTCATCAAGGTGAACTTTTCACATTCATGAAAAATAAGAATCAAGAAAGAATTGGATTATGAATAAATATAAAAATACAAGAGCAGCAGCATACAAGAGAAACGTTGGCAGAGGAGTGAGTCAGTTTACTGATAGACTCACCTTTGTCAAAATTATTATATGCTTTACTGTAAACAAATAGCAAAAAATATTTCCTTTTGATGATGGTAATAATCCATATGGTGAGACCATGATGACTAACAGTATAAAATAATGTATAATTCACAGAAAAACAGAGGAAAAAAGGAAGAAATTATGTCACAATGACTGCTACATGCATGCTGTGCTGTATGTGCTACCTGAGCCATGTGGTGGGAAACAGTGAAACACACAACTACTAAGAACATGCAACTCAAAACATTCATTATTTATTTCGAATGCTGTAGAAGCTAATTTTTCCCACATCCTTAAGAAATGGAGGTTTAATCCTCAGATCTTTTTTGCTTGCCTAGTCCATATTCAACAGCCTACTTTAATAGGGAGAAATTTACTAGGGCTCCCTTGAGCTCTTTGGCTGAGCCCTTAGGCCCAAATTCAGAATGGTAGTTTGACCCTGGAATCTGAGCTTGGCTCAGGCGTGCAAATCGAGTTCCTCGATCCGAGGTTTTCTGCAGTGCATTACCCATACTCAGAACACCGGCTTGAACCCAGGACGGGGTAATCTGTTGCATTTTCTTCAATTCCAAGCAAGGATTCGAACACTGAAATTCCAGCCAATCACGTTTCAGTTGCACCATTACAACAGCCAATCACCATCAACAAGTTTTTATGGAGGAGGAGAAATCTCTCCTTGCACATCATTAGTTGCTTTTGTCACTATAATTACAATCAAATTATGATCACATTATAATGATTTATGGTACAGGTACCGTGTTACAACCTGGCTGTGTTGTTATATGGTAAAGAAATTCAAAACAATTACATACATATTGGAGATATAGTTCTGCATAATCCAGGACAGGTGTCAATAATCAAAACCAAAGCAGGATGAATCAATGAAGGGTGTAGTAACCTGGCAAGGTTCGGTTAGATTTCTTTCTGTTCTATTAACCCCACTTTCCTTTATTAACACATTAAAATCAAAACGCACGCAGCATTGATTCAATTATATTGAAAATACATCAAAATATTTTCCTGAAAACACTCAACATAAAGAAGCATCAGCGTTCTTTACATTTACCCGCTTGATCCTCATGGACCCTAAAGCAAAGTGTTGTAACACATTACCATAACTCATTCAGTAACCAGCATCTTTCTTACCTGGAAACTCTTCATTGCGAAGAATCTCAAAGCAATCATCAGCTGATGAATGGGAGGTTGAGGTGAACCAGCAACAGGTCTGTCAAGTAGATGCTCCATATCATGGAAAATATTAAGGAAATCTCCCTTGCTGAACCTATATGGTTGTCTGAATTGTGTCATCATAAAAACTTATAGGATTTTGCCTATCTTTATCAGTCTTCTCTTACAAAAATTTCCAATCTGATGATATCGCCAAAAAGCGCGTGCTGTCAAAATTCATACCGACTTGCTATCTCGAATGACTGGATTAATGCGAGGATCGACAAATCCGATCTCAAACCCGGTTTGAATCTTTGTTGGCTCAAGCCAGCATTCTGAATACCGAAAATCTTTAGTCTTTGTGTGATCCTTTGCTTAGACCTTCATGTGGTTTCAAACTAGAGTTCTGAATTCAGACCTTAAGGTCTACCAGGGGTGATCTGTCAATTCTTATCTAACCCTGTCTTCAAACTCTGCACAGCACACCTCAAATATGCTGATGTTGCCCTCCTCCACTGGGAAAGAGTTGGGGTAAAGGTTGGAAGTCTGCTTTGAACCAGTGTCTGGCTAACCAGTAACCACCATACCACAGAGCTGGCCCCATCCTTCGTTTACTCAAGGTTTGATCACAAAAAAAAAATAATAATAATAATAATAATATTAATAATAAAAAAATAATAATTACAGCGCAAACACACACACTAGTCTCGTTTTTCACCGATCAATTAAACCATGGAGGTCGGCGATATACTAAAAGCGTAGCTAAAATAACAGAACATATGGGATTAATTGAAATAGAGACTGGCCGACCCCCAGACTACCTTTTTCCGACTGTCGTATGTTGTAGTAAAAATAACATCTTAATTTTATGATGGTATGCACACACAATTAATATATAAGAGAAATATCAATAATATTTGTTTTTTTAACACTTACGTTAGTAAAAGAGATGGCGGGGCACACGGGGATAACCGTTGCGAGGCAGAGGGCAGATTATTGGCCCTCACCTGTATTACTTGTATCACCTGTATCACTATCCACCACAGAGGCTAGCAGGGCCTCCTTGTCAAAACCCTCAAAGTCCATATCCTCACTATCACTATCACAAAAAACAAAACAGGTTCCTGGGCACGAGAGAGTATACATGGACACGGGAGACAATGGGACTGACGCAGTCAAGGTCATCGACTCATCGCCCCTGGTGGCAGGGCAAGCAAAGTTAAATAGACCAATCACAGCTCACGGCAGGGGGGGATGCGTGGGTGGTAAGGATACGTGGCCCAATCACATTGAAACAAACGTCATCTGACATCAGCGGTGACGTATGAGCGACCTAATACGCAGCTTGTCCGCACCGCTTCCCGCGTAAATTCAGGAATGTACCACATAACTAATAATTTTGCGGCGTCTGGACAGGTGCAGCGTAAATGACCAACTTGGCGTATAAAATCGCGTAAACCGAGACTATACTGTATATATATTGATTTAAGGCCAATTTTGGGGATTTTTAGGAGGGTTTCTGACTTTATGCATTTTTTGGCTTTACTTTGTATGTACTTTTTCTGTGAGTTGGAACCAATTGTGTTCGATATTCGAGGGACCACTGTACAGGCATTATTTTTGCATTTTCGATTTACGACAGGCAGGCAGGCAGGCAGTCCCCGACTTCACACGGGGTTATGAAATCCAGGTCGTAAGTCGAATTGGTCCTAAGTCGAAAATGCGAAAATAATACATAGAAAATCTGAAATGGGTGTCTCTTTTTCTTCTCAGCACCACAAAACTCTCACTTTTAAGCTTTCCAGCCATTTTAAAGGGAATTACAAACGAAAATTTTGTCAGTACACAGTGCAATCACTAACGTCGGTACTAGAAAATACGTAATTTGAAAAATATTTTATATGACCATGGCGGTTGTATGTCCGGGTTGTCGTAAGTCAAGCATGTCGTAAGTCTAGGAGTACCTGTACTGAATATATACAGTATGTCCTCGCTTATAGTCGTCCATGTTGTTTGGTACTATGTCGCTGAACTTTAGACCAAAATTTTGTTTAACGTCCCGGTAATCCAATACTACGTCTTTTGCGAGGCCGTCACGGACTACTTTCTACAGTGCATCACCCGCTCTTGTGTGGCAGACTACGCTCTCTCGGCTCAGCTGCCCTCACTTGCGGAAAATCACAGCGTCCCCAAGCAACGCCAAGCCAGTCTCTGTTACGACTTCACATCATTCATGTGTGCATAAGTGTTTTTGTTCTAAAACTGTACTCTAAACATTCGAAATGGCTTCCAAGCACCCATCAAGTGCTACTGATGCTAGAATAGGAATAGTGATGAGGCAACGTAACCATTACCCATGCTCTGAAAATGGATGTACTGTATTAACCCAATTTGAAAAAGGGGAACGTGCTGTGGACATAACCGCTGTGCTTGGTTTAACCCCACAACAGTGCGTACTATCCAGACCAACGCTGACAAGATTAAGGTTAGTGCTAGAAGTGGTTCTTCTCTGAGTGCTACTAAGACCCCTCGTACTAGAAGCACTGTGATAGAGAAGGTGGAAAAAATGCCGGCAATGTGGATGGAGGTCCAGAATCAACGTAATGCCCATGTGAGCCTTTTGGTTATCCAACATAAGGCCAGATCCTTGTTTGACGACTTAAAGGCAGAAGAGGGTGAAGGATCGAAGGAAGAGACCTTTATGGCCAGCCGAGGATGGTTTTAATGATTTAAGCGTCATTATAACTTCCACAACATAAAGATGACTGCTGAAGCTGCCAGTTCAGATATGGTTGCTGCCGAGACATTCCCGCCAGAATTCAAACGGATTATCCAGCAAGTTGGCTATTCACTGAAGCAAGTCTTCAATGTGGATGAGACTGGTCTCTTTTGGAAGAGGATGCCTGAGAGGACCTATATCTTCAAGGAGGAGAAAAGAGGGCCAGGTTTTAAAGCGGTAAAAGACACTTGACGCTGCTGCTTGGTGCGAACACTGCCGACGACTTCAAGCTGAAGCCTATGCTGATTTCTCACTCTGCCAACCCACTGGCCCTGAAAGGTTACTCTAAGGATCACCTTCCTGTCATTTACAAGGCAAACAAAAAGGCATGGATAACCGGCGCCATATTTAGCCAGTGGTTAACGTGTACGCCGTCCCAGCAATGAAGGAATACTGTGCCAAGGAGAACCTTATAACTTTAAAATTCTTCTGATCCTTGACAATGCTCCAGCTCATCCTCCAAATCTTGACAACTTGCATCACAGTGTAAAAGTTGTATTCCTGCCTCCCAACACGACAGCACTGATGCAACCTATGGACCAAGGAGTCATCGCCGCATTCAAGGCGTATTATTTACACCATACCATGGCCCAGCTGCTCAAGGCTACAGACAGAAAATAAACCAACGATCTGAGAGTCCACCGCTGGTTGCTCCTCCTCCGTTGTTGTTTGCTCCTCCTCGGCTGCCGGCTGTTGTGAAGAAGCTCCTGCCATCCATCGACAAAAAATATGAATCCAGTGTTGACTGCTTGGTGCTACTCTTCGTCTCCTTATAGATCTCGGTGTAACAACCAAGACTGTCCTCAATGCTGCTTTGAACCTTATGAGCTACGTTCTATCGATGTTCTACTGTTCAGTACAGTACTGTATATGAATTTTTATAGGAACTGAATAGTAAATGATACATATTTACAAGAATGTAAGACTGAAATTAATATGATCCCTTCACCTAAAATATTAACACACTCAGACCCTGCCTCAGGGTCTGGAGTATAGTACAACATGCCCTTAAAAAAATTTCACGGAGTTTAGGTTCTCAAAATGCCCGCGAATCGCCAAAATCCGTGAATAACATTTGCTGACCGGGAGGGGAGGGGGGGATTTTTACATTCTTACACGTGTACAAGGTAATGTATACAGTCACTCCTCGACTTTCGACATATTCAACTTACGACAACCCGGACATACGACGGCCATGGTTGTATAAAATATTTTTCACATTACGTATTTTTGAGTCCCGACGTTAGTTATCGAGCTGTGTACTGACAAAATTTTCATTTGTAATTCCCTTTAAAATGGCTGGCAAGTGTAAAAGTGAGAGTTCTCGCAGTGCTGAGAAGAAAAAGAGACACCCATTTTAGAATTTCTATGTATTATTTTCGCCTTTTCGACTTACAACCTGGTCGTTGGGACGGAACCCCGTCATAAGTCAAGGAGTGACTGTATTCCCTTTATGTGTTTGCCCATAGGACAATTATTTCTTTTACCTGTATTGTATATACAGTGGTCCCTCAATTAACGATCACAATTGGTTCCACAGAGTCGTTTGTTAACCGAAAATTTTGTTAACTGAATCTATTATTTCAATGGGATATTAGGTAATTGGTTCCAACCCACAGAAAAAGTACATACAAAGTAAAGGCAAAAAATGCAAAATCAGAAACACTCCTAAAAATCCCCTAAATCGACCTTAAATCAGTAAGTATGTATGTATATATATATGTTTCAGCTGCACATCTCTCAGTGAGCACTCAGTCTGTACCTCAACCCCTGAGGATGTGAATTCACACAAAGCGCTTGGGAACTCGTGGTTTTCTCTTCCTTGTGGTTATCAGCATATACCCAGATCACGCCAAGACCACAGTGATTTCATTTTGCATATATATATATATATATATATATATATATATATATATATATATATATATATATATATATATATATATATATATATATATATATATATATACTGTATATATATATATATATATATATATATATATATATATATATATATATATATATATATATATATATATATATATATATATATATATACTGTATATATATATATATACTGTATATATATATATACCGTATATATATATATATATATATATATATATATATATATATATATATATATATATATATATATAACTCTTAAATCACTACTGTAATGTGATGCAGGTGATTAATTTTTATCTCTTGTGCAGAATATATGACGTTTATATTCAAATTATTTGCTGTCTTGCAAGGATTCCAGCAATGCAAATTATATTCTCCTAACTTTAGTCTGAGATATTATATAAGATAAAAACTGTAAGCCTAAAACCCTGGCTGGGGGAGGAGGAGGGAGGGGTGGTGAGGTAATATGTTTGACAGTTGGCAATGAAGGTCTAATGTGTGTTTATTTATCTGTCCTTAAGAGTGACTAAGCTTTTTTCTTATAAAATGCCACTGAAATGACCGGGGAGAATATAATTTACATTGCTGGGATTATTGTAAGATAGTGATTACTTGTCATTTGAATATAAACAAGCTATAGTTTGCATTAGACAAAAATCTTAGTAATCATTTTGTACATTATTTTGAGTACATGTACAGTACAGCTGTGCCCTTAGGACAGTGTGTGCAGGTAAATGAGTAAAAATAAATGAATGAAGTTACATATATCGAGCCAAAAATATTACTTGAAAAACTTTATGTAGACAGAGCTTGGATGGCTAAAATTTAGAATGATCAATAATTTTAATATAAAAATGAAAAAATATTCAAGAACACAACTTTCTTGATATTTACTCCACTGGAAACGAATGTAAACACAGAACCGATTACTGTATTGGCGGACTAGCCTATCAGCTAATCAGCTGATGCACACAACAAAGCGTGTTTCTCCTAAGGCTTTCGTTAATCGAAGTTTTGTTCACTAATGGAACTGAAAATCCTTATGGGAACCAATTTGTTAACCGAAATTTCGTTAATTGAACCGTTCGTTAATCAAGGGACCACTGTATATGTTTGTGTGTGTGTGTGTGTGTGTGTGTGTGTGTACACACACACAAAACATACAAATAATTAATAATGGGAAAATCCTCTCACAAATAATCAGAAAAAATTATTAAAAATGTTGAGTCTACCCTCAAGACCACACTGTACTTTATTAATAACAAAGCATGGAGTAGACTTGAGGGTAGACTCAAAATTTTAATAAATTTTGTTCTGATTATTTGTGAGAGAATTTTCCCATTATTATTTATTTGCATATGTTTTGCGTGTGTGTCTATACACACACACATACAATACAGGTAAAGGATATTACTGTCTGTAGAACGAATGGCTCCCTGTCCTGGCCGCGTAAATGTCGGCAACTTTCAAACTACCCTTAGACATTCTTGGGTATATCCAGGGTGTCATCCACGAATAATAGAGGACCGCGAAATAAAAATCTGAAAATTATCCGGGCGTACTTTAAGTAAATTAGTGGGATACTTCTCACACATGCTCTGTATTGCTCGCTATTCTGTCCTGGGTTCAATCCCTAGCACAGGACAAATGTGAGAAGTATTTTATCCAAATATGACCCTACCAAACATTGCAGGTTTTCTCTGGGCACAGACTATGCCATGTGTACTCCCCTAGATAATTCCTACAGTGAAGGGCCTATACATACCCAGGAATTGCCAACAATGTATAAATGACTGTCCAAACGGCTAGTAAAATAACAAGTAGCAAAGAGTAGATCTATATACAGTACCTCTGGTGGCTTTGCTAATGGGACTCTCCATATATCAAATGGTATTTTAAAGTTTGCATACCCATGATACAGTATATACTGTATTTTCATATACTACTGTACAGTATGCAGAAATACTACAGTACTCTTGGTTACAAATGGAGTGCACAGAGAAATCATTAAACAGCCACATGAAAACACAGACATATAGTGCCTGTACTATGGTATAAACTACTTACCTATGATAGTTTACTACTGTACTGTATTACTCAATGGAAATAAAAATATATAAACAAATGGAGTTTTATAGATTTTATTGAATGTCTACAAGCCAAAAGAGAAAAAATGGTTTTCCAGACAACAACCAAAAAAGCTATAACCAAAGTAAAAACAAATACATGACACAATAGCACAATACTGAAGCATTAGCTAGACACTGAAACACTAGTCAAAACTGGGTGTGTCATTTACCATACTGTGAGTATCAGGTGTGCGAAGAATATTCCCTGTGAATGGAAGTAAAATTATCAGCAATAATAAAACATACACTTGAGTACCTATCTGCTAATGAAATGGTGGTAATTATCAGTTACTATACATTGTATAATGGTAACAATAAAAATTTTTACTGTAAAGTCCACTCCACATCATTAAGTTGATTAACAATAATTAATTAGTGAGATTTATAATGACATGAAATGGAGGAACTCTTGAGCTCATAGCTGCCCTCTGTACTGGCGTGACAATTCCAAACATTTATACTGTCGCTATATTAATTGTGATATTATACAGTACCACACAATATTTACAATTTTCCTATTAAATCCTTTCAGAACTTATTCCTCACACAAAGCTCTACAAGTAATAAAGTGATACCAGGTATATACTCAACATAACTGAATGCATTATCTATTTTGTTATGGGAAGTTTATGAAAATTATATGAATTCAGTCCACACCTCACAGGCTCCCAGATATAAAACATGGCAAGCATTAGCAATAGTCTTAATGACTTTGAAATAAGCATTAGCTTTTAACTGATTCAATAAATGATTCATACCTAACTGATCATCACTCATTTGTACAGTATACAATATATAGAATAAGTCAAACTTAACCAACAAATTTAGAGTTGAATCACAAAGTCCCATTTTATGATTAAGAGGAAAAATGGCTGGTGATTAATGCAGGTTCTTAGATTCATGTGACAAACTGTGGTAGAAGTGCTGCTTAAAACCTCAAACAGCTATTTGGCCACACCGTACCTGAATATTACAATTCAAGTGTCATGAGGGTCATGTCATGTTGCGTCTCTGTAATGAATCATGTTGACATTTGGGCCTTCAATGTTGAGTGACAGAAATTGGACAGTGCATTCATAAGATAATCAAGATCGTCTTCGTGTAGTGAATGTGTAAACTGATGTAGCATTTTTGCTGTTATTTGCATTTAAAGAATTAAATATTCTTTGTCCTTGACCAGAGCTAGGCTGTGTGGGTACAACAGTAAAATCATTGTCAAATCCCAAGATTTATACAGAAAATTTAAATTACCGGTAGGCACAACCATGGCTGTGATCAACTTTCTATAGGACAATCAGAGTATAGTACAGGTAAACCTTGAGATACGATGGGGTTAGGTTCCTGAAAAACCCATCGCTAGGTGAATTATTGTAAATAGGGAGCATTATAATATGGGGTTCAATGGGATATGTTCCCAGCCAGTCCCCAAATACACATGTATCACTGACAAAAAAATTCCTACAATACTACTATCAGTACAAAACAACTAAACAACACTCACCACATACTGAAGAATAAGTCTGGCCATCATCACATGTCCCCTTCGAGGCTAATGGGACTCTTGCAGGTGGAGTGGGAATGTCACTCTGACTCCCACACAGCCTCTGGGGAGTCTCATGCTGCTTAACAATGTCAAGCTTAACCTCACAGACACAATTGTCTTGGATGCCTTGGCCTTCCCAGACATTTTCAAAGTTACTCTGCTCATTTCCCAGTCACAAAAATATACCAAAAGCACGTGTCACAAAAACAGAGCGAACAATGATAACAAAAACAATGATAGCAGCCGACACTGCTCACATTTTCTAAACAACCTTAGTCACAAAAACAGAGAAAATAACACTTTACAGTCACCATAACACAGTTCAATCTAATTGTTAGTGCTGTCCTCTCACTATATAAAAAAACACCGATGATAAGTACAATGTACGATGCTGGCCGATAATCATGGAGCCATGCAATGGCGGGTTTACGATCAACAAAGAACCAAACACAAGGCTGTAGTGCGCGGGTTGGCCGTGTGGCGGCGCGTGGTTAGACTTATAAGTGAAGGTAGAGATGTGTCATGCATAGGATACAACATTGTTTCCTTTTAAAACGTCACTGACTTGATGTAGAAAAATATAATTTGCATTGCTGGAATCCTTGCAAGACAGCGATTAATTTGGGCATACAGTATACAAACTACAGTTTACACTAAAGATAAAAAAAAAAAAATCCAACCAATGGATATCGATGGATATCAATGGCTATTCGATGAATATCATTAAAGCGGTTATTTTGATCATACGGTAAAAAGCGAGATGGTCTTAATTTATGACCGTCTTTAAAGCGGAATATAGCTTCTAGGGATATCATATCTCAAGGTTTACCTGTATTGCGCCTTCAGCTAGGACAGTTCATAGTGAAAACAGTGGCTGCTGTGGAAACTTAAAAATAATTGAAGTAGAAAAAAAATGGGAGGAAGCAGCAGGCTTGAGTGCCTGGAAGTAATAGAGAAACAATATTGGTGTTATAAAGAAAGGGTTGTCAATGTCAAGAAATGTAAGAGGATGCACCTGGGTCGTACCAACAGTAAGGAGGTGTACCACATGTGTCAATGGGACGAAGAAACAGCATTAATAGAGATCAAATATGAAAAGGTACTGGATGTGTATATTAACAATGAACTGAAGTCCTCAGGCCAATATGAGAAGGTGAATCAAGAAACTAAGCTAGTAGACCTTATAAGGTCGTTCAGATATCTAGATGGTCCATCCCTCAGAACGCTCTTCACGAGTGAGGTGCTTCCCCATTTGGAGTATACTACTGTCACCCTGCTGGTCCCCAAGATATGCTTGAGACTGTCAGTTAATTAAAAATGTCAAAAGGAGGGCCACCAGACTGGTGCCAGTGATATGGCACATCAGTTATCGGGAGAGATTAGAGCGCCTGCAATTGTCTAACTTATACTACAAACGGGCAAGGGGGGACCTAATTGAGGTGGCTAAACATCTCAAAGGGCACTACTCAGCTGAGTGCCCATACCTGGAAGTGGCGGATGCCCACCCCACAAGGAGTCACAGCTCAAGGTTGAAAAAGTCCAGAAACCTGTGAGGACTAACTTTTCCAAGTGAGAATTGTGAACGCTTGGAAACAACCTGCCAGACAGTGTTGTGACGGCACCGAGTGTGAGCTCTTTCAAGACCATAGTTGACCAACACTGGAGCAGGTTCAGATACATCCTGGAGCAAGTGCATGTCCAATACTTGCCAACAGTGTGTAACAGAGATATGACCGATCACTCAAGCAGCTCATGAGCCAATCAGTGGCGAAGAGGATAAAAGTATAAGTAAAAAAGTAAGAGAGTAAAGGTAAATGTGGAGGAAACCACTCGTGCCAGAAGGACTTATGGAACTGCAAAAATTATCGGGAAATGTTATTTGGATGATACCGAGCAATAAAATTGAATTGACAACATTGTAGTATTTTATATATATATTTTCTTGTTGGTCTATCCTTTGATCATAAATTACTGTACTTGTTATTGGGCAGGGCATGAAAAAAGGAGGAAATAACAGGGTAAAAACACTATGAACACTGATCATATGACAGTACAGTAACTTCACGTCTCTATATCCTTTGTAAGCGAAGAAATAAATAATTTACCGTAATTACGGTGCTGTCGAATCTCCCACGGCGACCATGTTTTAGTTCACATCATCTGCTAGGCAGCAGGGTTCGCAGTCTTTGTTTATATGTCAAGAAACCAACGACTATCTTATTGGGCTTGTTTTTTAAGTTTTATACCGAATTGAAATCGTTCATTTTTTCTAGAATCTTTTGGGGGATGATAGGGTGTTGGTGGTACAGTAGTAACTTGTGTAACTCACACCAATATGTCCAGGGTTCGAGACTCGGTCCAGACACATGTGAGAAGGGTGTTATCCCGTGTGACCCTACCAAACATCACAGGTTACCTGGTCCACGGTTTCCTCCTGTACTAACACTGGATAGAGCGCCCAAATGGCTAGTAGTAAGCTGATAAGTGACAAAAATTATATATATAGATATCTTGCTTTTATTGGTACGAGATATCCAAATAAGTACTTCCTGTTTAATGTGATGGGGCTAGGAAGTTAGGCAACGTTGGGTAGGTTTCTTTGGTTGGTTAGGTCAGGTTCTTTTTTTTTTTTTTTTCTGGGAATAGCCCACCCGGGCACAGGTCATCGACCCACAATGGGGCCCGGGGGGCGAAAAAATACAAGCAAAAAGTGAAATATTGCAAGAGTATGGTTAATATACTGTATTTAGTAGTTGCCAACACCTAATTATATATTGAGTCTTATATTATAGGGATATAGAGGAAAGAAACTCGAAAAAATTTATTCTATAGCACTTCCATAGGAAATTTATGTATTTTTTAGTTATTTTCATTTTTATATGGCAGCTACTATATTTACCCCAACAATATTAGTTGTTCAATGTGGGTGGGACATTGAAGTACAGTAGAGGGAAAATCTGGGGTAAAATACTTAAAAAGAACACCAAACAAACCCTTGAAAGCCGTACCCAACGTTTCCTAACTTGTAAAAATGTTAAGAACCACTTTTGAGTTTAGGGATCCCTCACCTGAACACCGAAATCAATACCAAGATACTATAAACCGAAAACATGAATAAGGTAAACATTTTATAGTTATAAGAGTTTTACATGTTGGGGAAGGTTAGGTTAGGTTAGGTTTTCAAAAGTTTGTTTGGTGTGGTTTTTAGTATTTTGTCTCACATTTTCCCTCTACTTAAAAGCCTGTCCACTTTGAACAACCAATATTGTTGGGGTAAAAATTTAGTAGCAGTGATATAAAAATGAAAATAACTCAAAAGCTATAAATTTCCAACAGAAACATTAAAGAAAAAGAAGACTATTGATTTATATAACTATCAAATTGAACTCTGAACTATGTGAATGTTTAAAAGCTATAGACTATGGTGAGAGTTTCTCGTGCTGGGTTGGAGAGAGGCAATTTAAAGCACTAGTAGGACTGATATACAGAAGGCATTATGCTGGAGACAGAAACGATGAGACTGTTGGAAACACTAAGAAGCCAATAATACTGAAAACAAACAATTATAGTTGGTAACTTTAACTTACCAGAAATAAACTGGAAAGATTATACAGCTACTGGAGGCCCCAAAGGATAGCCCCAAAGATTCATTGACACACTAGATGACAGTTACTTCAGCATGTTCAAGAAACCACTAGAGCCAGAGGGGAAAATCAACCAAATGTACTATACTTAAACTATAACCAAAAATAATGCTACCATGGATGATATAAATATAGAGGAACCCATAAGAAATAGTGATCATGCTGTAGTAACCTTTAATGGATTAACTACATGTTAATAATAACACAAGGTCAACTCAATATAATTACTAAAAGGGAAATAACAGAATTAGAGACCATTTCAAGTTAAACTGGGAGACACTACTGGAAGGAAAAAACACCTAAAAAGACTGGGATATATTTAAAAGTACTGAATATAAGTATGAAGTCAGTGTCAGATTATATATCCCCAAAGTTATACCCAGAAATAATAAATAAACCACCATGGCTTAATACACTCAGTAAAAAATATCTTTCAGAAGGGGTCCAATGAATTTTGAAATGAACAATCCACACGCAGGGCTACCAATGCGAGGTATGCCTCATGGGCCTTTATCAAAATCCTTCATTCATGGTGTTATCTTGTTTTGTACAAGAATTGTAAAGATATTTTTTTACCGGGTGTACAAGAGCCATAAAAAACAAAAGATGTGCCTGGAATAGATTTTTGCAACATCAAATGCCGTATATATCAACAATACTGTACAGGGTACACCAAAGAAAGATAAAACTAGAAAAACAATAAGAAAAATGAAATATAATTATAAAAAAAAATGGTTGAAGATATGAAAAATAACCCTAGAGCATTTTACAAATACTGTATGCAAGTAAAAAGGGGGATGTGAAAAGCCCAACATGTAACCAAGAAAAACAGATGGCACACTAACAAACTGATTTAGAGACTGCTGAGGAGCTCAATAAATTGTTTCCTGACATACTAATGCTGAACTAAGTATCAGCTCAACAGTATGAAACGGAGTATCGGACCCCTGAGAATTTACATTGGCAAGTGGGAACATAAATAAATTGAAAAACATAACAATAAGAGACACATTAGTTCATAAACTACTACTGCAAAACATACACTCCAGGATCTCGAGATGGCAGCAAATGAGCTAAAGACCCCACAAACTATTTTGTTTAATAAATCTCTTCGAGAAGGAGAACTACCAGAAGATTGGAAAAATGCAATAGAAACAGCAATTCACAAGAAATGAGAAAAGAAAAAACAAAGGGTAAATGTATACAAAACTGCTATCACTATTAGCTTTTTGTTGATTTACTTTATTTTTTGCTATACAGTAAGTCCTCGCTTAACTTCGGGGTTACGTTCCTAAAAATGCGACATTATAGGAAACAACGTTAAGTGGATCAATTTTCCCCATAAGAAATAGATAAAATATGGGAGTTACGTTCCTGACCCTCCCTTTGCCCCATGAAATACATTACATGTACAGAAAATCATTGCCATTTCTATAGAAAATAATGCTTACATATACAACTACGTACTAAGTTTGTATTGGTACTCACCGATGGGCGGAGGTGGTAGAGCGAGTGTGTGGTGGGTAGTGAAGCAGAGGAGGTGGATGATAGGAGGGGAGAAGTATGGTGGGAGCGGAGGAGGAGGGTGGGGAGTCACTGAGACTCTGCGCCAAGCCGAGAGAGGGGGAGAGAGGGTGACGCACCGTGAAATATAGTCTGTGACAACGCAAAACGACGTTGTATCGGATCACCGGGACGTGAAACGAATTTTTGGTCTCTAAAGTTTAGCAAAGTAGTACCGAAACAACGTTAAGCGAGGACTTACTGTACTTATTGTTTTGATGATTTTAAGTATATTAAAAGAAACGACAACTTTCTATTATAATTTTTTGTATACTTTAGGATTTTTTTCAATTACTCTATCCTACGATCTTAAATTCCTTGTTAGTGGGCAGGGCATGAAAGATGAGGGAAATTACAGGGTAAAAACACGGCGAACACTGATCTTATGGCATTAAAATTACGTCTCTAGGTGCATTTCAAACGCTAAAACAATTTTCTTACCGTAAGTCAGTCCGGCTTCACAATTCGTACCACTACCATTCCTTGTTTCCTCTCCAATCGTATAAATTGTGTTCCATTACTCCTGATCCTTTCAATAAAATAATTACACATCTTTAACACGTGATATTTACGTGTTACAGCATCTCGTTTAGAGCATGTTGACCTCCGTTGGTTGTTTATTCTTATCGCGAATTATCAGGCCTAGTTCTTGTTTGTGACCAAGGTTTAATTAAGAACACTTATAAATGTTCCAAATGCAATATATCAAACTCTATATTAAGGTAAGTTGTTTAAGATTTTTTTTCGTTCGTGACAATAGTTAGGTAGGGTGTTCTAGGTTCTTTTGCTTACTTTGGTAGCCCAATATTACGGTAAGTTGTTTGTTTAGGGTAAATTTCGTTCGTGACAATCGTTAGGTAGGGTTTCCTAAGTTCTTTTGCCAAGTGCGATTTTGTTAAAAAATTTTGTACACACTATTAGCATAATATTAAACATATAAATGAACACGATAATGCATAGAACCTACTAGAAACTGACCTAATAGGATGGGTTTGTTAGGTTAGGTTCTAATAAGTTCTCTGCATTGTCATTTCCATTTCTGTGTTTAATAACATGCTAATACTGTAGTGTACACAAAATTTAAACCAAATCGCACATTTCCTTCTCGTGATAGTGGTTTCGTAAGCCTTTACCAAACAAAGAATTACAGACCAATATCGTCAACTTCACAAGTAGTCAAGATAATAGAGAAAATTGTAAAGGAAGCTATACTGGACTAACAACAAAGTGCCAACATTGATTTGTAGCTGGACATTCATGTTTGACAAACTTATTATAAACCTTAGAGGGTTGGACATATATGACTGATAAAAATGAAGCCTTTTATGTCATTTACCTAGAATTTAAGAAAGCACTTGATAGTGTACCACATCATAGGTTATTAAACAAATTAAACAAAATTACAAATAATGATAATGCATTAAGATGGATCTAAGGATTCTTAACCCAAAGAAAATGTGTAACAGTAAATGAAGCCAAATCTACCCAGTAAGTAGGTGAAAGTATGAAGTGGCGTTCAACAAGAATCAGTCGTTGGACCAGTTTAATTTTTTATATTTATCAACGACTTGCCAACTAATGTCCTATCAGTTTGCAAAATGTTTGCTGATGACACAATAATCTACAAGAAGACAAAGGAAGTGGCTACACTACAGGAGGACCTAGAAAGACTCAAGACCTGAACAGAAATATGAAAAGTATATTTTATTACAAAAAATTTAAAGTAATACACTATGGCCACAGAAATTTAAACCTAAATTATATTATGTGTAAAAACAATTAGGACTGTTAATAAAGAAAAGGATCTAGTCTTAATGACAAGCAATCTGAAATTTAGTGACCACATCTCAGAAATAACAAGAAAAGCTAACCAAATGTCAGGCATGATTAAAATGTTCCTTTGACTACATGTTCCTGGAAGTATTCTTAATACTACAGTATATAAAAGTTATATGAGACCGCACATAAAATATGATGTACAGGCATAATCCCCATATCTTATAAAAGATATACAGTAGATATAATAGAAAACATACAGTATAGAGAAGATTCACCCAAATTGTTCCTGGGTTAAGATATCTACCCTGAGAAGAAAGATTACACCAGCTGAAACTATCTACTGTACAGTACACTGGAAAGGAGAAGAGAGGAGATCTGATAGAAACATATAAAATATTGAATGGAATTGAAGATTTTAATTGCACACATTTCTTTCAAGAAACTTTAAATGAAACAATAGAAAATATACAAGAAACAAAGCACTAAAACTGCTAGGAAATACTTCTTCTCACAGTGAGTGGTCGACACATGAAACAAGCTTTCAAATGATACATCAAATTTAACCACAATGATAAAAAAACCAGTAAAATGACCAGAGACAAATTTAAAGGCGAGTATAATGGATGCAAACTAGTCTTGCTAATTTATAATGGCAAGTACCAACAAATACTGGTAGGAATAAATTATTTTTATTTTTCCCTTTATCTTCCTACATATGACAATATATAATTAAGTGTTGGCAACTACTAAATATAACCCGGTACAGCTAATCCCCGACTTACAATCACCCGGCCATACGACCGTGTAGTGGCTCCTCTCCCCAACAACTCCCAACTGAGCTCCGGCCGCGCGCCTACCAGCCAATCAGCGTACAGCCAGCTACGCCGAGAGACTAGGTCTATGCAGAGGACGCAGGGGTACGATGGCCGACCTAGTCTCTACCTTCAACCTTTGGTTCAGGATCAGAGCGTTTCACACCTTACGCTTAAGCCGCTGTGATTGGTCCTCTCGCTACGCTCACCCCAAATCCTGATCCTCGTAAATTGTATAAATACGGCCATGCCTGGCCAGGGAGACCATTCTACACTCGGCTACTGGACCAGCAACATCTCTCACAGCTCCTCACCACTCAGCTTCCTCAGAAACCTCCTCACCCTACGGGACCTCTGAGCAAGTTTCTCCTCACCTAGTCACTCCTAAGCACTGCGCTGTACAACAATATATATACAGAAAGCGCATTGTGAGTTTCTATCCTACCTCATTCCTGAGTGTGAGATATCTACATGTACGTACGTTTGTGAGCCCATATAAAGAGAATTGACAACTGGCCACATACAGTACGCTACAACCGTCCCAGTCGTACCAAATTTTTTCAAATTACGTATTTTCAAGTCCCGACATTAGTGATTGCGCTGTGTACTGACAAAATTTTTGTTTGTAATTCCCTTAAAATTGCTGGCAAGCTTAAAAGTGAGAGTTTTGTGGTGCTGAGAAGAAAAAGAGACACCCATTTTAAATTTTCTATGTACAGGGTACTGTATTATTTTCGCATTTTCAACTTACAACCAATTCGACTTACGACCTGGATTTAGGCCCCTAACCCTATCGTAAGTCGGGGGGGACACTGTAGTTACTATTTTTAGTTCCTGTCATCCATGGAATTTTACAAATTTAACTATTGGAATCAGTAGTTTAGACAATTCTAGGGCACTTTTCCTCTATGATGTTTCCCTCAGAAACGACTTAAATATACCCGGAGTGAGAGTTGTGAACTCTTGGAACAATCTGCCAGTGTTGTGACGGCACCGAGTGTGAGCTCTTTCAAGACCAGACTTGACCAACACTGGAGCAGGTTCAGGTACATTCAGGAGCCGGCGCATGCCCAGTACTTGCCAACAGTGCGTAACAGAGACGTGACCGATCGTCCAAGCGGCTAATGAGCCGATCGCCCAAGCGGCTAATGAGCCGATCAGTGGCGAAGAGGCTTTTTATTTTTTTAAAGGGATTAGCCCAACCGGGGACAGGTCACTGACCCACATCGGGGCCTGGGGGCAAAAATGTACTACTACTACTACTACTACTACTACTACTACTACTACTACTAATACTAATAATAATAATAATAATAATAATAATAATTCAAATAAGGAAAAATTTTAATAAATACAAAAATAAAAATAAAATAATAATAACAATAATAATAAAAATAACAACACTGCAATAATAATAAATACAAAAATGAAAAAAAAAAGATCAAGAGTGAGAAACAATATACCTGTATGTATGTTGTGTTGTCAATGGCAAGAGAAACAGTTGAGACCCTGCAATTGTGTATAAATGAGGCAGAAAGTCAGATCATCAACCTGGGACTCGGTCACAATTTTCGTGATGCCATATGGCAGCAGGGTCTACCATTAGTATAGTTAGATCAAGTCACTAGCGAGGGAAAGGTCATAGAATTGTCTAAACTACTGATTCCAATAGTTAAATTCCTAAAATTCCCAGGATGACCGAAACTTAAATAATACCGGAATCTGTACACTATATCAATACAGTACGTCCTAAACAACTGTCAGTCCTCGTTCCAAACTCTAATGAGCAGTTAACACATTTCCTCTCCATGACAACGGTGATTATTAGTAGAAACATAAAGAGACCTATAATAACACAACTTATCATTTATATCTGAGTACCTATGTTTACCTTTAAGGCAATAGAAGCATGAGGGATGTTGATCACCATGTTGACACTTGGATATCGATCACTTCACTTGGTAGTTGAGTGTTGACGTGTGGCCCTCCCGTCCCCTGAGCCTCGAGTCACACACACACACACACACACCACCGCCTACGAACCTTAAATAACCTTATGGGAAAAAATGAAATCACATCACTACCCTAAGTTAATCTGTTACTTTATTTATGTAGTTATTTATGACTATTCTTATCTGTATATAAAAGCTCCATTCAAATTCGCCTGAACTACCGTAAGTGGGATTAAGATACCCGTATATCTTAGTCTTCGCTGAATTTTTTTACATTTTTATTTTTTTTATTTTTGTGAATATTATATTTGTAACTATCAAAAATATTATACGGTACCATAAATGTGTCTCATTAATGAAAAGTATGGCTCCGCTATTCCTTCAAAGGGTTTAGGGGTGATTGATTTGTTTCACATTCAGAGCTCAGTATTACATACGGAAGAAGTGACCATTTCTTTCTTTTAAGACAAGTAGTAAAAAATACATCACTAATATCAAATATGAAAAACAGCCATGGCTGACTTGTAAGTTCCCGATTCGAATTATATTGAGCGTTATACGCAAATCAAATTACTGTACTGTAGGCTTTCACAGTCTCTCACAACTGCGTCTAGGCCCCGACTCCCGGGTTCGATATAAGGAACTCGGAGCCACTAATTGGCTCGTTAGCCGCTTGGGCGGTTGGTAACGTCCAAGGAGAGTATCAAGTTTAGAAGCTCCAAAGTTGTTGGTAGCGAAAGTCAGAGCGGGGAAGATGACAGAGGAAGGAGCAGGAGGTTAGGAAGGGTATTTAGGTCCTTTCATTTATAGGAGGAAGCGCGTCTGTTATTTTACTTTGAGGCCCCTGATTGGTCCGCCATCTAGTTGCCAGGCGTCTCTAAGAAAGAAAACAATTGAATTTGTGGGGTTATGAGATATTTGGTTCACACTCAGGATGGGATGGAAAAAGGAAACTCACAACGTGCTCTCTGTATAAATATTGTATTGGATGTACAGTGCAGCTTGGTGCTGGGAAGTGGCAGCGTAGTTACAAGCGTGATGTAGAGAGAGCTGGTTGGTGAGGATGCTCAGAGGAGGACCAGCCTGTGGGTGGCCATGGTTGCCGGCGGGAGCGAGGACCGCCAGGCAGGAGCGGAGGAGGTGTTGTTACTTGCTGCGGTTGTAGGTAGAAAGAGAGAGGTAGGTCACCACGAGGTCAGGTCTTATATAGCGGAGGTAGGCGTGGCTTAATAGTTGAAACTCCGTCATGTAAGGCGGCGCTGGTTGACCTATACCACGAGGCATACACTGGGTAATTCACGGGTCGGCTACTCAGCGACGAACAGCGTTTGTAGGGGAGGAAATTAGGAATCCACTACAATACTCCCCCTTCCCTCCAGGCGGTGTAGGAGACTTGTTGTCTGCTGGGTTGCATGGCATATGTGAGGCAGAACGGGCGGTGCATGCCACATGTGAGCCATAACGGCGTTGGCGTGGATGAGCCGGCCGCTAGAGGAGACAACTGTCTATATACACAATATCTGTGGGAGTAGAGAGGGACATAACAGCGTCTGCGACAGACCAGGCTACAGATGATCGAAGAGGCCTACAATGGTGAAGATTACACCGACAGACTCTTCAACCAGCAAGAACTCCAGAAGTCGATAAAACGAAGTAAGGACACAGCACCAGGGGCCGACAGGATAACCTACTCCATGATTTTCCATGCCGGAGAAGCCGGGCACGAGGCTTTGCTACAAGTCATCAATGCTTCGTGGATAGCACAGAGACTACCACCGGAATGGAAGCCCATTCCGAAGCCCAGAGAACCAAACAAACCAAGACTCAACAGACTCAAGTGGAAAGTCGGCAGCCCACACCCTCACATTTTTGCTTACACCGAGAACACCGGCACAAGCAACAACAATGCCGAGATACTCAGAACAGTGGACAATAAACCAGCTTTGGTGGTCTTCCTCGACTTGGAGAAGGCCTTCGAACTAGCAAATCCACTGGCCATTATAACGACGCTCGCTGAAAAAGGCATCAAAGGAAGGTTGCTGGGGTGGATCCAGAACTACCTTACACAGAGAGAAGCAAGAGTAAGCTTTCATGGGGCAACGTCAAGCTACAGGGTCAACGAAAACGGAACCCCACAAGGAAGCATCCTCAGTCAAACGCTGTTCAATGTCCTGATGAAAAATCTAGTCAGACTTCCTTTCAGACAAACAGCCAAGTTCCTCTGCTATGCAGACGACTTACAGCTCATAGTAAAAGGAGCAAACAGACTAGTCAACACGCAACACACACTCCAACTTATAGAAGAGGAGTGCAACAGACTTGGAATCAAGATAAATCCAGCCAAGTCGAAAGCGATGGCCATCTGCACAGACACACCAGACATGATGCTCTCCTTACAAAACATGCCGGTAGTCTGGACCAACACCCACCAGTGTCTTGGAATCTGGTTCGACCAGAAACTCACTTTCAAGCCGCAACTCGAGTATCTCAGGTACAGGACGAAGAGCAGACACAACATAATGAGGTCGCTCACCAGCACAACCGCAGGAGCGAACATACACGTGCTCAAAGCCTACTACACGGCCGCCATCAGATCGCTGGTATATTACAGTGCTCCAGCATTCATTGGACTGAGAGAAGACCAGATAGCTAAGCTAGAAGTTATCCAAAATAATGCTCTCAGGACCATGCTCGGAGCACCCATGTGGGCCAGAATTTGCAATTTGCAAATGGAAACTGAACTACCACCCCTGGCAGTCTGAGTCAAGCAGGTGACAGCCGATCTCGCCAAAATCTGTAGATCAGATAAGCCCACAGCTGCCAAAATGCGAATCAATGCCTCCCTCCACCTCGACCACAGAGTGCGAGGGGCCACCTGGTTGCACGAGGCAAGCGAGGTCATTGGGCACCTGCAAGCAGAAACACTCGTCAAGAACAACTAAGACATACGAGACAGCGATTATGTAGTTCCACTACCATGGAGCCCTCCACCAGCCACATTCAAAATCACCGAACTAGGTGATAGCAAAGCCAACCTCCAGAAGGAGGACCTCAAAAGGCAGGCAAAGGCCCATGTCGGACTACGGTCCGACACTCTCAACAATAACAACAACAGCCGAGCATTGTAGGAAGAGTAAATCACTACATTACTCCCACTCTCCTCCGGGCACGGCAGGAAGCTTGTTATAAGCAGAATCGCATTCCACGTGTAAGGCATAGCAGGCAGGGGTGTTATACTGCCCATTCTGGGGTCACTAATCCAAAGGGGATAACTTAACTCTACTCTTAATTTTAAGGTCACTGCCACCAGACCCCCTAGACAGTATGTAGCTTGTTAGGTAGCTGGCAGAGCAAGCCAGGCATTCATCAAACCAAAGATGGGAGTAAGGGCAAAACATCATTCATGACTTAACTAATTTATTTTCTCATAAAAAAATTGTGCATTCAGTTACAATACAAAAAATAGTTGACCTTCATCAAAATAACTACTATTAGGTTCATTACACTTCACACCAGTACACGACCTTCTCCAAATTAACTAATTAAAATTTGCATTCTTCATAACAAACCATTGACCTCTTTACCCAGGTCAATCTTTATATAATCACCCAAAAATACTTTGTAGCACCACCCTTTACATCCTTGTAGCACCATGGTACACGTTATCGGTACCTCGCTCACACTCTACTTTTGCTAGGTAGATGGGATGCTTCCCCGGTAATCATACCAGATTATTCCAGCGTCCAGTATCATAGGGTCGCTTAACGCTACCGCGAATCATTCCATATAAGACAACCATTGCCTTCTGTTGTAGATGGTGATATGTGAGATGTCCAGGGGCCTTAAGGGAGATTGCAGGGTGGCCAGCAGTATTTTCCACAGCAACATGTGGGTACCTCACACGAGGATGATGATGACTGGGCCGTGCATTTCTCTGACTCCCTCGGGCCTACATGCGCTCCCGGAGTACACCTGCATGGGTGAGAAGAGACGCCCGACTGATCATAATGCCTGAGGGGCTTTTGTGTATACCGGTGTTAGGCGCGTGGGTTGGGTCGTGTTGCATCTCTGTAATAAAGCGTTGTTAGGCACTCGGGCCTTCGTTGTTGAGTGGCAGATATTGGACAGTGATTACATAAGATCATGAAGATCGTCTTAGTAATGTGAAAGTGTAAATTGATGTAGGATTCTTAATGCTAGACGCGATTGTACTTTTGAAAACTCAATCTCCACTGAGTTGGAGGTACAACCCAGGTTAAGAGGCCTACAACCACAAAATCATTGCCATATGACAAAGTTTTTATTTTTTTTTTTTACGGAGTTGTGGTCACGGCCGTGATAAAGGCCAACCAGGGAGTATAGTACTGTGCCTTTAGTTAAAACAGTTCATAGTGTCATCAGTGACTGTGGAAGAGGTGAATAAATAGTTGTAATAGTGTGTGGTGATATAAACTTTACTTTTACTTTTATCCTCTTCACCACTGATCGGCTTGTTAGCCGCTTGGGCGATCGGTCATGTCTTTGTTAATTTTCTTTTTCTTTTATCCCCTTCATCAATTGATTGGCTCGTTAGCCGCTTGGGCGATCGGTCACGTCTCTATTACGCACTGTTGGCAAGTACTGGGTATGTACCGGCTCCTGAATGTACCTGAACCTGCTCCAGTGTTGGTCAAATCTGGTCTTGAAAGAGCTCACACTTGGTGCCGTCACAGCACTCTCTGGCAGATTGTTCCAAGAGTTTACAACTCTCACTCCGAAAAAGTTTGTCCTCACAGTTTTCTGGACCTGCGGCTTCTTCAATCCTGAGCTGTGACCCCTTGTGGGGCGAGTGTCTGCAAGCTCCAAGTAAGGACACTCGACTGAGTAAAATAATAAAAATAATAATAATAAACGGTTTATTAATAGAGTTGCAGCCAGTGGCTGAAAATATGCAGACTTACATTTGATTTAGACATAATGATATAATATGCATTGAATACATTTACAGGGCTGTACAGTACATAAACCAGTTGTTGTTTATTATTTTAACAATAGATGGGATGGTGCTGTTCTTATATCTATCGGTGCGGGCTCTTATGGGCTGAATTTTGTTGTAGTGGCGGACTGCGCGAGTTGGGTGGGGGGCTGCAGGTGGCAGGAGGTGGCGATGACGAGGGTGGTGCAGTAGTCCACTGCCAAACCTTTCCAGTGCTTGGTGGTGGAGGTCACTGAGGGATGGCATTTCCAGGGTGGAGAGAGCGTTGGTGTAGCCGGAGTATTCTGCGCCGAGCATGATTCTGCAGGCCCTTTTCTGTACCTTCTCTAGCTGACGTTGTTGGGTGGAGTTGAGAGAAGACGACCAGGCTGGTGACGCATACGTTAGTTTGGGGAGATGCTTATACACCTAAATTAGGTCGCCCCTTGCCCGTCTGTAGTATAAGCTAGCCAAGTTCAGGCGCTCCAATCTCTCAGGGTATCTGAGGTGCCGAAGTACAGGCACCAGTCTGGCGGCCCTCCTTTGAACATTTTCAACCAACAGACAGTCCCTAACATATCTCAGGGACCAGACGGGGTGACAGTACTCCAGATGGGGAACCACTTCACTCTTGAAGATCATTACAAGGGACTGGCCGTCTAGATATCTGAACGACGTTCTTATAAGACCCAATAATTTATTTGCCTGATTTACCTTCTTCTCACAATGACCCGAGAACTTCAGCTCATTGTCAACATACACACCTAGGTCCTTCTCACATTGTCTCAAATAGTGCAGCTTCTTCATCCAGTTGGGACATATGATACGTCTCCTTACCGTTGGTACGCCCCAGGTGCACCCTCTTACACTTCGTGACATTGAATCTCAGCAGCCATTTTTTCGACCAGCAAATCTAATTGTGTTCAAAGTATGTGTTGGGTTTATTTACCCTTTTACTGCTTAGACAGTGGTTAAAATTAGGAAAAATATTTTTAATGACACATATCATTTTTCATATCCAAATTCTTATTCAAAATCACCATAATAACAAACCTAGAAAAGAGTAAGAAAATCCACAAAGTCCTTCTGGTGTTAGCAGTCTCCTCCATTGTTACCAGAGAAAGCCATATTTTTTCTCTTGTGTAAAAGGTACCAGTCATGGTTAGAAGTCCATATTGACGACCAGCCTGTAAAGTGTTTGTGTGTCAATCCATGTCTAGCCTTTAAAGTTGTTTTTGTTTGACAAATGATAAACTAATCAGTTAAATGAAGTAAAAAATGTGGTTAAGATTTACTTTACTTTTATCCTCTTCACCAATGATCAGTTCATTAGCCGCTTGGGCGATCGGTCAAGTCTCTGTTACGCACTGTTGGCAAGTACTGGGCATGCATCGGCTTGTAATGGAGTCCTCCCCTACAAACGCCGTGTGTCGCTGACTGGCCGACCCCCCGCCAATCTACCGGCGTATCCCTAGTGGTCAAAGTCAGGTAACCAGCGACGCCGAACAAAGCGGGGGCCTACCATCAAGCCACGCCTACCGCGGTTATATAAGACCTCACCTGGCCTTCATCGACCTCTTTCTACTTACCGCCACCAGCAAGCAACATCTCTCAACAGCTCCATTCACACGCTCCCTCAGAAAGCTCCTCGCCCTACAGGAACCCTGAGCAAGCTTCGCCCGACTTAGTATCTCTTTAACACTGTGCTGTGCAACAATATATATACGAGAAACACTGTGAGTTTCTATTTCTACCTCAATCCTGAGTGTTGGATATATTTCATGTACGTACGTTGTGAGGCCAAATAAGAGACCCTGACAACCTGCCACGACAGTACGCTACAGGCTACAGGCTCCTGAATGTATCTGAACCTGCTCCAGTGCTTATCAAGTCTGGTTTTGAAACAGCTCACACTCGGTGCCGTCACAACACTCTCTGGCGCGTTGTTCCAAGAGTTCACAACTCTCACTCCGAAAAAAGTTAGCTCTCACAGTTTTATGGACTTGCGGCTTCAACCTTGAGCTGTGATCCCTTGTGGGGCGAGCGTCTGCCAGCTCTAGGTAAGAAAATTGGACTGAGTAGTGCCATTTGATAAGTTTATACACCTCAATTAGGTCACCCCTTGCCCATCTGTAGTATAAGCTAGGCAATTGCAGGCAGTCTAATCTCTCTGGGTAGTTGAGGTGCCAAAGTACCAGCACCAGCCTGGTGGCCCTCCTTTGAACATTTTCAATCAACTGACAGTCTCTAACATATCTCGGGTACCAGCCGGGGTGACAGTACTCCAGGCGGGGAAGCACCTCTCTCTTCAAGATCGTGTAAACAATGACATTTCTAACCACACCCTGCAAAATACAGTGTACTTAGCAAATGCTGCAGCTTCTGAGAATGGGAGGGGGAGGGGGGGCAGCGGGGTTACTACCAAGAGCAGAGACGTTACTGAGAACACATTTTGGCTTGAATGTCATGTACACTAATACTGCCACGTTTCTTGATAAAAGAGAGGAGTTTGAAACACTACTGTAGGGTCTCAATTGCTTCTATTACATGACAAAACAACATACATATAGCGTTTCTCACTGTTGATTTTTTCATTCTTGCATTTCTTTGTATTTATTATTATCACAGTGTTATTATTATTATTACCATTAATATTTAATTTTACTTTTTATTATAAATTTTATTTACTATGAATTATTATTATTATTACATTTTTGGCCCCCGGGCCCTGATGTGGGTCAGTGACCTCTGCCCGGGTGGGCTAATCCCCGTAAAAAAAAAAACGGATATTGTAGGAGTTGTAGAACTGTTGTACAAAAACAGGAGAATCGACCCAGAGGAATGTGAGTTTAGTATTGCTGGATATGATTCATTTACAAACCTTTCTCAAGAAACTTGCAAGAGAGGTGTGGTTATCTATACTAGGCAAGACCTTACAGCCAGCCAGGCGAGGGTACAGGGAGAGGATGTTTTTGAAGAGTCCAAGTGGTGTAAGATTAAATTAAAGGGAGGGGACTTACTTATCGTCGGGTGTATCTACAGATCCCCAAACTGTGGCCCACTAAATCAAAGGAACTTAAGAACCTTAATAGACAATGCGGCAATGCTCAAGAGCTGAGAGACCGGTACTGATAGCTACAGTCGGACATCCAGCACAAGTGCAAATGTCTACATGAACAAAAGTGGGCCGCCTTGGTGTGGGAGGCAGCCAACAATTACCGCGATTCTGCTGCTTTCTGGAAAGGGATCAAGCGACTGATGGGTTCCACCTCCAGCACGGTCCCTTACCTGCTCGACCAAAACAACATGAAAATTCGAGGAGGAAAACCAAGAACAACTACATCGGCGATATTTACGGAAAATCTTTACCATTAGTGAACAGGAGAACGAGGGCTTCGACAGGGAGTTTAAGGAGGTCATTTTAGGTCAGTTGCAGGACCATCAGCACCTGCTCCAACCGGACTGACTTCACTAGACAGGTGGACGAAAGCTACCTGACGGAGCGCATAGTTCCTGCAGATGTGTCAGCCGTCAGCCTTAGATGAGATTCTTCACAGACATTCATACCACGACTGGTTCTTTCTCCAGAGTCATTAGGTTGTTTAAAGTAGCAACAGTAAGCACCTCAAGTAGCACCACTATTTCTTCACATTCAGGAAGTTGAAAGTGTAAGATATCCAGAGATCCTTAGGGGAGGTTGCATAGTGGTCCCAGGAATTACCCACAACAGCAGATGAGCTCCTCAAAGTAAAACAGTGGTTGCTGGGCCAAGCATTCCCTCCAACCTCACTTGTCTGTATCCATGGTCCTCACCGCTCACCTTTACGCACACACAGGCATGTACACCTGCTCTTACAAGATTTTGGGAGTCATTGAGATGTGTTTACTGGTCTGATGGGCCTTTGTATTAACACTTAATACTTCACAACCTATTAATTAACTTATTACTGTATGTTAACAATAACATTAGGCAAGGCTTTAAGATGTATATAAAACTTTAGATATGCCTCTTTATATATTCTTGACATAACACCAGCTTGTACTGACCTGATCATATAAAATTCTGGGAGTCACTGAGGGCGAGCCTCTGTATCTCCAACCAACTAGGCCTTTGGGTGCCAATGCTTACAAATCACCATGTCTTATTCTGGCCCCCACACATACGCTTCTTTAGATATTGTGACTTTATGCCTTATAGTTACATACCTTAATTCTAAATTACATACCCTGTACTGTACTGTACTACAATAAGTGTCTGGTTTGTCAGGTTCGGGTAAACTACTTTGTATATCTCATTACCTTGAAACTGTAGCCTCAGGCGATTTAGGCGCCAATGCAAACAAAGGCCTTGGTTCTTAGCTTGGGTATATCCACTTCACTTTATTCCTAATATATGGTTCCTTCCCCCACACTTTGTAATTGTTTAACACTTGGGTGTTGGTGGTGTAGCGGTAACGCGCTTAACTCTCACCAATGTGTCAAGGGTTCGAGCCTTGGCCTGGACACATGTGAGAAGGGTGTTATCCAGTGTGACACTACCAAACATCACAGGTTTCCTCCTGTACTAACACTGGATAGAGTGCCAAAATGGCTAGTAAGCTGATAAGTGGCAAATATGATAAAAAAATAAATAAAAAATAAGATTCTCGAATCATTGCACTGTTTGTGGCTATTCGTCACATGGAGTAACGGTGTGTATTAAGCTCACACTGAGGTACATAAGATATTTTCTTTTGAGTCAACCCCAACACTTCACATTTGTGTGATACATTTATCCTTTTACCAAATCTTGTTCTCACATATTTTCACCCGACACCAGAGGGAGCTATGTTTACTAATCGTACACAGACGTAAATACCATAACCTTCAGATACGGTCACACTTATTCACAATAGTACACTAGTCCGTTAGGGTGTGTCCTAGGAGGGAAGATCAGCTAAAACTAATGGCCCATCACTTTTTTGGTAGATTTTAGTGTATATAAACAGAAAATAATTTCAGTTTCAATATTTTGCAACCTTTTGCTAGGTAAATTTTAGCGTGAAATTTATCGAAAATCTAACGTAAAGCTGCATTAGTGCATTACAATTAAATAGTGAACATTGCTTTCTGACTTCATTCTTTAACAACCCAACTAACAATATTTTTTTCTGTTTCAGATTCTGATGCATTTATAAGTTGATAATATTTGCGATGGCTGTGTGTCAGGACGAGGAACCAAAATCCAGCCATCTCAGTCACTATCTTGGGTCTGGGAGAGAGCTCCTGAAGTCGGAGTTGCCTACATTGAGAGATGCTTTGAGATACGGTGTTTTAATCAGGCAAATCAGTGAAAAGAACCAAAGAACTTACACAAACAAAGACATTGCCAGTGATATGACCAAAGCTGTCTTGGCACAGTACACTCTGGCTAACGCTCAGTTCAAGCCTCCAGTCATAACAAGTCAGAAGAAGATTAGAGAGACTGCTAGCCAGTTGGGAAAAGGCAAGAGATATCTCTCTGGGAGAGGAAAACTTGCAGTTAAGGACAGCTTTGCCAAGCAACTGGACCAGTTATTTGACATAATTACTTGCAAGTGCCCAATTGTTCTCTGTCCTGAGTTTGGATGCGATCGTGACTGTAAATCCGAGGCCCACATCTCCTGTATTTGCAAGCGTGAACTGAAGATTCCTGTGATCGAACTGGCATTTGTCAAAGCACAGAGAGAGAAGACTGGCAGTATAGGGGCTCTCATGATTTCTAGCCAAGATATTCCGGAGTCCAAGAGACAGGAGGCTGCCACAGAGAGACAGAAGAGGAGAAGAGTTGCCGAGGAAAAAGAGACTTGAGAAGGCCCAGGGTGAGGTAAAAAGGCCGATGATTGGAGTCAAGCTGATTCAGAGTTTAATGACTTCCCCATGGCTGATCCGAGTGCTGACCAGGAGAATGGTGACTTTGTCCCTAACCCAGAAAAATAATGATCCCAAACCTTCCAGGCATAAGATTCGAATAGGAAAGATATCCGAGCATAGCTCTGGCCAGCATGCGACACCACACTGGTCTCAGAGAAACTGCAGAGATAGCAACAGCTGCCTGGATTGACGGTGGTTTGATAACACCTGATGATGTTCACCTGGTGATAGATCATAACAAAGTAAGGAGAGCTCAGGAGAAACTTGTCAGTAACCTAGAAGAGGAGTTTGATAAGGGGATAAGAGAAAATGGAATCAATTGTTTGTTCTTTGATGGGAGAAGGGATGACACTAAAGTGTTCATGAAAGTTGGAGATTCTGACAAGTTGTTCCCTGCCATGGTGAAGGAGGAGCACTACTCCTGCTGCAGTGAACCAGGAGGGAAGTATTTGTGGCATTTCACTCCAGAGAAAGATGACATCAGGAAACCAGCTGAGATAGTGACAGATAACATTGTGAACTGGCTCAGAGAGAGGAACGTAGACCAGACCCTGCAGGCCATTGGAGGGGACAGCACCAACACGAACACAGGGTGGCAAGGGGGGTCATACAGTGGATAGAGCGGAAGATTGGGAGGAAGCTGGTCTGGATTGTTTGTGACCTCCACACCAACGAGTTGCCACTCAGACATCTGATCCAGGAGCTGGATGGCAAGACTCTTTCAAACAACAGATGGTCTGGTCCTCTTGGCAAGATGCTGGACTCTGCCACTGAGTTAGAAATAAATCCGAGCTTTGAAAAAATCACAGTTGGCCCTCCACTCGTTGAGCTTGCACATACTGTCATTGACGACCTGAGTACTGACCAGTACTATGGTTACATGATTTGCAGTGCCATCAAAACTGGGGTCATGCCTGATAGACTTGCTTACCTGCAGATAGGTCCAGTCTCACATTCTAGGTGGCTCACAACGGCTCTCAGGTTCTGCAGAATTTGGGTCGCTCATCATAAACTGAAAGGGAACCAGCTTCACAACCTGAGACTTATTGTCCAATTCATCGTGAGTGTCTACTTGCCAAATTGGTTCAACACCAAGGTCAAGTCATCGTTCTCCGAAGGTCCGAGGCATGTTCTCTTCCAGCTTGAGCTCCTGAGGAGTCAGCCAAGGAAGGTTGTTCAGATTGTGGAGCAGGCTGTGAGGAGATCTTCCTGGTATGCTCATCCCGAGGCAGTTCTGCAGACAATGCTCTGCAGTAAGGATGAGGAGGAGAGAAGAGTGGCAGTCAAAAAGATCTTGGATATGAGACTTATGAGAGGATCTGGGCATGACGAATCAGTTGGTGATGATTCCTTCAGGGTCAGGAAGACTCCTGAAGTCAATCTAGGTGCCAAGACCCTCACTGATCTCATAGATCTGGATAACATCCAGGCTGGCAGTGAGCCCCCTCTTACCTGCAGCCTCACCAATGTTCAAGTCAGAGCTTTCCTGGACAACCCCATGCATGTCCCTGCCTGGCCCTCGCACACCCAGAGTATAGAGCGTTGTGTACAGCAAGTGAGCGAGGCCAGCAGTCACGTGTACAGCCAGGAGAGGAGGGAAGGCTACATCCGAGCTCAGGTGGTCAGCAGGGAGGTGATGAGTAGAAACAGAAGCAAGAAAGACATGTTCTCTATGGTGTGCAACAACACCGGGTCGTAGTAGTAAAACCGGTTTTTGTATTTGATGATTTTGTTTTCTAAAGGAATATTAAATTTAATAAATGTGTCAAGATCATTCGTTTCACTATTCTGGATCATTTTCATCCTAATAAATTAACCTGATACATTTACTTTACTTTAAATAAGCTATTTAGTGGTGTTGGTAAAAGGGTGGGAATACTGAATTTTCATAAGATTTCAAGTTAAAATTTACCAAGCAAAAAATGAAAACTTTTCAAATCTGAAGATATCACATGATTCTGCACATAGAACTACATCATTAATACCATGGGCCGATTTTTCAAACTCAAAAAAAAAAATTCGCCTCCGTATGACACACCCTACTAGTCCGTGTCACTTGGGCCTTCCTATAGGTACCTTGAATTCTCTCTTAATGCTATCTGTATACATACTTAAGATTATATGCATGGACACTGGTATAATTGGTATAAAACAACATACAGCATACGAATTACCCCTTCCAAATGTTTACCGTTTTCTGTGACACTCCCCACTAGAAAACATAGATACTCCCATAGCGTGGAGAATTTGAATGTTATGCAGCTGTTATATGAATCAGAAGAGATTATAGGGATCAGTACTAATGTACAGTGATCCCTCGGTTAACGAGCGCCTCGGTTAATGAAATTTCGGTTCACGAATTACCTTCCATAAGATTCTTAACTTCGGTTAACGAGCATTCCCTCGATTAAAGATATTCCTTACGAGCGGCCCCCCAACATGTTTTCGCTTGCACACTAGCTGTGGTATTAGTCCACCAATACAGTAATCGGTACTAGAGCTTAAATTCCTTACCATTTTAGTAAATGTCAAGAAGTTTGTACTATTCAATAATTTTAAGTCTTATTTTAAATTTTTTAGTAATTTTAACAATTATTTAACATAATTTAAGTACAGGGAAACTAGTGTTTAGCGCGCCAAACAGCCTGTCAACACACCATACAGGCCTCAGTCTCTGTGTCTTTTCAGTGGAGGTAACATCTTGCTTCAGACTCTCTTCAACATAAATGCCTTTTTTCTGTGTTTCCAGTCAAATTATTGGTAATTTTGAAATATATTTTACATATTGACAATATATAATGCAGTGCAGTGTTGATTTAAAGAAAATAATCTTGAATTACACCAAGTGAACTAAAATTTTATGGGTGAAATGGCGCCATGGGGTTCCACCCCAATTCCTTCTCTTCTCCCTTCTCCTCCACCCCTATTCTAATTCCCATCATCATCATCATCATCCAGGAGCCTTCTACATACACACCTCAAAGTAAGTGTACTTTACTACCTTTTGTTGACTTTCGGCAATTTTCGGTGAGCTGGACCCAATTACCCAAATACCCATTGAAACAATGGTTTCGGTTAACGAGCAACCTTCTGGAACGAATTGTGCTCGTTAACAGAGGGGCCACTGTACGGTATACTTTGGTCGGATTTTTTAAATACTTGACCTTATGGGACCTCATTCATATTGGCGGGCGTTTGTAAGTCTGGGACCCCTTGTCTAGGACTCAAAAAAGCCATTTTCCAATCACTGGGGTACCATTTGCTCATCCAGGCATTTACAGAAGAGGAACTTCTTTTACTTTTATTCTCTTCGCCACTGATCGGCTCGTTAGCCGCTTGGGTGATCGGTCACGTCTCTGATTACTTTTCCTTTTCATTTATCCTCTTCACCAAAAGATCGGCTCGCTAGCCACCCTGGCGATCGGTCACGTCCCTGTCAGGCACTGTTGGCAAATACTGGGCATGCACCAGCTCCTGAATGTACCTGAACCCGCTCCAGTGTTGGTCAAGTCTTGTCTTGAAAGAGCTCGCACTCGGTGCCGTCACAACACTCATTGCATAACTTTCTTAGCACTCTGGGATGCACCGTGTCAGTGCTGGGACTCATATGAACCTTTAGCTTTGACAAATTATTTCTTATACCATCTTCTGAGAACACAATGTTGGTTAGCACTGTGTCAAACTGTCTGTCCTCAAATGTAGGAAGATTGTTTGCATCTTCTCTTGTAAACACTGAGGAAAAGAATCTGTTACAACGCCTCCGCCTTGTCCGAGTCAGAATCTGCGTAACTACCATCTTCAAGCCTCAGGTCCGATAAGCCCACTTGCCATAATTTTGACTTTGGAAAGCAATAAAATGCCTTTGGGTTTGACTTGACTTCGCTCACAATCTGCCTCTGGAACTCTTTTTCAGCTCTTCTACTCTCTGACTTTGCTTGGTTCCCAGATCTGGCATACAACCTCTTGTCCTGCTTATCATTTGTCCTAACCATCTCGAATTTCTGAGTTTTCTTCTTAACTTTGCCGGTCTCCTTGTATTCCTGGAGGCACTGGGTTTGATCTTGGGAATATATTTATTGATCAAATGCTTCACTTTACCTGCTATGATATTCAGCATAGTGTCTGTGTTCTTATATCTTGGTGAGTCAGGCCAGTGAATAGCCCTCATCTCCTCCCTCATCCCTTCGTAATTACCCTTGTAATATTTTAACCTTGGCCTGGTTTTGTCACGAACCAAGTAACAGTTAAATTTGATGGACAACGTTTCGTGGTGACTGGTGCCAATGGGGGCTAGGTGTTCCAGCTTGGCCACTGTACCCTCCTCATTAGTCATGATGAGATCCAGTGGTTTGGGTGTTTGGTCCCCTCTGTAATGAGTCATATCTTTAACGTGTTGGAATAGAATATTGTCTCTCAGAGTTTCTAGAAAAAGGGTAGTGGGATTATTATTGCCATTTGGCGTGGTTTCATGTCTCCAGTCTATGTCGCCAGAATTAAAGTCCCCCATAACTAGGAGGTGGATAGGGTTGAGTGCCTTTGGTTTAATAAGCTACAGTTTGGGGATCTATAGATACATCTGACAATGAGTAAGTCTCCCTTTAATTTAATTTTACACCACTTTGATTCTTCAAAAACATCCTCAGCTTGCACTCTTACTTAGCTTTCTCTAAGGTCTTGCCTAGCATAGATAACCACGCCCCTTTTGCAAATTGCTTCAGAAAGGTTCATAAATGAGTCATCCATCTATATCAAACTCACATTCCTCCAGATCAATTCTCCTATTCTTGTACAATTCTATCACACCTACTATATCAGGTTGATGTCTCTAACCTTGGTAGTGACTCCTGCCTCTTCCCATTCTCAGCAGCTGCCTTGTTTACTAAATACAGTGGGATATGCTATAACGAATCTAATTGGTTCTAGAACCTTGTTCGTTATAGCATTCGTTCCTTATAGGATTAATCCGTTCCAGGCCCCCAAATACAACCACTTAACACTGAAAAATATAATATAAAATAGTAAAAATTGTAAAAAAGTGCATAAATATGCATCTAAACCCCTGAAATAAAGAATATCATTAATACTTGTAATAAAAAACAATAAATTATTAAAAAAAAAAAAAAATTTAAATAATGTTCGTTGTAGGAGTTTCGTTCGTTATAGCATTCTCAATTTTATAGGTAAAACCGTTCGTTATAGGAATATTCGTAGTAGGATCCGTTCGTTATAACATACCCCACTGTACATTGTATTTTGTGGGGTGTGGTCAGAGATGACATTGTTTACATGGAACTTGCCTCCCACCAAACATTGCTGGTCTTCTTAATCTAACCTGATGATGTAACTAAAAAGGATAAAAATCATATAAAAAACAGGTGATCATCCAAGTGGGATGACGCCTTTGAAGGAGCTCAGACTTGGTGCCATCACAACACTCTCTGGCAGATTTTTCCAAGATTTTAAAATTTTCACCCTGAAAAAGTTTGCCCTCAAAATTTTCTGTACCTGTGGCCTCTTCAACCTTGACCTTTGATCCCTAGTGGGGTGGCATCCACCAGCCCCAGGTATGTATACTTGACTGAGTAGTGCCCTCCGAGATGTTTTAAACTTCAATTAAGTCACCCCTTGCCCGTCCATAGTATAAGTTAGGTAGTTGCAGGCGTTCTAGTCTCTCTGGGCAACTAAGGAACAGTAATGCAGGCACCAGTGTGGTGGCTCTCCTTTGGACATTTTCAATAAACTGAACCACACTTATTACTGTCAATACAATAGTTTTCATGGCAGTAGGCGTAAATAATATTTATGAGTATAATATCATAATGACCTAACACTAGGTACACATGGTTCCTCTGTCATCTCTATCATGATGGTCTCGGCCAGCCAGGCACCGCCACCAATTGTTGCTAATCACTTTGCCAAAGACATCCTAATTCTCACAAAGTGGAACTGTCAAAGGTACTGGCTTACTGTACTTCAGTGGTGTGGTGAGGGAGGGGCCCTGGGGGGTCCTTGGGTGACTGCCAGGTTAGTAATTACTGACCGCTATGGGAACGTTATGAATCATAACTTTACTGTAACCAAATGCTACTCCAAACACCACTGTGGTAATCTCTTAAAAGTTAGTTACATCATTTATAAAATTGATTAACTGCAAATTTTCTCTGAAAATCACCAATGTAAAATCGAAGTACAGTAAGGTCTCAAAGTACACATATCCAGAGTACGTGACCCCACTTATATGTGGTCGACCCCGATCCACCCTTATGCATGTGATAGCTTCTACTACATTATCACTACAAATAATTGTAATTTAATTCGGGAATTCTTAAATTGCAGGTGCCTAAGTTAACAGTTCTTGTCCTTTTCTGGTTTTATTTAATATTACACACCAAGTACACTGACAAGATATGAGAGGATATTATGTGAATCTTTTTGAGGGAAAACTGCGAATATATAGTATAGCTGCACTTACACTCACATTTATAGTCATATTGTTGTATTTCAGACATCTACAACATGCTGTCCTGAAAAAGTATCCAGAATTAGTCTTTCCAAAAATATGGATGTGATACTATTCAGAAATAGTTACCTTAACTTGGAAAAAAAATCAACACAGGGCAAAACCATTAAAAAAGATGGCATTCTGTTACAAAGAATTTAACAAAAAAAAATTGAAAAAAATTGATTACAATAAATGGAAATTATAAAGAAATAAAAAACTATATCCATTTTAGGTTAAATCTTTCCATTGTCACAATTTCCCAAAACAAAAACACAATGCATCATGTTTCATGGTACATGTACAGCACATAAGGGAATACAAATGCATAAACAGGGTCTGAAGCAACTTCCTTAAACATAGTTTTAATATCTTAAAATATCAGCTACCACATCTTCCATGGCAGACAAAATTACCTCACAAAACAACAATCGCAGGTATACAGGGGGATCTCGTTATATGAGAATTCGATGATACGAGGTTGAGGAATTTGCACCTTATATTTGCTATTCGAGCGATATTGTTCAATGATACAAGAAGCGAGTACAGTGATGACTGGGATTAGTTGTACTGTACTACAAACTTTTTCCTTAAAAAAACCCATAATTTTGAGCAACATATTACTGTACTAACTTTGTACTCAAATGTATGACATTAAAGGACTAAAATTTTTATCACTTGTGCAAACTTTATTATTATTATTATTATTATTTTTTTTTTACGGATATTAGCCCACCCGGACACAGGTCACTGACCCACAGCAGGGCCTGGGGGATGATGATGATGATGATAATAATAATAATAATAATAATAATAATAATAATAATAATAATAATAATAATAATAATAATAATAATAATAATAATAATAACAATAATAATAATAATAATAATAATAATAATACTAATACTAATACTAATACTGTACTAATACTAATCATAATCATAATCATAATAATAAAAATAATAATAATAATAATAATTCATAGTAAATCAAATTTATAATAGAAAAAATATTAATAAAATAATCATGATAATGACAATAATAATACAGGTTGACAACCCTTTATCCGAAATTCCGAAAACCGAAAAGCTCTGAAAACCGAAAGGTTTTTTTTTGGAGCAATTTTTTTTTTTACTGGGATAAGCCCACCCAGGCATACTGTAGATCACTGACCCACATCGGGGCCTGGGGGGCAAAAATGTAATAGTAATACTAATTATAATAATAATTATTACTGTATAATAATAATTATTCATAGTAAATAAAATTTTTAATTAAAAAATACACCAAAATAAAATAATAATGATAACAATAATAATAAAATATAATAATAAAATTTATAATAATAATAATAACAATAATACTGTATTAATAAAATAATAATAATAATAATAATAATAATAATAATAATAATAATAAAGAAATACAAGAATGAAAAAAGATAAAAAAGTGAGAAACACAACCTACAAGTAGACCTATGAATTATTATTATTATTATTATTATAATTGTTATTATATTTTCGCCCCTCAGGCCCCAATGTGGGTCAGTGACTTGTGCCCGGGTGGGCTAATACATACACACAAAAACAAAAAAACAAAAACTAACCATTCTGAAAACCGAAAAATTCCGAAATCCGAAATGCCTCTGGCCCCAAGGATTTCGGATAAGGGATTGTCAACCTGTAATAATAAAGAGCCATAAAGAAATACAAAAATGAAAAAAGATCTAAACTGAGAAACAATATACAGTATGTATGTTGTGTTGTCAATAGTAAGAGAAGCAATTGGAACTCTGCAATTGTGTGTAAATGAGGCAGAAAGTCAGATCAGCAACCTGGGACTTGGTGATGTTTATAATAAAATTAATCACTATCTTACAAGGATTCCAGCAATGCACGATATATTCTACTAAGTCTAGTCTGTGACATTTTATAAGATAAAAACTTTAAGCCTAAAACTACTGGCTGGGAGGATGGGGATGAGGTGAGGTGTTGATAGACGGGAGGGGGGGGGAAGTTACCAAGTGCATAGTTATCAGTCAAGTAGAGGGAGTTTACAAATTGTCACTGAATTGACTTGGCAGAATATAACTAACATTGCTGGAATTCTTATAAGATGGTGAATAATTTGAGTATAAACATCCCATAATTTGCACTAGACAAAATAAAATTAGTAATTAACTTAGTACATTTGAGTACAGGTTTGCCCTTAGGACAATTATTTCTTTTACCTTTTTCACAATATGTATTTAGGATGGTGTGTGCATGTAAATGGGTAAAAATAATGAAGAAAGTTACGTATATCTACACGAAAATACGAGTTGAAAAACAACCATATCACCTCACAGCTTGGCCCAGTAGGCTGGTGTTTGCTGTAACAAGTCTAACTTGGCTACAGTGCTGCTCAGTTTACCCAGCCGAGTAGGCAGAACAAGCAGTGACTTGGTCTGTGACAACTCTCGTGACATAGATGTGCAGAGACGTGTTTGTGAGCCACTCAGCCAGGCCGCGCACCCCACCCTTACATCCCTACCGTCCTCCACCCTCTCCCTTATCGCAGTGTTTGAATCTGCTATCCCAGTTTGTCCGCTCGTACTGAATTGCATTTATTTACTGTCATCTCGATACTCGGTGCGCGTGTATGCATTTCTATTTAACCCCTGTATTATTACCTCCGTTATACGAGTTTTTGCTATACGAGCAAACTCCAAGGAATGTATCTACTCGTATCATCGACATTTTACTGTACAGTGAAAAAAGTGAAAGTGGGCCCCATAAGTATGACCCCATTAATGGCAATGTGGATACAGCACACTGTACACAGTAAGTCCTCGCTTAATGTTGTTTCGGTACTACGTTTTGTGTTGTCACGGACTACTTTCTACGGCGCATCACCCGCTCGTCTGGCTGCGCTACACTCTCTCGGCTCGGTGCGCTGCTCTCACTTGCGGAAAATCACAGCGTCCCCAAGTGACACCAAGCCAGTCTCTGTTACAACTTCACAGCATTCGTGCGTGCTTAAGTGTTTTCCTTGCTCTAAAACTGTACTCTAACCATTCAAAATGGCTTCCAAGCACCCATTAAGTGCTACTGATGTTAGTGTAGTGAAGAGGCAATGTAAGACCATTACCCATGCTATGAAAATGGATGTATTAAATCGATTTGAAAAAGGGGAACGTGCTGTGGACATAGCCGCTGTGCTTGATCTATTCCTCACAACAATGCGCACTATCTGGACCAACGCTGACAAGATTAAGGTGATAGAGTAGGTGGAATAGATGCTGGCAATGTGGATGGAGGACTAGAATCAACGCAATGCCCCTGCGAGCCTTATGGTTATCCAGCATAAGGCTAGATCCCTGTTTGACGAATTAAAGGCAGAAGAGGGAGAAGGATCGAAGGAAGAGACCTTTACGGCCAGCCGAGGATGGTTTCATCGATTTAAGTGTTGCTATAACTTCCACAATATTAAGATGACTGGTGAAGCTGCCAGTTCAGATATGGTTGCTGCCGAGACATCCCGCCAGAATTCAAACGGATTAATCAGCAAGGAGGTTACTCACTGAAGCAAGTCTTCAATGTGGATGAGACTGGTCTCTTTTGGAAGAGAATGCCTGAGAGGACCTATATCTCCAAGGAAGAGAAAAGAGGGCCAGGTTTTAAAGCAGCCAAAAAATGCTTGATGCTGCTGCTTGGCGTAAACGCTGCCAGTGACTTCAAGCTGAAGCCTATGCTGATTTCTCACTCTGCCAACCCACGGGCCCTGAAAGGTTACTCTAAGGATCATCTTCCTTTCATTTACAAGGCAAACAAAAAGGCATGGATAACCGGCACCATATTTAGCCAGTGGTTAAGCGTGTACGCCGTCCCTGCACTAAGGAATACTGTACCAAGGAGAACCTTAACTCAAAATTCTTCTGATCCTTGACAATGCTCCAGCTCATCCTCCCAATCTTGACGACTTGCATGACAGTGTAAAAGTTGTATTCCTGTCTCCCAACATGACAGCACTGATGCAGCCTATGGACCAAGGTGTCATCGCCACATTCAAGGTGTATTATTTATGCCTTACCATGGCCCAGCTGCTCAAGGCTACAGACGGAGAAAATGAACTAGTGATCAGAGAAAATTGGCGCGGTTTCAACATTTTTCATGCAATTGACAACATTGGTAAGGCATGGGAAGAGGTTTCAGAAAGTTGCCTGAATGGTGTGTGGCGTAAATTGTGGCCCTAGTGCATCAACAGTTTTACGTGATTCACGGACTTCGTTCCAGTTGTGAATAGGGATATCCTCAGCTTGGCTAGACAGGCAGGCTTTGATGAGCTGGAATCAGAGGATCTTGAGGACGTCTTGGCATCCCATACAGAAGAGCTCACCAATGAAGATCTGTAACAATTTACAGAACACAGTCCCGTTGAAAATGACAACGACGAAGAACCTCAACGACCACTAACTTCAGAGAGATTGGCAGAATTGTTGAACATGTTCCAGCAGGCAATGCAAATGCTTCTGGATGACGACCCAAACAGAGAACGTAGCTCAAAGGTTCAACGCAGCATTGAGGACAGTCTTGGTTGCTACACCGAGATCTATAAGGAGAAGATGAGTAGCACCAAGCAGTAAACACTGGATTAATTTTTTCGTCGCGGGACAGCAGGAGCCTCTTCACAACAGCCGGCAACCGAGAAGGAGCAAACAACAACGGATGAGGAGCAACCAGCGGTGGAGGAACCCCAGTCAAGAGCAGGAGGAGGAGGAGGCAGCCGCAGTGACTCACCACCCTCCTCCTCCGCTCCCGCCATCCTCCTCCTTCGCTTCACTACCCACCACACACTCGCTCTACCACCTCCGCCCATCGGTGAGTTCCAATACAAACTTAGTACTGTAGTTCTATATACTATTCTCTATAGAAATGGCAATAATTTTCTGTATATGCAACTTTTTCATGGGGCAAAGGAAGGCTCAGGAACGTAACTCCTGTATTTTATCTATTTCTTATTGGGAAAATTGATCCACTTAACGTTGTTTCGTATGACGTCGCATTTTCAGGAACGTAACCCCGACGTTAAGCAAGGACTTGCTGTACTAAGCCTTTGGTACACAAGAAGGCAGCATCGAAACTTAGGCACCCATTTACAGCTGGGTGAACTAGGAGTGCCCGGGGATCAAACCACAGACCCATGGAACAGGAGGCGAGTGCTGTATCCACTTAACTGCCGCACTTCGTGTATACAGTACATCATCCGAAAATAGAAACACTGCTTTATTTAATACATAAGTGCTTCATATTTGAACCAAATCTACCTCGCCCTTCTTGTCATGCCATCCACAAATGAACAATGGGGCAAAATGAAGAAGTTCATAGACAAGCATCTCATACTTAGTACTGCACAGATGAAAAATTAACAAAATTAAAAAAATTAATAGGAAAAATTAAAACCTAATTTTATTGTTTCTGTATTATTTAATCATGGTGCACAAATTAAAATAAATAAATATTCTCAAAATTAAAGTATCTTTTCACTAGTCTGATATTCAATATATAAAATAAAAATTTCTGATATAAACTATGTAAAATATATATTCTTCACTGTATAACATTCATCTAAATTAGAAAAATAAAAACTGTGAGGAAGGAGAGCAAATTAAAAACTGTGACTCCCTGTACGTACTGTACTGTATATTTATCATAATCTAATTTTAAGAATTCTATATTGTACTGTATATTATAAAGTCAACATTGATTTTATCCATTAATGAGAAAAAATATACAATATTTCACTTTTAAGTGCAATATATACTGTACAATCAACAAGAAGTCAAACACTAAACACTTGGAACTGTACAAATCTTGCATATCTCTCTCTTGAATGGTATGATAACTGGAAATTTTCACATCCCTATGTAAGAACCAACTATGGTCTGGCTTATATGCACAATGATTACACAAGTACAGTACAGGTAACCCTCAGTATAAATGAGATCTGCCTGCCAACTTCTTTATTATGTATCATATACATTTTGAAGAAAAACTTTGGAATGACTGACATTTGTTCTATATGAGGCACATAGAACCAAAGTCGGATAAGCGCCATAAATGAGATACTGTACCGTACAGACAGTCCACGGGTTACATACGAGTTCCACTCCTATGGAAGTTCTTACATCGAAAATGTACTTTAGTCAAATCACATACAGTATTACCCCGCTTTACACGGTTTCACTTTCCGCGATTTCTCATTTACACGGTACCTTGCCAGAACAGGACTTTCCGCGGTGCATCTACTCATATACGCGCAGTGAAGTATATATATATTTTTTTTTAGCTCGTAAAATTCATACAAATTACCCGGCCAGAATATAATTTATGTTGCTGGAATTCTTACAATATGATGATCATTTTGAATATACACATCATGGATTTTACATAAGACATACAAATTTTAGATCTAATGTAATAATTTGGTTTAAACAAAGCAAATATTTTATCGTTTGTGCAAAATATATGAAGTTTACGTTCAAAATATTCCCTGACCTGCAAGGAATCCAGAAATGTCAATTATATTATCCTAACTTTAGTCTGAGGTATTATTTATTACTAAACGTTAAAATCTAGTGTTTTCACCCAAACATTTCTCAGAGAGGTAGGAGCTCGTGAGCTGGGAAGAGGGGGGGGGGGGAATTTGTGTCCATTATTTGAATGGACATTAACCTGGCGACTGTATTTCTCTTAAATATTAATTGTGAGAGCATACCATCATAAAATTAAGATGTTATTTTTACTACAACATAGGTATTGTGTCGGAAAAAGTGGGGTTTGGGGGTCGGCCCAGTCTCTATTGGAATTAATCCCATATGTTCTGTTGTTCACTTTACGCGGTTTTCACTTTCCGCGGTACCCTGTGGGTTCAATTGACCGCGTAAATCTTTACTGGGTACTACTGTACTGTGTGTGCATACTGAACTTGCAGAACAATGTTTAAAATCCCACTTTATCATAGCCTAAGTCCTTATATACATCTAAAACCACTTAATTTAAGAGAAAAGTTGAAATAGAATGAAAAAAATACACAATAAATAAAGTAAAAAATAATTCAAGTAAATAAAATATGGTAAATTTAAAAGTTTAACCTTGTTCATATCGCCGGGTGTTCGTAAGTCGGAGGTACGTAACCTGAGGACCTCCTGAACAGAGAAAAATGCAGTTAAAGTTTACAAACCTTCAAATTACCATAACTTTGGAAACTGAAGATATTGGAATGATTCAAGTGGCAGATTGCACCATTGTTAGGGCAGATTTAATTGATACTTTTTTGTGGACTGTACATCAATTTCATACCAGAAAATGCAGTTAAGGTGTTTATTATGGTGATTACTATAACCTCTTGGACATTTTCAGTTCTGAATAAGATTAGTTATGATGTACAGTGGCCTAAAGGTATCATGTTCCACTCCTAGATGACCTTTTGAAACAAGTGGCCAACAATATATTTTTTTCATTAATATTTGTACTGTACTGTACTCAAGATTTGTGCTAAGCAATATCAGTAAAGAAGGTTTGACTGATTCCAATTTCCAATGATACCACATGTTCGGAAAAGCCACTAAGGTCAGGACCACTATACCTGTGGGCAACTGTACATAATTATCCTACATCAAAATATTCAAATTTAAACAAAATATAATGCTTCTAAATTGCTAATGTTAGGATAATTTTCATGATTACTAATAATCATATCAAGATTGCTATTATCTGATTATGACAACATAATCCAGAGTAGTATATATAAGCTTCAATTTGTTACAAGAATGTTTGCATTATCACAATTAGTTCAAGAGATATAGTGAGTTCCATTTTCCAAAACTTTAACCAATTTTCTGGCATTTTTCTTTTTTAGTGCATATGAAGTTATGGCCCATATAGCCTCAAACATGCCATAAACATTATATAAGAGGGGGTTATGTTCCTGGCTGGGATGTTTGAAGGTACAGTACTTGGACTGATTAACTGATGATAAAAAAACAAACAATACTGAATATAAAATTCAACATCACCTTCAATTGCGAGGTGTGCACATGTTATCATTCTCACCACCAATGGAAAAAATATGTTGTTTTGGTGCCAAAATTACTGTCCAGCATGTCGATGACCAGTGCCGTCATGAGAACATATTGTCACGGGTCAAACAGATCAGAATCTTCACCCCAGGGAGGGTAAACTTAAAATGAAACAGGTAAAATGCGAGTTGGTCACATGACATGATCTGACTTTACATGAACTGAGACCCACACTGACATAAAAAGTTATCCCTACTGGCCATTCTCACAAGGACCTGACCTAACCGATAGTAGAGATCAAAGAAACCAAACGGTTGTGACTGACATTAGCTTGCTTTGTACCATTTAAAATCTTATGATGATTCCTGTAAATTATGATGTTTGTGTATTTTGGATAAAATAAATATAGTAAGATAAATTGTTACTATAAGCAACCTTTTTCAGCTTATAAGGAGTCAAAACTTACCCCCAAAACAATCAGCTTAAAATAAAGTTAGTTTATCTCAAGGCTTTGCTGCAACTTAGAATACCAAACATATTCCCATCAACATTATACAGTAATACAGTATATTATATAAATAATGGTGTTAAGGTTTCAGAAAGCCTTGGCTTCAGTTTTGGTTTCATTACCATTTAATGTTTGGATTTGCCTTTGGATTTGTGAAAATCCAATGGTTTCGGCTTTGTTCCCATGCCTGGTAGGTATATCCCAACAAGGCATGGTAGAAAATTGTGATTTAGCATGGCCTGACTCCAATGTCATTCTTCGACCTCCCCTAAAAAAAAACACGCACACACATGCATGCATAAATATATATATATTTCACTATACCTAGTAACTGGAATGGCATATAAAACACAGTGGTCCCTCGGTTAACGAACGCCTCAGTTAACGAATTACCTTCCATAAGAATCTTCAATTCGGTTAACGAAATTCTTACGAAAACATGTCAATATGTTTTGGCTTGCTCACCAGCTGGAAGATTAGTCCGCCTATACAGTAATCGGTTCTAGGGCTTATATTCGTTTCCATTGGAGTAAATATCAAGAAGGTTGTGTTATTCAATATTTTTTCAAGTTTTATATTAAAATTATTACAGTAGGCTCTCACCAATAACGACTTCCACAATAACGTTTTCAACAATAACGGTAAGTTACAATAGATACCCATTTTTGATAATAACGTCTGGATTCTCTTGAAAAACGAGATTTCGTGGGAAGCGTCCGAGCGCATCAATGATAGCATTTGTTTGCTGCTATGTTGATGATGTCCGCTCCGCCTCACTCTCACACACGCTCCGTGGAATACAACGCTGCGCCCACGTGTGAGATTTTCGCCTCTATAACCAGTGGTTGTTAGGGTCGGTGATCAATAATGGCTTCCGCATTTTTGCCTGTGGGGGCTAGGGGAGGTGGTGGAGGGAGTGATTTGCCACCTGAATGCCCAGGAACTTTTAAAGTGAGGAAATTGAACTGTCCTGAGTCTACAGTGCGAAATTTTAAGAGGAACTTAGAGGAGACCAAGAAGAGTATTGCGCTGGCTAAAAATATTTCGATAGTGATGGAAATGCGAGGCAAGCTATGAATGATAAAGGCGATAGAAGCAGGTTGTTAGTGATAACAGCATTTTCTTGTGAAATGGTTAGCTTGTAGAATGAAAGACAGTGCAAGTGTTAGCGGCCCTCAGATACGGAACAACCATCACGCCAAGCACCTCAAAAACTCCCCCAAGCTAAGTGTTATGTTACTCAAACTCTTGATTTTGATGATTGAATAACAATTCTTTTTATTTCAGCTAACAAAAAGTGTTAGGAGGGCTTCTAAGGGGAAAAAATGGGTGAAATTCTTGTGGCGGCAGCACCAATAAACCCTTTTTACATGTATTTTAATGTCACACAAATAACATTTTCGCTAATAACTGTGTTTTTCAGGCACCTATTAGACGTTATTGGTGAGAGCCTATTGTAGTCGTTTTAACACTTAACATAATTGCAGTACAGGGAACTAGTTTTTGGTGCTCCCATCAGCCACTTCACTCACCCACCAAGGCATCAGTTTGTGTCTCTGTTCAGTGGAGGAAACATCTTGCTTGTGGGTCTCTTGAACACAGAGTATTTTTACGATTTTACAGTACAATTATTGGTCATTCTGAAATTTATTTAACATATTGACAATATATAGTGCAGTGCAGTGTTGATTTAAAGAAAATAATCTTGATTTACACCTAGTGAACTTAAAATTTTATTGGTGAAATGACGGCATCAAGCACGGGGTGATTTCTCTTCCATCCCCTCTTCCTTCTCTTCTCCCTTCTCCTCCACCCCCACTTCTAATTCCCATCATCATCATCAACCAGGAGCCTTCTACATACACACCTCAAAGTAAGTGTACTTTACTGCATTTTTTTTTACTTTGTATGTAATTTTAGGTGAGCTGGAACCAATTACCCAATATCCCATTGAAACAACGGATTCGGTTAACGAACGACCTTCTAGAACGAATTGTGTTCGTTAACCAAGGGACCACTTTAATGTATATTTGGCTTGTGGAGAAATTTCTCAAAACATTTTGATCCCTGCACCTATTCAAACTTAAAGATAATAAAGCCCTATGCAGATGGGGATACTGTGGCAATTTGCTGTTACTTTGACTGCAACTGTTGTGGGGTAAGTCCAGTAAGAATTAAATTGAACTGTTTATAAAAGCTCATTCTTGACTCCTGTGACATATGCCTGAATCCTAAGTAGCGTCATAAATTTTAAAGAGCATACAGGATAGAGAAAATCATTCAAGAACATATGTAAAAGTAAATACTAACGTGTAAGTGCTAATGACAGAATATTCGAGGTATTACCATAACATTTACCATTAAATAAGAACTGATACAGTATAAGCAGAACTGTGTAAGATTATATATGTATACTGGATAGCATTCCCACTGTCCATAATGATTTAGCAACCAAACAAGCCTCTGCATTTCCACTTCTGATAAGCTAGTTGTTTCGAGATGTTTAAAAGTATGGTGATGTTGTCTCAGGTTAATGCCTTTCTTGTTGTGTTGGGGAGAATTATTCCAAGAAGGCCACCAGCTGAAAAGAAACAAGAAAAATATTAACTCCCAAACGCTTTTCAGTGTAGAAGCAGTATACAGTGGTATCCCTGTTAGCCGCAACAATTGGTGGTTAAAAAGATGTGGATTAAATTATGTGTTTCAGTATTGGTTGTCTCCTTTTCCTTACTGAAGGGCTTCTATACACCTGATGTTGTTCTAAATGACACCACAGTAAAAAGTGGCCACCAAAATAGGGGTACAAAAGCCAATATTGTCATGTCATCCTGTATAGTAGCAAAGCTAGGATAGAAATTAGGGTTTTCTCTAATTGCGGCAACAAAATAGCTGCCATCGCCAACATGGGACGCTTTGGAAATGCCTCCACATCCCAAAATGCACAACTCATCAATATTTTGCACATATTGAACAGGAATTGGGAAACACCAAGAGCACCTTAGTTTTCATCTTTATTTAAGACATCTTTAGGTCACGAGACCCATTAATCCCCCACCTTACCTCCACCAGATGACGCACAGCTCATGGTGACACTTACTGACGGAGAGGGGAAATACATTTTTCATCAACTTATCGGCTTTATTTAATATTTATTTGGTCAACCTTTAAAAACTTATTTATTGAATCATTTAGTAATAAAAACGACATTACATCCATATGGATATCCATATCATCTCCATTACACACCAACATCATCTCCACTACACACCCATATCATCTTCATTACATTTCCACTGAACATTCCACATTATCTTCATTACACATCCACATCATCTTCACTACACACCCAAAATTTTCACTACACATCCACATCATATTCACATCATCTCCATCTCCACTATAGACCCAAACAATCTTCACTACACTTCCACATCATATCCACCTCCTTACGTGTTGACAGTTGTCAGGGAGGGGAGATAACAAAGTGCGTAGTTATCAAGACGTGGGAAGGATGCGCATTAGGTCGCTCTTACGTTATCGCTGACGTCATATGACATATCGGACTGTGATTGGGCCAAGCATCCTTACCTCCCTCTGCCGCTAGATGTGATTGATCTAATGTAACATGACGTGCCCTGTCACCAGAGGGAAGAAGTCGCTGACCTAGCCAGGCCAGTCTCATTGTTCTCAGTCCGCGTATACAGTTCTCTCTTGTGCCTGCTATTCTCCTCCCAATGGCTTCCGCTGGACCCCCACCACCCCCGAGAAACCTTGAACTACCTGGACCAAGCCATGGTTATGTGAAGGAAGTCATCGAGTTGGCGGAGAAAATCAAGAACATCCTTGACAAAGACACAGTTAATCATCGGTATGAAGTGTCTAATAACCTTCTGTCGAAATTTATGAAGCCATATGACCAGATGTATGACGACAACATCAATGTACTGTACTGTATTTCATTGTAGATTTTTTATCTATGTCGGACTTACGACCTGGATTCGGGTCCCTAACCCCGTCGTAAGTGTGTAGTTGTATATATATTGATTTAAGGGCGATTTAGGAGTGTTTGTGACTTTACGCGAAGTCCCAGGAACGTAACTCTCATGCAAGTTGCGAGTCTACTGTATATAAAACTTTTTTCATAAACTGTACAGTAGACTCTCGCCAAATGTGGATTCTAGGCATCTACGGTTTGTACTCTGCATACTATTTTACCACCCACGGCATTGAATTTCGAGTACAGTATCTGCCGATTAGTGTGGGGACTTTATCCCTCCGCAGTCTAATGTACAGTATTTCTCCGTAAATGTGAGGAATGAATAAAAATAATACTAATAAATAGAAGAAAAAATATTGCATTGCCATTTGACAATCGTTTCACTAAGGACTTGGCCCACGATCATGGGCTGACTCCCATAGCTTGGTCTGGTAGGGAGAGGCTGAGATCCCTGACACCACTCCCCCCTCCCACCCACCCCTTCCCCTCCCCCTCCCACGATGCGACACTTAACTCCTGTAGACGTAAGAAATGTTTTTTCTATGTTTTTGACCTTATGATAACCATTTCTTTTATATACTTTTTTACACATTCTGTATAAACATTGTGTGAGCATGTAACAGTAAAAAAAAAATAAATAAATAAAAATAATTTAATGAATAAAATTACATATACAAGTCATATCTCTGTTAGCCGGAACACTTGGTGCAGAGCACTTTCGGGAATGAGAGATTTCCGGGTAACGAGACGACTCTCTCAAAGTCGGAAAAAATTCTCACTCCCGGAATTTTCCGGGCAACAGAAAAATGTTCTTGGAAGTTCCAGAAATTGCCCATTACATCATCTCTTGAACCTGAAAAAATATTGCCCATCCCTGGAATTTTCTGGGTATCGGGAAAATTTCCTCATAATTTTCAGGAAAACGTGCCCTTTGGAAAATTGTTCTGAAAAAATTTCAATTTCAGCTCTTGGAAAGTTCCGGGTTTGAGGGATTCCGGCTAATGGAGATATTACTGATCTACCCGAAAATACAGCTTGGCATGGTAGGGGGAGAGCCAATTTCCACTCCAACTATTGGAGAGTTCTGGGGATCAGGGATTCTGGATAACTATATTCTGATTTTCCTTGTCAATTCTATCCCAAGAAAGTATTGACTTGTATCAGTGATTTGGACCTGAATGAGATCATGAAAATTAAAAGAGAGGTGAATATATTCTAATTACACAGAACAGACATATTAAAGACATTTGTGGGAAATTCAAAGATGTAAGAGCTACCTTTCAGGACAAAGGAGTAAAGGGTGAGAACCCTTACTGAATGCTAATAATCAAAGATTTGCATGAGCCTGACAACTCTGCATTATTGCCTTCATTGTTTTATGGATGTTTTGTTTTCCATCCTTATATAGTTGCTGTCAGGCAAACTTGAAACTTTTTTTACAGCTGGACACCCATTGGACAAGGCAGGCTCTGTCATGGGTCAGTGATGTAGTTGAGGCTACAAACAAAAGTCGAATGAGACCATTTACAACTTTAGCCTTTATGGATCACCTGAAGATAAGCTCTCCAAGTGCTCATCTGAAGCTTCAGCCTTAGTTTAAAGTTTTACCACCCTGAAACTATGTGGGAGGGCTAATCTCCAGGTAATTCACAGAGGCTACATTCACAAAAGGTTTCATTCATGGTCTTGACTACACCACTGCTTGAAGGAGACTTGCTGACTGATCTGTAGGCCATAAAAATGGACTCCCACTTAAACTAATTTGCCATTACATGTTAATGTTTTCATATTACTTACACACTAACAGGGCTGCGACCATAAATATTGGAATAGCACAGTAGACATCCACCAGGTAGCCAAATACAATATTGCCTGCTATTGCTCCTATGCGAGCAGACAGCAAGGTGACTGCCAATGCTGTTGACCTGTCGTAGAAAAAAATAAAAAAATAATTACGCGGTCTACAAAAAAGTTTAATTTAACACAGTGTATGACAGCATAATTTAAAATACACAAATGACATTTTTCCCAGCATACGCTGGTGTACATATGATAGTCACTTATTATAACCACCTAGGGGTTAGCCAGGACATAGTTTTTAGTCGAATAAAAAGAAAAATGCTACTCTTTTCATAGCTGATCCACCTATGAAGCGAGTGGCAAACTGGCTTAGTAAGAAATACATCAGAAAAAAATAAAATGCATTACAGGTATGTCCAAAAAAACACAAAAAAATAATTACAGTATATTTTAAACTAGGAAATGAATTTATATAATTAAATTACAGCTTACCAAAGAAAAAACAAATCTTTCAAGTAGACCAAAAAAAAGGTAGGAGTGTTACATACTGGGTACTTAAAATCCTCATCAAGTTGTGAAACATTTCCATGGAGGAATAAAGAAAAGATGGAGCATTTGACTCAAATTTCCACAGTACTGTACAGTGGTCCCTCGGTTAACGAGCACAATTCGTTCCAGAAGGTTGCTCATTAACCGAAAAATTCGTTAACCGAAACCATTGTTTCAATGGGTTTTGGGTAATTGGTTCCAGCTCACCGAAAATTGCCTAAATTCAACAAAAAAGGTAGTAAAGTACACTTACTTTGAGGTGTGTATGTAGAAGGCTCCTGGATGATGATGCTGATGTGAATTTGAAGTGGGAGGTGCAGGAGGAGAAGGGAGAAGAGAAGGAAGTGGAGGTGGAGGAGAAGCATTTTACTGCTTCTTAGACGGTGAGTCACTTTCCATGAAAATGTCAGGAACCTCTGGACTGACAGATTCTCCACCATGAACATCCTCTCTCCTTCTTGAAGTGGAAGGCTGAGGGTTAGCATCTTGTTCCCTCTGCCTTTTACTGAAGAAAGTGTCAATTTTGGTCTGTGGGGCATCTGTCCTCCTCATCATTAACTCATGTTTAAAGAAGGAGACCATTGTGTCCTCAACATGACACAAAGTTAGTTCAGATTTTTCCACATCTGGGTACCTTGAAGCCAGTTTCCTAAACTTCTCCCAATAGTGAATAACATCTTTCAACTCTGAAGTTGACATATGGTCATCACTTTCCTTTTCCTCTTCACCATTGTCAGCCTCTAACATCTCATCTAGTTGCTGCAAGTCTTCAGGAGTAAGTTCCTGTTCATGAGACATCACAAGCTCTTCCACATCATCCTCCTCCACTTCAAGGACCAATGACTGACCAATGGACACAATCTCCTGGTGCAACTCTGTTTCATCCTCAAATCCCTCAAAATCATGGACTACTGATGGCCACAGTGCTTTCCATGAAGAATTGAGGGATCTAGAGGAGACTTCATGCCATGAGGACACAATCAATTTTACAGCCTCCAGGATGTTAAACTGTGTCTTCCAGAACTGTGCCAGTGTTAGTTCAGGATCAGTGAAAGTTGCCTGATGACACCTCCTGAACATTTTCTTCATGTACAACTTCTTGAAGTTGCTGATCACATTCTGGTCCATTGGCTGTATGATTAATGTAGTGTTGGGAGGCAAAAACAACATTTGACAAAGTCAAATTGAGACTCCAAAGTTCTGTCAAGTTGAGGGTCATGACCAGGAGGAGAAGAGCCTTTAAAGGGAGTTTATTGGTGGTTAGGTAGCTCTTCACAGAAGGGCACACCTCAACAGCCCATTCATTAAAGAGCTGTCTTGTTACCCATGCCTTACGGTTGGATTTCCAATAAACTCCAAGCCGTCCTCTTACAACTTTTTGTTGCTTGAACACCCTGGGGTTCTCAGAGTGGTAGACAAGCATAGGCTTCAGTTGGAAATCCCCTGAAGCATTGGCACCAAGCAATAGAGTGAGACGGTCTTTCATGGGTTTATGCCCATGTAAAGAGGCTTCATCTCTGGTGATGAATGTTCTTTTGGGCATCTTTTTCCAAAACAGCCCAGTTTCGTACACAGTGAACACTTGCTGTAGAAGATAATTTTCTTCATCCATCAGTTCTTCAAACTCCACTAAAAACTATGCTGCCCCTTCCTTATCAGCACTAGCAGCCTCACCATGCCTAACTACACTAAAAATGTCACTTCTTTTCTTAAATTTTTCGAACCAGCCTTTGCTGGCCCGAAAATTTTCAAATTCTGTGCCTGAAGAACCAGGTTGATCTGTCTTTAAATGTTCGTAAATCTCCCTGGCTCTTTCACAAATAAATTCAGTAGAAACTGAATCACCTTTCATCTGTTTTTACCTAATCCAGATGAGAAGTAACCTCTCTGTTTCTGCAATTAGGGATCTACCTTTAAACACTCTGGTAGATTTGTCTCCCACTTTCACTTCTTTAAATTTTTCTTTCTGTGCAAGAATTGTCAACACAGTTGATGTCGACATGCCATATTCTTTGCACAGCGCATTTGTTCTAATGCCTTCTTCATGTTTTTTAATAATTTCCTGCTTAACTTGGATTGAAATCGCTTTTCTTGATCTCTTGGGACCCATGCTGGATTCAAACACAATCTCAACACGTGATATTTTAAGTTTAATTGCTGTAAATAAAGAATATTTTCTTCAAATTGCACTGCGCTATATATTGTCAATATGTAAAATAAATTTCAAAATGACCAATAATTTGCTTGGAAACACAGAAAAAAGCATTTAGTTGAAGAGAGTCTCAAGCAAGATGTTACCTCCACTGAAAAGACACCAAGACTGACGCCTGTTTGGTGTGTTGACAGGCTGTTTGGCATGCATAAAACTAGTTTCCTGTATTTCAATTATGTTCAATAATTATTAAAATGACTAAAAAATTTAATATTAAACTTTTAAAATTATTGAATAGTATAAACTTCTTAATATTTACAAAAATAGTAAGGAATTTAAGCCCTAGAACCGATTACTGTATTGGTGGACAAATACTACAGCTGGTGGACCGCCAAATGCAAGCGAAAACATGTTGAGGGGCCGCTCGTAAGAAACTTGTTAATCGAAGGATTGCTCGTTAACCGAAGTTAAGAATCTTATGGAAGGTAACTCGTTAACAGAAATCTCGTTAACTGAGGGATCACTGTACTGTGTAGGTAAGTGAAAGAAATTAGTAAAAGGTGAGAGACCTCTAACAGAATACCCTCTACTATGGTCAGAGGGCTTGACATGTTTCAGTGGCAGACTACCACGTCCAACAGATCTGTATAATTGTGCTGCATAAAAGTACAGGTACCACTAAAGCATTGTCTCTTTCCCTAACTGTGAAGTTAAATACAGGTCCACTACCAATTTTCAGCTCCCTTAGCCCCAAAGCCTTGCCGGATGATCCATTTTGCCGGACCAATGAGATCAGGTAATAATAATTCAACAATACACCTCTGATCCACTAATTATACACCTCCTGTGTCTCTAAAGCACCATGGACTACTAGAAACTTAAATTAAACAAATATTAAAGGTAAATTAAATGTGAAAAAGCCATAATTTTGAGCAACATTACTGTAAACACTTTGTACTGAAATGTACTACACTAGACAAAAAAATTTATGTCTTGTGCAAACTATGTGATGTTTATACTCAAATTAATCAATATCTTACAAGGATTCCAGCAATGCAATTTATATTCTGCTAAGTACTAGTCAGCTAAATTTTATAAGATAAAAACTTTAAGCCTAAAACTAGCTTCACCCTGGCTAGGAGGGAGGGAGGGAAAGAAGTTAAGTGCCCCCTCATAATTTTGTCCGGACTACAGTAGAGGTGCCGGACCATCAGTTCCCGGAAAATCGGTGGTGTACAAATACCTATTCACAGTTGGGTAAGCTGGGATACCTTGGGCATCAACCAATAATCCTGATGACAGGAGGCAAGCACAGTACAGTGAGTTCTGCTATAATGCGTGTTTTGATAACGCGAATTTGCTCTAACGCGATTTATGAATTAGGAACGATATTTGTATAATGCGAACGCTTGTTTGCTATAACGCGATTTTTGCTGACTATTTCTCCAATTTTGTGGTATTAACTGTGAATATGGTAAAGAAGAATATCCAAGAAGCGTTCTGGTGATAGAATTCCCGGCGATGATCGTAAAAGAAAGGATATAACACTTGAAGAGAAGCTCGATGTTATCAACCTCAAAATCACCCTTCTCCCCCATCAAGTTACATTCATATTTTTTCAAGGTAAAGTGTTACATTTACTGTATGATTTCATTATTAGATATGAATGTAACATTTATTTAGACTGTGCTATCCTTTGTGTTAGGCTAACTACTAAATTTTTTCGATTTCGAGTAATCTGCACCTAACCCTATTTTCTCCATAAGCCCTGTTATTTCTATTACGCGATTTTCTATAACACGATATTTTACAAGAACACAATTATCGCGTTATAGCAGAACTACCTGTATCCACTTAACTGCTACACCCCCTAAGGGTATTTATATCCTAGTTTATAGTACCCAAGTGTTATGTTCGAATATAGCACAAATCTATTTCTTAAAACATACCGTAGATGTGTAGGAAACAATTCCGCACCAAGGCAATCAAGAGCATTGAAGCCCATGGTACTAACAGCCCCAAACACACAGGCGAGAATGAGGTTATCAGTTGCAGTCTTCACAAAATACACACCAAATGCTGCAGCACCAGACAACACCATGCTGAACACTGCAACAAAAAAGAGAACAGAGGTTAAACAATAAGCCATCACACCACATCATTACTTTTCCTTATCTTATTTTCCTACTTTTACTTGGTAATCTCCTTTCACTGCAATACAATATACAATTAAAAAACTGTGAATGAGGGATTGAGACATGGAATTCCATTTTATGCAGCTTGACCAAATGTGAGTCTTTTGTGTCCTACTTCTCAAAAGTTTTAGTAGATATTCTCTACAACTATAGTGTTTCCACGCTAACTTGGCCCATAAGCCACGCCCCTCTTCTATAAAAATAGCTAATTGGTTCAAAGAAAATGTTTGTGTAGCTGTCCATTTATTCATACTAATTATGTTCACAATTGGTAAGCAGACCTGTTATTCTCTAAAATAATGTTAAATATCTGGAATATCAAAATGCAATTGATTTCACGGCATCAGCACTCAGGAAACATTTACACAAGATGCAAGACACCACCAGCCAACAGATTATGGTAGCTAAACTCAGTTTCAAAGACACGGGAAAAGTATATTTAGAAAATGTTCTAGTACGTGAATGACCAGAGATAGTAACATCGGTGATCACGTACTTGAACATTAAAGACTAGCTGCAGGTTAATACCTTTCAGGCATATAACTCAATAAATGTCTGTCTGTCAGGGGTGTGGAGCGATGGTGTTAATGTCTGCGCTGGCTGGGTCGCATGTGCCTAATTGCCCTATTTACAAATGTTTATGGGACTTGATACACTAGAATTTTGGTATTTATAATAAATAAAAGCATACATTATATTATTTTCATTTTGTATGCTCAAAAATAATAAAATCAGTAGCTGCATCAAGTGCCATAAATATTTATGTAGAAGCAAAGTAACTTCTTCAATTACAATCCGTGCAGCTGGCCGCTACGCAGCAAAGTTGCCACATTTTTTCTTTTACTTTACATTGCAGTACTTATATCAATCAAATGATTCAATAAAATAGTGATATAAAAATTAGAAATGTATTACAGTAGATAATGTGTTGTCGAATGGTAGACCCTGCTGCCATATGGCATTGCAAAAATTGTGACCAAGTCCCAGGTTGGTGATCTGACTTTCTGCCTCATTTACACACAATTGAGGGTCTCAATTGTTTCTCTTGCTGCTGACAACACAACATACATATATCGTTTCTCACTGATGATCTTTTTTTTAATTTCTTTATGGTTCCTTATTATTATTATTATTATTGCAGTGTTTTCATTATTATTATTGTTATTATTTTTTTTTTATTTTTTTATTATAAATTTTACTTATCTGAAATATTATTATTATTATTATTATTATTGTTATTGTTATTATGTTTTCGCCCCCTGGGCCCTGATGTGGGTCGGTGACCTGTGTCCGGGTGGGCTAATACCCGTAAAAAAAAAAAAAAAAAAAAGATGATAGTAAAAGGATTAAACAATTGAAATTGATGATAGAAATTATAAGTGCAAAACTACAGTAGAACCTCAAGAAATCGAACTAATTGGGGCAGACCCGTCTGAAAAAAGTGAAAGTCTGAAAAAAGTGAATACAGTCGGCCCTTAACATACGCGGGTTTAGCATACATGGATTTGCAAATACGCGGACTGCCCCGCCGGAGTAATATTCTGTACATTGAAGTAATTGAAGTACATTCAAATCGCGCGCCATTCAACTCGCATGCGGCACCGAACACGGGACACCGCCCGCTCCCGCAACCTCACACACACACGCATAGCTCTCCCTCACTCAGTCAGTCAGTCTCGCTGTAACCACGCTTGTGTTGATATCAGCATTGTAGTTGCAAAAATATTACATTTCCGTGAATGTATTATATCAAGCACAGTATGAATAGAATATCACTAATATAACAGTATTTTAACCGAAAACTATTAAAAAAACGAGTAACATATCTTGAACATTGGAAGGTTAGGTAAAGTCTTTTGTTTTCATGTAGTTTATCCTAATTTACATTGAAATGCATTACGTTTCAGCAAAACTACAATTTATTTATGAGAATATGGAAATGTAATATTTTGCTGAAATGACGTACGTATTACAGTGGAAAGTGACGAAAGCAATGACTTTCGCTTTCTTTTGTTCAAAAGATGTTACCGTAATCGCTTTTCGAATGGTTTTTAGTTAAAAAAAACTGTTGTAGTACAATAATATTCTATCCTAATTCACTTGTGATGCAACGGTTTTTTTAACTGAAAACCATTCGAAAACAATTACGGTAACATCTTTTGAACGGAAGAAAGCGAAAGTCATTGTTTTCGTCATGATTTTATCCCACTTTCCACTGTAATAAGTACGTCATTTTAGCAAAAAAATTACATTTCTGTGAATGTAGTATATCAAGCACAGTATGAATAGAATATCATTGTAATATAACAGTATTTTAACTGAAAACTATTAAAAAAACGAGTAACATCTCTTGAACATCAGAAGGTTAGGTAAAGTCTTTTGTTTTCGTCATGTATTTTATCCTATTTTACATTGAAATACATCACATTTCAGCAAAACTACTATTTATTTCTGAGAATATATTCATTCAGGCACAGTTTAGGTAAAATATACATGTGCTGTAACATTTTTTTAATTGAAAACGATTCGAAAAACACGTACCCTCTAGCCCTGTTCAAGGAGAAGACTGGGAGGAGCTGTTTGGTGCTTAAGACGATGACAAGGAAAATGATTTTGATGGATTTTAATGAAAATATTCAGAAAGACCCTGGCACTGTCAAGGAAAGTGGCTGCTGAAGGCTTCCAGGACATGGCAGAGGACGAGATTAGGGAGCTAATTGAAGAGCACGACACTGAGCTGACCGAGGAGGATCTACAGGAGTTAGTAGACTCAGGCAAGGAAGAGGAAGAGGAAGCGAAAGGGAAAGAGGAAGAGGAAGAGCACCAAGAAATAACATTGGAGAAGTTGGGGGGAGATGACCAGGAATATTGAGGCACTGAAAAACTTGGCCTATAGTATGGACCCCTCCATGGTGCGTGCCCTGAAATTCATGCGAGGGATGGATGACATTTTTGCTCCATACAAAAACATCATGGAAGAAATGAAAAGAAAGAGACGACAACTCCCCATCACCATGTTCATTGATCACCGAAGGAGAGATTTAACACCATCAATTACTGGCGGCAGTGAGGAAGCAACTGAATCCACCGTTGCCCCCACTTCACCACCCGTTATGGAATTGAGTGACGATGAGCCCGATGACCCCCATCCTGTCACCGAGGATAGGTACTGTACAGTAAAGTGAAATTTTTATCTCTTTTTTTTTTAATAGCTTTTCTTGCCATGTTTATTGTTTGTAAAAATGCACAGTACAGTTCAGTACTGTACATAGGAAGTGGAGGTGCAGTTATTCACAAAACATTTGTGTTTGTTGTCGGTAGTAGTGAAGGTGAGGAGGTGGAGGAGGCGGAGGAGGGAGCGGAGGGAGCGAGTTGGGAGGAGTGGTGATAAAATTGTGACGAAAGCAATGACTTTCTCTTTCTTTCGTTCAAAAGATGTTACCGTAATCACTTTTCGAATGGTTTTCAGTTGTGGGATTATAAGGCTAATGATAGGATAGAATATTATTGTAATACAGTACGAGTATAACAGTTTTTTAACTGAAAACCATTCAAAAAGCGATTACGGTAAAATCTTTCGACGAAAGAAAGCAAAGTCATTGATGATTTTATCCCACTTTCCACTGTAATATGTACGTCATTCCAGCAAAAATATTATATTTCCATATTTATTTCTGAGAATACATATTCATTCAGTACAGTTAAGGTAAAATATACTTGATGTAATATTTTAATGAAAATACATCGTCACAGATTGATGTTTCTGTAATGAACAAAAATGTACAGTATCTATAAATAAACTTTAATAAATGAATACGTTTTACATTGTCCTGTGCTACTCGTTTCCATTGTTTACTGGTAGTTAATAGGTAAATATTTTTCAACCTAACGAAACTATTACCCGTTTAGAGGTCGACCCCCAATTTTTTGCCAAATAATTTGGTCTTAAAAACTCGAACTACACACAGGTATATACGTAAATAAGGACATGGGGGGCCAGGGTTTTTTTTTTGGGGGCAGCAAAAATACACGGATTTTTAACATCCACGGGTATCTCTACTACGTAACCCCCGCATATGTTAAAGGCCGACTGTACTGTATATGTGGGGGTGAGATAAAACTGTTTATCTGAACTGTTAAAGAAAATCAGTTGTTGTCATGTTATTACTGCACTTCAACAACTAAGGTCTTTAAGTGTATAACAACAAGGTTATTAAAAGAACATTACATCAACAATAAAAAAATGAAACAGAATTCTTTGGGTACCTAAAGAGTAGCGACGTTGTACCAAAACAACATTAAGCGGGGGCGACGTTATACGAGGACTTACTGTACAAGTGTATTATGTATCTGCATGCACCCTGGTTTATTCATTAATCAGTTGTCTAAGTGTACAAGTAGCCAAATTGAGTCAACATGTCTCACTCAAAGGTAGTACAGTGGGGTATGCTATAATGAATCTAATTTGTTCTAGAACCTTGTTCGTTATAGCATTCGTTCGTTATAGGATTAATCCGTTCCAGGCCCCTAAATACAACCACTTAACACTGAAAAATATAATATAAAATTATAAAAATTGTAAAAAAGTGCATAAATATGCATCTAGACCCCTGAAATAAAGCATATCATTAATACTTTTAATAAAAAAACAATAAATTAGTAAAAAAAAAAATTTTTTTAAATAATGTTCGTTGTAGGAGTTTCGTTCGTTATAGCATTCTCAATTTTATAGGTAAAACCGTTCGTAATAGGAATATTCATAGTAGGATCCGTTTGTTATAGCATACCCCACTGTAAATAATGTTGTTAGGAAGGTATCTTCATATCAAATACTATAGTGTGTTATAGTGACCCTGTTGTAAGACCTTCTAATACAGTACTGCTCATCCTTTTATTTTCAAGTCATATTACAAATTACATACAGTGTTGTATTTTTTCTTTATTACTGAAGATGTAATATTAATCTTGATGAACAATAAACCATTAGAAGCCAATCATATGAGAATATAATACTGAATCAATAAATAAACCTGACAAATGTGGCAACATCCGATCTGCTCCAGCCTTATTACATACTCATGTGTCTTAGTTCTCAGTAGGCCTATAACAAATCTTATTACACCACTGTACAGTATGCATTTAATAAGTGTTGTTCATTTCATAATTTTTTTTTAAACTTCCCTATTTCTTAAAATATATATATTTTTTCTGGTGACCAGACCACCTCAGAGTCCAAAAAATGCGAATTCTGATACACTGAAGTCCGATTTATCAAGGTTTTACAACTGTTAATTAGCCAAGCCAACCTTTATAAAGTAGTCTATTACATTAAAGTGTGTGTGGTTGTGCACTGAACAGCTGACTCACCTGCCGTGTGGCCGTGTGGGTGACAGCAACGTACAAAATGTAAGGTGGTCAAACTCACAAACTCAAGGTCGAATCTTGTAATTACTGTACCGCACTATTAATTCTGAAAATAATCAGTAAACCCTCAAAGATCCAAACTAAAAGGGGGGACCACCTGTCGAAAAAAGTTGATTGTCTGTATCTTCCAGTGAATTTATTAAATGTATAAAAACGATAATAATATACAAGTATAAAAATACTATACTGCCAAATTAGTAAATATAAGCCGAATGAAAGTTTAACACAGTCACCATTTGCATACACTCTCTGCTTCATCATAGCAAAGGAGACCAGCTGGGACGCCGATTCTCTAACAATACTTCCTACCCCCTACACTCTCTGCACTCCTTTCGTTCCCTCACTGAGCCAGCTAACTCGTGTGCAAAGAAATGTATATTCCCTTTACGTGTTTGCCCGGAAAATTATTTCTTTTAACTTTTTCACAATATGTATGTACTGTAGAATGGTGTATGCACGTAACTGAGTAAAAATAAATGAAGAAAGTTTGTACCCTGTATATCTACCCAAAAATATGAGATGTAACACATACCATAACACCTCACAGCTTGGCCCAATAGCCTGGTGGTTACAGTGACGAGTTTAACCTGGCTAAATTGCCATGATTAATCACTATTATATCAGTAAACACTAATAATAACAATAAGTCCAGTGAAATATGGCAGGGAGCGAGGAGAGTTACAACTGCAGACAACGCTCAACTAGCCCTCATTCACTCTCCTTACTCGAACCAGTTTTCCGGGAGTGCGTTCGAAATAGGTATGGGAGAAATATATACATTTTAATCTAATTTGAAAATGGTGAAGGGCACAGTGATAAACAAATTATATAAACCAAGCACTTACCTAAGATAACACAATAAAAAACATTGTATCATTACTAGAGTGAATGAAATAGTATTCCCACAACCAACAATTCACAACTCTGTTTATGTTTCTAGCCTCGGGCACCTGTGACCTGCGCACTGACATCTTATTTACACGAGCCTAAGATGATCTTTGCTTTGCTTTGTTTTGGGAATGCTTCTTAGCCCCCGGAACCCCCAAATTTTGGACAAATCTACAAAAATCCGGATTTACCGGGTCCAAATCTTCGAGGGTTTACTGTATTGATTTTTGAGTTTAGCTACCATATATAGATTTACTTAGTTATATTACTATACATTTTTCACATTGGTTTAACATGTTTCGTTTAATACTATATGTACAGTACTAGAAAGAATATTATCAGAGAACATGACAGAGATTTATCGAGTCAAATCATACACAGTGCAATAATCTAAAATATTATCATAGGAATATATTATGAAGTGGATTAAGATGAATGAATTACTGTATGGGAATAAAATATGAATTATATTTCGATACAAATCAACATTTGGGTACATAGCTGGTTAGGGTTGGCTGAGCAGAGAGGAAAAGAGGGGGGTGCTGTTTAGATCTCACCTTACGTTCGTCAGCCAGCAATCCCATTATAATGACTGCATGCAATTTCATCATAATTCCTATATTATTTTGGTTCATTTGGTGTTGGGTTAATAAAACATTACTGAAAAATAATTAATTTTCCCCCCAAAATCCCACACTCAATCCTAGATGAGCAATTGCGCTGTAGAATATTCACAGTCTCTTGTTTACAGAGCGGTACACAGTTGATCATTCCTGCTTTCTCTAATAATGTTGCCAGAACTCACCATCTCTCAAGCACTGGATTTTTTTGGTATTTTGAGTAACTCAGAACCCTTTTTTGTCAAATTAACAAGGGTACTGTGCAGTACGCCCGGACAATTTGCGAATTTTTATTTTGTGGTCCTCTATGATTTGTGGATGACACCCTGGATGTACCCAACAATGTCTGCAGGTAGTTTTAAAGTTGCCGACATTTTTGTGGCCTGGACAGGGAGACATTTGTTCTGGAGACAGTAATTTCCTTTACCTGTATTGTATATATGTGTGTGTGTGTGTGTGTGTGTAGACACACACACAAAACACATACAAATGTATAATACAGTGGTCCCTCGTTTAACGAACGCAATTCGCTCCAGAAGGTCGTTCGTTAACCGAATCATGTTTCAATGGGATATTGGGTAGTTGGTTCCAGCTCACCAAAAAGTACAGACAAAGTAAAAAAAAAAAAAATGCAGTAAAGTACACTTACTCTGAGGTGTGTATGTAGAAGGCTCCAGGTTGTTGGTGATGATGGGAATTAGAAGTGGGGTGGAGGAGAAGGGAAGGAAGTGGGGATAGAGGAGAAATCACCTTCCAGGGGACACATGCTTGACGCCGTCATTTCACCAATAAAATTTTAAGGTGTAATTGAAGATTATTTTCTTTAAATCAACACTGCACTGTGCTTTATATTATCAATATGTTAAATCAAATTCAGAATGACCAATAATTGTACTGTAAAAATTTAAAAATACTGTGTTCAAGAGACCCACAAGCAAGATGTTTCCTCCACTGAACAGACACAAACATACGCCTTGGTGGGTGAGTGAAGTGGCTGATGGGCGCACCAAAAACTAGTTCTCTGTACTGCAATTATGTTAAATAAGTGTTAAAACGACTAATAATTTTAATATAAAACTTGAAAAAATATTGAATAGCACAACCTTCTTGATATTTACTCCAATGGGAAAGAATGTAAGCCCTAGAACCGATTACTGTATTGGCGGACTAACCTACCAGCTGATGAGCAAGCCAAAACATGATATGTTTTCGTAAGAATTTCGTTAATCGAATAATTGTTCGTTAATCGAATTGAAGATTCTTATGGAAAGTTATTCGTTAACCGAAATTTCGTTAACCGAGGCGTTCGTTAACCGAGGGACCACCGTAATGGGAAAATCCTCTCACAAATAATCAGAAACAAATTTATTAAAAATAAGACAGCGTACCCTCAAGTCTACTCTGTGCTTTATTTATATCAAAGCAAGGAGTAGACTTGACATTTGGTTAGTTGGACTTGACATTTTTAATAAATTTGTTTCTGATTATCTGTGAGAGGATTTTCCCATTATTATTTACAGTCAACCCTCACTTTACGCGGTTAATTCAACCCACAGGGTACCGCGGAAAGTGAGAAACGCGTAAAGTGAACAACATAACATATGGGATTAATTGAAATAGAGACCGGGCCGACCCCCAAACTCCACTTTTTGACGACACACATCTATGTTGTAGTAAAAATATTATCTTAATTTTATGATGGTATGCACACACAATTAATAATTAAGAGAAATATCAATTGGCCCTCACCTGTATCACTTGTATCACTATCCACCACAGAGGCTTGCAGGGCCTCTTTGTCAAACCCCTCAAAGTCCATATAAGTCCATATCCTCACTATAATTATCACTATCACTGACTTGGGCCGGCTGTGGTGGGTGGCGGGTGAAGAACTCGGTAATGTTTTGATGACTGAGTGACCTTGTGCGCACCCTGCTCGCGCCGCTTACACAACATGGCGGATGGTGGGAGAGGGCGGGAGGTTTGGATCCAAAAATGGCGCAGCTCGCCAGCCGCTCTCTGCGTAAAGGGGTACACGCACCGCGGAATGTGAGCATTACGGTTTCGGCAGGGTACCGCGTAAACGTGGAAACGCGGAATGTGGGACCGCGTAAAGCGAGGGTTGACTGTATTATTAATGAATTGTATTGCTCATTTTGCACACACAAACATTAATTCAATCAAAAAGACTTTCAGTAATAAACAAAAATGAATCTTTTGTACATAAGAGAAATGACGCTGTTTACACGATTGTGCACATCGTCTGAACGTTGGTGGGCCGTTCAAACCCGTCGAAATTCGAGTTTCCGCAGTCAAAACTTTTAAATGTTTTTTTTTTGTGTGTTCAAATAGAAAACGTCGAATTAAAAACTCGCGAAATTTGAGAAGCTACTGTACGACATTTAACCCTTCAATATGTCTTCAAAGAGACCATGAAGCAGAGAAAGTGGTGCTAGTGCTTCCAAGCGTAAGCACAAGTCACTATCTATCCAGGAAAAGGGTGAATTTCCATGGTCCGGAAATTTCCATGGTCCGGCACCAGTCAGGTCCCGAGGTTGCCGGACTAGAGAGGTACAACCTGTACTACACAGTTTTGGAAGAAAGTTTTCCTGATGAGATGATTCATTTCTCTGGGCACCTCTCAAAACTAAAGAAAGATCTTTCATCACCTCAGATGATGTTGGAGTAAATTCGAGGATTGGATATTGTTGAAGTGTTTCCAAATGTTGAAATAGCATTGAGAATTTACCTGACATAGCCAGCAGCAAACACAGAAGGAGAACATTCATTTTCAGTTATCAAGCGTGTGAAAAAGAGATTACGTTCTTCTGTTTCCCAAGACAGACTCAGCGACCTTTCTATTCTCACCATTGAATCAGATATTACCCAAACACTTAACTTTGAACATGTTATAAATGAATTTGCTCGCAGCAAAGCACGTAAGAGAGCTGCCAAATGATTTTTTTTTCTTCACATTACTGTACTTGGATAGGCGTATCATTATGTTATTCTACTGCGTGATATAATAGTCACATGTTCTTCTGGTTCACTTCACTTGTTTTATTGCTTTTTTTTTTTGACAATTAGTTTCATTCATCCAATACAGAGAACAAAAAGCCTCACAGAAAGTTTGGTTTTGCCAAAAAATATCTTTAGATTACAGATATCTCATATCATAAATAATAATAATGGAAGCCCCTCGAAATCGAGGATGGCCTGCCCAAGGGTCAGCTGGGCGTGAATTTGTTTAAGGTGTAGAAACTGTCGCCAACACAACAACCACACCCTAAGTTAATGAGCTGCATGACCCAGTGTCAGGGAATAGTCCGAGAAGACCGGACAACTCGCCAACTGCACTGGCGAACCATTACCCCAGAATACGATCCGCAAATCGATTAACATCCAGGTTCCCAATTACTGCTGGGTAGACAGAGGCAAATGGCATAAAGAAACTTGGCCATAGTTTCACCCTGCCCGAGGATTGAACTCGGGTCCGCTCGCTTGCGAGACGAGGATGCTGACCATTACACCACAGGTTGCCACATATCTCATATCATATACCAATTAAGATGACCTTACCATTCATTGCACTCCCCTTCAGAAGGCAGGATTTGCAGCCTCAAAGGACCTTGACCTCTACACCCCGATTGACGTTCCAGAACATGCGCCTTTTCGCTGCATTGTTTGAATGACCAGTGTGGGTTATCAGGTTCCAGTGTGATTATTTGCCTGTCACGCCACACGCTCGGCCAAAGGGAAGCTTCCTGAATGTAAGTACTGTACCTACTTTTGTTTGTTTAATTTTCATTGTTTGTCAATTTTATCATGTTGTATCAAAGTAATATTGCTAAAAGTAGTGTAGTATTACTGGATAATAATGCTATGATTATGTTATAAATGTATTTATTTGTGAAATAATTAATATTTTATGCATTACTTGCTCTACCAAACACAAAGACAGCCAGACAGCCTGGCGACCGACTGCGTGTGTGTTGCCAAGCACTTTTTATGAAAAATAATGGAAATAAAATATTATAAATTAATTGTTTAATAAGTATTATGATCAGTAAATATATGCATTACTGGTCATCCCAGACACAAAGGCATGCAGAAAATGGGCGCTAAGTGCGTAGTGACCACGAGTGTCAGCTGTCAAAACAACACCATCCCCTTATATCCCTTGCCACTGCTGCCCCAGGAAAGTTTCTAGAGGGTCATTATATAGTTTTTCTAGCTTCTTTTTGATTGTTTTATAATTTAAAAATGTTAAAAATTATTTTTGGAAAAGTTGAGTTTTCTTGATTTACCCCAGCGTGGGTGATACAGCCAGCGGCACCCTAGCCCGGGGTGTAGGGGTTATTTTAAAAAATTCCCAGGAGAGCAGGCCCATGACCCCCTAGAAGGTACATCTTTGAATCCATCCCATTAAGTGCCACATTTATAATGGCCTAGGGCCCCACAAACTCTTAATCCGGCCCTGCAAATATTGGCCAATAATTTGTTATTGTTGTATTTTTCATATGGGGGTAGGATAGTGCCTTGATAAGTCATAATCTGGGATAACTTAGCAAGGCCAGAGCCCCATACGTGTCGAGTTATCAAGGTTTTACTGGTAAAATTCTGATACATACCTAAAAAGAATTGTCTTCCAAGTCTGTCCATGTAGAAAATGGTCCACAAATTAGCAGGCAGGGGAGCTACAGAAGTGATGAGAGTATTGATAAGAGCTTTTTGGTCTATTGCTGGTTTATCAGAATCGCAAGAACTTGGGGTAACAGTGGAGTTTCCATGGTAGTGGGCCAGATTACACACACTGACCTGCGAGTAAGCATGGAAATGGGAGGTAAAGTACTGCTCTGTTCATTATGGAAATGTCAAATGGCCCTACCCTCTTTCTCTCTTCTTGGCTTGTGATTGGCCAATTGTAAAACATATAATTAATGAAAAACTGTAGTTTGACTAAAATTTGCTTCCAGAGAGGATACGGCCACATTATCCAATCACGAAACCATATGTCATATTGCTGGACGGGGCCGAGAGTGACATTTTCACACTGAACAGACTATAGGTTATATCAAGAGGCAAGAGTAAAGCAAACAAATGATTTGGTTGTTGAGGTGGATGGGAATAATATAGCAAAGTACTACAGTTACATCTGTTTTGTAATAAGGAAAGAATGGATGATAACAATTGATGAAAGAGAACATATATATGTCCCTTGATTCTGACCAAATAGCACTATAGCATGAAAGGGATTATAAAAAACAAAAAATATAAGGTACCTCTTCATTGGGATGCTCATCATAGTATTGTTCAAGACGATTGAAAAGCTCTGGAAACCATAACCAGAGCCCATAGTACCTGTTTTAAAGTAAAGATATATTCCTTGCATAATTTGAGCCCTGCATAAGGTATTTCACGATAAAACTTTATGAAAGGTACCTACGGAAATTACTGTATATTCATTCACTCTTTCTGTAACTCCTATTCTTTTCCACTCTTTAAATTTTGTTTTATGTTCACATTTAATATCCTTCTTATGCACATGATTGTCAAATTTTATTATCTACCATATAACGAAATCTGTTATGAAAATTTCTTCATCACAACTAAAATTCATCTACTCAACTAATCCACCATATTTCTATACTGTACAGGCGTGGACCGTTATACGATGGGATTAGGGACCTAAAAAGATCATCGCTAAGCGATCGATAGTATACTGATATTAATAACTTATGAGGGAAAAGTAGGTTCCATTTCCTGAAGAGCCTAAACAGGTTTTATAAACTGCTGCTATAATGATTAAATAACATATAAATAACCCAAATAATTTATAAATAGACATAAAAAACATTAAATTTATACAAAATCCAGATTTATTTTTAGTCATTGTACCTTAAATGATAATATCATGTAAGGTACAGTAAATAATAATGGATACCCCTTGAGATCAAGGATAGCCAGTCCAAGGGCCACCTAGGCATGAATTTGTTTAAGGTGCAGAAGCTTTCACCAACACAACTATTACACCCTGAGTTAACGAGTTGCATGACCCAGTGTCAAGGAATAGTCCGAGAAGACTGGACAACTTGCCAACTGCACTGGCTAAACATTAGCCCGGAACACGATCCGCAAATCAGTTAACATCCAGGTCCCGAATTACTGCTTGGTAGACGGAGGCAAATGGCATAAAGAAACTTGTCCATATTTTCACCCTGCCCTGTACACACACATATAATGGACGTGTACAGAAGCAGGTTGCGATCCTCCAGCAGTCACTATAAGTGGCAGAAGGAGGATCACTTTTTCATAGTGACAATGTAGGAAAAGTACTGTGTGTGTGTGTGTGGCGGCCTGTGGTGTAATGGTCAGCATGCTCGCCTACCAAGCGAGTGGACCCAAGTTAGATCCCCGAGCAGGGTGAAACTATGGGCAAGTTTCTTTAAACCATTTGCCTCTGTCTACCCAGCAGTAATTGGGGACCTGGATGTTTATCAATTTACCCAGTGCAGTTGGCGAGTTGTCTGGTCTTCTCAGACTGTTCCTTGACACTGGGTCATACAACTCGTTAACTTAGTGTGTGGTTGTTGTGTTGGCGACAGCTTCTGCACCTTAAACAAATTCATGCCTAGGTGGCCCTTGGGCTGTCCATCCTCGATCTCAAGGGGTATCCATTATTTTGTGTGTGTGTGTGTGTGTGTGTGTGTTATTCCCATATTATAAGAATATGCAAGCACATATAAGTTGCAAAATATAATGTATTGTACAGTGTATCTTTCTGTACTATACTTTGAGAAGTATACAGTATTAAGAATTCCACTGAATGTCTCTCAGGAAGCAGAATCACTTAACAGAGTCAACAGTTGTCGATATATACATGTCATTGTCACACATTAATCTATAATACACAATAGTTTAGATAAAGAAATTAATAAAAATATCTTATAAAATATTTTTTTTTTATGTATTTATTAGGTTTTGCATAACGATAAATGGTGTTAATTTTTGTAAAACTGATCGATTGTATATACTGTAGATCCATTATATAACGGTCAACACCTGTACATAAATTTTAAGAAAAAGGGCCATAATAATAATTTTATACTTACCCAAACTGTATTGCAAAGTTTATCAAGAGCATAATGATGGTAACTCGTAGAAGAGAACGACCAAACAAAGCATTTGTCTGGCGAAATGTCTGATAGAAGGCCATTACAAATGACTTCCACAAACTTTGGTTTATGTCTGCCTGAATTTTTAGCCCGGAAGTGTTAATTAAAGTCACCTGAAAAAAAAAAGCACATCATTAGAGGGCTTAACACTTACGCCCCCAGTGATGTACTAAAACGCCCGACTAGTGCGCCCCGGGTGACGTACCAAGACGTGCGCCATTTCCCGTGTGACTATTTGCCTGTCACGCCACACGCTCGGCCACAGGGAAGCTTCCTGAATGTAAGTACTGTATCTACTTTTGTTTGTTTAATTTTCTTTGTTTGTCCATTTATCATGTTGTATCAAAGTAATACTGCTAAAAGTAGTGTACAAGCAGTTGTATTGTAGTGTAGTATTACTGGAAAATAATGCTAGATTATGTTACAAATGTATTTATTTGTGGAATTATTATTATTTTATGCATTACTTGCTCTACCAAACACAAAGACAGCCAGACAGCCTGGCGACCGACTGCGTGTGTTTTACCGAGCACTTTTTATGAAAAATATTGCAAATAAAACATTATAAATGAATTATTTATAGGAAATAAGAATTATGATCAGTAAATACATGTATTACTGGCCATCCCAGACACAAAGACAAGCAAAAAATGGCCGCTAAGTGAGTAGTGACCACGAGCGTCAGCTGTCAAAACAACACTGTTCCCTTATATCCCTCCCTCAGCACTGCCAGGAAGTTTCTAGATGGTCATTATATAGTTTTTCTTATTTATTTTTTATTGTTTTATCATTCAAAAAGGTTAAAAATTATTTTTGGAAAAGTTGTGATTTTTCTCGATTTACCCCAGCGTGGGGGGTACTGCCAGTGGCACCCTAACCCGGGGCTTATGGGTTAATGCTCAATTTTACAGCTGAGGGGAAGAGACAAGAATACTTTGAGAACAAATACACAAGACAAAAATATGGAAAAATAAACTGTACTTTTAAATGAAAAAATATCTAGCTAAGAAAGGCAAAATAAAGAATTAAATCTAAAATCACATATTAAAAAAGCCATAAAAGAATGGCTCAACAATCTGCCTGCTAAACATTCAAGCTTGGAACCCAAGGAAGTCCTTACTTGATGCAGGTGGGGTTAATATCAAGATCAGCCCAACTCCCTTGCTGCAGCCCTAGGGTCGCATACTCAAAAACATTTACAGGATTTGTATCTCTTTGTTTACCACGTAACTGGACTTACAGTCTCCGATCGGTATACTCAAAACAAATATTTGGCAGTGGACTCCATAAGTGAGCCCGTAATCTAGCCCATAACTTACAGCACCTAAGGAGTTGCTGAAACACGATCAACCCGGATATAGTACTGTAGTCGCTATTTCCAGATAGCATAAAAAAAATTAATAATATATGTTGTAATAATACTTGTTAGACTTGTTTTATCATAGAATAATGAAGAAAATGTTTTGTACATCAATGTACTAAAATACGATATTAACGTTTGTCTTTTTAGTTCATTTTTTTTTACAATAAGAAGAGGCTTGAGTGTTTCTATTTCTTGCAGAATGGAAGAGACGCAGCTTTTGTCTTCTTACAACTGTTTAAGTAATAGTACCAAAATATAAGATTTTTATTGTCCACATTTATGGTACAATTTTTTTTTTTATGACTGAGTAAACTTGCAGAGAGACCTTATTAATGTGGTAAAGCTGTAAATATCCTTCAGTAATGAAAGCCAATTATGAGGTCAAGTGAACATTTTTGCCAAGACTCCTTCCTTTGCTAGGACCAAGTTATAACAAGTTATTCTGCCAAGTATCCAAGAAGCACCCATGACTCAGAGTTAAATAATACCTAACCTAAAAGAGTTCATCAAACCTAATAAAAAACGGGGGTAAAAATTAAGTGGTAAAGCCTTTTTTTCTTAGAAAAAAATTATCTTCATAGGTTTTTTATCCAATACATTCAGTAGTTTTTTTTTTTTTTGCAGCAAAATTAGTGAAATGTATCTTACTCTAACAAAACCTAACCTTAACTAAGCTTACCGTACCTTATCTAATCTAACCTAATGTTACCCTACCTAACCTAACCCAAGAAAGACGGAACGCACATGACAAACAATTAAGTTCTCTAGAAAAATTTCGATTTCTTTTTTAAAAAAATACAAAGAAAGACGGAACGCACATGACAAACAATTAAGTTCTCTAGAAAAATTTCAATTTCTTTTTAAAAAAAATAAATTTGCAGAGATAACAAACTTTTTATAATCATTTCTCCAACATATCTATCAGCCAATATTGCAGTGTAAGTTGAATCATTGTATCGTGAATCATTAAAATAAAGCAATAATAATAAGATGCATTAACAGTGTGACCTTTTCATATCTTTTGTATGTTTTTTACCCTCTTTTCCCCCAAACACTAAAATTAATGAAAAATGCATACTATTTTCTTTAAATAATGTTTACGAATGCACTTTATACAATATAAATGAATAATAATATGGTCACACAAGAGGAGATGGGACGCCATTGTTTTTGTTAGTGTTTACAGCCGGGAGTCCGGGACGATGGTTCTACATAAGAAAATGAAGAAAATAAGACCCTGTAGTAAAATTAATGTAAAAAATTTAATATAGTTGTTTTAAGTAATGTTATTTAATGTTAATAAATGGAACAATAGAAGTAGCTAACCACTAATGGCAAACAAAAAAGTGAGATGGATTGGGAACAACAAAATATATGTACGTATATTAGGAAACAGCGTCATTTATCTTAAGAATATGTACAAAAGATTCATTATTGGTTATTACTGAATATGTATTTGATTGAATTAATCTTTCTATATGCGAAATGAACAATACAATTCATTAATGATACGTAGAATATTAAAACACAGCAGAGGATAAGAGACGACATTGTTGTCAGTGCTTACACCCATAATTCAGTTAACCATTTGAAACTGAAGAAAATAAGACGCTGGTTGTTGTTGAAGTAAAATGAATGTAAAAAATATGTATGTTTTAATTAATGTTATTTAACGTACAGTAGAAGTAACCACTGATATTAAAGAAAAAAGGCGAGACTGATAGTGGAACGCCAATGTATACGTGCGCACTCAAGGAAACAGTCACTTACCTTAAGAATATGAACAAAAGATTCATTATTGTTTATATTCAAATTATTCACTGTCTTGCAATGATTCCAGCAATGCAAATTATATTCTCCTAACTTTAGTCTGAGATATTATATAAGATAAAAACTGTAAGCCTAAAACCCTGGCTGGGCAGAGGGAGGGGAGGGAGGGAGGGAGCGGGAAGTGAGGCATACGTTTGACAGTTAGCGCCGAAGGTCTAGTGAAGTATTTATTTGTTTGTTTCTGTCCTTTAGATTGAGTTTTGGTTTTTGCTTATAAAATTTCATAGAAGTGACCGCGGAGAACATAATTTACATTGCTGGAATTCTTATAAGATAGTGATTAATTTGAATATAAACAAGCTATAATTTGCACTAGACATAACAAATTTAGTACCATACTCAATTTAGTACACGTCTACACTACAGGTTTGCACTTCGGTCATTTATTTCTTTTAGTATGGTGTGTGCATGTAAATGAATGAAAATAAATGAAGAAATTTATGTAAATCTACCCAAAAATAGTTGAAAAACTTTACATTATAAAATGTACTACCTACTGTACACTAATGTACTACAATTTTGATCTCTTGTGCAAAATATATGACGTTTATATTCAAATTATTCACTGTCTTGCAAGGATTTCAGCAATACAAATTCTATTCTCCTAACTTTAGTCTGTGACATTATACAGTATAGTCTTCATTTACCTGGTCAATTGAACCTGTGGAGGTCGGCGTAAAATGAGAAACGCGTAAACGAAATAACAGAACATATGGGATTAATTGAAATAGAGACTGGGCCGACCCCCAAACTACACTTTTTCTGACACAATACGTATGTTGTAGTAAAAATAACATCTTAATTTTATGATGGTATGTACACAATTAATATTTAAGAGAAAAACAGTCGCCGGTTAATGTCCATTCAAATAATGGACTCAACTCCCCCCCCCCCCTTCCAACGCTCGCTGGCTCCTCCCTCTCTGAGAAATGTTTGGGTGAAAACACTAGGTTTTTAGGTTTAGTAATAAATAATACCTCAGACTAAAGTTAGGATAATCTAATTGACATTGCTGTATTCCGTGCAAGACTGCCAATAATTTGTAAATGTCATATATTTTGCACAAAAGATAAAATTTTTGCTCTTTCTAATAAAATTCTTAAATTAGTTCTAAAATTTGTATGTCTAATGCAAATTTTAGGATGTTTATATTTAAATTAATCACCATCTTATAAGAATTCCAGCAATGTAAATTATATTCTGGCCAGGTAATTTCTATGAATTTTATGAGCTAAAAACAAATATCTTCAGTAAATAAACAAATTATACTTCACCCGCATAAATGATGAAATTTACCGCGTAATTAAAACATTTCATTCTGGCAAGGTGCAGCGTAAATGACCAAACGTGTAAACAAAAGCCGCGTAAATCCAGACTATACTGTATAAGATAAAAAATTTAAGCCTAAAACACCAAACCCTGGCTGGGTAGATGGGAGGGAAGTGACAGTGACATGTTTGACAATTGGCGCGAAGGTCTAGTGAAATATTTATTTGCTTATTTATGTTCTTCAGCTTTGCTATAGTTTGCACTAGACCAAAATTTTAGTAATCATTTAGTACATTATTTTGAGTACATGTACAGTACAGCTTTACCCTTAGGACAGTGTAGCGTGCCCAGAGAAACATTAGGCGCAAAATTTTAAATACGATGCGCCAGATTGACTCGCGCAAAATAAGAAAGATTTGCCTTAAATTAAAACATTGTCCTTAATTGTGGGTGTTGTTTTAAATCAATTATCTTAAATTGAATCGCTTTAAATCTACGTTCAACTGTATTGGACAAGTTTTTTGGATTAATTTTACACCAAAAAACTCCCTATACTGAACTGGCTGCTCACCAATTATTTGGGTAAAGAGAGGTAATACTGAAATATTATAATATCAAACTTTACAATCTACTACATTATCATAATAACTTACTGGGTATTTCTTTGGTGATTTATTGTTATTTTGAGCATATACTTTCTGTAGAACAGCAATAGTTTCGTCATGGCGGCCTCTTAGTAGTAAATACATGGGAGATTCCGGGAGCCATATTATTACTATGGCAATACTGAAAGAAAAAAGGTATTTCATGTCAAAGAATGACTCAAATGGTATAAGAGCTTCTTAGAAGGCTTAGTAAAGATAAAGATGAATATTTTTCATATGTTTTTGAAGGCTAAAAATAAAAGTACCTAGAGAAAACATTACCTATCAACTGAAGTCCATTCCCCAATTGAATAAGATGGAAGAACAGAATCCTCAAACAGTACTGATCACATATATCTTTTCATGTACTGCACAGTAATTAAGAAATACGTACACTGAATAAACTAACTGGATTCATACTTCATACCTACACAATTTCTGATTCCTACCAAAGCTACATACGCAATTTTGGACACAAACACGATCAGTATTATCAGAATACAGAAAAAACTACAGTATTATTAGAGGGACAGAATTAGGAATAATTTTTTGTTTTTCAAATGAAACGAACCTCAGCCCCATTTCGTGACCAGAGAGAAATGAAAATGTAAAAGATGAAACTGTACTGTGAGCTTGGTTTGTGTTATCTGGTTGAGGTAATAGGATGACTTGATTACCATATTGGATATAAGCCTTCAAAGATCAATGTTTTGTTAGACTAATATACAGTACAGTAATAACACCTGGTAAGGGAAACGGTCAGCACAAGAGTACCAAAGATGAACAGGTGCTCCTCTACTTAAGAACGTTCAACTTACAAACTTTCAGGGATACAAACATCATCACTGAGGGAGGTTACCTGCCAGAACAGGTGTTTAATGTGGATGAGACTGGATTATTTTGAAGAAAATTCCAGATAGAACAAACATTACCGAAGAGGAGAAGAGTGAGCCAGGTTTTAAGGCTGTATTAAAGGGTATAGCTGTACTAAATATCCATAATCTTTAAATTTTTTACAATATGTTTGCTATCTACAAGAGTAAAGTTGGACTTACAAACAAGCCTCAGGAACGTAACTCGTTCGTAAGTAGAGGAACACCTGTATAGTATAGTACCTACATTTCTTACCCTTATTCAACCCCTTCTGCATCTTCTCCTACCTAAGAACTTTTTGTTGTTTAAATATAATTTACACTTTCCTCTACTCTAATTATTGTAATCCTTCAAAATTCTACTGTACAGTATATGTTGATGTAAACTTCCTCCTGTTCTCAAACTTTTATAGTATAGTCTTGTACTTTAATATTGGTAAGCACACTGTACCCTCCTTAATTCGGATTGTCATAAATCAAATTTTGGCATTGCAAGGATTCTAGCAATGCAAATTATATTCTCCTAACTTTAGTCTCTGATATTATATAAGATAAAAACTGTAAGCCTAAAACTACCAAACCCTGGCTGTGAAGATGGAGGAGAGGGAGGGAGGGAGGGAGGGAGGGAGGGAGGGAGGTGACATTTGACAGTTGGCACCGAAGGTCAAGTGCATGTTTATTTATCAGTCCTCAAGAGTGACTAAGTTTTTCTCTTATAAAATGTCACTGAAATGACCGGGGAGAATATAATTTACATTGCTGGGATTCTTGTAAGATAGTGATTGATTTGAATATAAACATGCTATAGTTTGCACTAGACAAAATTTTTAGTACAGTAATCATTTAGTACATTATTTTGATTCATGAAGAGTACAGCTTTGCCCTTAGGACAGTGTGTACATGTAAATGAGCAAAAATAATTGAAGAAAGTTATGCATGTTGAACCAAAAATATTAGTTGAAAAACTTTATGTAGACAGACATGTGTTGTTTTGAGATTATTCATCCGAACTCTACAATAGCCGGAATTTAAATTTTCTTGGAAAATCGTTCCCAAAGCTGGAATTGTCCAGAAAATTCTAGGGATGGTGGATTTCTCAAGGTTGGAAAGAGGAAAATCAGGTGTATTTTCCGGAAATTCCAAGAAAAATTTTCCGGTCCCGGAAAATTCTGGGGATGGGGGATTTTTTTCCCCAGCTTTGAAAGATGAAATAATGCATCATTCGGAAAATTCCGGTACCCGGAAAAATTCCGGGGAAGGGAGATTTCTTTCCAGGTTCAAGAGATGATGTAATGTACAATTTCTGGAACTTCCGAGAAAATGTTCCCGGTGCCCGGAAAATTCCGGAAAGTTCCAGGGATGAGGATTTTTTTTTTTAGGCTTTGAGAGTCGTCTCGTTACCCATAAATCTCTCATTCCCAGAAGTGCTCTGCACCAATAGTTCGGGTTAACAGAGATATCACTTTTATCAGAATTTAATAAATATTATTGTAGTGTATAATGTCTCTCCAAATGCCCTGGTTTATTAACTGATCAGTTGTCTATGTGCAAATGAAGCCAATTGAAGCCATCATGTATTAATTAATTAAAAAACAGAAATAATAAAGTAAAATGTGTGTGCTGTTTAAGTGTTTTGTCACGTCACCTTACCACCTGCCTCATCAGCTCACCCCTTCCTTGTCACCTGACCTCCTGCCTCGTCACCTCACCCTTCATGAGCTCACCTCACAGTGTTACATTTATATATTACTGTATTATTTCCTTTATTATAACTGTATGTACCGGTACATTTGAAAAAGTATTTATGCTTGCACAGTACAGTGATCATAAAGATTATTTCATGTGGCAGCCAAGGAATGGCCAGGTGCAAAAACTGAACAGAATACGAACGAATAATCAAACACAAAACTTAGGAAATTTTTGAATAATGCTAAAATATTCCAAACTCAGTTAAGTTGATTTTTCGGTAATTCAAGTGATCCAGAGCCTCTTTTTTTTTAATTAATGAGGGTACAGTCATATCACTACGTAAGTCTACTATATCTTCTATTTCTGATGTTACTGATGGGTCTCTCACACTACAACATATAAAGATAGTCAATTAACAAAATAAAATAAAATGTGAAAAATTAAAAATATGTGAATGTCATTTCTTACATGAGTGAAGGAAGAGCACACACGGTGAGGAAGATTCGCCATGAGTTGTAAGAAAAGTTTGGACTCACAAAGCCAATGTCGCTGGGAATTATCACAAGACCAAATACTGTAAGAATGAGCATAAAAAAATAAATATTAATAGAGTGACACATCTATTTAATTTGGGTATTGGTTTGTGTAATTATCTGCAAATATTTTATTCATTTTCTATATGTTTTCTGAAACTTTAGTTGAAATGAATTAAAAAATTATACAATGCAGAAATGGATATGTCTGGTATATGATTTAATCAATTTGTTATAAACAAAATTTGATATTATATTCAGATAATATCAAAATATAAAATAAGCTATGTAAATACATACTTCTTCCTGGCTATTGGAAGTTTTTGGGGTTTTTGGTTTTCAGGGTTAAAAGGATACTGTGTAGAGGAAATTCCATTGTATCAAGGTCCATCAGATGTGAAACCTCCATCTAATTGATTATAAGGAGAGAGAAGTCCGATATATGGTGGTTTCACTGTATGAATAAACATACTGTGTATGAAAAGGTTGATACCGTATCTAAATAAGGACATCCAATAAATGCTACTCTGTCCAACATTCTACACAATGTATCACTAACTTAGTGGTGGTGGTGGGGTACGGCATAAACTTGGGTCATAACGGAGAGCCTCATTAACCCTTAAAACAGCAGACATCCTCAATGGACATTTTAAATTCCCTGTGTACCAATTTTGAACATATGGGAGGTAAGTAGGGAATCCTTAAGGCACAAATATAGTGAATTAAAAAAAATATAGAAACAGTAATGTACAGTAATGAGGTTTTCAATAGCACACACCTGCAACAAGAATATTCCCAACCATCCAGAATGTAGCTATGGTACTCAACGCACCACCTCGTTTGTTGGGAGGCTGAAATTCACTGACGTACGCCCATACTAAAGGGATGCTTCCACCCACACTAAGAGAGGTTAAATAAAATATAATACCTGGTACCTGTACATATTTAGCATCTTTTGTGTGAGTTCCATAAATCATTTATCTTAAAAGTTGAAACTATATTAGACACAGAACTAAGAAACACAGGAGGAAATGTAATTCAAGTATGTAACCTTGACCATGACAATAAAGATACAAAAAAAATATTAGATACTACCTGGAAACATAATACAGTGTATATATACAGTTGTATCCCTCTTAACGCGGTTTCACTTAACGCGATTTCTCATATACGCGGTGCCTCGCCAGAACCGAACTTTCACTTAACGCGGTTCATCTACTCATATACGCGGGAAGCGGCGCGGGCACGATGCGCACAAGTTCGCCCAGTCATCAAAACATTACTGAGTTCTTCACCCGCCACCCACTACAGCCGGCCCAAGTCAGTGATAGTGATAATTATATTGAGGATATGGACTTATATGGACTTTGAGGGGTTTGACAAAGAGGCCCTGTAAGCCTCTGTGGTGGATAGTGATACAATTGATACAAGTGATACAGGTGAGGGCCAATAATCTGCCCTCTGCCTCGGAACCATTACTTTAGGTCCGAACACACTCCAGGTTGTAGATTCCACGAAGCTCCTCGGCGTCACCATAGACAACAAACTAAATTGGAAACCACACGTCAGTGAAGCTGTCAAATCCTCCAGTTTCCATCTCCACCTCCTCCGCCGACTCAAGTCCCTCGGAGTTCCTGCACCCGAGCTCCTCAGTGTTTACACAACATTCATACTTCCCAAGCTCACCTATGCCTCCCCTACCTGGTCTTCCTCCCTAAATGCCACACAACGTAAATACCTAGAAAAAGTGCAAAAGAGGGCATGCAAGATTATTCTCTCCCCTTCCTACTCCACATGTCAAGAAGCGCTCAACACACTGACCCTGTCGACTCTCACTGACCATCACCACGACCTCATCTGCAAATTTGGTAAGAAGCTTCTACACCATCCTCGACACCGGCTCTACTACCACCTGAGATCCCTAGCCCGAGAATTGCTGTTCGACACCACAACCGCATCCAGCCCATACGTGCACGAACTGATCGCTATAAGAACAGCCCAGTCCCAACCATTGTAAAAATTATCAATAACTTGTAATAAACCAGTGTATTCACTCCCAAGTAAATACTACTTCTTGCACTGTCACTATGTTGAAATGCACTGTAGTTTGAGCTTTTCCCCATCTAGTTATTATATATCTTATTTGTATCACTTATGTTACTTGTATATTATTTGTAATTCGTAACCCATTCCCCAAATATGTAACTGTATATTTTCAGCCTTCTGGCTGCAAGCTCTTTCAATAAACCGTTAATTATTATTATTATTATTATTACACTCACACTTCATCCTTGACCACCGACGGGTCAAGACGGGTCAGATGCACCTGGAGCTGCTCAGCAGCAGCCACGTCAACTATTATGTTGGCCCACACCAACTCCCTCCCCTGAACCCTCCTCCCCACCGGAATATCAACAAGTTCTCGCCAGAAGTTACTATTTCATTTGGGAAAGGAATGGAACCAGTGTTGAATAGTGGTGAACAGTGCTTAAGTCAGTGAAAAACAACTCGGCAGTTACAGTTGAGTCTTACCCAAGCTAACCTTCACACAGTGAGGTCCCAGGTACCCAGTGATAATTCCCCTGAGACTCCACGATAGAGAGGCCTGGGACCACACCTCACCCATTTGAGTGAGTGAAGTCCTGTGGCAACAGACCACGTGGTGTCCCCATGATGCTACGACACCACGTAGTGAATGAGTTGCTACAGCATCATGTGAAGTTCCTCATAACACCATCTGTGAGGGAATTACTACACCACGTGATGCCCCTCATAACACCATCTGTGAGGGAATTACTATGCCATGTGATGCCCCTCATAACACCATCTGTGAGGGAATTACTACACCACATCAGGCCCCTCATAACACCATCTGTGAGGGAATTACTCCATCATCAGGCCCCTCGTAACACCATCTGTGAGGGAATTACTACACCATGTCAAGCCCCTCATAACACCACCTGTGAGGGAACTAGTACTCCACATGAACCCCTCATAATACCATCTGTGAGGGAGTTACTACACTACGTGTCTGCTGTTCAACACCTCAGCTCACATGATATACGTGTGTAAACATTAATCTGTATGTTCCTTCACCTTTCTCTAATGAAGGCTTTTGTTAAACCACCAATGTATGTAATAAGTCATTTACGTCCAATGTATATTTTCAGCCTTCGGGCGCAAACCAAATGGGGAAAAAAGGTCAAGAGTGAGAAATGATATAAGAAAAGCCTAAGTAAGGAAGCATATTCCTTAACACATAGTATCTGACCAGTATGGGGAGGATCATCGTGTTTCCGCCAGGGTCGGAGTGGTGGTCCAGCAGGCGCCACGTTTTTATTACTATTATTATTTTATTAATACAGTACAGTCGGCCCTTAACATCGCAGCGGGTTTATAATACGCGGATTTGCATCTGTGGTTGCCCCGCGGATATTCTGTACATTGAAGTAATTGAAGTACATTCAAATCTTAATTCAACTCGCATGGCAGCACGAACCGCAGGACACCGCCCGCTCCATAACCTCACACCGCCACATAGCTCTCCCTCACTCAGTCAGTCTCGCTGTAACCACGCTTGTGTTGACATCAGCGTGGTTGCAAAAATTCATTTCCGTAAATGTATTAAATCAAGCACAGTATGAATAGAATATCACTAATATAAAATACTTTAACGAAAACTACTAAAAAGCAGTAACATCTCTTGAACATCGGGCTAGGTAAAGTCTTTTTTTTCATGTAGTTTATCCTTAATTTACATTGAAATGCATTACGTTTCAGCAAAACTACTATTTATTTCTGAGAATATGGAAATGTAATATTTTGCTGAAATGACGTACGTATTACAGTGGAGTGACGAAAACAATGACTTTCGCTTTCTTTCGTTCAAAAGATGTTACCGTAATCGCTTTTTGAATGGTTTTCAGTTTAAAAACTGTTGTATTACGATAATATTCTATCCTAATTGACTTGAATAAATAATACGATACCATATTTTTGAATATTTTCATTAAAATCCATCCAAATCATTTTCCTTGTCATCGTCTGCAGCACCAAACAGCTTCTCCCAGTCCTCTCCTTGAACAGGGCTAGAGGGTACGTGTTTTTCGAATCGTTTTCAGTTAAAAAAACTATTACATCACATGTATATTTTACCTAAACTGCGCCTGAATGAATATATTCTCGGAAATAAATAGTAGTTTTGCTGAAACGTGATGTATTTCAATGTAAAATAGGATAAAATACATGACGAAAACAAAAGACTTTACCTAAGCTTCTGTTCTTGAGATGTTACTCGTTTTTTTAATAGTTTTCGGTTAAAATTCTGTTATATTACAATGATATTCTATTCAGTGTGCTTGATATAATACATTCACGGAAATGTAATATTTTTGCTGAAATTACGTACGTATTACAGTGGAAAGTGGGATAAAATCGTGACGAAAACAATGACTTTCGCTTTCTTTCGTTCAAAAGATGTTACCGTATTCGCTTTTCGAATGGTTTAGTTAAAAACCTGTTGTATTACAATAATATTCCCTCCTAATTGACTTGAATAAATACTTGAATGGAAATATACAATATTTTTGTTGAAACTACCCGCGTTTCAGTGTAAAGTGTCGTACGTAATAATAAATGGTAAACAATTTGCCTTCGGCACTCGTGTTTCAGGCACGGCGAGCTTCAGTTTATAGGACGTAGAGTGTTTTTAGTGAAGGTTTTGTTGTTCCAATACCCTCAAAAACGTGGGTCGAACTATAAACGAGGAATATCGTAAATTAACGATTTCTTGGTCAAAAAATCAGGGTCGACCTATAAACGAGTGGGGGTTATAGACGAGTATATACGGTATTTGTTTATTTATGTCCTTTAGATTGAGTTTTTGTTTTTTGCTTATATAATTTCATAGAAGTGACCGGGGAGAATATAATTTACGTTGCTCTTATTCATATAAGATAGTGATTAATTTGAATGTAAACATGCAATAGTTTGCACTAGATTAAAATATTAGTATTCATTTTGTACATTATTTTGATTACATGTACAGTACAGCTTTGCCCTTAGGACAGTGTATGCATGTAAATGAGTTTCAATAAATGAATAAAGTTACATATATCGAGCCAAAAATAATAGTTGAAAAACTTTATGTAGACAGAGCTTGGATGGCTAAATTTTTGAATGACCAATAATTTTAGTATAAAAAATGCACAAATATTAAAGAACACAATTTTTTTATATTTACTCCACTAGAAAAGAATGTAAACATAGAACAGATTCCTGAATTGGCAGACTAGCCCATCAGCTGATGCTCACAACAAAACGTGATGTTCGTAAGGATTTCGTTTATCAAATTTTTGTTCGTTAACCGAATTGAAGATTCTTATGGAAGGTAATTCGTTAACCGAAATTTTGTTAACCGAAATTTTGTTAACCGAACCATTCGTTAACCGAGGGACCACTGTATACCACAAGAGGCAATTATTACTCCATAATGATACTTAAAATAATCACTTTTATAACAACTTACCTTGAGCTTCAACAATATATTATCAACAGCAGTGTGTGTATAACTGGTAAGGAGTACGGATAATCCCAGAGAAACCATCAGCCGAACCAATGAAACTATGGTAGATGTTTTGCCTGTGCCAAGAAGAAAATAAGATTAATTCATTTAAGTGCATTAGAAAACATATATATATATATACAGGGTGTCCATAAAGACCTAGTGCAGTTTAAAATATTAATAACTTAGGTTCTATAGGATATAAAACAATCTGTAAATTCCATTGGAGAGGTAATTTATTATTTTCTTTATTTTTTTATGACCAAAGAAATTTATTTGCAGAAAAGACTCGAATAACGAAGGTAATGTGACCTCCAATATTGCAGTGTAAGGTGAATCGTCTTATCGCGAATCATTAATTACCATTAAAATAAAGCAATAATAATGGGATGTGTTCCCAAGTGTGACCTTTTCATATCTTTTGTGTGGCTTTTTACCCTCTTTTCCCCCCCAAAACAATACAAGTAATGAAAATTGCGTACTATATTCTTTAAATAATGTTTCTGAATGCACCTTATACAATATAAATGAATAATAATATGGTCACACAAGAGGAGATGGGACGCCATTGTTTTCGCTAGTGTTTACAGCCGGGAGTCCAGGACACAAAATAAATTCTGTAAGTTTGATCTACGTATCAACCTAGCTGGCGCTGGCGCCGTATGGCAACTCAACCAACTCAACTTTAATAACATAGCACGGAGTTGACTTGAGGGTAGACTCACATTTTTTCTACATTACATTTTGTTGTCGTGTTCTTTATTATGGTATTTGTGAGAGGATTTCCCCATTATTATTTATTTGTATGCATTTTAATAATAATAATAATAATAATAATAATAATAATAACTAATGGTTTATTGAAAGAGCGTGGCAGCCAGAAGGCTGAAAACATAGTTACATAATTGGGGAATGGGTCACTTAATTGACAAATAACACAAAAGATACAAATATGATATATAATAACTAAGTGGGGAGAAGGATATACTACAGCTCATTTCAACAGTGACAGTGCAAAAAGGTAAGATTGGCTGGGAGTGAATAAATATACTGGTTGATTACAAGTTGTTAAAAACATTCTAATGGTTGCAACTGGGCTGTTCTTATAGCATGTGTGTGTGTGTAATAATAATAATAATAATAATAATAATTAACGGTTTATTGAAAGAGCTTGGCAGCCAGAAGGCTGAAAATATACAGTTACATATTTGGGGAATGGGTTACGAATTACAAATAATATACAAGTAACATAAGTGACACAAATAAGACATATAATAACTTAGATGGGGATCAGTTCAAACTACAGTTCATTTCAACATAGTGACAGTGTAAGGAGCAGTGTTTACCGGGAGTGAATACACTGATTTATTACATGTTATTGATAATTTTTACAATGGTTGGGACTGGGCTGTTCTTATAGCGATCAGTTCGTGCACGTATGGGCTGGATGCGGTTGTGGTGTCGAACAGCAATTCTCGGACAGGGGATGTCAGGTGGTAGTAGGAGCCGGTGTCGGGGATGGTGTAGGAGCTTCTTACCAAATTTGTAGATGAGGTCGTGGTGATGGTCAGTGAGAGCCGAAAGGGTCAGTGTGTTGAGCGCTTCTTGATATGTGGAGTAGGAAGGGGAGAGAATAATCTTGCATGCCCTCTTCTGCACTTTTTCTAGGTGTTTACGTTGTGTGGCATTTAGGGAGGAAGACCAGGTGGGGGAGGCATAGGTGAGCTTGGGAAGTATGAATGTTGTGTATACACTGAGGAGCTCGTGTGCAGGAACTCCGAGGGACTTGAGTCGGCGGAGCAGGTGGAGACGGAAACTGGAGGCTTTGACAACTTCACTGACGTGTGGTTTCCAATTTAGTTTGTTGTCTATGGTGACGCCTAGGAGCTTCGTGGAATCTACAACCTGGAGTGTGTTCGGACCTAGGGTAATGGAAGGAGGTGGGACAACAAGGTCGGAGGAGAGGTGGCTGATGTGCATAACCATGGTCTTGGGTATGCTGATGGTGACATGGTTGTTGTGCCCAGTTTTGGAGACTGTTCACGAATCCTGGAGGGCGCAGACAGTTGGAGAATTGTTGACGCTGATCCCAATGGTGGAGTCGTCGACATATTTCCAGCGAGCAGGGGTTTCTTTTAGGGCATCATTGATGAGCATAAGGAAGCAGAGTGGTCCCATCTTGGTGCCTTGGGGGACGCCACAGGTGAGTGACTGAAAGGTGGAGACAGCCCCTCGGAAGCGTACAGCTTGGCGTCGGTCACTGAGGAAGTCTGTAAGCCATGGTATGAGACTTCTCCGAAGCCCGAGGTCAATAGCTTTGTTTTTGATTATATTGTGGTCGACTAGGTCGAACGCTTTAGTGAAATCAATGAAGGCGACAGCTACAGACGTTTTTCGTTTCTCGAGATGGCGTGGCGTGAATTCCAGAAAGCTGACAAGACAGTGAGTGGTGGAGGAAGTTTTCATAAGCTGTTAAATTGCTGAGGGTCTAATGAATTCTGCAATATCAGCATAAGCCCAGTCAAAACACATAACTTTCACACAGATTAGCTGGGTATTGGGGGTGATTTACAATAGGCTGAAGCTGATTTAAGGATTAAAAATATTGACTGGGCACTGGTGGGATACATAAGAGGCTCTAGTGTGTGTGTGTGTGTGTGTGTGTGTGTGTGTGTGTGTGTGTGTGTGTGTGTATATGTGCATGTATGTATATATGCATGTATGTATATGTGTATGTATGTATATGTGTATGTATGTATATGTGTATGTATGTATATGTGTATGTTTGTAAATGTGCATGTATGTATATATAGGCGACTTGTGGTGTAATGGTCAGCAAAGTCGCCTCACAAGTGTGCGGACCCGGGTTCGATTCTTGGGCAGGGTGAAACTATGGGCAAGTTTCTTTACGCCATTTGCCTCTGTCTACCCAGCAGTAATTGGGGACCTGGATGTTAATCGATTTGCGGATCGTGTTCCGGGGTAATGGTTCACCAGTGCTGTTGACGAGTTGTCCGGTCTTCTCGGACTATTCCTTGACACTAGTTCATCCAGCTCATTAACTCATGGTGTGTTTGTTGTGTTTGCTACAGCTTCTATACCTTAAACAAATCCACGCCAAGGTGGCCCTTGGACCGCCCATCCTCGTTACACGAGGGGCAACCATTATTTATTTATATTTATTTATTTATTTTATATATATATATATATATATATATATATATATATATATATATATATATATATATATATATATATATATATATATATATATATATATATATATATATACAGTTAACCCTCACTTTACGCGGTTAATGTAACCCGGAGGGTCCCGCGTAAAGTGAGAAACGCGTAAAGTGAATAACATAACATATGGGATTAATTGAAATGGAGTCCGGGCCGATCCCCAAACTCCACTTTTTGACGACACACAACTATGCTGTAGTAAAAATATTATCTTAACTTTATGATGGTATGCACACACAATTAATAATTAAGAGAAATATCAATAATATTAGGTTTTTTAACACTTACATTAGTAGAAAAAATGGCTGGGCACACGGGGATGGGCGGTTGGTTCCGAGGCAGAGGGCAGATTATTGGCCCTCACCTGTGTCACTTGTATCAATTGTATCACTATCCACCACAGAGGCTTGCAGGGCCTCTTTGTCAAAATCCCCAAAGTCCATATAAGTCCATATCCTCACCATAATTATCACTATCACTGACTTGGGCCGGCTGTGGTGGGTGGCGGGTGAAGAACTGGTAATGTTTTGATGACTGGGCGACCTTGTGCGCACCAAGTTCGCGCCGCTTACACAACATGGTGGATGGCGGGAGGTTTGGGTCCAAAAATGGCGCGGCTCGCCAGCCGCTCTCCGCGTAAAGGAGTACACGCACCGCGGAATGTGAGCATCCTGGGTTTCGGCAGGGCACCGCGTAAACGTGGAAACGCGGAATGTGGGACCGCGTAAAGTGAGGGTTAACTGTATATATGCAGTGGGGTATGCTATAACGAACGGATCCTACTACGAATATTCCTATAACGAACGGATCCTACTACGAATATTCCTATAACGAATGGTTTTACCTATAGAATTGAGAATGCTATGACGAACGAAACTCCTACAACGAACTTTATTTTTTTATTTATTTTTTTTTTTTTTTACTAATTTATTGTTTTTGTATTACAAGTATTAATGATATTCTTTATTTTAGGGGTTTAGATGCATATTTATGCACTTTTTTACAATTTTTACAATTTTATATTATATTTTTCAGTGTTCAGTGGTTGTATTTGGGGGCCTGGAACGGATTAATCCTATAACGAACAAGGTTCTAGAACCAATTAGATTCGTTATAGCATACCCCACTGTGTATATATATATATATATATATATATATATATATATATATATATATATATATATATATATATATATATATATATATATATATATATATATATATACAGTATATGGTGTAGCGTTGGCGTTGAGCAGTCTCACCTTTTTCTTTACCATTAATGGTTAGCGACTTCTATTGTTCCATTTATTAACATTAAATAACATTACTTAAAACACCCATATTATTTTTGTTACATTAATTTTACTACAGCTACAACCAGGGTCTTATTTTCTTCAGTTTTATATGTAGAACCAGTCAGTCACTGGTTTTGTAAACATTAAAGAAAACAATGCCTTCTCGTCTCCTCGTGTTTTAATATTCTACATATTATTAATGAATTGTATTGTTCACTTTGCACACATAAATATTAATTCAATCAAAAAGATATTCAGTAATAAACCATAATGAGTCTTTTGTACATAAGATAAATGACGCTGTTTACACGATTGTGCATGTATGAACGTTGGCCTTCTGCTGTCTCACTTTTTTCTTTACCATCAGTGGTTACTTCTACTGTACATTCATTCATTAACATAAATTAGAAGAAACATTTTTTTTACATTATTTTTACTACAGCTACAACAAATCTCATTTTCTTCAGTTTCAGATGGAGAACCATCGTTCCGGGTGTAAACACTGACGACAACAATGGCGTCCCATCTCCTCGTGTGACTACATATTATTATTCATTTATATTGTATAAGGTGCATTAATAACCATTATTTAAAGAATATAGATTTTATTTTTCATTAATTTTTATTTTTGGGGGAAAAGAGGGTAAAAAGCCACACAACATATATGAAAAGGTCACACTTGCGAACACATCTAATTACTATTGCTTTATCTTAATGGTAACTAGTGATTCATTATATGATTCACCTTACACTGCAATATTGGAGGACACATTAACGTTGTTATTCGAGGCTTTACTGTATGTATGTATGTATGTGTGTGTTTCAGACATTGTAATTATCTTCCAGGAACATGAACTCTCCTCACCTGTTCCCGGATATCCTTTTAGAAGGATATAGCTCTCAGCCATGAGTGTTTTAAGCACAGCTCTCTGTTGACTCTTGTTCAGACTTTTAAGGATATGTTTACCCTTTGAAATAACCGCATGTGAAAGCCCTTTCTTGAATAATGGAAGGTTTCTGAAAAAAAATCAGGAGATAAAGATCAAAGACATTCCTGAAATTCCCTTTTCTGGCAGAACCTACAGGTAAAAGTTGCCAGTTGTGTACAATCAGTCAGTCTGAGTTTATATATATAATCCTGATAGAGCAAATGCTAAGAAGGTTTTAATCACCCGCCTGAGGCCAAAAGGTCTGATGATATTTTTTAATTACAGTATACATTATGTGTATGTCAAAATACCAATTCATAATTGCCACAGCCTGGACAATAAGGTACAGGAGAGGGTTTAAAATCAATACTACGAGGTGGTGTTTTTTATGATGCCGGAATATATATATATATATATATATATATATATATATATATATATATATATATATATATATATATATATATATATATATATATATATATATATTATATATATATATATATATATATATATATATATATATATATATATACTCAGAAATTTCAGAGTAATTTCAAATGGGAATGGGACAACTGGCCGCCGCCATCTGGCCGCCGCGGACTGGGGGTAAACTGCAAACGCCTAATTTTGCGCTCTCAAGGCAGGTTAGGTTAGGTTAGGTTAGGTACTTCATGGGCTGCGGCCAGATGGCGGCGGCCAGTTGTCCTAGACCCATTTCAAATGCCCCGCTATTAGCGATACTGAGCGTTCAAGGTCATCTGAGGGGAGAGAGCGCTGCCTGCTCATAGCGAGAGATTGCGGAACTAGGCCTATATGATATTAAATGTAATTCACCGAATTAATAATGATGCGATTCATGAAGTAAGGGACTATTATTGAATTTGAAATTATTATAGATCGTTTATTAGTCTGAATAATGTTACGGGTGTCCCAAGGAGTTATTAGTTAGGCGGAAAATATGTCACGTAGACCTAAGCTAACGCCTTGAGGAGACGCGACGCTGGCTAGGTCTCAGTCGCGGGAAGCATTCACACAGACAAGACGTCCCTGCGCGTCTGTCACAGAAATAGTCACGTGGCCTAGTCACCTGTGCTGCGCTATGGCAGTACAGTGACCCCTCCGTTAACGAACTCAATCCGTTCCAGAAGGTCGTTCGTTAACCGAAAAGTTCGTTAAGTGAAACCATTGTTTCAATGGGTTGTTGGGTAATTGGTTCCAGCTCACCGAAAATTTCCTAAATTCAACAAAAATGGTAGAAAAGTTCACTTACTTTTGGAGGTGTGTATGTAGAAGGCTCCTGGATGATGATGATGATGGACGAATGGGGGTGGAGGAGAAGGAAGAAGAGAAGGCATTGGGGTGAAGAGAAGTCACCCATGGCGCTTATTTCACCCATAAAATTTTAGCCTTCTTGGTGTAATTCAAGATTATTTTCTTTTTAAATCAACACTGCACTGCAATATATATTGTCAATATGTAAAATATATTTCAAAATGACCAATAATTTGCTTGGAAACACAGAAAAAAGCGTTTAGTTGAAGAGTCTCAAGCAAGATGTTACCTCCAGTGAAAACAGAGAGAGACAGTAACTCCTGTTTGCTGTGTTAGGAGGCTGGATGCCGCACATTAAACTAGTCACTTTACCTTCAATTATGTTCAATAATTGTTAAAATGACTAAAAATTGAATATTAAACTTTAAAATTATTGAATAGTATAAACTTCTTGATATTTACTAAAATAGTAAGGAATTTAAGCCCTAGATCCGATTAATGTATTGGCGGACTGATACTAAAGCTGGTTGCCTGGTCAGTGCAAGCGAAAACATGTTGAGGTCGGTTACGTAAGAACTTCGTTAATCGAATTTTTTTCGTTAACGGAATTGAAGATCCTTATGGAAGGCAGTTCGTTAATCGAAATTACGTTAACCGAGGTGTTCGTTAAACGAGGGGTCACTGTATAACAAGTAAGTCTCATTCAATCTCGGACAGGGTTTAGATAGGGCAGTGGTAAAGTTAACTAGAGCTAACAGTGAGTTCATTTCAGGGTTTCCGTCAGAACCCACTTGACTGGAGTTGACCGGAGTTTGACTGCGAGAGATTGACTGCCGTTTGAGACTGCCGTTGATGATTGAGGGTGGCGATTGTCGCCATTGGACCGATCAGAGTAGGCCTGTCACTGTTTAGCGGGGTACCAAAGGAGCTCTTGAGGGAATCTAGCCGTCTGGGTGCCCAGCTGACGTCAGCTCACAACACCACATGTCCCGAGCCGCTTAGTGAAACCCTCTTGCTAACGGGAAGCTAAAGCTCCTCTCAACTGCACAAGGTCTGATTGGCTCACTCTCTTCCTGCCCATGGACGCACTGGGAGTACACCGAGGCTATCTGAGTATATTAATGGTCACACACTGAGACCGTGAGTCTAGGACTCTAGGAGATACCTAGAGGAACATTTTATCTTCCTTATTACGGGTGTAGTTAACACCATTCCTCAGACTGATATTATCTTGAAGTGTGGAGTTAAATAGTCCTAAATAATTTTGATAGTATTGTTTTTGAATGTTTGTGCCATTAAGTGGAACCAGAGTGATGCTGTGATTTGATTCTTTTAATGCATCTAATTGTTCTTCATAATTCTGATCTCAGGTATAACCTTGTTCCCCAGAGTAGTGGTTAAGTTAGGTTAGGAAGTGTGCATCTGTTGGGGTGCTATTATTTTGTTGAAAGCCCTTAAGGCCTATTCATTGTAGAGTATTTAATTTCTTATTTTTATTACCATTTCCTCAGTGACTGATATTGTTTTGTTGAAAGCCCTTAAGGCCTATTCATTGTAGAGTAGTTAATTTCTTATTTTTAATACCATTTCCTAAGTGACTGATATTATTTTGTGAAAGCCCTTAAGGCCTGGTTCATGGGTGCAAGCAACATTTCTTAATACTTCAAATTTATTGTTGCCTGTGTTTCTAATAATTTCTATATCATGTATAACTTTTATTCCCCAGAGTAGTGTTTTAAGTTTAAGTTAAGAGGTGTGCATATTGGTGTACCATTATTGATTGTGTTTGTAGTGTTGGAGGGAATATAAGTGTCTAAATTTTACAGTGTGTCTCATTCATCCCAGTCACAGACGCTATCCTTCCACGGGTCACGGACAATTCATTTTGTTTAGTAGATTTAAGTGTTCTTGTGCTGGTTCGGGATTTTTCTCAAAGGGCGCTTCCACTGTCATTACCATCTATTAATTTTTAATAAACCCCAAGTCAAGTGAGAAATTAAAGTCCAGTAAATTCCGACCGGTTACATATATATATATATATATATATATATATATATATATATATATATATATATATATATATATATATATATATATATATATATATATATATATATATATATATATATATATATATATATATATATATATATATATATATATATATATATATATATATATATATATATATATATATATATATACAATCAACACCTCAACCCACCAGGATTCGAACCCACGGCACACAAGCCTATGACTGTGACTGTGCCGTGGGTTCGAATCCTGGTGGGTTGAGGTGTTGATTGTGTAGTCCAAGGTTTTATTAATATATATATATATATATATATATATATATATATATATATATATATATATATATATATATATATATATATATATATATATATATATATATATATACATATGTATATGCAAGTAAATCACTGTGAAAAGGCTAGAATCATTTCAGGGGTGAGTACAGACTACAGTCTGTACTCACCCCTGAAGATGTGAATTACACGAAAGCGCTTGGGAACTTCGTGTTTTCTTCTTTCCTTGTGGTTATCAGCATATATATATAAATATATATATATATATATATTTTATGTAGATCCACAATGAAAACGTGGATAAGATAAATCTTGATAAAATCAAACGGGAAAAGGGAAACAACGTTGTTTCCCTTTTCCCGTGTGATTTTATCATGTATATGTATATATATGTATGTATGTATATATATATATATATAT